>NC_080421.1:46998119-48198119 GCF_029873635.1 Malania oleifera | reverse complement strand
CGGTTAGAATTCCTATATTGTACATAGTTAATACAATCATACACCTAATCATGTCAACTATTACTCTCACAAGTCTAAGCTTGTCCCATCACACTAACACGAATCTATCAATGGTTTGCCCTGCCTTTACTGGAATCGTCATTCCAGGAAAAACACGAAATACCACCGACACATCCCGATCTAGTAACAGAACAACCCTCGACCAACACTACCCATTTCCTACATCCTATACTCTGACCTAACAACCTGGTTAGCTCTGATACCAAGCTGTCACACCCCGAACTTGGAAATGGGACCCGGGGCTGAATTTAGTAACCTAACCTGTCTCTGTATCAATTTAAACATACATGATACAATACAAATAAAAGGGTCCGACCCCATGGGGTACACGGTTGCCCTATATACATACTCATACCAATCCATACTCATTAGATACGCAACGAAATATGGTTTTTTATACATAAACAAGATCATACCAGAGTTTATACAAACTAGGACATACATTCCCATAATTACAAAACGTACCCCAAGTGTCTACAAACTATCCTGACAACCTGGATACCAAAACTCGTACCTAAAAGGTACTAGCAGTAGCTACGACACTCCTTGCTTCTGGACCCTAGGATGCTACTTACCGCTACTTGAAGAACCTGAAAAACATTGTACGTACATTCGGGGTGAGACAGCTCTTAGTAAGGAAGAAAATAGTTTATATCAGTGTGTGACATACTAGTGTCATTTTACATACTTCATAACACTATACATACGATGCAGTTTGAAACAATTCGTATAGTTTCATACAATTCCATACAGTTCCAGTATTTTCAGAAAATCATTCCAGTTCATACAATACTAAAACATACATACATACATACATATGGTTAGTGTTGTCACACTAGTTCGCAACTACACAAGGTCACCTCATCTCACAACGATTACATTGCTACATACGCAACTACGCTGCGATGATCAAGGCCTAATATTGATTACATTGCTCCATACGCAACTACACAAGGTCACCTAGTCTCACATCGATTACATTGCTACATACGTAACTACAATGCGACCACTCAGGCCCAATAGTGATTACATTGCTATATACGTAACTACACACACCTAGTCTCACAGCGATTACATTGCTACACACGCAACTACGAAGCGACAACTCAGGCCCACAGTGATTACATTGCTATATACGCAACTACACAAGGTCATCTAGTCTCACCACGATTACATTGCCACATGCACAACTACACTGAGACGACCTAGGCCCATAGTGATTACATTGTTACATACGGTGTAGAACGCACCCTTTGGTGACCAGCCGGAACATACGGGTGATATTTCACACCCTGGATATAGAGCCGGCCACTCTCGCCCGTGGTAGTTAACCGATACATGGCTATTTTACAAACCCTTGGAATCATTTTGGAACTCACGTTCCTATACATTTCAGTGTACGATAATTATCCGCCACATAGCTGTTTTACAAATACCTGGAACAAATACATACAACCATACATACCATACTTATTTGGTTTACAGCAAATCATATCATTTACAATTTCAAGTATACAGTTTATGCAAATATGGATTACGGTCACCTCAATAATACAGTTTTAACACAACAAGCAGTTTTCCAAACAAAAGTAGAGAATCCTTCACTAATCCTCGCAGTATCGTTGGATTTATAAATCAGGTGACAAACGGTGAAGGAATCGAGGAGAGAAAGAGAGAGCTTCGAACTCTAGAGAGAGAGAGAGAGAGGATTTCCAAAACTTAGCAATGAAGTAACCCAAAAATATCTTTTATAAGCCTTTGACTCGAGTGGATTCGTCGACGAATTGGGTCCTCGTCGACAAATTCTTCACTAGCTTCGTCGACGAATTATGGCCTCGTCGACGAACCAGATATTTCCAATTTTTCCCTGAACCTCTCGGCATTTACTTATCGACGAGCTTCTAAATTTCGTCGACGAATTCTTCACTAGCTTCGTCGACGAATAATGGCCTCGTCGACGAAAACTGTACAATTTTATTTTTACCCCTCTTTTACATAATAAACCCATATATCACGGTCTGGGTTCTTACATTTTATTTGTATATATATTCTAAGTCATTTAATGTATAAATTAATTATAATTTGATTCTAATTAACAAATTTGTATTTGTATGATTTGATCTAAGCTTTAAATAAAAATTTACTTTGCATTACATGATCTAATGAGTAACTTTTTAATGTTGAAAACTATTAACTATTACTCATTAGTCGTTACTATAATTAATTTTATTCCTTATGAGCAGCCAAGTTGTGGGATGGCCGCCTATAAGGGCGTCGCCGTCTTCAACGTCGAGTCCATTGATGACTTCTGACTGAAGAGGGCATTGGAACAAGACAACGAAAACAAAAGCAAACGAATAAATTAAAAAAATTACATAAAAAAATTTATTATCCATTTATTACTCTTGTCAGATTCATCGTTGTCATAAAGAAATTATTTTCCGATTTATTACACAGAAAAATTTATTATGCAAAAAAATTTATTTCCTAATTTATCACTTTTAAAAAATATATATATTAAATAAATTCTTTTTTAGGAAAATAATTTCCAAAATAACATGTGGCAATTACGTCAAAATCATTTTAAAAATTATTTTTCCAAAAAAGATATTATTTAATATATATTTTTAAAAAAAAAAAAAGAATAAATCAGGAAAAAACTTCAAATGAGTAAGGAACTAAGGAAAAAGCAAAAATGTGTCTCTAATTTTATTTTTATTTTTTAAAGTTTTTTTTTTTCTCTTCTGGAACATGCATGAGCTATGGGATAGAGCAAACCCAAAGGAAAAAAAAAAAAAACATTACGTAACATGTCGTTACCCTTCCTCAATTGCACATACATACATTGCTCGACAGCTTGAATTAACAAAAACTTATCTACTCACGCATTCAAAAGCCCATTACCCTTGCACAAAAACAGGAAAGATGGTCTCCACAATCCAAACAAAAAGGCCTCCCCCCGCCTTCAACTCTCAAATTTCCCCACTACATACAATGATACAAAAATCTCCCCCACTCCCATAAACTCACAACATGCTATCAGCCCTGGTTGGCAACCTCCTAAAGAAACTCAACGCCCTTGATGGCAACCTGCTGCTAAACCGCGGCGGCCTCAACGCATACAGTCCCCACAAAGCCACCACTACCCTGATTGGCACCACGTAGAAGCCAACCGCAGCAAACAAGCACACCATCACAAACAAGAACGTCGCCCGCGGGTCTCTCCAACTCAGCAGCGCCTGAAACCGCTCCCCCTGGGTCGCCATATCCCCCACCACCGTCTGAATTCTCCCCGCCACGCTCCTAAGCCTGTCATACCGCATCTGCACCACCTCCCCACTCCGACTCGTTGGGAACGAATCAAACTCCTCGTCCAATTCGTCCGGGTAGACGCTCTCGGCATGGGAAAGCCGCGTGTCCATGTGTGGCGGGTGTCGCGGCCGAGACCTGTACCGCCACATTCCTAAAAATGCCGCGTAGAGTAAAACCGCAGGGACTATGAGCTCTGGCATCGCCACGAGCAGCAGGAAAAACGCCAGAAACAGAGTTGAGTACACCGGTTTGTGCCAATTGCGCATGGACTCCACCCACCGCGCGAGGCCCACGAGCCCGGAGAGGACGCTCATGAGACGGAAGAAGTTGGCTTTGCTTCTCCTCATGCTCCACATGTGAGAGTCGTGATCCAGCATGTACTCCACCACTTCCCGCCCCAATGGGGCCTCGGCGCGGTTGAGGCGGGAGGCTACCACGCTCATAGCTTGGTACCTCAAGTTCTCCAATTGGTTCACGGACAAGGGCTGCACGTAATGCATCTTGGGAAGCAATGGTAGAGTGTACATGTGAAGCATGTTAGCCATGTTAGCGCACGAAAACCGCACTGCAAGATGAAGCTCGCCCATCTTCTTTACCCCCGTTGTGTGCAGCACCAGCAGGGGATACGAGTGGGTGTAGACCCGATCGGATTGGAGCGTCGAAAGCCTGATACGAACTTTTCCAATGCGCGAGTCTCTGGCGCCGGGGACGGACGCCGTGGCCTTCTCGGTGCGGCAATTGTCGAACACCCCAATTGTGATGACGGTGCATGGATCAAACACCTCCCAGGTATACTGCTCGTTCCATTTTGGAGACAAACTGTCGACCACCGTGCGCGTGCGAACCCATTTCTGGCCGTACTTGGCGACGCAGTAGGCGTCTGCAGAGCCTCCTTTCCCTTCCTTGATCTTCACCGGTACGAGCCCCGTGGCGCCCAGAATCCCCATTTCGAGAACCCCAATGTGGGGCTTCCAGAGCGGCTTCGCCGTCGGCCTAACGTCACTGCTGTACATGGTCGTTTCGTCCAGAACGTGGTAGCCGCCGTCGAGCGAGACGCGGAGGTGGATCCGGGAGCCAAACCTTGTGGCGGATTTTGATTCGGTGGAGTTGTTTGAATGCGTATTGAGGTTAAACCACCGAGAAACCACCAGCTTTTCGTCTGTTCTTCTTTCGATGGCCGCCACCGGAATAAGGACTCTCCCGACGACCTCATCCCGGCCCGGTCCGAGACGGTCCTCCACGGAGACCAACAGATAGTCCTCAAATGGCTCTGCAACGACAAACATCAAGTCTTCATTCCAGATAGGATTTGAGAGGCTCCGGGAAGCGTTCGCCGGCGAAACTCGAGTCCTCAGCACCTGGTTCGACACCTGAGCTTTTGCCGACAGCTCGGGATATCGCATCACCGACGACCCCTTTTCGCCGAGAACAATGTCTTGAGCCTCGATGATCGAGACCCGAAGGTACCAAAGTTTAGGGGAGAGATAAACTTTAGACTTGATAGAGCACAATCCGTCGAAGTGCACGGTTGCGGCCTTGGAATGCCATGCCTCGGCGAAGGCTTCGTCGGCCTGAGTACCGAACCATACTGAAACCATCACTTCCCCTGTTTTCGCCTTCTCCCCTTTCTTGTCCTCCATTCGGTACCACTGCGGCGCCAACTGGGAATCCGGCGGAACACGTTTGGGAACTTCGCTCAGGTCGAACCAGATTCGGCCAATGAAGTCGTCTTTGTCCTGAGATTTGACGAAGACTTCTGCCATTGATGACTGCACGCAATCCTTCGAGAAGGCGAAAACTTGGTCCCACTCGGGGTTGTTCAAGCTCGCCCCTTTGGTAATGCCTCTGCAATTCCCGAGCTTCACCTCTGCCATGACTTCGCCACCGCCGAACACCGAAAGATCGCGAGCTTTCACGACTCTGACGTACAAATACTGCATTTGCTCAACCAGATCATAGGTGGAGCTGGTCTTGTCCCTGGTCGAAGGTCCTCCACCAAGGTGAGGACTTGTCTCTTTTAGCGAAAACTCACTCGCCCTATTAGAGTAAATACCCAATCCACCACCCCCTCCGCTACCGCCTACGCCACTTCCAGCGGCAGAAATGGCAGGACCAGGCCCTGTTGTGATGACGACGGGCTTAATCTCACCTGGGTTTGGCTCCACAGGCTTCAAATGCGGCAGAGCCTGCTGGGTCTGTTTGTTCTCTTGGAGTAACTGTTGCTGCTGCACCGCCATGGCCGCGCTTGCTTGCTGCAGCTTCTTGTTCTTTGAAAAAGCAGAGGAAGAGGAAACAGGGGTAGTGATCCCATTAGCAGCCATTTCCGTCACTTCTTCCCTCCCAGAGAGGTAAAGCTTCAAGCTCATCTCTCCCCGAATGTGAGAGAACAAACTTCTCTTCTCAAGGCTATGCAACTGAACGTTAATGCCCTGATCGTCGGTTTCCCTGGTAATGGCTGAACCAGAGATGCTGACTTTACCCAGAAAATTTCGACTGTTGCTGGACCTTTTCTCGTTGAAGACGCTAACTTGAATGGCCCTGTAGGGAAGATCCGCTACGTCTTTGATGTGGAAGACGAGCTTCTCATTCCAGATGGGGTTGAGGTCCTTGTACTTCACTTGGGTCCTCCGCCTCTGATTCTCAAACTCCACTTCTACAAACGGAGAAGACGAGCCTTCCCCATCTTTTGGCATTAAGTTGTGCGCTGCAACTACTTCAACAACAAGCTTCTCTTTGCTGCTCATGGTTTTTGCTTTGCTCTGCAGCAGGAAGAACCAGAAAAATACACAGAGCGAGCGAGAGAGAGAGAGAGAGAGAGAGAGAGAGAGATAGGTGATTTTTGGGGCTGGGGCAGGCAGGCAGGCGTGAAGAAAGAGGAGACGCAGGGGAGCCTGACCCGGGGACAAAACGGGAGGCTCAAGGAAAGCTACTACAGAAAAGCGTGCTGCAAAGTTGCTCTGTTGACAGGAGAGAGAGAGAGAGAGAGAGAGGAGAGGAGAGAGAAATTAACTGGGCAGAGAGATTTGGATTGAGCAGGTGTAGGAGCTAGAAGTTCAAACCCAAGTGCCCTAAGAGGCGTTTTTAAACCTACGCGCCAATCATCGTGCAAGAATTTTGTTCCTCGGAGAATATCTGTTCCATCCGTTATTATCTATGAGGTATCTTGCAATAAATAAATGTGGTAAATAAATGTGGTAATCATATGAACAAGCTTCTTTTTGCAGAGCATGTTAAATTTTTATCATTTTACTTGATCCAGTACAAAATCTTTGAAAAAATAGGCTTATTCATATACTCTTGATCAAATTATTTGGTTGTAGTGATCCAATCATTTGCATGAAACAAATGCATTGAAATGGGTCTTCTCCGTGAAGTACCCCTACCTGCTTAGACTTAAAGCATCCAAATAATTGGCATTTTAACAAGATCCAGTATGGATTGAGAGAATCGAATGATTAAAAAAGGTGTTGAATCTAAAATCCATGATAAAAATTAAAACTTTCATGTAAAAAATGATAATGAATACATTATTTAAAATGTTGAAGAGATTTTTTATATTTTGTGTGACAAGACATCAATCACCTTTTCCTTTCAAAAAATACAATCAATTTGATTTACTTCACTATATAGTTGAAGATATAGGGACTTTCACATAATGTGAGTTGGCTAAATATGAATCTCAACATATTCAATTTCTATTGCAATCTTCTCTTGGTCCATTTGGTAACAAAGAAATGAAGAAGGATTCAATAAAAGAGATCGAAATCTTATGCATGTTATTCACGATGCATCAAACATATTTTTTCCGTCTTGTATGTAGACTTAGGAAAAATATACCACGCCTACAGAGATTGTTAATAAAAACTTAGAAAAAGACCCTGCTTGTCATGACTTTTCTAATTTTGATGCAATCATATGTTGTGATGTTGCTTTTAATTCTAATAAGCTAACTTATGTAGGTATCATTTTCAGGAAAAGAGTTTAATGGGATTTTTTTTTTTCTCTCATATGCAAAGGGGGTGATAAAATGATATCACCAGCAAGCATTGCTCTTTTTGACGATCACATATAGCTTTGGAGGATACTTGGACTTTGAAGGATCAATTCCAATTTTTTTTCATTATATCAAAAGAAGTTGTTGGCCTAACTAAGTTTTTCAATCTTATTTTGATGATAACAAATGAAAGATGTTTTAACATGTGTTGTTGAGTATCTTTATTTTAGGTTTAAGTAAAAGGACACTCATGGTTAATCATAGAAGTAAGTTGGAAATCAAAGTCAATCAAGTGAAAACTTTTTAGTATATTGAATCAATGAACGACAAATGACGAACTTAAAGGTTAATCAAGACTTGAAGTAAAGACTGAACCTCAAGAGGCTGCAAGATTTAGTTGTAATGACCTGATTTTTCATGCCATTTTTTTCCCTTTACTAACATATATAACTATGAATTTTCACTACTCTGTTACTTAAATATAAATCAAACTATCATCGCAGTCCAAATAGGACCCACGGTATCCGAGACACCACCAACCACCACATATATATACAATACAATACAATACCAAAGTGTCTGAATATTTCCCAAAACATACGTGCAACACTATTCCCCAAAAAATACCCTCAACTGAAACTAGGGCTACACAAAAATAACCTCCCAAAATACTCACCCTACTAATAGGGTAGTACAGTAGCCCTCTCTATTTGCAAGCCTGATCCGCTCGACTAACTGTATCACCTGAAAAATATTAAATTATTGCAATGAGATAACACTCAGTTAGACGAAATATGTTATTGTTAGTGTGTGGCAAATGAGTTACATATTCGTAAAACCTGATTTAGAAATACTGTAATTATTTGAATCTAAGAAAACATTTATAAATAACATATGGCATAGTTCATATATGTGATACTTAACATAGCTATTTCTATGATTTTTCTATTCATAATACTTCTAATATTCATAAGTACATCCACTATTTCTGTAAATCTGACTATACATATAATAATTAATAAAAATTCCCTGGATGGTTGTATGTCATGATTCAACCCCTTATGATAGGGTTGTGCGGCTCGTAGGCGGAACTTATCACTGGCTGGCCTACTAGGATAAATCACTATGCTGCGAAAGTCAGATCGGCCTCCTCAACCCTAGTTGATGGGGAGTCTGTCCACAACATAGGCACGATCGACTGCTATAAATCCACATACTATCTGAGTTATGTGGTTGCACTCTGAACTGTAAATAGTTACGCTACCTTATTCTGTGAACTGATCTGTAATGTTCCATTAGGATCTGATACTATATAATACATTTCTATATAAAATCTATCTATTTTACCATGATTCTGTATAACTGTATTAACCATGACGCTGTAATAAACTGTATTTTTGTATCAATTGTATTTCTGTATGTCATGGTTCTATGATTTGTATCTCATGGTCCTGTAAAACTTTTTAATCATGGTATTATGAAAACTGTAAAATCATCTTCTTGTTTGTATATACTATAAATCATGATCCTGGAAAAACGGTAAAAACATCTTTCTGTATATATGTATACTGTAAATCATGATACTATAGAGACCGTATTTCTAAATAAAATTGTATATCTGAATAAACTGATTATCTAAATAAAATTGTATATTTGAAAAACCGCAATTCAGTAACTTAAAACTATTCATTCTATAAAAAAATAATTCTATAAAGCTATATACTCATAATTCTATAAAAATTACGTAGAACACTAACTATACCAGTATTTCTCATGCCATACAAGTAAATAATACTCATTAACCAAAATCAATTAAGCTGTATAATTCTTGCTCTAGAAGATCCATAAACAAATACTATATTTTTCTAGTGAAAATAATTGATTTACTAACGTAACAAATTTCCCTTACTTGATTTCTGTAAAACCCCTACAATGTCTAGTCTTACTCTTATAGGGCTCATTATTCAACACCCTGAAAATAACATCTCCCAAAACAAAACTCCAGTATTTCTCTGACCACTACATTTTCTATAATTGTAAATAAGCCAAATACTGAATTAAAAGCCTTACCCTGAATTTGGGATGGAATTCAAGTCAGCCCCACCAATGATCCACTCCAGTAGACTTGAAGAGAACTTTCCCAAGAGTGTCGTGGTGGCCTTGGATCGTCAATCCGACGAAGAATCGACTCAAAATCTTAGAGAGAAGGGGGAAAGGGATGAAAGGAGAGAGAGAGAGTGAGAGAGAGAGAGAGAGAGAGAGAGAGAGAGAATTTCCTTGCATGATTTTTGCTAAAAAATCAGGTTTTAGCATACTTATACACTGGCATTCGTCGACGAGACACGTTACCTCGTAGACGAGGTCACGAAGGAAGTTCGTTGATGATGCTTAGTTTTTGTCGATGAAATTTAGGGCTGAGAAATAGCCTCTCGGTATCTTCTTGTCAACGAAACATGCCCCCGTCGATGAGCCCAATAAGCCACTTCATCGACGAATGCGCGACAAGGCCCCTATTGAATTTCATTTAAAATTTCTTTTCTCTCATTCCTCTATTATTTAAATACCATAATTCTTTGGGTCATTACATTCTCCCCTAAAAAAAAATTTCGTTTTCGAAATTTACTACCCATATGATTCACCATTCCATAAAGAAACGTTGTCTAATTATTTTATTACTAACCCTCACTTGTGGCGGAGGAATACCGTGATTACATTTCGAGTTTTGAGAGATGACAAATATACCCATAAAACAAAATTCTCCCAAAACTAAAATGTCTACCTATCCTATACTCTACATTACAATTACACCTTTATTACACTATATTAAACAAAATAAAATTATCATTGCTTTAATTTACAAATCATTGTTGTATCCCACTAAACAGGTGTGGGTATTTCTATCTGATTTCATCTTCAAGCTCCTAAGAAGCTTATTCTACTACGTGATTCCTCCACAGGATTTTTACTAGTAGTATCTTCTTACTGTGCAATTCTTGTTCTTTTTTATCTAAGATCTGTACTGGAGCTTCCTCATATGCTAGAGCATTACTGAATTCTAATTCCGCATAATTGATAATATGGGAAGGATCTAGGACGTATTTTCTTGTCATAGAAACATGAAATACATCATGTATTCTGATTAGAGCTGGTGATAAAGCTAGTTGTAGGCAACTGACCCAATCTTCTCAAGTATCTCAAATGGGCCAATAAACCTAGGGTTCAACTTACCTTTCTTCCCAAATCTCATAACTCCTTTCAATGGTGCTATTTTCAAAAACACATGGTCACCCACTTCAAATTTCAATTCTTGGTGGCGAGTATCTGCGTAGCTTTTCTGTCGACTTTGTGCTGCACTGATTCTATCTCGAATAAGTTGAACTTTATCATACGCTTGTTGCACTATTTCTGGCCCCAAAACTCATATCTCACCTAGCTCATCCCAGTATAGAGGAGAACAACACCTCCTACCATAAAACACCTCGTAAGGTGTCATGCCTATGCTAGCCTGATAGCTGTTATTGTAGGCAAACTCAACTAGCGGCAAATACTGGGTCTAACTACCCCTAAAGTCCAATACACACGCTCGCACCATATCCTCAAGTATCTGGATCATTCTCTCTGTCTGACCATCTATCTGAGGATGGAAAGCGATGCTCCTGCAAACTTTTCCAAAATTGTGATGTGAAGTGTGGATCACGATCTGAGACTATAGATACTGGTACTCCATAGGGTCGAATAATCTCCTGAATGTAAATCTCTGTCAATCTGTTCATAGGGTAGCTAACTTTAATAGGAAGAAAATGAGCTGTTTTTGTCAGCCAATCAACAACTACCCTGGCATTTTGGCCATGACGCGCCGGCAGTAGCCCAGTAACAAAATCCATAGATATGTAGTCCCACTTCCACTATGGAATGTAGAGTGGCTGCAACTGCCCAATCAGCCTCTGGTGCTCAGCCCTTAATCTGCTGACACATCAAGCACTGCTGCACAAATTTTGCAATCTCCCTTTTTATGCCACTCTACCAGAAATACTCTCGAAAATCCCTATACATTTTAGTATTGCCATGATGAACCATGTATAGAGATCTGTGAGCCTCCTCTAGAATCATTCTCCTAATATCATCATCCACAGGTACACACAATCTGGTGCGAAACCTCAGAGCCCCATCATCAGAAATGCTAAATTCCTCTCCTTGTCCATCTTGTATTCTGGCTATTACTTCTACTAATTCTAGGTCATTCCTTGAGCGACTTTAATCTTTTCATATAGCGTAGGTTGCACAACCAGGATGACAATAAATGTGTGAGGATCATCCTCCACTAACTCCATGCCGAGTCTTTCCAAGTCCATCTGAATTAGGTGCAGAACTACTGCTGCTAACTACATTGTACCCTCTGATTTATGGCTCATTGCATTAGCCACCACATGTGCTTTACCTGAGTGGTAGTTGATGATGCAATCGTAATCCTTGATGATTTCTAACCATATCCTTTGCCGCATATTTAACTCTTTTTGTGTGAAAAAGTACTTTAAACTTTTATGGTCAGAAAATATTTCATGTTTCTCACCATACAGGTAATGCCTCCAAATCTTTAATGTGTGTACTATTGTAGCCATGTCACGCCCTAAACCTCGAAATAGGACTCGGAGGTGAGAATGTAACCTAACCTGTCCTTGTATCATACAAATCATAATAGATACAGTACACTTGATAAAGGTCCCACCCCGTGGGGTTCCTAAGCACCCTAAACACATCCAATCATAAACATATACACAGCGGAAAAAGTCATTCTATATCAACATATATAGTACCATACCAAAGTCTATACATGAGCCAAACACAGCTCTATCAAAACATACGACCAAGTGTTGATATACAACCCAAAATGGCAACCCAAAAAAACTACAGTCCTATCACTTACCCAAGTGCTAATGCAGTACACCGGCCACTACGCTCCCTACACTAGGATGCTAGTTCCGGTTACTTGAAGGACCTGTAAAAATGTACATACAGCAGGGGTGAGACACCTCTTAGTAAGGAAGAACACAGGTTATAATAGTGTGTGGCATTTGAGTGTTATCATGATACAACATACACACAGTTAAATGCATTCCAGTACTAATTTACACAGTGCATACACGCACACATATGGCGGCCATTTATACATAGCCCCGTCATAATACATACACATGATCAGTAATCCTCAGGGTCGTCACACTCTTCGGCTCAAAGCCGGCCCATGACATATAGCATTGGCCCGTAGCCAACCCGCGAACACGGCTCCACCGGCACATGGCTAGTCCCCAACTCCCATGGCATTGTACCGGCGCTAAACTGGTGGATCCACACCCTTCGCCCTGATCTGCCAGAATAGGCTCACGCCCTTGGATATAGAGCCGAGCACTCTCAGTACCTGGAATCATTTTGGAATCGCGATCCTATCAGCAATTCAGGAACCACGTTCCTATCAGCAATTCTGCATATCACACACACATGCATACTCATATAACCAAACAAAACACACTCATTTGGTAATCTAAATCATGGTTTTCCAAACAAATATAGTTTAAACAAAGTCAAGGCACGACCATCCCAATATCACAGTATAAATCACACATATACTTGGTTTTCAACAAAACCCGGGATTCAGCCCGTTGCCCACTTTTTCCCAAAATTGTAATAATAAAAAACCCATAGTTTTCCCCATTAGATCTCCCCAAATGAGTAGCCAAAACACACATAGGATCGTGGACCACAGTTCCACCGAGTCCGATTTCAAAAATAACCAATATAAACATAGTTCCCCTTACCTTAACCCCATAAGCAAATCCCGAACTCCAAGGTCCCTAAATAGCGAATCGAGTTCCAAAACCTACAAATCACAGTACAGAATATACTCACAAGACTGATACCTACAAAACTACTAGATCAGAATTGAAAACCGAGCCTTACCTCTATTTTTCGCCAAAACCCAAAAACCTCCAAAACAAGATTCCGATCAGTAGAAGTTGTAGAGAATCCTTCCACGATCCTCGTGGTAACTTCCGTTTTCCTATTCCGCCAATGATCGGCGAAGAAATCTAGAGAGAGAGAGTAGGGAGAGTTTAGAGATAGAGAGAGATATTTGAGAAAACTTAATAAAGAAGAAATGAAACTTTCCTTTTATAGCCCTTTGAACCGGCCCAATTTCGTCGACGAAATGGTACCTTCGTCGATGAATCTTTCATTGAATTCATCAACGAATAGGTGGCCTCATCGACGAAGTCTGATATTTCCATTTTCCTAGACCTCTTGGCTTCTCCTCGTCGACGAATCTCTGAATTTCGTCGACAAAACGAACACAGGCTTCGTTGACGAAATCTAGCTTCATTGACGAATATGCTCTTTTACCAAAATGTCCCTCTCTTTATATATATATATATATATATATATATATATATATATATACTCATTTATCACAATTCGGGTTCTTACAATCTCCCTTCCTTACTAAAATTTCGTCCTCGAAATTTGTCATCTCCCATATTCATACAAACAATTGAACACATAGACACAACTCAAGAGCGAACTGGCGATCATCACAGCGCAGTCCCATCTTACACATACACATACATACCCTCACTTATGGTGGAGGAATACCGTAGTTAGATATACAACAGTCTCAAGAGTTTACAATACTCACACTCCCGACGACTAACCACCTATCCCAACCCATAGTAGGATCATGTATAAGTGCTTAAAATAACTGTGGATACTTCCGGCGTATTTTCGTTTCCAGTTCCCAAGAATCTTCCTCAACCTCGTGGTTTCGCCACAATACCTTCACTAACGATATCTCTCTAGTACAAAGCTTCTGAACTTTACGGTCTAGAACCTGAACAGGTATCTCCTCATACACTAAAGTATCCCCAATTTCCAACTCATCATAACTAATCACATGTGAAGGATCCAACACGTACCTCCTCAACATAGAGACGTGAAACACATCATGGACCCAAGAAAGTACTGGAGGTAATGCAACTCTGTAGGCTACTGGACCCACTCACTTAAGTACCTCGAATGGTCCAATATACCTCGAGCTCAGCTTGCCCTTCCTGCGAATCTCATCACTCATTTCATTGGAGCAATACGGAAAAATACCTTACCTCCCACTTCAAACTCTAAATCACGGCGACGAACATCTGCATAACTCTTCTGCCGACTCTGAGCTGATCTAATCCTCTCCCGGATCAAACCCACCTTCTTGGATGCCTGCTGCACAAGTTTAGGTCCTAACACCTGACGTTCACCAACCTCATCCCAACACAAAGGAGATCGACACCTCTGACCATACAAAGCCTCAAACGGTGCCATCCCGATACTAGATTTGAAACTGTTGTTATAAGCAAACTCCACAAGTGACATAAACTGTATCCAGCTACCACCGAAGTCTAACACACAAGCTCGCAACATATCTTCCAATATATGTATCGTCCTCTCCGACTGTCCATCAGTCTGGGGGTGGAACGCTGTATTAAAAGTAAGCTTCATCCCCAATGCCTCTTACAAGCTCATCAAAAATCAAGAATTAAACCTCGAGTCTTGATTTGATACTATGGACACCGGTATCCCTTGCATTCTCACAATCTTATGCACATACAAATCTGCTAGCCTACTCAAAGGATAGCTAACTTTCATCAGTATGAAATGAGCATATTTCGTCAATCTATCCACGATTACCCAAATAGCATTCTGCCCGTGAAGCGCTGGTGGCAAACTGGTCACAAAATCCATGGAAATATGCTCCCATTTCCACACCGGAATAGGCAAAGGCTGTAACGGCCCTGCCAGCCTCTGATGTTCAGCTTTCACCTGCTGACACGTCAGACACTGCTCCACGAACTGAGCAATCTGCCTCTTTATACCAGACCACCAGAAGGTCTCGCACAAGTCTCAATACATCTTTGTATTACCAGGATGTACCGTATATAGAGAACGATGCGCCTCCTCTAGAATCGTCCTTTTGATCTCATCATTGTTTGGAACACACAGTCTGGTCCCAAACCTCAACACACCTCCTTCAGAGATGTTAAACTCTGTAGCCAATCTCTGTTGTACCTTTTCCATAGTCTCTTCCAACTTTGCATCACTAGCCTGCGCGACTTTTATACGCTCAAATAAGGTTGGTTGGACCACTAAACCAAAAAAATAAGCCTGATGATCACCAACCACCAACTCTATACCTAAGCTCTTCAAATCCCATTTGATGTGACACTGAGTTACAACAGCAGATACAGCTGTAGGTCTTGACTTCCAAATCAATGCATCAACCACCATATTTGCCTTCCTCGGGTGATAACTGATCATGCAATCGTAGTCCTTAATCAACTCTAGCCACCGCCTCTGCCTCATATTCAACTCCTTCTGTGTGAAGAAATACCTGAGGCTCTTATGGTCAGTGAAGATCTCACACTGCACCCCCTACAAATAGTGTCTCTATATCTTCAGTGCATACACAATAGCAGCCAACTCCAGATCATGCGTAAGGTAATTCTTCTCATACTCCTTCAGTTGCCGAGAAGCATACGCCATAACTTTCCCTCCTACATAAGCACACATCCTAAGCCCTTCAGAGATGCGTCGCTATAAATCACAAATCCACCATCCCCCAAAGGAATGGTTAACACTGGAGCAGTAACCAGCCGGTGCTTCAACTCCTGAAAGCACTGTTCGCAATCATTGGTCCACTCAAACTGGACTCCCTTCCTGGTCAATCGAGTCAGAGGTCCAGACAGTTTAGAGAAACCCTCTACGAACCGACGATAATATCCCGCCAGTCCTAAAAAACTCCGAACCTCCTGCACATTCTTCGGCCTTGCCCAGTCGACCACAACTTCAATCTTGCTAGGATCAACTAATATTCCATCCCCAGTAACCACATGACCTAAGAACGCAATCTAACTCAACCAGAATTCACATTTCTTCAACTTAGCATACAACTTCTTCTCTCGCAGAATCTGTAACACTAACCTCAAATGTTCCAACGTGTTCTTCCGTACTCCTCGAGTATACCAGAATGTCATCAATGAATACCACCACGAATCGATTTAGGTACTTATGGAAAACCCTATTCATCAGATCCATGAACACCGCCAGAGCATTCGTCAACCCAAAAGGCATGACTAAAAACTCGTAGTGGCCATATCTGGTTCGGAAAGCCGTCTTCGCTACATCCTCTACTCTAACCCTCACCTGATGATACCCTGATTGCCAATCGATCCATCCCCTACAACTGGTCAAAAAGATCATCTATACGAGGAAAAGGATAACGATTCTTCACAGTTACCTTGTTAATCTCACGGTAATCAATGCATATCCGCATCAATCCGTCCTTCTTCTTCACAAACAGTACTGGAGCTCCCCAGGGCGAAACACTAGGTCGAATGAATCCCCTGTCCAGTAATTCCTGCAGCTTCTCCTTCAACTCCCGAAGTTCTACTGAAACCATCCGGTACGGAGCTTTAGAGATCGGCGCCTTACCAGGCAACAACTCTATCGCAAACTCCACCTCACGATCAGGAGGTAAATCGGGTAAATCATCCGGGAACACATCCAGGAATTCGCTGACTACCCAAATATCCTCGAGTCTCAACTCATCCCGTGGCGGTTCCTTCACACAAGCTAAGTACCCCTGACATCCGTCCAAGAGTAGCCTCCTCGCCTATAGTGCCAACAGAATCTGTGGCGTTGAACGCACACACGATCCCACGAACTCGTACTCCTGCTCCCCAGGAGGTTTGAAAACTACCACCTTTCTACGACAGTCGATCACGGCATAACTGGAGAACAACCAGTCCATCCCCAGATGACGTTGAACCCTGACATGTCGTATACCACAAGATTCACTGGTAACAGCTTTCCCTGAATTTCAACTGGGCAGTCTATCAACATCTTCCTACAAAAAGATACACTCTCAGATGGCATAGTAATAGCTAATACCTCATTTATGTCTCGGGTCTTAATCCCACACCGTCCCACAAAATTTACAGATACAAAAGAATGGGTTGCACTCGAATCAAACAGAACAGAAGCTTTATTCGAAAGCAATAATAAGGTACCTATCACCACGTTACCTGCATGCTCAGCATCTGCTGGAGTAAGAGAGTATGCTCTAGCTGGAGCTGTATTCTTTTGAGCGGTTCCCCGAGGTATCTGATTACTCCCTCGGTCCCCACTAACTGCAGGCACGTCTTGCCTCGGTGCTCGACAATAACAAGACATGTGGCCTGGTTAGCCACAGTTGTAGCAACTACCCCCGAATGTCCGGCACTCTCCCTCGTGCCACCTGTGACATCTGGTACAACGATCACTGGTTCGGCTCATCTGAGAGTCCTGGCACTCGGTATTCTGGTAGTAACCCGAGCCCTTACTCCTCTTCTTCCATGATTCCTGGCGAGATCCTGTCTGAGAACCAGAAGGTACCGTCCTCTTCCTCGATTCTTGATTCACCTCGTCCTCTTGGATACCAGTCTCGATCACCGTGGCTTTATCCACCAACATTGAGAACTCGCGAATCTGAAGCATACCCACTAGTCTACGGATATCCTTCCTTAAACCTTTCTCGAACCTCTGAGTCTTCTCATACTCGCTCAAGATCATACATGGTGCAATGCAGGATAGCTCTATGTATCAAACCGCATACCCCTGCACCGTCAAACTCCCCTGAGTCAGTGCAGAAAACTCATCTGCCTTCGCATCTCGTACGGAAGCCAGGAAGTATCTGTCAAAGAACACCTCCTTGAATCAGCTCCACGTCATCTCCTCAGGTCCAGCTCTCTGCTTCTCCAACAGATTCACCACAGTCCACCATCAACCCACTTCCCTAGACAGCTGGAAGGTAGCATAAAGAACTCGCTACCTATCCGTGCAGTGCAGGACCTCCAAGATCCTCTCAGTCTTTTCTATCCAGTCCTTTGCTATCGTCGGGTTAGGTCCTCCAGAGAACGTCGAAGGATGCATGCATGTGAACCTCTTAATGGTGCACCCCGTAGCAGTAGGAGAGCGCTCGCAACTCCTCACACTCCGTCCGATCTCCTACAATACTTGCCTCGTCAAACCCTGAGGCACAGAAGGAGACTTATCACTCGCAGTCTCCTCAGAGCCACTTCCTAGATTATTATCCTTAGGCTCCATTCTGCAACACAATAGGAATCTATCAATATCCCTACCACATACAGTTAACACAATGATCTGCACTAATCGTGTCAACTACTCTCTACTAGGTCTAGGTCTATCCTATCACATCGATACGAAAGTCATTAATGATCTGCCCTGCTTTTACTGGAATCGTCATCCCAGGAAAAACAAGGAATATCGTCGACAATTCCCGGTCTAGCAACCAAACAACCCTCAACCAACTCTATCCATATCCACATCCTATACTCTGGTATGTACTCATAACTAAGCCTAACCAAGTCTACAAGATCTAGTAAGTTGGTTAGCTTTGATACCAAGCTGTCATGCCCTGAACCCCGAAATGGGACCCAGAGGTGAGAATGTAACCTAACCTATCCATGTATTATACAAATATCACAGATACAGTACACTGGATGAGGGCCCCGTGGGGTTCCCAAACACCCTAAACACATCTAATCATAAACATATGCGCAGCGGAAAAAGTCATTCTATATTAACATATGTAGTACCATACGAAAGTCTATACATGAGCCAAACACTGCTCTATCAAAATGTACAATCGGGTGCCCAAATACAACCCAAAATGGCAACCCAAAAAAACTACAGTCTTAGCACTTACCCAAGTGCTAACGCAGTACATCAACCACTATGCTCCCTACACCAGGATGTTAGTTCCAGTTACTCAAAGGACCTATAAAAATGTATGTACAGTAGGGGTGAGACACCTCTTAGTAAGGAAGAACACAGATTATATTGGTGTGTGGCATTTGAGTGTTATCATGATACAACATACAAGCAGTTAAATGCATTCCAGTACTAATTTACACAGTGCATACACGCACACATATGGTGGCCATTTATACGCAGCCTCGTCACAATACATACACATGATCAGTAATCTTCAGTGTCGTCACACTCTTTGGCCTAAAGCCGACCCACGACATATGGCGTTGGCCTGTAGCCAACCTGTGAACACGGCGCCAACATGGCTAGTCCCCGACTTCCATGGCATTATACAGGCGCTAAACTGGTGGATCCACACCCTTTGGCCTGATCTGCCAGAATAGGCTCACGTCCTCGGATATAGAGCCGGACACTCTTGCCTACGTGGCAGGCGATAAACACACGCCCTCAGATATAGTGTCGGACACTCTCAGTACTTGGAATCATTTTGGAATTGTGATCCTATCAGCAATTCTGGAACCACGTTCCTATCAGCAATTTCGCATATCACACACACATGCATGCTTATATAACCAAACAAACCACACTCATTTGGTAATCTAAATCATGGTTTTCCAAAAAAATACAGTTTAAATAAAGTCAAGGCACGACCATCCCAATATCACAGTATAAATCACACATATACTCGGTTTTCAACAAAACTTGGGATTCAGCCCGTCACCCCCTTTTCCCCAAAACTGTAATAATGAAAAACCCATAGTTTTCCCCATTAGATTCCCCCAAATGAGTAACCAAAACACACACAGGACCGTGGACCACAGTTCCACCGAGTTCGATTTCAAAAATAACCAATATAAACATAGTTCCCCTTGCCTTAACCCCGTAAGCAAATCCTGAACTCCAAGGTCCCTAAACAGCGAACCGAGTTCCAAAACCTACAAATCACAGTACAAAATATACTCACAAGGCTGATACCTACAAAACTACCGAATCAAAATTGAGAATCGAGCCTTACCTCGATTTTTTTCCAAAACTCAAAAACCTTCGAAACGAGATTTTGATCCGTAGAAGTTGTAGAGAATCCTTCCACGATCCTTGTGGTAACTTCCATTTTCCGATTCCGTTAACGATCGATGAAGAAATCTAGAGGGAGAGAGAGAGTAGGGAGAGTTTAGAGAGAGAGAGAGATATTTAAGAAAACTTAATGAAGAAGAAATGAAACTTTCCTTTTATAGCCCTTTGACCCGACCCAATTTCGTTGACGAAATGGTACCTTCGTCAACGAATATTTCATTGAATTCATCAACGAATAGGTGGCCTCGTCGACGAAGTCTGATATTTCCATTTTCCCAGACCTCTCGGCTTCTCCTCGTCGACGAATCTTTGAATTTCATCGATGAAAAGAATACAGGCTTCGTTGATGAAATCCAGCTTCGTCGATGAATCTGCTCTTTTACCAAAATGTCCCTCTCTTTATATATATATATATATATATATATATATATATATATATATATATATACCCATTTACCACAATTTGGGTTCTTACAAGCCAACTCCAGATCGTGAGTAGGATGGTGATTACGCGTTAAAACTGCGTAATTGGGTATCTTAACCCGGGGTTTACGGTTTATATTTTTAATTAAATGTCCAAAATTGTCCAATATTTTAATAAAGTTCCAAAATCATCATTATTGAACTTTATTGCACTATTTATGAAGTTTTGGTAATTTTTCGTTGTAGGAAAAATCTCGGAAACCAAAACCTACACCTGTTCGTATTTCATGCATAACTTTTATGTTCGAGCTCCGATCGAGACAATTCAAATTTCTAAAGAAAGAGGCAAAAGATTATCTACAACTTTCATGTTTTGAGTTTTGGAAGAAACGAACTCCAGAAGGATCAAATTTGGTGATGAACAGAGAACAAGGAAAATGAGAAAAAAAAAAAATTATAATTGGGTCGGGTTGGACAAGCCGGGTCAAGTTAATGAATTTGGATCCTAGAGCAACGCATCCCCCTCCCCTTTATATTTCCTTCTTCTTCTTCTTTCTGATGAGTAGCCTCTGAGGGTTCCCCTTCTCTCTTTTCCCTTTCTTTTTTCTCTTTTCTCTTACATGGTTTTTCTCTTGACTACTCTCTTTTCATTCCTCTGTTTCTTTCCCTGAACTCTCTCTTGTTCTCTCCTTCTGGAAGTTATCTCTCTATCTCTATTTCTCTCTCAACCTTCTCCTCTGTCCATACACAGCCAGCCAGCCTCTACATCTCTGCACAGCCCCTACGGCAGAAGGACAGAGCACAACACCTGCAGCAGCCATCTTCTTCTCCTCTGTTCCACGGCCAGCCACCTACTACCAGCACCAACCTCCCTCAGCCACCATTTTTCCAGCAACTCCAACGACTCCACAACACAGCAGCACCGCAGCGTCCCTTTACTCCAGCCCCTCTGCACAGCCATGACAACATCCATTTTCCCTCGGGTCCTCTGCAAATACAGCCTTCAACTACTGTAGCAGACACCCCGGGCCACTCCTCTGCAACTCCATGAGCAGCTCCACCTGAGAACACCCTGCTACACAGACCCTACAACCCTCTCTCTCTCTCTTTCTCTCTCTCTCTCTCTCTCTCTCTCTTATCTTCTCTCTATCATTACTTATTATTAATTAACTAGTGAAATTTTGGATTTTGAACATTAGTTAGGGTGTTTTATTATTGTTGAACTTTGATTGTTTATTTAATGTTCTCTTAGTTGAATTTTTCCATAGATTTAATTAATATTTGAATTATTTACTTAGTTTGGTAAAGTTTTAATTATTTAATTTTTATCGTGTTTTGTCTTCATCGTTAATAGTTTAATTTTGGTTCGAAGTTTTATCTAGTTAAAGGTTTGGTTTTTATTGTGTGCATGAGTGTTTGATTAAGTTTCCATTGCGTGTTTTAATTCCGTGTCCAAAGTTGCCATCTTTAATTAGAGCATACTCCGATGTTTCCTTGAGTAGGTTAGGGTTTCCATTTTTGCTCTTTAAATTGAAGCATGCTAGTTTTAGGACTTTAATTTAAGTTTTTGTTTAAGTCTTTAAAATTCTGAAAAACCCCAAATCTGAACTGAGTTCAGTAACTTTTATTTTCGATTGGGAGAACGTAAAATTAGAGATTAAAATGCATTCCCTGAGGAGACGATCTAGGTCTTGGGCTTAATATTACACGACGTAACTCCTATACTTGGGATAGCTTCCGAACTACTCATTTTTCGAGTGAGTCAAGTCTTTGGCTCCGTTGCCGGGGATTGCCAGTTTTAATTTCGAATTTTGTGTTTTCCCAATTATTTTTTTTGATTTTTTTTTCAAATAAATAGGAAAAAATGAAAAAAAATTGAAAATTGAAAAATTGAAAAAAAAAAAAAATTTGTCTAGTTGCTGTGTTAGTGGATTTCTGTTGGCCATTGTGATGTTTGATGCCCTGGGTTCGAGATAATTCGAATCGATTGTGTAGACTTTCACCTAGCACCAGTAGGGATACACATATCACCGAGTCTGACTGTTCATCTGTTAGTCCTGCAAGTGATTCTGAATTTGAGCTGAATAATTTGTTTGACCATTATTTTTAAGAAGCTATGGTTGCACATGCACCACGTACACTTGTAGATTTTCTACAGCCTGCACGCACATCTACACATTCATGCATTGTGTTGCCACAAGATGCACCGAATTTCACTCTTAAGCATGACATGTTATCTGTGATTCCCCAGTTTCACGGAATGGACTCTGAGAGTCCATACCAACACTTAACAGACTTTGAGATGGTTTGCACCACTTTCATTAGTAGGGCTGGGACTGATGAATACATTAAATTGCGTTTGTTTCCCTTTTCTCTGAAAAACAAGGCAAAAATCTGGTTTAATTCTTTGCGCCCTAACTCTATTACTAGTTGGGCTGAAATGCAGCGTGAGTTCTTACATAAGTTCTTTTCTCTTTAGAGAACTCAGTACCCGCAGGAGCAGATCAGTCAGTTCATGCAAAAAGATGGCGAGACATTCCAGGCATGTTGGGAGAGATTCAAGGACCTAATGAACATATGCCCGCACCATGGTTTCGAATTGTGGAGGTTAGTGAATTATTTTTTTACTGCTTTAACCCCTGTGTGCAAACAATTTGTCCAGTCTATGTGCAATGGGATGTTCTTCCGTAAAGAACCAGACGAGGGCTTATCATTTTTAGACTATCTCGCTGAGAGTGCCCAACAGTGGAACGCACAACCTGAACGGGTGTCGATAGCTGCCCAACCTATCCGAGAAATTAGTGGCGGGGGCAGATATGAGGTCAAAGAGGACACTAGCTTACAGGCCCTTGTAGCTGCATTATCTAAGAAATTGGAAGTCATGGAATCCGAAAAGTCGAAAGCTGAGATTTGCACAATTTGTGAGACTTCAGATCATAGAACTCAAGATTGTCAATTCTTACTTGTGTTGCAAGAAAGTAGATTTGATCAGGTGTCATCGGCAAATTGGGTCAACAAGACGCAGAATTAGCCGCTCTCAAACACTTACAACTCGGGGTGGCGGAATCATCCAAACCTTCAATGGAGAAATGACCAGCCTGGTCCATCATCATCGCGGTATCAGCAGGCACCTCAATCATATGCACTGCCTCCGCAACCGACATACAATTCAGTTGTAGCTCCTCAACCGCAGTATCAATCGCAACAGTTTTCTCAGAGCTACGCACCACCAGGATTCCAACCAGCGTTAGTCCCCATTCCAGTAAAGAAAGCTTCTGATGATAGTGTAGCGCAGGTGGCAATCATGCTCTAGCAATTCATGCAAATGCAAGTTACGACCAATGGAGAATTGAAAGATGCCATAAGCAAGATGCGTACACAGCTTAATACTCTGGAAAAAGGAAAATTCCCTACACAGCCTTAGCCTAATCCCCAGGTATACAGACAGCAACAACAGTCAGTGCATAATGTTTCAGGGGATGCGTATGAGTCAGCAAAAGCAGTTATTACTTTTTGAAGTGGAAAAGAAGTTTCCCGTCCTCAATTACCTACTGATCAATAGCCAGCCGCACTGACACTTGAGGTGGTAGATTAGATAGATAAAGGAAAGAAAAAATTAGATGAGGCTAGCTCGAGTTCTGCAACGCCCGATAATAAGGAAGATGAGCCAGTTAAGAATACCAGTCGATGGTCTCATACCCTCAGCGTTTGACATCTGGACAAAAGAACAAGTATCATACGGAGATTCAAGAGATATTCAAGTAGGTAAAAATCAACATCCCACTCTTAGATGCCATACAGCAGATCCCTGCATATGTAAAATTCCTGAAAGACCTTTGCACCATAAAAAGGAAATTAAAAGTGAAGAAAAAGGCTTTCTTAACTGAGTAGGTCAGTGCATTGATTCTTAGTCAGACTCCACAGAAACTTAGAGATCCGGGGTCCCTTACGATACCAATCATGATCGGTGAATCTCGTATTGGGAGAGCTCTACTTGACCTTGGGAGTGGTGTGAATCTGCTTCCGTCTTCGTTATATGACCAGCTGGGTTTAGGTGAATTGAAGAGAACTACTATGATGCTACAGTTGGCAGACAGATCTGTAAAGGCTCCATGAGGTATTGTTGAGGATGTTTTGGTTCAGGTTGACAAATTTTACTATCCCATGGATTTCATTATTTGGATATGCAGTAGCCTGTTTCCACCATTTATCAGGCTCCTGTCATTTTGGAGCGACCATTCCTTGCTACTTTAAACGCCTTGATTAACTATCGGAGCGGAGTCCTCAAGCTCACATTTGGGAACATGACACTGGAAATGAATGTTTTTAATGCTCACAGGATGTCAAGTGGGTGTGACGACGCAGATACTCATGCAGTTGATGTGATAGATGACTTAGACACTTCAGAGCTACTGTTGGTACTCGACGTCGATGCTGCACTTGAAAATGACTCTTTTGCGCAGTTTGAAGGGATTGATGAATTATTGCTAGAATCAGAGGAGCAAATCCTAGATAGTGTTCCTCATATGTTTGATGCGAGTTATACAAGTAGTTGGTGTAAGCCTACATTTGAGGCCATTGACCTACCAGAAATTCTAAAGTCATCCGTAGAAGAAATTCCAACACTTGAGTTGAAACCATTGCCTGCCGAGCTGAAATATGCTTTCTTGGGTCCAGTAGACGGCACATTCCTTGTGGTAATTTCTTCACACCTTACTTTTGAACAGGAAACTAAACTATTGCAGGTACTTCAAGAGCATCGAGGAGCAATTGGATGGACTATTGCTGACATCAAGGGTATTGACCCTTCCATTTGCACTCATAACATTTTCCTTGAAGGAGACGCTAAACCAGTTTGAGATGCACAAAGGAGGCTGAATCCAGCCATGAAAGAGGTGGTAAAAAATGAAGTGCTGAAATTGTTAGCTGCTAACATCATCTATTCGATCTTTGACAACAAATGGGTAAGCCCAACACAGGTAGTTCCAAAAAAATCTGGTTTGACTGTCATTGAAAATGCTAATGGAGAATTGATCCCATCTAGGAAAGTAACGAGTTGGAGAATGTGCATTGATTATCGTAAATTGAATTCGGCTAGCCGAAAAGATCATTTCTCGTTACCTTTCCTAGATCAGATATTAGAGAAAGTAGCTGGTAATTCTTTTTATTGTTTCTTGGATGAATTTTCTGGTTACTATCAAATAGCCGTAGCACCTGAGGACCAAGAGAAGACTACCTTCACTTGTCCCTTTGGTACCTTTGCTTTCCACAGAATACCATTCGGTTTATGCAATGCCCCTGCTACTTTCCAACGCTGTATGATGAGTATTTTCTCTGATATGTTAGATAATATGTGTGAAATTTTTATGGATGACTTTTCTGTGTTCGATAAGTCTTTTGATCATTGTTTGACACATTTAATTGCGATTTTGAAAAGATGTGAGGAAAGGAATTTACTTCTAAACTGGGAAAAATGTCAATTTATGGTATGTAGTGGTTTAGTACTTGGACATTTGGTTTCTGAGTGTGGTATAGAAGTTGATTGGGCCAAGGTAGAGCTGATTTCTCAGTTACCTGTCCCTAAGACAGTTCGAGATATCCGCTCCTTCCTTGGTCATGCCGATTTCTATAGACATTTTATTGAAGGTTTCAGTACTATTGCTAAACCATTATGTACCTTGTTGCAAAATGAAACTAAATTTTTGTGGACTGATGATTGTCAACAGGCCTTTGAAACACTAAAGCGACATTTGACTATTGCGCCTATCATTGACTCACTCGAAAAATGAGCAGCTCGAAAGCTATCCCAAGTATAGGAGTTCTGTCATGTAATATTAAGCCTAAGGGCTAGATCGTCTTCTCAGGGAATGCGTTTTAATCTCAGATTTTACTTTCTTCCAATCGAAATTAAAAAGGTACTGAACTCAGTTCAGATTCGGGTTTTCAAGATTGTGGAGACTTAAATGAAATCACAAATTAAAGTCCTAAAACTATCACGCACGGAATTAAATAATAATAATGAAAACCCTAGTCTACTTAAGGAAACACTAGATCATACTAACTAAAAATGGAAACTTTAAAAATGGAATTAAAATAACAATAATGAAAACCCTAGTCTACTTAAGGAAACACTGGGACACGCGTTAATTAAAAATGGCAACCTAGAACATGGAATTAAAAACACACAATGGAAACTAAACTAGACACATACTAAAAAAAAACCGAACCTACTAAAAATCGAACCTTTAGCACAATTAAGAGATCAAATCAAGACTCACAATTTAAATGCAAACATGAATTCAACGGAAATTTAAAAAATGTAAACAATAACGGAACACAATAAAAACACAACCTTTACTAATCATAGATCCTAACTAAATGGAATTTCGACAAAAAAAATATCTGAATTTAATTAAGAATGCTAAATTAAAATAACTATCAATTAGATAAACAAAGAGATTAATTTAACAATAATGAAATACCCAACATTACTCAACTTAAACAAAAAGAAAGAAAACTCCAATAACATTAAAAAAAAAAAACTAAACTTTCTTCAATATTCCAATATTCAAAGAAAAGTAAATAAAAGAAAGAAAGAAAGGAAAAGAGAGAGAGAGAGAAACAAATCCATGGAGCCGTGGCAGAAGCTGCGGCTATGGCATGGAGTAAGGAATAGCGGGAGAGTGGCTCACGGATCTGCTGGTGCTGTTGGCGGCCGCCGGAGAAAGCAACAAAGTGCAGTAGGAGCTTTTTGTGCTGCGGAAACAATGGGCAAAAGAGGTTTGAGGGAGAGAGAGAGGGATAAAGGGAAGGAGAACAGAGAATAGAGAAAAGAGAAAGAGAGCAAAGAAGAATTTAAAAGAGCAAAAAAAAAAAAAAAAAAAAACTAACTAAAGAAGAAGAAGAAGAAGAAGAAGAAGAAGAAGGGGAAGAGGAGAATGGGGAGCCCTGGGGGCTGCCTATGCAGGAAGAGGAAGAAAAGGGTTAAATAGGATAGGGGGGAAAGCCTTAAACCCAGATAGGAGACCCGACCCAGCAACTTGACCCAATTGGAGTTGACCCGAATTGCTATATTTTTTCATTTTTTTCATTCTCTGTTCATCGTAAATATGACTTTTATGGAGCCCATATCTCACAAAACTCAAAACACAAAAATTGTAGATAATCCTTTTATCTTTCTCTAAAAATTTGAATTGTCTCAATCGGAGCTCAGACGGAAAAGTTATGCATAAAATACGAACAGGTGTCGGTTTTGGTTCCCGGGAATTTTCTCGCGACAAAAAAATACCAAAACTTCATAAATAGTGCAATAAAGTTCAAGAATGATGATTTTGGCACTTTATTAAAATATTGGACAATTTTGGACATTTAATTAAAAATATAAACCATAAAACCCGGGTTAAACATCCAATTATGTAGTTTCGGCGCGTAATCAATCATGCAACCTCCTCGGTGGGACTTGCCATTTGAGATCATGACCGATGCTAGCGGCTACGCTCTTGGTGCTGTTCTAGGTCAACGAATTGATAACAAGCCGTCGGTTATTTATTATGCCAGTCGAACTTTGAATGATGCTCAAAGAAATTATACCACCACTGAGAAGGAGTTGTTAGCTGTTGTTTTTGCTTTAGAAAAATTTTGCTCTTATGTCATTGGTGCACCTGTCATTGTTTTTACTGACCACTCTGTTTTGAAATATTTTCTAGCAAAGGACACCAAGCCCAAATTGATCAGGTGGATTCTACTCCTCTAGGAATTCGAAATCTCCATACGCGATAAAAAAGGCGTGGAAAACGTTGTAGCTGACCATCTTTCTCGGTTGCAGCTACACGAGGAACCGGTGTCCCCTCCCTTGAATGATGACTTTCCTGATGAATGCCTCTTTGCTGTGTCACGCGCTCCATGGTTCGCCGACATTGTGAATTATCTCGTCACCGACCGAATGCCAGACCATTGGCTCACCCAGGACAACCGTAAGTTCCTAGCTGAGGTAAGACATTATTATTTTGATAATCCATACCTGTTCAAATATTGTTCTGACCAATTGGTGTGTAGATGTGTTTCAGATGATGAATTTAATTCCGTGATGCATTTTTGCCATGGTGGGACATGTGGAGGCCACTTTGCTGTTAAGAAAATTGTTTCAAAAATATTACAAAGTGGACTCTACTGGCCCACAATGTTTAAAGATGTTGAAAATTTTTGTAAAGCATGTGAGGCCTGTCAAAAAGTAGGAAAAATTACTGCCAAGAATGAAATGCCTATGTCCCCCATATTGACTCTTGAGATTTTTTATTGTTGGGGTATTGATTTTATGGGACCTTTCCCCATTTCTTTCGGGCATTCTTACATTTTGGTCATTGTGGACTATGTTTCTAAATGGGTGGAGGCAATGCCTTCTCGAACCAATGACCACAAGGTTGTCATACGTTTTCTCAAAGAGTTATTTGCACACTTTGGGATGCCCAAGGCAATCATTAGTGATGGAGGGTCCCATTTCTGTAACAAACCTTTTGAAAAACTCATGCAAAAATATGGTGTAACCCACAAAGTCTCTGCCCCTTACCACCCTCAGACCAATGGTCAAGCTGAATTGGCCAATAGAGAGATCAAAACCATACTTGAGAAAACCGTCCGTCCTAATCGTAAGGACTGGTTAGAAAAACTTGTTGATGCACTGTGGGCCTACCGAATAGCTTTCAAGACAAACTTAGGGATGTCTCCTTACAGGTTAGTATACGGTAAGGCATATCATTTACCTGTTGAAATTCAGCATCGTGCTTTATGGGCTATCAAACAGATTAAACTTTCACTTGATGATGCCACTGGTTTAATAAAATTGCAGGTATGCGAGCTTGAAGAATCTCGAAGGGATGCGTATGATAATGCTCATTTGGCTAAGGAGCGGATGAAGTTGCTACATGATAGGAACATCAAAGAAAAACAACTTTTCCCTTCTCAACAAGTGCTACTCTATGACTCCCGACTGCATGTGTTTCCTGGGAAATTGAAATTCTGGTGGGGTGGTCCGTATATTGTTGAAAAAGTTCATTCTCATGGTGCAGTAGAGATTGTAGATCCGAAGAATGGCAACCGCTTCACAGTTAATGGACAGCGCCTAAAGCCTTTCATGACTCCATTTGATGTCGAAAAAGAGGTTTTTCTTTTGCAAGACCCTAGGGGAGTCCTCTGACCTTTCTATGCTATTGTTTTCTTTTTATTTTTATTTTTTTTCTTTTCGTTTATTTGTTTTCGTTGTGTTTTTCCCTTTTCTTTCTTGTTACATTAGTCAGTAGTTCTTTTCCATTAGTTGTTTACCGTGCACAATTTTATTTCCCCTGCACTTTCACATTGAGGATAATGTTCTACTTTAATTTGGGGGGGGGGGGGGGGTGAGCATTCGCATGTGACACTGTGCACGTACACGTATCGAGTTTTATATTATAAAAAATAAAACAAAAAAAAATCAAAAAGAAAGACAGAAAGAAAGGAAGAGCACTGAGAAATTACATTGCATTATGTCATGCTTAACACTGTGTATACCCTTCACATACTCGCGCATAACTTAAGAATGACACACTTGAGTCAATCATGCGTAGTTTCTCTTTATATGATTTTATGACTCCATAAAGAATCGATTGGTAGTACATTCATGTTAATTTGGTTATATAATTTCCTGTATTTACACGACATCTCATGAGGCTGAATAAACACATTCACGTGATTCATTGCACTTAGGGTTTCCTGTGAGCACTGAGAGAGCACCTGTGGTGACTATGACACCTTGTGAGATATCCTTGAGCTATTTATCGTCCTTTTGAGCGTTAATATCAAATCAGAGTTCATGAAACTCAATTCTTTTTTTTTGGATGATTTCTTGTACACTAGTCTTTGTTTTTGATTTGCTAGCCTAGAGGTGACACGTAGTGGGGAGATAGAAACCTAGGTCTTGTAGCCTACTCAAAATGTGAAGGCTGAGCCACCCCTAGAGATAGACTTAATTCATGAACTCCTATTCGAACTCAATTCCCATTAATGGTATGAAGATTACAAAAGAAGTGTTATGATTGTCCTAATTGATTAAGAAAAGACAGAAAATGAAGAATGAGCAAAATAAAGAATAAGCAATACACATGCGCATGAAATGAAATGTCAATGCCGGTCCAAATACATATCACAAGGACATGACACATATTTTCCACGTATAAAGATTCTTCAACCGATTAATGCCTCAGATATATTCACGACAAGTTTGTGAATGAGTTGATCTAGGGTGGTCTCAGTTGGATATGGCGAGTAGGTGAGAAGATGCTAAGGTGAAGGACCCGAACACCTCATAGATAGGCTAAATCCTTTCCAGACTAGTCCACTCTATATACTTAGCATTGTTCCTTTTAATATGTCGGATGTTTGATCGCGACACTCCTCCTCACATATGATGAGTGAACCCATTTTCTTTGAGTGTTCTTGAGGGTATATTAGTTAGGCTGAGTCAAAGCGACCGTTCTGTAGGTGTCCACTGGCACCCTAGGTGTACTGAGTCACACACATCACACACACCTCGAGAGTTTACCTATTTATACTTGAACTTATATGATTGCATTAACTCTGAATGTGCCATTGATTAACTTCATGTGAGTATACTACTCTCAAATCACATATAAACGATGAAACTTGCATGTGTGAGCTTTGGAGTTGTGTGCATTGAATATGAATGAGTTTGTGTGAAATTCAATTATGTTCTTGTATGTGAAGTGGTATAGTTATGTTGCATGTGCATTGATTTCATGATCATCGGAGTATGTAGTTGTAGACACCACCTTGAGATTCATTCATGTCATTTGCTAGAGACTACCAAAACGTTAGTTGGGGGGTGTGATTACGCGTCAAAACAGCGTAATTGGGCATCTTAACTCAAGTTTTACGGTTTATATTTTTAATTAAATGTCCAAAATTGTCCAATATTTTAATAAAGTGCCAAAATCATCATTCTTGAACTTTATTGCACTATTTATGAAGTTTTGGTAATTTTTTGTTGTAGGAAAAATCTCAGAAACCAAAACTGACACCTATTCATATTTCATGCATAACTTTTCCATTCAAGCTCCGATCGAGATGATTCAAATTTTTGGAGAAATAGGAAAAGATTATCTACAACTTTTATGTTTTGAGTTTTGCGAGAAACGGACTTCAGAAGGATCAAATTTGGCGATGAACAGAGAACAAAGAAAATAAGAAAAAAAATAATTATAATTGGGTCGGGTTGGACAAGCCAGGTCAAGTTGATGAATCTGGATCCTAGGGCAGCGCATCCCCCTCCCCTTTATATTTCCTTCTTCTTCTTCTTTCCGATGAGCAGCCTCTGAGGAGACGATCTAACTCTTGGGCTTAATATTACACAACGTAACTCCTATACTTGGGATAGCTTCCGAGCTGCTCATTTTTCGAGTGAGTCAGATAGTTCTTTTCATACTCTTTCAACTACTTGGAAGCATATGCTACCACCCTACCATGCTGCATCAATACACAGCCGAGCCCTCTCAAATACACGTCACTATAAATTACATATCCATCACCTCCTAATGAAATCGTCAGTATTGGTGCAGTGACGAGCTGCTACTATAATTCGTGAAAACTCTACTCACATTCATCATCCCATGCAAATCTGGCATTTTTCCCAGTCAAACACGTGAGAGACCCTGATAAGGCTGAAAACCTCTCAACAAATCGACGGTAATAACCTGCTAGTCCCAAGAAACTTTTGATTTCCTGTACGTTCTTCGGCCTGGCCCAATTCACCACCACATCAATTTTACTGGGATCCACGAAAATACCATCCTTTAAGATCACATGACCCAAAAATGACACTTTCTCTAACCAAAATTCACATTTACTAAACTTGGCATACAACTTCTTCTCCCTAAACGTCTGTAGTACCTGTATCAGGTGCGTCTTATGATCCTCAAAACTCCTTAAGTAAACCAATATATCATCAATAAAAACCACAACAAACTGGTCTAAATACTGGTGAAAGACTCTATTCATTAAGTCCATGAACACAATCGGGGCATTCGTCAGACCAAATGGCATAACGAGGAATTCATAGTGCCCGTACCTAGTCCTGAAGGCTGTGTTCGAGACGTCCTCTGCTTTTACCCTCATTTGATGATAGCCTGATTTGAGGTTAATCTTAGAATACATTCGTGTACCCTGAAGTTGATCAAACAAATCATCTATACGGGGTAGAGGATATCTATTCTTAATAGTTACCTTATTTATCTCCCTATAAGCAATACACATCCTCATAGACCTGTCTTTCTTCTTTTCGAACAACATTGGAGCTCCCCACGGTGTTACACTGGGTTGTATAAATCCCTTATCTAGCAAGTCTTGCAACTGATCCTTTAATTCTCCTAATTCAACTGGAGTCATACGATAAGGAACCTTAGAGATCGACGTTGTCCCTGGAGGTAAATCTATAGCAAAATCTACCTCACGATCAGGAGGCAAACCAGGTAGTTCTTCTAGAAAAAATATCTAGAAATTCCCTTACCATTTGTGTATTGTCAAGCTTCGATTCATTTTCTGACACCTCCTTTACAAAATCCATAAACCCCCAACTTCCATTTAGAAGAAGTCTGCTCGCCTGTATGACTGACACTAACTGTGACGAAGCACGCACACGTGAACCAAGAAATCTAAATTCTTACTCACCAGGGGGTCTAAAAATTACTTCTTTCTGATGACAATCAGTACTGGCGTAATAAATTGCCAACCAATTCATACCCAGTATTACATCAAACCCTTGCATATCTAATACGATCAGGTCTGCTAGTAACACTCTCCCCTGAATTTCTATTGGATAACCAATGAGCACTCTTCGACACCTTATCATTGGCACTATTGGTGTAGCTACTGACAATTCTACATCTAATATCTGGGTCTCATTTCTAGACAATTTGACATAGGTCGTAGAGACAAAGGAATGAGTAGCACCTGAATCAAATAAAATAGTAATTTAATATGGTAGAATAGTAAAAGTACCTGTCAATACATTTGTGGCAGTCTCAGCATCACCCGATGTTAAAGTATAAACCCTTGTCAGGGATACATTCCTATGCTGGCCTCCACGAGACGACTGATAACCTCCACAATAGGGTCTGGGAGCTAGGACCTAGATCGGCAGTACTAGGCATGCTCGTGCCATGTGGCTGGGGCTCCCACAATGATAGCAAACATCTCTCACTAACCTACACTCTCCCAAATGTCATCTCTCGCATGTCTAACAAATCGGGTAGGTCTGCATACCCTAATTCTCATGAGGTCCTGTCGTCTATCTCTAATCTCCCCTATAACGGTCTCCTCTCCAAGAGCCCCGATTGGAACCTGCCTAAAAACCCTGAGGCGAAGGCCTCTTTCTTTGACTCTGGGCTGCGACACCTCTCTGCATGCCACTCTCAATAACCACAGCCCTATCCACGACCTTCGCAAATGTTTGAGCCCGAAAATCAATAACTTGCTTAAACAAGTTTTGCCTTAAGCCTTCTTCAAACTTTCTTGCCTTTTTTACTTCATCTGGTGCCAAATGTGGGGCAAACTGAGACAACTTAATTAATCGAGCTGCGTATTGTGATACTGTCATCTGCCCTTGAGCTAAGTGCATAAACTCTGTTTCCTTTGCGCTCCAAATGATAACAGGGAAATATTGCTCGAAGAATAGGTCCTTGAATCAACTCCACATCATCGACACTAGATTCTTCCTCTGCTCCTCAATCAGTCGCACTGATCTCCATCAGTGTTTTGCCTCTCCTGTCAATTTGAACATTGCAAATACCACCTTTTGTTTGTCTGTACATGGAAAAACTACTAACGTTTCCTTAATGTCCTGGACCAAATTTTTAGCCATAATCGGGTCAGCTTCTCTAACAAAAGATGGTGGCTTCATCCATGTAAACTGCTTGATCGTACAGTTACACTCTCCCATGCTCCTGGCCATCTCAGCCATCACTTGTTAGGTGACGCTGCGCAATATGGCCTCAGTATCTCCACCTCCCATACTAGAAGGTCCTGCTTTATCACCTCCAACATTTGTACCACTACTTCCTAGGTCCATCTTAAAAAGGCAAAGAACACATTTTAAGGATCCTATCTCCTAAGAAGATCTAATTTATTTCATTCAACTAAGATCCCACATTCACTATTAACTATCCTTTCTGATCTTAATTCAAGATCCAATTCTGCAACCTAGACACACGACTCGACAATAGTTTACTATGACTTTCCTAAAATCATTACCCCATAAAAGACATAGAAACCACCACAAAAATCCTGTACCCAGACCATAGAACAAAACCTCAAATCCTTTCTTATACTCTGGTATTGTTTTTGCTGCACTCTAAAATCTACAGAACCTAGCAACCTAGGCTCTGATACCAAACTGCAATGACCTAATTTTTCATGCCATTTTTTTACTTTACTAACATATATAAATATGAAATTTCACTGCTCTATTACTTAAATATAAATCAAACTATCATCACAATCCAGATAGGACCCATGGTATCTAAGACACCACCAACCACCTAAGCAGCGAGAAGTTGAATTCATAAAACCATAACCACATATATATACAATACAATACCAGAGTGTCTGAATATTTCCCAAAACATACATACACAAATATTCCCAAAAAAAATACCCTCAACTGAAACTAGAGCTACACAAAAATAACCTCCCAAAAAACTCACCCTACTGATAAGGCAGTACAGTAGCCCTTTCTATCTGCAAGCCTGATCCACTCGCCTAGTTGGATCACCTGAAAAATGTTAAATTACTGGAATGAGACAACGCTCAGCAAGACAAAATATGATGTTGCTAGTGTGTGGCAAATGAGTTACATATTCGTAAAACCTGATTTAGAAATACTATAAATATTTGAATCTAAGAAAACATATATAAATAACGTACTGCATAGTTTATATATGTGATACTTAACATAGCTATTTCTATGACTTTTTTATTCATAATACTTCTAATCTTCATAAGTACATCCACTGTTTTTGTAAATCTGACTATAAAAATAATAATTAATAAAAATTCCTGGATGGCTGTGACTGATTTAACCCCTTATGACAGGGTTGTGTGGCCCGTAGGCAAGACTTATTACTGGCTGGCCTACGAGGATAAATAACTATACTCCAAAATTCAGATCGGCCTCCTCAACCCTAACTGATGGGGAGCCTGTCCATAACATCGACACAATCGATTGCTATAAATTCACATATTATCTAAGTTATGTGGTTGCACTCTGAACTATAAATAGCTACGGTACCGTGCTTTGTGAACTGATGTGTAATGTTCCATCAGGGTCTGATACTATATAATACATTTCTATATAAAATCTATCTGTTTACCATGATTCTATATAATTGTATTAACCATGACGCTGTAATAAATTGTATTTATATATCAACTGTATTTCTATATGTCATGGTTCTATGACATCTTATGGTTCTGTAAAACTGTTTAATCATGGTATTATGAAAACTGTAAAATCATCTTCCTATCTGTATATACTGTAAATCATTATGTATATCTGAATAGCTATAATTCTATAATTTAAAATTGTTCATTCTATAAAAAAATAATTCTATAAAGCTATATACTCATAATTCTATAAAAACTGTGTAGAACAATATACTATACTAGTATTTCTCATGCCACACAAGTAAATGATACTCATTAACCAAAATCAATTAAGCTATAGAATTCTTGCTCTAGAAGATCCATTAACAAATACTATATTTTTCTGGTGAAAATAACTGATTTACTAGCATAGCATATTTCCCTTACCTGATTTCTATAAAGCCCCTACAATGTCTAGTCATACTCTCGTATGATTCCCTATTCAACACCTTGAAAACAAAATTTCCCAAAACAAAACTTCAGTATTTATTTGACCACTACATTTTCTATAATTGTAAGTAAGCCAAATACTGAATTAAAAATCTTATCCTGAATTTGGGATGAAATTCAAGTCAGCCCCACCAACGATCCACTCCAGCAGACTTGAAGAGAACTCTCCCAGGAGTGTCATGGGGGCCTCAGATCGTCGATCCAGTGAAGAATCGGCACAAAATCTTAGAGAGAAGGGGGAAAGGGACGAAAGGAGAGAGAGAGAGAGAGAGAGAGAGAGAGTTTCCTCGCGTGATTTCTACTGAAAAATTCGATTTTAGCATACTTATACATTGGCCTTTGTTGACAAGACACATCACCTTGTCGATGAGGTCATGAAGGAAGTTCGTCGACGATGCTTATTCTTCATCAACAAAATTTAAGGCTAAGAAATAGCCTCTTGGTATCTTCTCATCAACGAAACACGCTCTCGTCAACGAGCTCAATAAGCATTGCGTTCGTCAATGAGGCCCCTATTGAATTTCATTTAAAATTTCTTTTCTCTCCTTCCTTTATTATTTAAATACCATAATTCTTTGGGTCGTTACATTAGTGATTAAGGAGATCATACTTAGAAGGATATTTGTAAGTACTTCAATTCATTACTATTTAAATATGTAAAGCTCCTTAAGATACAAAGACTTAGAGACCAGCACTTGAAAAACCCTTGAAAATGTTTTTGAAAAGTTTTATTTGACTTTCTCAAGTAAACTAGATTTTAAAAATCAGAAATAAAAAAAAAAATTTGAAAAGAGAGGACTTCCCAGCCGACTGACCCAAGTTATCTTTTGAAAACCTATCCAGCCGATTGACCTTTTTGAACTAGATTCAGTCAGCCGACTGACATCCTGCCTACCTAGCCGACTGACCATTTTGAACGTGGTTCAGTTAATTGACTGTCATTTTCTTGAAATAAATTTTTGGTAGACAGAATGTCCTCAATCATCTGTCCAACCGACTGACCAATACAAATGTTGACCCAGTCAAGTGAGTCAGCCGACTGACTCTACGGAGATCATGAATTTCAAATTATACGGAAAGTTTTTCAAAATTCTATGATTTAATATCTTTTGAAAAGTTGCTTAAATACTCCATGTTAAATGAGGAAACTTTTCTTTAAGAAGTCTATAAATACCTTCCTTGCTCAATGAAAATATACGTTCAAGCAATACACACTTTCTAAACTAAAATTCTCCTAAAGCTCATACTTGCTCACACTCTTTTTGGGAGAAACTCTACGAAATTGCTGGTTGATTAAAAAGCTTTGATTTTGATTTGCAACTAAAATCTCTATACCAATAAGAAAGAACCATTGGTGACTTCTAAACCTCGAGTTTCATATTTTCTATATAGTTTTGGTTTTGAAGTACGATTAATGATTTAACTTGTATAACTTGCTTTGTGTTTGCAAGTGTTTTTGTACGCAGATATCCATTCCTTTCTATTAGATCTTTGACGGTTTAAGGTATAGTTAGATCGTTGCACCAAGCATAGGTTGTTGCTTGGAGAGGTTTCTTTTCCTGAAAAAGAGGTTGGTTATTCTAAAGGTTTTTTGTTCCACCCGGAAGGAACAAGGTATAGTGAAATCTTTAGGTGGTTGACCTAAGGTGAGGACGTAAGCTGGGGTAAGCCGAACCTCGTAAAAACACTGTCTCACTCTCTTCTCTTCTTTTCTTTAAATTCCAGAAACAATATAAACTGCGTGGATGTGTTAATCTTAGAAACAACCTTGGATATTAAATAAACCTAAGATTAAAATTGATTGGGTTAATCATCATTGATTGCGAAAATCGAAAGGGAGTACATTGGTTAATCAACTCTTAAATTCTTTTAACTAAGGGTTTATTTAAAATCTGAGTTATTGAAAAGAGTGATTAGATGTTATTTTAATTTTCAGTTCAAAGGCTAACTACAGGACTTGCACATTCATATATAGGGCTACTAATAATTAAGCTAAATACTGCAAAGCATACATTAATTGATTACTTGTATTGTGTTTGATTGGTTTGAATAGTTGATTATTTGGTTGTTTATGTTGTGGATGTGCATTGAATAGAATACGTAAGATTTTCATGTGGATTGCCTAATCAACAAGAAAATAAGAAGTATTTAAAAAGATTTGTAAAAGGTTGAGATTTTGAAAAGGGACTTAAAATAAAATTTTTAAATAACCCAATTCACCCCTCTTTTGGGACTACACCTTAGGTTTTAGAAGTTATAACTCTCTTGCCCATTATGTGGCAAAATGTGCTATGGTTGTGCCCAAAAGCTTTGTTAGACACCCCCTTTTTACCTTTTGAGTTGTCAGCATAATTTTAAACTTACCTATGGGGTAAGTGTAACGACCTGCGTATTTTACCATAAATTTTTTTATAATAACATTTAATATAATAATCCTAATATCTTGTTAAGCTAATAAAATACAACCAACCTAAACCCATAGGCACCAGGGATATACCTAAAATATAACTTTGATACCTAAGCAGCAGAAAACATAAAATCATATACATATCAAGTCATCCAACCAACACAATACCAGAGTTCTACCAAACCTGTCATATACATATACACATTCCAAAAATACCAAAAAGTGCCCTAGAGTCATAACCCAAAAATCCATCAGACTCTAGCATAACGACTTACCCTTTTGATAGGGTGGGATAGTTGACCTCTAATGCTGCGGAGCTCTATCTGCTCTTCTATCTGGGTTTCCTGAAATGTTTATATAGTTGGGGTGAGACACCTTTCAGTAAGAAAAATAAACTAACATCAGTGTGTGGCATCATGAGTATTTTCTTGTTGTACATGTAACAATACATCAATCATATTTAGTAAAACTGTCTGTATCATATCATGAAAAACATAATTTATCATAACATGGTATAACATACTGAGTTTCTATATATAAAAATCATCTTATATAACTGTACATGAAATAACACCTTGGATGGATAGTTGGCTGGTGTCATGTCTTACCCCCATATGACTAGGTTGTGCGGCCTGAAGGCAAAACCTAGCAATGGTTGGCCGACCACGCTAGATTAACATAAGTCTGTAAATACGATGGGTTTGCCCATCCTGGTCTGAACTGCCAGAGGGACGCTCACTTTACCATGAAACCACATCGACTGCCATTCTCCCACAGTCCCTTACGACATGTGGTAGCACTAACATATACATGATCGTGAACATATAACTACGATACCGTGCTTTGCGAAAGCCTAAACCAAGCCATCCAGGTTCTAATAACATATAGTAAGTTTCATATAATGATTCATAGTTGTTTCATAATAATATTTGTCATAATAATATTTTCATGAACTTTTGCATATCATATCATGTAAACCACGACCCTTGCGATGACATATTATATCTTGTAAATCACGATCCTTGCGTCGACATGGTATAACATGCAAAATCATGACCCTTAGTTCGACATAGTATATCATGTAAAACCACGACCCTTACACCAGCATAGTATATCATGTAAAACCACGGCCCTTACATCGACATAGTATATCATGTAAAACCATGGCCCTTATGCCGGCATATTTTAACATACATAATGTTGAAATCTCTATGCTGTTTGAATACCATACTTTAAACATAGTTCCTGTACCGTTTTTAATATCTTCCTGAAAATAATGATAATATGCTTATTTTGAAAACATAATATTCTGATATTACATAAAATCATAGAATTTCATACTTATGCCACACAAAAGTAAATATTGTTCTAATCGTAAGATCTGCCCAAAAAATCATATCTTCTGCTAAAATGTATTATAATAATTTTCCTGTTAACAATAGTATTTCCAAACCCAGTTCTACAACATACATAATTTCTCTGGAAATAAAAGCTAAATAATAATAAATAATTTCATGAAAATACTGACTTAATTTATCCCCTTACCTAACTTATTGTAAAGCCCACAAATTAACCTATCCTGCACCCGTGGTGTTCCTAACTCAATACCCTGAAATTACATTTCCCCCAACAAAACTTCAATATAAACCCATCTAATACCTTTCTTCAGCCCATAAATACCAAATACCTTAATAAATATTAAACTAATTAACTTACCCAAATTTTGGGATGGTGCCCAAGTTGGCCTAACCAACAAATCACTTCAGCAGATTTGTAGAGAATCTTCCCAAGAGTAACGTGGCAGCTTCAAATCATTAAATTAGCGTAAATTAGAGCCGGAATTTTAGAGAGAAGGAGGAGGATGTTGGCCTAATAAGGCTTACAATTCTTATTTTGATGATAACAAATCAATGATATGTTTAATATGTTTCAAGTAAAATTTTTTCAGTAAAGTGACAAAGCCCAAGTGCATAAGGAAGCCTATGGATTACAAAGAATTCTTGAAGAACACAAGTATAGTGTATGGATTACAAAGAATCCTTGAAGAACACAAAGAAAAGATTATGGATTACAAAGAGCATGATGAATAAAATTATACTGGTGAAAAGCTCAAATAAAAGATTGAAACAACAAAGATGATGGAAGAATAAGATTGAAGATTTAAGAATTATATTTTAGGATGTTCTTAATGTAAGTACTTCAAAGGTTAAACTTAAATATAAAGTGGTTTGAAGCTCATAGAAAATCAAAAATATTTTTTTAAACATATATACTCTAAAAAGTATTTTTTTTTAATAAATAAAAAGGGCTTAAAAAGAGAAGATTTTTTAAACCATGTTTTTAAACATATTTATTTCAAAATATTTGGAAATGAATTTTAGGAATCTTTGGGAGTAATGGATGGCTTCTAAAAACATCTATAAATAGTCAAGAGCTTCAAAGGTTTAACAACAATGATCATAGAGGCAATATTGAAAGGTTTTTGAAATTAAGCAATTCTCAAAAGTTTCAGATCCATAAATCTTCAAAAGTTTCAGATCCAGTAATTTTCAAAGTTTAAGATCAAGCAACCTTCAAGGCTTTTGGATAAAGCTACTTTTCAAAGGTTTTTAGATCAAGTGATTTTCAAATATTCAAATTTCTCAAAGGATCTAAAATTTTCTTGTGCTTAAACTTTCTAATCTGATATTGATTTATATTTTTGAAGCAAAGCTTCAAAAAATCAGAATCTTTCATTTTCTTTGAAAAATCATTTGGTAATTCATACTAAGCGTTGAGTTTCAAATTTCTTATATTTGAATTACTTTGGAGTATAAGTAAGCTGATCATTGTACTAATCTGCTCTATTGTGAGAGTTCTCTTTTGTAAAAAATTTCTTTATCATCATTCTTAAACGATTCAAAGTTGTTGAATTGTTGGACCAAACAAGGGGTTATTGTTTGGAGAGGCGGGCTCTAGCCTGACAGAAGGAGTGGTTGTAAATTGGTATTGTTCCACCAAGTAACGGAACTAATATAATGGAATCCTTTAATGTTTTGCCAAAGGCGAGGACGTAGGGCTGTGTTGAAGCCGAACCTCGTAAAAATCTTGTGTCTTTCTCTCTGCTTTACTTTATATTATTACTTACTATTATGGTATGATTTAAATGTGCAGGTTGCAGATTCTTAAGTGAGAAAGAAACAAAGGTACTTGATATTTAGAAAGTACGTTTTGATTAATCATTTGCGGAAACCCAAAAAGGGAGTACGTTGGTTAATCTGTGGAAATCTTGATCAAGTAAAGTGCATACTAAGAGTTTACAGAAAAATCAACTAAAACTCTAATATTTTTGGTTGAGTGATTGAATTACGTTGATTTCATTAATTGAATTGTGAATTTAAATTTCAGTATTTTTAAATGTAGTTATTGTTTATATATCTTGTTTTTTGGGTATTTAAAATCAATAGCTTAAAAATCATTAAAATTTAAAAAGAATCCAATTCACCCCCCCTCCTAGGAAGCTATTCCTCATTTCAAAGGAGATGAGTTTTTAGAGAGAGAAAGGGGGTTTTGCATGATAGAAAAGTGATTTTTGGCCTTTTATAGAATGCTGGTCCACGTGGCCTCATCGATGAACACCTTCTCCTCGTCAATGAGTTTCAGGTTCTAGAAACAGTCCTCTCAGTAATTTCTCGTCAACAAGACACGTGTTCTCGTCGACAAGCCCAAGAGCCCTGCTCATTGACGAGCACTTCTTCACTCGTTGACGAGACCCTATTGAAATCCATTTTTGAAACATCTTTTTATCTCATTTCTTTTATTATTTAATTACTATAATTCTTCACGTCTCTACAATAAGGGTCTGTATTCCATTAGGACAAGTAATGAATTCCATTCTTTTTCAAAAATAAATAAATAAATAAATTCATTGAAATAAATAAAAAAAATTAAATGATGAATAAGATTTGACATTCAAGAGAGTAATGACATACTTTAATTTAATGTGAAATGAGAATAACTACATTATTAGTGATTAAGCCACCTTTGTGCATCTCTTTTGAATGTAAGGGCACGTAATCGTACAGTTAAGATAGTTACCGTTGGCTAAGTAAGGTGAATCATATGTTGCGTAGTAACTCTAGTGACTAAGTGGAGAATTGTCTATAAGGTGCAAGACAAACATTATAAGTAAGACACAAATCATCAAGGGATGAAATCACTTATCACCCAAGAATAATTTGTAAGTAGCCACTTAGGTGATAAAGGCCACAATCATTAGGCGATGACGATTGTTGACCAGATGGGTCATACCCGGTTTTGATAATGGCAAATACTCTTGGTATTTGATGACTTTCTAGTTTGTGTGCAAGTTTATATTAGCAAACCAATTGATGGCATATGAAGACTTGAAGACTAATGACCCTGAAGACTTATTGTAATTTATATTTTGTGTAATTTGGGTCTATAATAGTAATATAGGGTAACAGTCTGTAATAATCTGCATTGCATGCATGTAGGAACTTATAAGCTCAAGACCTTAGAAAGACCTTAGGGATCACCTTCGGTCGACTGATGCCAAGTTTTTTGGCTTATTTAAAAAGGCCTTAGAAAGACCATGGGTCCCAGCACATATGCACAAATAAGTCCTCATCATCACTTATTATATCAGGGGAATTAAATTCGCTAAAAATGAACTTAAATTGAAAAACTTGAAGAGAGGTTGGGCGACCAAACCCCAGGTTTTCAAAACACCTTAGGCACCCGAACCGTTGAGAAGTCAATGGATTGACCAAGTTTCGGGCGACTGAACCGGTAATGAACGTATCGCCCTCGGGCGACTAAACCCATGTCAGGATGCTTTTCACTAACCTGGGCTCCGAACCTTTGCATTCAAAAAGCCCTCGGGTGACCGAATTGCTTGGTTCGGTTAACCGAACTTAAATCCGGGCACTTGAACTGCGCGCCAATAGCTACTAACTTTGATTCAGCCATGAAATTAGGAATAACTTCCCAAAAGGGGGGGGGGGTGAATTGGCTTTTAAAAATTTATTTTAACTTATTTTAAGAATCCTTAACTTCTTTAAACGCTTAACCAATTCTTTAACTTGTTTGTTTAAATTCACCAATCACACAAGAACTTACTTCTTTTATCCAATCAATTAAACACAATCTTCAAACCAAACAATCAATTTATTTGCCAAGTACAAGTTAAACATCAAACAACCAAACCAAGATATAAAGTATTCAGCACTTTGGTAATATAAGATCTTGAGATTGTTTGTTTGTTTATATAAGCTCCGTGATTATGAATTTGAAAACCTTGTGAAGAATGTAATTTAATATTCAACAATCCTTTCACAAACACAATAAAGCTTTTGTAGTCAACCCTAGATATAAATTTTAATCAAGCCCTGTATATATGGATTTGCTTAATATGATGTTCAATACAACATTGAATCACTCTTTCCAAATATTCAAAACTCAAATAAACTTTCAGTTAATTTATCTTTGAGTGTTTAACGAAGAAACGTACTGCCGTATGCTTTCCGCAAGATATGGTTTTACCAACGTACTCCCTTTTAGTTTCCGCAACCCAAATCAAAATTAATCTTTAAGTTTATTTGATTTCCAAATATGCGTGTAGTATATTTGATTTTCAATTTAAATCATCCACGCAATTTAAATATGTACTAAAAATAAAGAATAGGGAAAGAGAAAGTGAGACGGAGATTTTTACAAGGTTCGGCTTATACCCAGCCTACGTCCTCACCTTTGGCAAACCACCAAAGGATTCACTAAACCTGTTCCATTGACGGGTGGAACAAAACCGATTACAACATTCCTTGGTTAAGGCTAGAGCCTACCTTCTCCAAAAGATATTCCCTCGTTCGGTTACTCCTTACATAGGCTAGAGTCTGCCTCTCTAAGCAATATCCCCTTGCTTAGCCAACGATCCAAACACCTTGGAACGTCAATGAACTACAAGAAACATAAGATAAAATCTACGTACAAGTATACTCTCTCAAAGAGCAAATAGTACAATTTCAGCACTATATACTTAAATGTAAAATATCAATAGGAAATAGAATGAAGCTCAAGTGTAGAATTCACAAATATCTTTCTTAGAAGAAAATTAGCAGTAGAAATTCAAAGGAAGAAGGATAAGCACTTCAGAATTCTCAGCAAAAGAACTTTTCAATGAGTGAGCAAGAGAACTTAGGAAGAACAAGAGTACTTTCGGCTCCTCAAAATAGAATTTTCAATTCTTAGCATTTTTATTTGTTTTGCAAAACCATATATTTATAGGCTTTCAAACTTGAAAAAGTTTCCTTAAAGAATTTCCCTATTTATTAGAATATTTAAGGTTCAAATGGCTATAATTTAAAACATTAGAATTTTAAAAATTTGCCCGTTGAACAATTTTTAAATGTCTGACAGAAGTGACCCCATTTCAGTGTTTTGGCCAGAACGTTTTATGTATAACTCAAAATTACGTTTTGTTGGTGTGATTCTTTTAAGAGAAAATCCTACAACTTTCATGTTTACCACTCTTTAAAATAATGAGTTTTTGATAGAGAAAAATTCACCTAAATGTGGATGTATAAAAATTAACAGCATTTGGGAAAAAAACTCTTTTTGGTGCTCTTTATTCCAAAAATGATTCTAACATTTTTAAAATAATTTTTGACCTTATAAAAATACTATTCAAGTATTTTAAAAATTATCTAGGTCTAAGAAGTTAACCTAAGAGTTTCAAAATATTTCAAACGATATTTTAAACATTAAAACACTTACATGAGACTTCTAAAATATTAACATTCTAAGTTCTTAAATCTTCATGCTTTGTCTTTGGATTGAATCCATCTTTTCTTCAGGCTTCCATATTCTTTAAGCTTTCTTAATTTACCTTTATTTGGATCTTTTGACTTTAATATGCCTTGACTTTCAACAACTTATTCATGTCCTCATGTTCTTCAACAAGTAATTCATGTCTTGGCTCATTTAAGCTTCATTTGATCCTTGTGATCACTTTGACCTTGCTTCCATCATATTTGATCCTTGTGGGCACTTTGACCTTAATTTCATATATATGAACCTTGAAATATCATTACTCACACAAATACATTAAATTTCACTTGTTTGTTAGCATCAAAACAAGATAACAAGATTTTAAGCCTTTTAAGGCCAACAATTTCTTGTCAGGATCAAGCGCTACCGGTTCTTCTAAAACCAATTGGTGGTAGAAGGGGCGCAACCTTTTCCCTTTAAACGGCAGTGCAGAGCCCCGCACCAAGCGTCAGGTGGACATGAGGTACTGCACCAATTCTAAGTAGGGGTGCCGACAGGCTGGCACACCAAGCACTGTCGAGCTGGGGCCCACTGCTACGATCCCTCACAACAGGGTTGACTGCTGACTTCCCATAAAGCCAACAATCAGCCCCCCAGCAGCTACCTTGGGAGCACTCGAACTTGTGACCTCGCTCTGATACCACTTGTCAGGATCAAGCGCTACCGGTTCTTCTAAAACCAATTGGTGGTAGAAGGGGTGCAACCTTTTTCCTTTAAACGATAGTGTAGAGCCCCGCACTAAGCGTCGGCATGAGGAGCTGCACCAATTCTAAGCAGGGGTGCCAACGAGCTGGCACGCCAAGCACTGTCGAGTTGGGGCCCACTGCTACGATCCCTCATAATAGGGTTAACTGCTGACTTCCCATAAAGCCAACAAGCCACCCGAGCATAATTTTGGGTACCTGAACCTCAGGCCGGGCACTCGAACCTCGCGGGTTAAATTATTTTTACTGATTATTTTAAAGAGGTAAATGGGGTAAATTTTTGTTAACCTGTTTTAAACTTTTTAAATTATTCCCATTGGGACCTCAATGGTCAAAAATCCTTCCTTGCCTATAAATACCTGTTCATTTGTCATAATTAAAAAGGATTAGCAAATTTGATTAAGGAAAAATTCTCTCAAAATCCAAAACCCTATTTTAGCCTATACTACTCCAAAACACCCATACACATCATTCTTCTTGATCTTGCAAGTGTTGTGAGTATATTTTGTATGCTTTTGCTTCATTTATACTTGCTAATACTCTCATTAGATTATATTGATTGTTTGATTTTATTGAGAGTAGAAGCATCAAGTTCTTCCACTGATTTAACTTGATAAATCTTGTGTGGGAAGACTTGGAAGGTTGTGGTTCTTGCATTGTCATTGCAAGTAACCTAAGCCTATACTTTTGTGTGCAAAAATCATTTTCCAAGCTTGTTTTCAAACAACTCTTGTGCTTGCTACATTGAAGAAAATATTTTTGAGTTTGTTTGAAAATTATTGCTAACATCTTTGAAACCCTAATATGAGATTGAGATATAGCTTATCTGATTTTCAAAGAATAGCTTATTTGATATACACTCTTGTGCTTGATTAGATAAATTCATTATTATGAGTGTTGATTGCACATGTAAAGCACTGAGCTTATAGTTCATACATCATTGAGGTTCATTGATTATATTGCACGTATTTGGGTACATATCTATTTTACATGAAAGTATAATCACTGTACCATTTGAGTGAACATATTGTTGTATTTCCAGGCGTGGCTTGAGGGGGCGGTAATCCAACTCAGTAAGGATTGTGTAAAGGTTGGGGTTAGCCCTGTGAATTTGACCTAAGGCTTTCTCCGCCCCACAAAGAGAGTTTGTAGAGGTTGAGGTCAGCCCTGTGCTAAATGACCTACTTGTATTAGGTGTCGCTCCACCCGTTCAGGGTGCATTAGTGGAATCCTCAGGCTTGTGAGCTAGAGGCGGGGATGTAGGCATAGTTGGCCGAACCCCGATAACATATCATGTGTCTATTCATATTTCTGCACTTTATATTTACCGCATGTGTATGTTATGATGTGAATGATGCCCATGATTTAAATTTCCGCATCTTATATTATCTACGCATTTGGGATTGTATAGAAAGACACTAGGTAACTAAATCACATTGATTTTTGACTTAACCTAGGAGAAAAGTTTAAAATTCCACTTCACCCCCCCCCCCTTTTGGGAATACAATAAAGCTAACAACGATTGTCTTAGTCATTATTCAAAGTTCACCCAGTTATCAAGGGACCAGGTGGATAACCATTGGGCAGGAATGTCGATTAGGCCTATTGGCCTAACAAGACTTAGAATCTTATTTTGATGATAACAAATCAAGCGTACTTAACATATTTGGTTAAGTAAAGTTTTAGGACTCAAATGCTTTCATAGAAGATCAAGATCAAAGTGTTTTGAAGAGTGTTATTAAAAGCTTGGACTTAAAGATAGAAGATTTGATGAAGGTAAAGTCTATTAAAGAAAGAAGTCAAGATAGATGCAACGGATGGAAGCAAATGCATGAAGACTTAGTACTTAGAAAGTTATAGTTTATAAGAAGTCTCATGTAAGTACTTCACAATTTCAATATAATTGTTTGAAGCTCTTAGGATCTATATTTGACCTAAAGACCTATTTTTGAAAACCATGGAAAATAATTTTTTTAAAAATTCTTATTTAAGTTTTCCAAGATCAAAGGTTAAAGTGTTGAAATCAAAGTTTTTGAAAATTTATAAAAGTTGTAAGCTCAGGCAACTAACATAGTTTCATCAGGCAACTGACCTTTTCATAATGACAAAGTTAAGCAAACAGAACCAAGATAGGTTACTGACCACTTAGGTTTAGGCGACTAACTCAGCATTGTGTTTTAAAATACATTGAATTGTAAAAGCTCAAGCAACTGACCATTTAGGCTCAAGCGACTAACTCAACACTGTGCTTCAAAAATTCGCTGAACTGTAAATGTGACGACCTGATTTTTGCTACCATTTTTTTTTACAATAATAATCGATCATTTTACAAACATCACTGATACCATATATCATCATAACTCGACCTGAAGTGGGGCACTAGGAAATCTTTCCATCAAAACATACAATCCATGCAGTGGAATACACAAAGTGTCTGGGTCCCATATACAATACCAGAGTGCTACAACCTCCACACATAAGATTATACATCCCCAAAAATTCACAAAATACTCTTGAGGTTATACAAAACATATCCCCAACTCTAAAACACTTACCCTGAATACTAGGGCAACAAAATCTCCACTATCTCGGAGCTCACTCCACTCATCTGTCCTGATTTCCTGAAATGTTTAAATTCTTTAGGGTGAGACACCTCTCAATAAGACGGAATAAATTATTGACAGTGTGTGGCAACATGAGTTTTTTTATATCATAACACATTCATTTAAATAATTATGTTAATTGAGAAAACATACAGATATGTACTTATAATTATATATATATATATATATATATAAACATAGTTTGATAAGCTTTCATTTCTCATCATCATATATCAACATGTCTTCATAAGCTTTCATTTCTCATAATCATGTTCTAGCTCATGAGTATCCACCAGTATATAACACAACGCGTATGTAACTCATGGCTATTCATTTTTCATTTTCATATTCTAGCCCATGAGTATCCACTAGCATATAACACAATGCATCCGTAACTCATGGCTGCTCATCATATTATAAAATTTAATTATCGTGTCTATAATAAGAAACCATCTTGAGGATATTCATGTCACATCGTCATATATTCACTCCACATGACTGAGTTGTGCAGCCCGTAGGTGGGACCTAACTATGGCTGGCCTACCAGGTTAGATCAAAACTAAATGTGTTTGTAGTACAATTGGCCTACCCAATCCTGGTTCGGACCCCAGGGGGTAACTCTACTCTTCTCGGTCCTAATCAACTGTCTCACCACACTATATACAAGACACGTGCTTGCACTAACACATATGCTAGCAACAGTACCATACTCTCTATAAATCTTTGGTCCATCAGGGTTCTCATTTCCACATTTATGTATTCATATTTCATCACATCTATATATGTAATGCCCCGTACCCACCATGTGGGGCCCAAGGTGTTATGAGACCAATCTGGTGTCTTTGATACCATTCACACAATAGAACTAATTAAACAACCTCAAATAAAATACCAGAGTTCTATATACACATACAAACAAACCTATAAAAGAGTATATCAATTCCTCCATATTACATAACTAGGAAAATTTTAACATAAAAACTGTATATAAACTTGTTCTTTCATCTACTCACAACTAAACCCCACCCCAGAGCTTTCTAAGCTCGATCACCTGAAGGACCTAGAAAAAGTAAGAATTCGACGGGGTGAGACACCTCTCACTAAGGAAGAAAAAGTTATAAACAGTGCATGGTAGAGAGTTTAATACATATCGAAAATATTTATCTGATAATCAATAGCAACACAGATATCTGATATCATACACACATTCATAATTATTTTTACTAATAATTCCCGAGAATAGGGAAGATTACCCACCTATACAAGTAGCTTCCCTCTGCTTTAACACTAATGCTAGGGCACTCCCCTTACTTAGTAAGCCCTCGGGTTATGTATCAAGGCGAAGTCTCCGAGAATGGAGAAGCTTACCCTCCCATAAAAGTAGCTTCCCTCTGCTCTAGTATGAACAGATAATTACCAGAGCACTCGCCTTCTCAGCAAGTTCTCGGTGGAGAATTTTACTTTACCATAAATACTTATGTAATTAAAGTTACACACATCGAAATGTTAAATCATTTCACAGAGATCCACAAGTATACGTATACCATAATCGATCCACATAGGATATACACACAATCTTCATTCACCCCCCCCAAGACAGAGTCCATATCCACGCAGGAAAATATAGTCCACACAAGACTGGTCCACACATGACTAACATCACACAGATTACACTATCCACATAGGACTGGTCCACACAGGACTATCAACCACACAGGTTACAAATTCACACACAAAATCCCATTCATAGTAAATTAGTAAAACAAACTCCTCATTCCACTGCCAATGTTTTACCCCCTTAATATAAATGCCCACATAACGACCTCCTCATACCATTGCCAACGTTATATGACGATTTATATTAGGTACAATATAATGACCTCCTCATACCACTGCCAACGCTATATCGTAATTGACAAGAACCATAAAACATTGCACATCCATTGCATACCAATCACCCAGGTACATCAACACATTTACCACAATATTCACAATCCAACAATACTCACAGTTGAACAATATTCACAACCAAATAGAATCTATAACCCCAATTAGTAGCCACATGCGAACAACAGTCATAATCAAGCAATACTCGCAATTATTTATTTATGAAAGTTATTTTCATACCATACGAATTTTCCTAATTATAAAATATAATCAAAATCATTATTTTCAAATGCCTAACTGATCAGATAAATCAAATCTAAATATATATATTGTTTGTATACTCGAAATTAACCCATTTAAAATTAATAAAAAGATGCTATAACGGTTTCCTTTTACCTGGTTTCCTAAGTTACGCCCACGGAAACCCCATAACGTCGCCTGCGATACTCACCCAAACCCAATTCAAAAACCCGAGTTTATCAAACCAAACTTCAATGAAATGCTATTTTATCATTCCCTAGGCCCTATATACCCCATATTATTAATGGAACTTAAAAATACCATACTTACCTTGGTTTTGGAGTGGTGCCCAAGTACTCCAAATTGAAAATCTGCTCCGTCTATGTTATAGAGAATCTTGCTAGGAATCTTGTGATGTTTTTCAATCGTTGAATCGAGCTAAATTCGGGCTAGAATCGAAGATAATAAGCATAGAAACCGAAACCAAAAGAGAGAGAATGAGAGAGGAGAGAGAAATTTGCAGAAAAGGGGTTCCATGGCCTTTGTTGACGAGACATGTGGATTCGTCGACGAAGCCAAAAAGAACATTCGTCGAGGAGGTCAAAATGTTCATTGATGAAACATTTAGAAACCTAAATTTCCCTTTCTTTTGGTAATTCCTCGTCGATGAGACACGTGTGATCATCGATGAAACCCAGAAGGATGCTCGTCGACAAGGAGAACAAATTCGTCGATGAGTCGCTCCTTGCCACCCTTTTAAAATATCTTTTCCCTTTATTTTATTTTCTCCTATTCCATTTATTATCTTCCTTGTTATTTTAATAGTTAAAATTTTTTGGGTCGTTACATTCTCCCCTCCTTAAAAGAATTTCTTTCTCGAAATTTGTCAATTTCATATTTTCACAATTTTAAGAACTAATTAACCACATTCATACATTTTAATTAATTCTAACACATTAAGCATCAAATCACTCAAATTCAAACAAGATTATTAATTATGAAAACATAAATATATTACGTGTCTAGTAGTGTCTCCCTTAGTCGTACTAAGCATAAACACACACGCCGAACCGCTGTCGCCATAAGGCACCGAGTTGTTCATCTGATTCTAATCTAGATTAGGTGCATTGTTTGGAGGCTCTCGACAATCCCAAGCTATATGGCCATACTTGCCACATCTATAGCACATGACACCCTTACCCCGACATTCTCTCCAATGCCTTTGATTACATGTGGAACAGTAGGGGTGTGGCGATTCACCCTGTCGTCCTCGATCATTTCTTTCTGATTTTAGACTTGTAGTATCTCTCTCTCTCCCTTCCATGACCCATACATTTGCTTGGGATCTGGGAGACACGGGTCTTCTCCTTCGTTCTGATGCCTCTACACCTCTCTACAGGCTCGACTCTGCAACGGTGGCCTTATCCACCAATTCTGCAAAGTTCTGTATCTGCAAACACGTCATATGCTCATGAATCCTCTGATTGAGGCCCCTTTCAAACCATCTCACCTTTTGATATTCATCTGGGGCCATGAAAGGTGCAAAACGAGAAAGTTCCAAAAACTTAGCAGCATACTGCTGAACTATGAGGCATCCCTAAGTCAAGTTGAAAAACTCTTCCGCCTTCACATTTCTAGTGGTGGCGGGAAAATATGAGTCATACAAGACCTGATTGAAATGAGCCTAGGTCATTGCTATAGGTATTGCTCGCTGCTCTTCCAACAGCTTCATTGCATGCCACCACTGTTCAACTTCTCTAGTCAGCTTAAAGGTGGTGAAAAGAACTTTCTACTCCTCAGTACAATTCAGCACTACTAATATCTTCTCCATCTCTTGCATCCAAGTCTCAGCCTTGATCGGGTTAGTTCCACCTTCAAAAGATGAGGGTTTCAGGCGGGTGATTTGATCAATCATGCAACCCTGATGCATTGGTGGGTAGCTCGATCCCCTGAAATCTTGTCTCATCTTTCCCTAACCTGACAAGCTATAACTCGCAACAGTTGGGAGGTTTCAATATCATCTCCACTGGAAGCTCCCAAATCGTTTCCTCTTTCATTGTCCATGCCTTTACCTCTTGGATCCATCCTGAATAAATATAACAAAGGCAGGTTTAAAATTTCTACATCTTAACATAACTGACATAATCGTAAAATAGGAAACCAAATTAATATCCAAATCCTCAATTAATCATCCAACATCTAGTCATTCACAATCATCTTAACCTTTAAATTCTAAATCCAAATTTTATTCTTTCTGCTTGGAAACATCACCATAGATGGATTTATAGTGGTTTTATGAAACCATCGACTGATTTAGAAAGTCATAGAAGTCCGTTAAGGGATTTCAGCCTCAAGGCTATGAAACAAAACTTAAAATCCTATCAATACCTTAATCTACCTACTCCTACCCTTACCTAACTCAAACCTATACTATGGTATTAATTCCCCTAAAGTCTACAGAATCTATAACCTAAAGCTCTAATACCAACTGTAATGCCCCGTACCCGCCATGTAGGGCCCAGGGTGTTATGAGACCAATCTGGTGTCTCTGATACCATTCACGCAGTAGAACTAAATAAACAACCTCAAACAAAATTCCGAAGTTCTATATACATATATAAACAAACCCATAAAAGAGTACATCAATTTATCCATATTACATAACTAGGAAAATTTTAACATAAAAACTATATAAAAACTTGTTCTTTCGTCTACTCACAACTAAACCCCACCCTAGAGCTTTCTAAGCTCGATCACCTGAAGGACCTGAAAAGAATAAGAATTCGATGAGGTGAGAAACCTCTCAGTAAGGAAGAAAAAGCTATAAACAGTGTGTGGTAGAGAAATTAATACATATCGAAAATAGTTATCTGATAATCAATAACATAGAAGTTGAGAAGTTACATCATTGATAGCAACACAAATATCTGATATCATACACACATTCATAATTATTTTTACTAATAATTCCCAAGAATAGGGAAAATTACCTACCCATATAAGTAGCTTCCCTCTGCTCTAACACTAATGCTAGGGCATTCACCTTACTCAATAAGCCCTCGAGTTATGTATTCAGGTGAAGTCCCCGAGAATAGGGAAGCTTACCCGCTTATAAAAGTAGCTTCCCTCTGCTCTGGTACCAACAGATAATTAATAGAAGACTCACCTTTCTCAGCAAGTCCTCGGTGGAGAATTTTACTTTACCATAAATATTTATGTCATTAAAGTTACACACATCCAAATGTTAATCATTTCACAGAGATCCACATGTATACGCATACCATAACCGATCCACATAAGATATACAGACAATATTCCTATTGTATAAAACCAAACTTCAATAAAATGCTATTTTATCATTCCCTAAGCCCTATATACCCCATATTATTAAAATGCCGTACTTACCCTGGTTTTGGAGTGGTGCTCAAGTACTCAAAATTGAAAATCTACTCTGCCTATGTTGCAAAGAATTTTCCCAGGGATCTTGTGGTAGTTTCCGATCGTCGATTCAGGCTAAGTCCGGACTAGAATCAAGGAAAATAAGTATAGAAACTAAAACCTAGAAAGAGAGAATGAGAAAGGAGAGAGAAATTTGCGGAAAAGGGGTTCCACAGCCTTTTTATAACTAGGCCTTCATCGACGAGACACGTCGATTCGGCAACGAAGCCAAGAAGAACATTTGTCAATGAGGTCAAAATGTTCGTCAATGAAACATTTAGAAACCTGAATTTCCCTTACTCTCGGTAATTCCTCATCGACGAGACACGTGTAATCGTCGACAAAACCTAGAAGGATGCTTGTTGACGAGGAGAACAAATTTGTCAATGAGTCCTTGCTTGCTACCCTTTTAAAATCTATTTTCCCTTTCTTTTATTTTCACCTATTCCATTTATTATTTTCTTTATTGTTTTAATAGTTAAAATTTTTCGAGTTGTTGCAGTATATCTCATCATATCTGTATATATCTCATTTCATCATTTCTGTATAAAACATCTCTATGTATATCACTTATCATCATTTCAGTATAAAACATATCTATATTTTCTCATATCATCATTTTTATATAAAACATATCTGGGTTTCTCATATCTTTCAAATCTGTATAAGACATATCAATATATCTCATATAATTATATCTATATAAAAACATATCTTTGTATATCCCATAACTTCTTTACCATGTAAAATCATATTTGTGTTTCTCATACATCATTTCTTAGTGCAATTCATATATCTCAGTATCAATCACATTCCTAGTATAAAACTGTTATTTTATATTCCTAATGCCACACAATTTTAGACTAATAATCATAGCATAATAATCACAAGAAAAATATCCATAACATAGTTTTTCCAAAACATATACAATATTCTCATTTTCACATACTTTAAATCAACCAATTAATTTCCCAAAAAATCTGTTATAATTTATTCCCCTTACCTTCTTGCTGAGAAGGTGTCTGCTAGGATCCCCAAATCGATGACTGCAGCGATCGGAGCTCAAAACCCTGAAACCACATTTTCTAGTTCAATCAGCTCAACCCCAAAATTATAATCATTTAAACATCCCTAGGTCCATACACTCCATTTAATCCATTAAATCTAAACAGTTAACACATTCATCATCCTTACCTCAATTTTGGAGTGTTGCCTGGAAACCCCAAAACACAAAACTGCTCTGATTAACTTGCTAAGGGTCACTCCTAGAACCTCGGGTGATGTTTGATCGTTGAATCGGAGTGAAATCAAAAGAGAAATCGAAGAGATAAGGGAGAGGGTTCTGCAGGTTTAGAGAGAGAGATAGAGAGATTTTTTTTTTTTTTTTAAATCAAAACAACCTGCATGATTTTCCTTTTATTAAGCATTGCTAGATGAAACCGTTGACGGTTTGGGATTTTAACTGTAGTAACTCAAACTCAAAAAATAAAATAAAAATGAATAAAAGAAAAGGTAAATAAATAAAGGAAAGGAAAAAGAAAAAAGAAAAAAAAGAAGAAGATGGTTTGGTTCAGCACCAAATCATCTACAGTTTGAGGATCTCTCAGAAAAATTGTCTACGATTTTCTCTTCAGCGGGCATTTTAAGAACCAAACCGTCGATGGTTTTGTCAAGTGCAGGAAAATCGTCGATGGTTTTCTTCGGGGACAAAATACCTATAAATAGATCCTAGCTCATTTTTTTTAGAAAATTCTCTTCTCCTTTACTCTCTCAGCTAGGGTTTCGGATCTTTGGGGGTTTTAGGATATTGCAAGTGTTTCTAAGCCTATTTGGGGATTCTTGATCGCTCCCGAACGTAGGTTCATGTTGTAGCTCATTGATTTCCATTCGTCGGCGGGTTTGGAGCCTAAGGTTTCGAGTTTTCCATTTATTTCAAGTAGTTTCTTTAGGAATCAGGTAAGGGGAATTAATTATAGTAGTTTTTACTAAGTTTAAGCCGGTTAAATTTGATTATACAAATTTATATACTTAGGTATGATTTTCTGAATAGTTTAGGCATTTGGAAAATAATGATTTTTGATTATTTATCATAAATGGGAAAAAATTGTGTGGCATGAATATAACTTTCATAATTTAACTGGTTACGAATGTTGGCTATTGTGAATACCGATTGGTGATAAATACTTTGATGTGTGTGAATGGGTCATTTTGTGTGGTTATTCATGTGTATCACAATATAACATCGGCAGGCCTGAGGAGTTCGTTATATTGCCTAGATATAATCACGATATAACGTTGGTAGGCCAGAGGAGTTGACTATATTGTCATTATATATTGGGGTAGAACATTGGCAGGCCTGAGGAGGTTGTTCTACTGATATACTATGGATAGGTCATTGTGAAAATGTGACAGTGATGGTTGGTGGGGAAGAACTTGTGTAGAATCCTATATGGATGTGAGTCTTGTGACGGTATTCTTGTGTGGATACGAACCCTGTCTGGATGTGATTAAAGTGAATGGTATCCTGTGTGGATGTGTGTGGTTATGAGTGTACATGGGTCTCAGTGAAATGGTTTATAATGGATGTGTGTGAACTTAATTACATAAATATTTATGGCAAAGTAAAACTCTTCGCCTGAGGGCTTGCTAAGAAAGGCGAGTGCCTTGGTAATTTTCAGTCTAGTACTAGAGCAGAGGGAAACAACTTGTTTGGGCTGGTAATCTTCCCTATTCTTGGAGACTTTTCCTATACACATAACTCGAGGGCTTACTGAGTAAGGTGAGTGTCCTGGTATTGGTATTAACACAAAAGGAAGCTACTTGTATGGGCAGGTAATATTCCCTATTATCGGGAACTATCACTAAAAATAATTATGTATGTGTGAGTGTAATCTGTATGTGCTTCCTCTGTTGATGTTGAATAGCAAATGGTTATATTTTGTATTTATTAAATTCTCTACCACACACTGTTAAGGTTTATTCTTCCTTACTGAGATGTGTCTCACCCTAGCGAATGATTACATTTTTAGGTCCTTTAGGTGATCGAGCTTAGAGCTCCGGGCAGGGTAGTATTTTTGCTAAATTTTGGGGTGATTGTAAGAACAGTTTATGTATAGTTTACGTTTTTTAATACTGGGATGTAATATAAACATATGGATGCTGTTGTTTTATTTGAGATTTATAGATAAACTTTGGTATTTAAATTGAGATTGTTATTTATTTCCGCTGTGTGATTGTAGTTTATGGTATGGGAAATAGGTGAATGAAACACGTAACCTTCGGGGCCCACTTGGCGAGTTAGGGGCGTTACATTAACCCTTCCGTTTTGCACTTTTTTACTGTTATTGGGCCGCGGTTACATAGAACCGTCGACAGTTTTCTAGCCTCCCACCAAACCGTCAACGGTTTGGGCTACACCAAACCATCTTCCATATTTTCTTGGTTTTTCTTATTATATAAATTTTTTGAGTCTCTACATAAGGCTCAGGTGATTGACCCTCAGGTCATAGTCAACTGACCTTCGTAATTTAATTTTTTAAACAGCGAAGGGGAAGTTTCCAAAATTTATTTCTTGAACTCCAAACTTGGAGAAAACTTGGGAAACACTACAAGAAACTTGTGGAACACAAATACATACTTTATTACTCTATCAATACATGTTATTTTCACAAATAATAATAATAAAAAAACATTCACAACAATCAAGTGTACATATCTTGCAAACTCAAAGCTCTATTGCTGAAGTATTTTCTGAAGTTGTTGCTGTGCTTGTGCTTATACAACTCACAATTTCTGATCGGTTCAACGAAGATTTTAAAATCAAATCAGAATCCCAGTTGTAATAACCCAGATAATTATTCGACTTAGATAATAAAGAAAAGAGGGGGAAAAAGAATTCGCATTCATCGACGAAAAGTTTTCTTGGGCTCGTCGATGTGGAAATGTGCCTTGTCGAAGAGAAGTTACCGAGAGGGCATTTTCAGGGCCTAAATCTTGTCGACAAGGAGTAGACGTTCATCGACGAGACTACAACTTGAACTCGTCGACGAGGCCACGTGGACCAGCTTTCTATATAAAGCTGAAAATTGTTTTTCTTGTGAGAATTTTAGATCCTATTCACTCACTCTCTCTCTCTCTCTCTCTCACTCTCTCTCTCTCTAGAAAATGCACCCTCTCACTTCTCTATAAATTTCTGGCTCCGATTCTCCCCGGTTTGTTGATCAGAAGCTACCATGGTGATCTTAGGGAGATTATCTACAACCTAGCTAGAGCGAAAATTCAATATGAGCAGTTTGGAAACCATCCTAAAATTTGCGTAAGTGAATTTTTAGGTATTTTTAGTATTTCCAGTATTATTTAGGGCCAGATTTAGTATACAATGAGAATATACTGGTATTTTATGGAATAAATTTGGGGTGTTATATTTTCAAGAATAGGGTGTTTTGGGCCCTTATAGTCATGGGTTGAGGACCCCAGCAAGTATTTGTTCGAGAGGCCAGGTAATCATAGTTTAAGAAATTACGAATAGGAAATCTCCAAAAATATAAGTGTATTGATTTACTGGAGAATTGTATATGTAAATGCAGGTTTTTGGGGTTGGTACACCGAGGATGTGAGAGTTGAGAGGAGGCCAGCCTCCCAGTCAGATAGGTAAGAAAAATATGCTATGCTAGGAATTTTAGGAAGTTTACTAGAAAATTATGTATATATCAGTATTATTATTTAGTTTTCGAGAATATTATTATTATATCAGGAGATGCAAATTTTAGAGCATGGGATTTAATTACTCAATTGTGTGGCATGAGTTTATTACAGTTTAGTATAGTATTTATACAGTTTTACAAATATCATGTTTTACAATTTTTTAGTAGAAAATATTGATATGCAGTTTTTCAGAAAATATGATTTATAGTATTATTTAGAATGCCTTGACTTTAGAACCATAACACTCAACTGTTCAGTTATTCAGTTAGAAATTCAGATTATGCATATCAGTTTAAAGATGTTATGATTATTTCAATTATGCCCTTTTTGGAAGGGTGAGTGTTTCCTGGGTGTTGGTTGTTTGGGGTAGATCTCAGGGTTTTTGATTAATGTCATTGAGTCTTTTGTGATGTATATTTTGGGACTATCTAGATTTCTGGTATTGTAAATATAGTTTACAGTTTTATGTTTACCATTGCTTAGAAATGTAATATGATCAGAGTTTCCTCAGCGCTTCCTTGGGGACCTGAGATGTTTTTAGCAGATAATATAGAGAGATTTTCTATATATGTTTAAGTGGAAAAAAATGGCATGAAAAAGCAGGTTGTTACACCAATGATATTAGTCTAAGCTTCATTCATTCATATTGATTATTGTTTATGTATCTTGTATTTCACTTGTACAAAATTTGCTCCAACTAAGAGTTTCTCTTGTACAAACCAAGGTTGTTCTTATTTTTATTTTAACAATTCCGGGATATTGGATCATTGGCTAGAAAGAAGAGGTATTCTTGTTAGAGAGGGGTCTTCCACCTGATAAGGAGAGAGGTTGTAACTTTACCTAGAAAGAAAGTTGGAAAGTAAAATCCTTACAGCGGTTGTTTGGGGCAAGGACATAGGCTGTTGGCCGAACCTTGTAAAAATCTGGTCTACAACTCTTCCCCTTTATTCTTTTTAATTTATGGCTAGTTTATTAACTGTGTGTATGTTTAATTGATTGATGAAGAACTGATTGATTATTTGAAATTTCTAGAACATTGGCTAAAGGAACTATATTGATTGGTTGGTTGTAAAATCAAATTATACTTGAATATTGAACTACTACTGAATTTTGCAACTCTCTTAAATTTTGATTTTAATCAATATAGAAATCAAGAAATTAGTTGATTATTTAATTTAAGAATTTTGAATACTAAGTTTTTGGAAACACAGCTAAGATCAATTGTCAAGACTCGATAATTCAACTCTCTGATACGATGCTATAACATCCTGAACCTTAAGTGGGTACTAGGCTGACCTATTCATCACATATTTCTACCATGCAGTGGAATCATACACATAATATCCTAGATACAATACTAGAGCACTATTGTCATCATAATTACATAAGTTACTCTCTAAAAAATAATATTAAAATACGACCCCCAAATGTATACAAAATATCACTATATACATAACCAATCTCACCAGCACTGTAAGAACCCGAATTTGTATTGTACATGTTAAGTATGTAAAAGAGGGATAAAATGGGAATTCTGCAGACTTTGTCAACGAGGCCATAATTCGTTGACAAAGGTAGTGGATTTCTCGTCGATGAAATTTAGAGCCTCGTTGACAAGAAAAAGCCGAGAGGCGATAAAAATTAGAATATCAGGGTTCGTCGACAAGGCCACCGATTCGTCGATGAATTTTGTGAACACTTCGTCGATGAGAAGACCAATTCGTCGACGAAATCCCTCTGGTCAAAGGTCTATAAAAGAGATATTTGGGTTTCTTCTTGGCTAAGTTATGGATATTCTCTCTCTCTCTCTCTCTCTCTCTCTCTCTCTCTCTCTCTCTCTCTCTCTCTCTTTTTCTTCGATTCCTTCACCCCGTTTGTCGCCAGATTCACAAATCCAAAGTGATAGCGAGGATCAACGAAGGATTCTCTACATTTCTAGTGGATCGGAATCTCGGTTCGAGCGATTTCAGGTTTCGGGTTAAAATCAAGGTAAGGCTCGGTTTTCATTTCTAATTCGATATATGTATAGTAGTATGAATTGTAAGTATGTTTAATATTGTGGTTTGTAGATTTCGGAGTCTCAGTTCGTAGTTTTGAGGACTGTAGAGTTTGTAGTAGATTTCAGGTTAAGGTAAGGAGATTCTGTTTATATCAGTCCATTTTTGAAATCAGGATCGATGAGCTTGTAGGCTACGATCATATGTATGTTTTGACTACTTATTTGGGGAAATCTATCGGGTAAAAATGCAGGATTTTTGGGTTACAATTTTTCAAAAAATTTGGGGATTTCGGGTATCATCTCTACTTTGTTTGGAAATATGTTTGTTTTGTTAAAACTGTATTATTGAGATGACTGTAATTCATACTTGAATAAACTGTATACTTGAAATTGTAAATGATATGATTTGCCGTAAACCAAATAAGTGTGGTACGTATGGATGTATGTAATTGTTTGAGGTATTTGCAAAACAGCTATGTGACGGCTAAATATCGTATGCTGAAATGTATAGGAACGTGAGTTCCAAAATGATTCTAGGCTTTGTGAAATCGGCTAGGGACGGCTAATTACCATACGCCGAGAGTGGTCGGCTCTATAACCGGGGTGTGAAATATCACCGGTATGATTCGGCTGATCACCGAAGGTGTGATCTACACCATTTGTAGCAATGGATTCACAGTGGGCCAGGGTCGTCGCAGCGTAGTTGTCACATGGCAATGTAATCGGGGTGAGACTAGGTGACGTTGTGTAGTTGCGTATGTAGCAATGGATTCACTAGTGGGCTTGAGTCGTAGATCTTCGTAGTTGCATGTGTAGAAACGTAACCACTGTGAGATTGGGTGACCTTGTGTAGTTGCATATGATGCAATGGATTCACCATTGGGCCTTGATCGTCGCAGTGTAGTTGCGTATGTAGCAATGTAATCGCTGTGAGACAAGGTGACTTGGTGTAGTTGCGAACTAGTGTAATGACACTGACCGTATGTATGTATGTATGTATGTATGTATGTTGGGTATCGTATGAACTGGAATGATTTTTGTGAAAATACTGGAACTGTATGGAAAAGTATGAAACTGTATGAATTGTTTCAAACTGTATCGTATGTATAGTGTTATGACGTATGTAAAATAACACTGGTATGCCACACACTGATATAAACTGTTTTCTTCCTTATTTAGAGGTGTCTCACCCCAAATGTACGTACAATATTTTTTCAGGGCCTTCAAGTAGCGGTAAGTAGCATCCTAGCAGGTGGAAGCAAGGGTGTCGTAGCTACTGCTAGTACCTGCTAGGTACGAGTTTTGGTATCCAGGTTGTCGAAATAGTTGTAGACACCTGGGGTATGTTTTGTATTATGGGAATGTATGTCCTAGTTGTATAGATTCTGGTATGATACTGTTATTGTATAAAAGACCATATTCCGCTGCGTATGTTGATGAGTATGGATGATTGTATGTATGTATATAGGGCAACCGTGTACCCCACGGGGTTGGACCCTCATTGTATGTTGTTTCATGTATGTTTTAATTGATACAGAGATAAGTTAGGTTCTTAAATTCACCCTTGGGTCCCATTTTCGGGTTCGGGGCGTGACAAGCACTTACTTTAAATAATACTATCCATGTCATGTCCTGTAGCTCTAGGCTCGATCCCCTCATGGTCCTAAAATATTTAAATCGTCTACTATATCTATTGAAATTTTACCCTAGACGGATTTAGCGAACTGATATCATCTATTACCCCCACATGATTGGGTTGTGCAACCCGTAGGTGGGACTTAGCAATGACTTATCTACCGCGGTAAGCCAAAACTGACTCGTTTGTAAGCACGATTGGCCACCCCAACCTGGTTCGAACTTCGATAAGGGATATACTACTCTTCAATGGCCCAGTCGTCTAACATACACCAACACTCTATCTAAGACGTGTGGTGATGCTAATATGAAATAATAGCTACGGTATCGTGCTCTGAATTTAAACTAATCCATCAGTGTTCTACTACTATATAATACATAATATAACTATAACATATCTCATTTTCATATTTCTAAGTAAAAACTATTATATTATAATTTCGGACTAAACTATCATATCATAATTTTTGCATAAACTGACATATCATAATTTTTGAATAAACGGTTATATCATAATTTCTGAATAAATTGTTATATCATAATTGATCATGACATAAAGCCGGATGAACTATCACGGCACTAAGCTGGATGAACTATCACGGCACTGGGCCGGCTGAACTGTCATGGCACTAGCCCACTTGAACTATCAAAGTACTGGGCCGACTGAACTATCACGACATTGGGCCGGCTGAACTATCACATTATACTGAATAATATCATACTTTCTGTACTGTTTATAACATTTTCTAAAAATAATTATCAAACCGTACTTGTTTTATGTAATCATAAAATAATCCGGCCTGCTTATATATATATACTGTGAAATATTCATACTCACGCCACACAAGTGAGTATTGCTCTATAATATATTATCTACCTAGGATAAACATATTTTGCTGAAAAATAATATTAAATCAACTTCTAGGGTTTACTCAACTCAAATACATGGTTTCCCAAAAATACACATTAATTAATAAACACCATTTCCATATACTTGATTATCCAAAAAATCATACATATAATTTCTGTAATCAAATACTGCATTTTAATTGGTAAATTTTCTAAAAACACTTGACATAATCTATCCCCTTATCTAATTCCTGGAGAAATACCTTCAAGGATCCTAAAACAGTGCCTATGGCGTTTGCACAAAACCTTCTATTCATATACCTTAGTCTAATCAGCTCAACCTCGGAATGATAACCATATTAACATTCATAGGCCCACATACCCCCAATAATTGGTTAAACTTTAAAAACAACTGTTACAATTCATCTTCCATACCCTAACTTTGGAGTGGTGCCTAGGATGCCTATACAAGGAAACCACTCCAAATAAACCGCGGAGAATAGATGCCAGGATCTCGAGACGATGTTTTTCCTTCAATTCGAGCTAAATCCAGGTGAAATTTTGAAGAGGGAGAGAGAGGGCACCACAGCCCTAGGAGAGAGAGAGTGTGTGTTTTAATTTTCTGTGAAAAAAAAATGAGCTTAAGCCCTATTTATAAGCTATTGTCCAAGGGGAAACCGTTGATGGTTTTCTTGAAACCGTTGACGATTTGGTTTTTAACCAAACTGATGGTTTTCCTAAACTTGATAAAACCATCGATGGTTTGGCCTCACTAAACCATACACACACAAAACCGTCGATGATTTTCCTGAGGCTCCCTCAAATTGTTAACGGTTTGGGCCTACACCAAACCAAATTCTCCTTTTTCCATATTATTTTTATTATTATCGTTTTTCCAGGTCTCTACATCAATCTTATAAAATTTTATCTTTGATATATTTTGAAAAGAAAATCTGATCTGAATTATTACTTGTAAAAGTAAGTTGAAATTCATAATATAATCTTTACATTGGATTGATTGATTGGTAAATTGAAAAGGGATTGTATAACTGAATTAAAAATTAAAAAGGGTTATACTTAACTAAAGAGTTTACAAAGTAAATTTTAAAACCCAATTCACCCTCCCTCTTGGAGTACACCTTACTTCTCAAGACCTTTAATGTTTCGAAATGATCTCAATTTATGATTAGGCTTTAAATATTTAGAAACTTTCTCTATTATTAGGATTTAATATTTTGAAATTATGTTTGTAACCATAGAATTAATATAAGTTTGACCTGAGAATGGTATACATATGTGTAATGGGGAATTGTCAATTAATTGTCAATTTTTGAGAGTCGAGCCAATAATTAATTATCAATTTTTCGCTGGGGAATCTTGGATTTCCCCAAGTTGGTTTGGGTTTATGGAACTGATCCTGGACCGATTCTTACTTGTTTTAGGTATTAATCATTTTAATGTTTTAAAATTTCATATAAAGCTCACAAAAAATCATAAAATTTCTGGAAAAAAAATAAAAAAAAAATTTACAAGAAATCTTCAGAAAAACAAAAATATTTTTGATTTGTCTTACTTATTTTCATATTATAAGCTTGATTTTAAATTTAGAAAAACATTAAAAATCATAAAAATCAAGAAAAATAAAAAAAAATTCACAAAAATATTTTTGTAACCAAAAAATGTTTTCACACTTTGTAAGATTATAAAAAATTAAAAAAAATCACGAATAATTTTTGGACTTCATTTTCATTATTTTTATTTAATGGTCCTTTTGTTATTTCAAAATTGGGAAAAGTATTCAGAAAATATAGAAGAGAAATCAAGAAAAAGATTTCAAGACTTAAAAATCATTTTTAACATTCTTTTTTGTCCTAAATGAGTTTCAAAATCTCCCGAAATAGTATTTCCATACTTAGAAAATCTTATGAGATTTCAAAATATTGGGAGCGTATTTTGTAGCCTATTTTTCTTGATTTTCCCATCCTGATGATTTTAAAGGGAGATACGAGCTCTTCAGATTATGATATGCCCTAGTTTTGAGGGATTACTTATATAGTATTTTTATAGTGCATCTCTTTGTAATTTTTGAAAGGGAGTAATTAGGTACCGTTCGTAAGAACAGGCATGTAGGGGGTGCTCATACCTTCCCCTAACATAATTGAACTCCCGACCCCTGCTTTGGTAACGCAGACCGATTCTACCCTTAATTTGGTAGTAATCAAGTATTCTAACCACACTAAAAGGTTAATGGCAATTCCATTACACCATATTTTCCGCTCGAATGTTTTTAAAACCATCTCGTCTAGTTCATGCTGGGAACGTCACGAAAAACACCCCAATTTTAATCAGGTCGTCTTGAGGAAACCTGGCGCAATAAAGGTTGACTTCGAGTCCTGAATGATCTCGAGTTTCGAAATTAAGTCCTTTGAGTATTGAGTTTTAAATTGAGTCCTATTAGGGATCCTTTGATTTTAAAATTAATTTTATTTTATTTTAAAAATGAGTGCAAATATTGGGAGTTTGAGTGAGCTTTCACAACTTTAGTAGAGTTGTCTTTAGTTGCAAAATTAATCTTTTTCTTAGACCAAGGATTATGAAATAGGTCCTAAGTTTCAAAATTTAATCCTAGTACCAATCACCTTTAACCGGGCCCTTTAATTTCAAGATTGATTTTATTTGTCAAAGTGAGTCTAGAAGTGCGAAATCAAGTCCACCATTTTCAAAGAATTAAGTCCTTTTAAACTTAGGATCTCGAACATTTGTTGATACCAAAATTAGTTTTCTTTTATTAGGGTTTCAAAATTGAGTCCTCATAGTTGAAGTCTTCAAAACTTTTAGTCAAGTTCTTTAAGTTTTAAAATGTTGTCCCCTTATTTGAGTTTAGGAATTTTTAAGTGAGTCATTTTCAAGTGAGTCATTCAGACTTCTAAATTTAGTTTGTAGATTTTTAAATTGAGTTTTTCTTTTTCAAGCTAAGTCTAACAAATTATAGAGTAAGTCTTCCAAATTTTGGAAATCGGGTTTTAGGAAAGTCTCAAAGTCATCTTTCTTGTTACCAGGTTTTTCTTTTGAAAAAGATTGGTCATTTGTGACATGGAGTCTTGGTCAAAATTGAAAAAAACTTAAGGCCATATTTTATTGCAAAATGAGGGAGGGTGCATGTATCCCAAGTACAGGTGAGTGTGCATACTTCCAAGCACATGCAATAAAATGCAAAAGAAAATAAAAATAAACAAGAGCATACAGGGAAATTAAAGTACCAAAAAAATTTACAGGGAAATAAGACTATTACAGGTTACAATGTTAAGTTGCAAGAAAAAGGCATAGGGATACATCTTTTATACATAAAAATTTTTTACACAAAAACAAATAAAAACAGAGGAAAATGCAAGCCCTCCACTCTGTGTTTGCCTACTAGACCTCCCATTTCATCTGCGCACAAAGAAAGCAGCAAAGCAATCTGTTAACAGGAAATTCAAGAAAAAAATAAAATAAAATAAAGGCAAAATATGAAATTACATGGGCACTGAAGAGTGAAGTAGGAAGGATTTCTGTTGCGAGGGTTTTTGGTGCCAAATCAAAGCTCGTGACTCCCTATAAATAGGGAGTATAGCACTGTAGCAAATGGGGAGACAATTGAAATTACAGAGCACTAGAAAAGACCTGCAGAAATTGAAAGGGAAAAATTGTTGAGCTTTAGAGAGAAACTCTGTAGAATTAGAGAGAGGGAAAATGTTATAATTGGTGTATTCCCACGAGGGGGGTGAATTGGAATTTTAAACTTTTCTCCTAGGTTGAACTAGATGTTGGCAAAATATTACAACCTAGGGTCTTTCTATGTAGTTCCAAATATGCCGATAAATATAATATAAGGAAATTTAAATCAAGCGCATCATCCACATAATAACATACACGTGCGAAAAATATAAAGTGCGGAAATATAAAAAAACACACGATATGTTATCGGGGTTCGGCCAATCGTGCCTACGTCCCCGCCTCTAGCTCACAAGCTGGAGGATTCCACTAATAGCTCACTTAAGGGTGGAGCAGCACTAATGACAACCAGGTCAATTAGCACAGGGCTGACCTTAACCTTAACCAAGTCAATTAGCGGGGCTGACCTCAACTTACACACTTTAACAGGATGGCGCACCTAGCTTTCCTAATCGGGTCTAAGCCAATCTGGGACTATTCTATGGCTAAGTCTCCCTCTTCAGGCCCGTGCTCAGAAATACAACAAATGTGTATTACAATCAAATGGTACAATGAATATGCTTTCAAGTAAAGCAGATGTGTACCCAAATTTGCGCAATTGCATATACCACAAATGACATAATATGTAAGCTCAGTGTGGTCCAATATATCAACTCTCAAAATATTTGCTATTAGTGTAATGAGTACGTGAGAGTGTCAACCAGTATGATCTTTGTATCACAATATGTGTTCAATCTAATAGCTCAAACAAAGATATTAACAAACAATATATATATGAAGCTCCAGCAATGTATAAGTTTGGTTTGCAAAAAAGAGTTTAATCTTTGTATCCAACTAAAGATATAAATCAATGAATATTGTAACAAAGATTTTTCTCACACAAACAAATATCTCTTCAAAGATTTATTAAGATAAAACACACTAGATATTTGAAAGCATTTTGAAAATATTTTGCAACCAAAAAAAAAAAAAAAAACAAATACAATCTTCTCAAGATGTTGCAATGAAGGTGCAGTCTTAGAAGATCAAATGAAAGTCTTCTTAGGATAGATTTATTAACAAAGTCTCCTAAGAATACTTAGGTTTAGCTCTTAATGAAAATAAATAAATCAAATATAAATGGAGAGCAAAATTATTAAATATAAACAGTCAATCAACTTATAGAAGATTTAAGAGACTAAAGAAGGTAAGCATGAGTGAATGGGGATTGGATATGAGTATTATAGGTTTTGGGATTTTTGGAGAATTTCTCTTAATCAATATTTTTAATCTCATGCTAATTATCCCAAATGAGAGGGTATTTATAGACCCCCTTGAAATATAACCGTTAGGGACCTATTGGGAATAATTAGGAAAGTTTAATGATCTTTTTAAATATTTTAACCTTGTTTAAAAAATATTTAATTGCGGTAAAAATTAGGGCAACCAGAGAGGCTCGGTCGACCAGAACAAGTTCGGTCGACTGGGCAAGAAATGAACTGAATGGTCGATCGACCGTGAGAGGGCGATTTTTCATTTCTTCAAGTTTCGGTCAACCAGGCCATTTTGTACTGAGTTGTTCAGTCGACCAGACCGTTGGGACTTCTCCCGAGAACCCTCGGTCGACTAGACAGTTGCAATACAAAATAGACTCGGTCGACCGGGAGGTCAAAGTGTTGACTCCCAGGTGGTTTGGTTGACCGGGTATAAATGAATTGTATAAGTTCGGTCGACCGAGCTATGGTGAAACTGTTGACCCAATCAAGGTTCGGTCGACCGACAGAAAATGAACTGCGGAGCTCGGTTGACCGGGCCATGGTCAAAATGTTGACCCGGTACTGATTCGGTCGACCGAGGCAGAATTAACTGCCAAGGACGGTCGACCGAAAGTGCACAATGTGCGCATTTCGGTCCTGTTTCATCACACAATCACCCTACTCAAGTGCCTGTCAAATATAAGTGTGAAGGTGAGTGTCCTAGGGTCATTTCTAGGTCTTTTTCTTTTTGAAGACACCAAAAAAATCCTATATCGGTCGACCCAAACCCTAAGGTCATTTTCATTTTGAGCTTACTTATTAAATCATGCAGGTGATGCATGCAATTATTACAAGCCATAGAACCTATTTACTATTATAGACAAATTACACAGATGAATTATATATTACAACATTGAATATAAATTGGTCTTCAATCTTCATTTGCTCTATGTGTATTGAGATCTATCAATTTGAGTTCCTGCGCATAATCTCAAACACCCACTAGATATAATGAGTATTTGTCATTATCAAAACCGGGCGTAACCTATAAGGTCAACAGAAAAGAAATTGAGAAGATATAGAGTAAGCTCTCTAAGATCAAGAGCTAGAGGAGGGAGGAGGTTGAAAATCGATAGAAGCTGAGAGGCACTCCATGGTGCCTCCCTGTTTAGTACTCGAAGCCAATTCAGAGATCACCATTCAAAGTCTCCTGACTAACCAATCTAGATAGACACAAAGGCGGAAGAACTGAGGCTTACCCACCGGACGAGAAGACCGGAGAAGAGAAGAAAAGAAGGTAAAAATGTAGCTCTCCTTATTGTCTCGTTTGAATCCCTAAGTATTGCTAGCTGCATGTGTGTGTGAATGTAGATGTATCCCTCTCAGTATTCAGGTTCTCACTTGAACCCGAACTAAACCTGCTTAGACCCAGATCCGAATTCTTGCACCCAAACCCGGATTTAGGTTTGAATCACCCAATTAAAACAAAAGCCCTAAATTCATTTTAACTCTCCCAGGGCTAAGTTCTATTCTAAAATCTCCCAAATCTTGAACCCCATTTCAACCAAAATCCTGGTCTGTTTTTAAAATTGACTCAAGCTCACTTTAAAATTTTATCCCGGGCTCATAAAAAAAAACTAACTTAAGCCCATTTTAAGACTTAAACCAGCCCATAGCCAATTTTTTAAAAACACCCAGCCCATAGCCATTTTTAAAACAACCATACCCATAACCATTTTTCAAACACTTGAACCATAGCCATTTTTAAAACAACCGGCCTGTAGACATTTTTTAAAACACCAGGCCCATAACTTTTTTAAAACAACCAACCCATAGCAATTTTTTAAAACTCCCATCAACCTAGTTCCTATTTGTAAAAACCAGCCCTAGCCCATTTTCAAAACTTAAAACTTAGGCCCATTTTCAAATTTTGATTTGAGGCCCACACATGTCCTAAGCCTGACTTGTGCTTAACCGAGTCACACAACTCACCTGAGCTAGCTCGTGTGAGTCAACCCAGCATCACTCACTGGGTTGAGATGAGATGACTTGTCTTCAACCCTTGCCCTGCAACGAAACCCTAATCCAATAGATCCTAGGTTTGAAACCTAGGATCACCAAGATAGCCATGAATAAATCACAAGCAATGCCAGTAATCGTGCACATACAGTGAAAAAAAAAACAATCAAAGTAAAAGAAAGAAGGAAACTTATTTGTCTTTTTGATTGTTCTCGGAAGCTGGAAAGGTCACCCTGAGGTTCACATGAACTTCCCCTCCTTCGAAGCACCCTCAGGACGTTTACCATTTGCCCTACTTTCATTTGGTGTCTAAAGCTCAGACCATAAGATGCTTGAAATCTCAAAGGGGTTTGAAAAAGAAGGTTTAGACAGAGAGAATCGAAGGAGGCTTAAGGAGAGAGAGCTCGGGATAGAGGACAAACAAAAGAACTTGGATCTCTGAGAACCTTAGGGTTCGAGGAAATAGAGACGAGAGTGAGAGTAAGAGAGAGTTGTAGATAGGCTAAGGTTTTAGGGTCTTCATTCGTAGACGATAGAAATTTAGAGAGAATAAGGAAAGCAGAGAATGAAGAAAGAGGGGTGCTCACAGGTTCGTAGGACTCGAGAAGAGAAAATGGTTTGAGAAAGGGAGGTTTGAGAGGGCGAGGATAAGTTGGACTAGGGGCTAGGGTTTTGGGATCTGATCTCCATTTGCAGAGAGGATAGATTAAAGACATTGAGACAAGGATTTAGGGTTTCAGACACAGAGAGGGAAGAAATAAGGAAGAGAGAAAGGATAAAAGGTTTTGAGTGAGAGAATGAAAATAAGAGAGAGAGATAAAAAAATTGAGTTTAAGTATCAGCCACCTCAGATTCATAGGATTGTAGCACGTGTCATGTCTTTGGCCATTTGATTAGAAGATTGCATAACCCCCTTTATCACCGTCCATCATGTGCTTTCAGCCAATGCACCAGATTGAAGCCACATAGGCAATCCATGTGCTTCTCACCTCCGTCATAGGATCCCAGCTTTCCACAAACGTTTTGGATGAAGCCATGTTGCCAATCCCCGATTGCATACATCGAGGACCTGACATGTGGCATCCTCATCTTCACCATACACGGTGCCCTCCCCTCGACCGTCCGATCTCTGCAGAGCATTGACGAACACGATCACGCCGTACCAAATGTCTCTTTGATGCCCGTTCCATCCCCCTTTGACCGACACGTGGCTCGTTTATGTCCATGCACATAGCGCATGACGTGGTCTCCTGATGACTGCCCGATTGCTGCTTCGTGGGAACGACTGTGATGAAACCACGTCGCTGATTCTATCCATTTGCTTTAAGCTGCTCATGGGGTGACGCGTGGCATGGTCTTGACCAGACCTTAAATCGGTTGATGCCCCTTCATTTGACCGATTTTCCCCAAGCCAATTTGGGTCTATGGAACTCGTCTTGGACTGGTTCCTACTTGTTTTTGGTTTTTAATCATTTTAATGTTTTAAAATTCACAAAAACTCACAAAAAATCATAAAATTTCTAAAAAACTCACAAAAAAAAAAAAATATTTAGAAGAAATCTTTAGAATAACAAAAATATTTTTGATTTGTTTTCTTACTTGTTTTCATATTATAAACTTGATTTTAAATTTATAAAAATGTTAAAAATCATAAAAATCAAGAAAAATACCAAAAAAATTCACGAAAATATTTTTGCAACCAAAAAATGTTTTCACACTTTGTAAAATCATAAAAAATTCAAAAAAAAAATCCAAAATAATTTTTGGACTTGATTTTCATCATTTTTCTTTAATGGTCCTTTTGTTATTTCAAAATTTGGGAAAAGCATTCAGAAAAAATAGAAGAGAAATCAAGAAAAAGACTTTGAGACTTAAAAATAATTTTTAACATTCTTTTCTATCCCAAATGAGTTCCCAAACCTCCCGAAATAGTATTTCCGTACTTAGAGAAATCTTATGAGATTTCAAAATATTGGTAGCGTATTTTGTAGCCTATTTTTCTTAATTTTCCTATCCCAATGATTTTAAAGGGAGGCACGAGCTCTTCGGAGTACGATATGCCTTGGTTATGATGGATTACTTATATAGTATTTTTATTGTGCATTTCTTTACAATTTTTGAAAAGGGGTAATTTTAAAGGCTTATTAAATTTGATTGATGAGATAATTTTTGATTAATTAGGTACCGTTCGTAAGAATGGGCGTGTAGAGGGTGCTCATACCTTTCCCTCGTGTAACCGAACTCCTGATCCTTGCTTTGGTAATGCAGACCAATTCTACCCTTAATTAGGTAGTAATCAAGTGTTCTAACCACACTAAAACGTTAGTGGCGACTCCATCACCCCATGTTTTTCATGAAAATATTTTATAACCACCTTGTCTAAGTTCACCTCGGGAACATCACGACAGTATGGCGACTCTACTGGGGAACCTTGAGAGTCGAGCCAATGATTAATTGTCAATTATTTCAAAATTCAAATTTAACAGATCTTTTGATTACTCCCTTTCATTTTGTAAATATTGTTATACAAATTGAATAAGTTTGAATACTTTGTGAATACTTTGTTGTTTATTAAGCATGAGATTTAGTTGTGACTACCTTGTTTTCATGTTAAGCATGTGACTAATTGTGAATACTTTGTTTCCATTTTTGTTCGAATAAGTATGTGATTAATTGTGAGTATCTTGTTTAAATGTGGATGAATGTGGGGTAGGGAAATTAGGCTAAAAGATGAGTTTACACACTCTCACATGCTCTACACTTGGGAGGAGTGTACTAGCATTAGTCCCTTTGTGGCAGATTTTGATGGGACCTGTGAACCACTCTGCTCAGTGCGGGCTTTGTCCAGACCCCTATGGGGAGGATTAAGGTTTAATTTGGGAACCTTTTGTCAATAAGGATTAGAGTCTAACCACACACAATTATCCTAGATACCCTCCCTAGGGTAGAGCCTAAAAAAAAAAAAAACCTTATCAAATGGATATACCTACCTCGGGTTGGGACATGAGCCTCATCGTTCTCCACATAATTTAACCCGGTCTTTTGTATATATGTTTTGAAATGCTTTGTGTTGTGTCATACATTTTGCATCCATATCTCTTATCTAGAATTCTAGAAAAAGCCCAATTCATTCATAAAAGATTCAAATTTTATCTCCCAAGACACCCTACAAAGGGACAAATAGATCAGTTTGGAGATCATTTGTAACAACCTACTATTTAACTCAGTTTTTTTTTTTTTTTTATGTTGCAAAATTTACAATGCTCTGATACCTACTAGATCAAACCAATCCATTAACCTAAGTAGCAAGAAGTGGAATTCATATAAACACAACGAAGAAAATATACAATACTAGAGTGCTAAAAGGTTCCTCAAAATATACATATAAGACTGTTACCCTCAATTGGGCTAGGGCTATACATAATTACTCTAAAAAATACTCACTCTACTGATAGGGCAGTACTGAAGCTCCTCTATCTGCGAGCCTGATCTGCTCGCCTACCTGGATCACTTGAAAAATGTTAAAGTAATGGGATGAGCCAATGCTCAGTAAGATGAAATATGCTATTGCTAGTGTGTGGCAAATGAGTTACAATACTGAGAAGATCTGTATCTATATAAACACATATAATTGAATCTGAAAATATAGTACAAATAATATAATAACCATCATCCCATGTTGCTTATATAAACACATATAATTGAATATGAAAATATAGTACAAATAATATAATAATCATCATCCTATGTTGCTTAACATAACTGTTTTTTTAAGTTTCTATACATAATACTTCTACTATACATAAGTACGCCCTCTATTAGTGTAAAACTTAATATACATATAATAGCTGAAAACTTTTCTAGATGGTTATATGTCATGATTTAACCCCTCATAATAGGGTTGTGCGGCCCGAAGGTGGGATCTACCCTGGCAGGCCAACTAGGAATAAACCACTATACTCCATTAGTCTAATCAACCCTCCTCAACCCATATTAGATGGGGAGCCTGTCCGCTCCTGGGCATTTGATCGACCTACATACCACGTTTTATCTGAATAGGTGGTTGCACTCTATACTGAATATCTGTATATAGCAATGGTACCGTGCTCTACTGTCTGATCCATCAGGGTTTGATACTAAATAATACATTACTACATACAATCTATCTGTTTTACCATGATTCTGTAATATCTGTATTAACCATGATGTTGTGATAAACTGTATCTGTATCAACTATATTTTTGAAATGAACGGTAAAACTGTATGTCATGGTACTGTAAACTGTATAATCATGGTATTCTAAAAATACTATTAAACATATTCCCTGTCTGTATAATCTGTAAAACATAATCCTAAAAATACTATAAAACATGTTTCTGTACTATATCCATATTCGCATACCACACAGAAATTTAAAACATTTTAAAAGTATTTGATAAACTGTATAAATTCCTGTTATGAAATAATAATCTGGTAAAAATATATAATTCATACTAAAATCATACTAGTATTACCTAGCATAACATATTTCCCTTACCTGATTTTTGCTAAAATCTCCCTACTATGAAGGGTCCTACACTCGCAGGGTTCTCCACTCAACACCCTAAAAACCATAAATCTCAGAACAAAACATCATTATTTCTACGTCTATTACATTTCCTACAACCGCTACTAAACCAAATTTTGCTTAAAAGACCTTACTCTGAATTTGGGATGAAATCCAACTCCGTCCGACTGATGATCCGCTCTAGCAGACTTAAAGAAAACTTCCCCAAGAGCGTCGTGGTGGCCTCAGATTGTCGATTTGGTGAACGATGGGGTCGAATCGAAGAGAGAAGGAGGTGGAGCATTAGGAGAGAGAGAAAGAGGGAGTGAATTTATATAAATTTTTTGCGTAAAAATCCAACTTTCAGCTATTTATAGAGCTGGATTCGTCGAGGAGACACGTCACCTCATCGACGAGTCCTATAGAAAGTTCGTCGATGAACCTGCACCCTTGTTGACAAATTTCAAACTTCCAAAAATCTTTTCTTGGTATCTTCTCATCGACAAAACGAAACTTCGTCGATGAGATCCTGAAGAACCCTCGTCGACGAAACCCCTGTGTTCGTCGACGAGGCTTGGGAATTTTCTTGGAATTATCACCTCCAAAATGCGTTCGTCGACGAAGTCGGCTGCCTTCTTCTATTACTGTTTCCATTTTCCTCGCTCTTTATTATTTAAATATCATTATTCATCGGGTCATTATATTCTCCCCTCCTTATAAAATTTGTCCTCGAAATTTACTATTCATATAGCTGATTATCCCTTAAAGGAAAAACGGTCTACTTATTTTATTACCTGCCCTTACTTATGGTGTAGGAATACTGTGGTTACATGGGTAGTTCTAGGAGATTATAAGTATAAAAGAAAATTGTCCCAAAACCAAAATACTACCTATCCTATACTCTACATTATAATTACATTGTAGAAAACAAAATTATCACTACTTAAATTACACATCACTACCATTACCCACTAAACAAGTGGGGGTATTTCTATGTAATCACTTTCAAGTTCCCACGAAGCTTCTTCTATCGCGTGATTCCTCCACAGGACTTTTACCAATGGTATCTTCTTATTACGTAATTCCTGTTCCTTTTTATCTAAGATCTGTACTGGAGCTTCCTTGTATGCCAAATCACCACTGAGTTCCAATTTCGCATAGCTGATGATATGGGAAGGATCTGGGATGTATTTCCTCAACATAGAAACATGAAACACGTCATGAATCTTGAATAGAGATGGTGGTAAAGCCAGCTGATAGGCAACTGACCCAATCTTCTTGAGTATCTCAAATGGGCCAATGAACCTAGGGCTCAATTTACCCTTCTTCCCAAACCTCATGATTCCCTTCAATGGTGTTATTTTCATAAATACATGATCACCCACTTCAAATTTCAGTTCCCGGTCGTGAGTATCGACGTAGCTTTTCTACCGACTTTGTGTTGCACTAATTCGATCTTGAATAAGTCAAACTTTATCGTACGCCTGTTAAACTATCTCTGGCCCCAAAACTCACCTCTCACCCAACTCACTCCAGTATAAAGGGGAACGACACTTCCTACCATAAAGTGCCACATAAGGAGCCATGCCAATGCTAGCCTGGTAGCTGTTATTGTAAGCAAATTCCATCAATGGCATATACTGAGTCCAGTTACCCCCAAAATCCAATACACACGCTCGTAACATATCCTCAAGTATCTAAATAGTTCTCTCTATCTGACCATCTATTTGAGGATGGAATACAGTGCTGAATGCTAGTTGAGTCCCCAATGTCTCCTACAAACTTCTCCAGAATCGTGATGTAAAATGTGGATTACGGTCCAAGACTATGGATTCTGGCACTCCATAGGGTCGAACAATCTTCTATATGTAAATCTCTGCTAACTTGTTCATAGGGTAGCTAAAGTTAATGGGCATAAAGTGTACTGTCTTCGTCAACCTATCAACAATTACCCAGATGGCATTTTGACCATACAACGCCGACGGTAGCCCTGTAACAAAATCCATGGATACGTGATCTCACTTCCATTCAGGAATGAAAAGTGGCTACAACTGTCCTGTTGGCCTCTGGTGCTTAGCCTTAACCTTCTGGCATGTAAAGCAATGTCATACAAATTTAGCTATCTCTCTCTTCATCCTACTCCACCAGAAGTACTCTCACAGATCCCAGTGCATTTTAGTGCTACCTGGATGTATAGGGTATAGGGATCTGTGAGCCTCCTCCAATATAGTTCTCCTGATTTTGGTGTCCATAGGAACACAGAGTCTAGTATAGAATCGCTGGGATTCGTCATCTAATATGCTGAATTTCTCACCCAGACCATCTTGCACCCTAGCCATTACCTCTACTAACTTTGCATCATCACATTGAGTTGCTTTAATCCTCCCATACAGCTTAGGCTAAACTACTAGGCTGACAACAATCGCTTAAGGATTATCTTATACCAATTCTATACTAAGTATCTCTAAAACCATTAGAATTGAGTGCTGAATCTCCATGACTGCTAACACTGGACCCACTGATTTCCTACTCAGAGCGTCAACTACCACATTCACTTTTCCCGGGTGGTAACTAATGGTGCAGTCGTAATCCTTGATGAGTTCTAACCATCTCCTCTGGTGCATATTCAACTCTTTCAGTGTAAATATGTACTTTAGGCTCTTGTGATCAGAAAATATTTCACATTTCTCACCATATAAGTAATGTCTCTAGATTTCAGTGCATATAGAACCGCAGCCAATTCCAAATTGTGAGTTAGGTAGTTCTTTTCATATTCTTTCAACTTCCTGGATGTATACGCCACCATCTTACCATGCTGCATCAGTACACACCCAAGTCCTCTCAAAGACGCGTCACTGTAAATCACATAACCATCACCTCCTGATGGAATCGTCAGTACTGGTGTAGTGATGAGCCTCTACTTTAATTCCTGGAAACTCTGCTCGCATTCCTCATCCCACACAAATCTGGCATTCTTCTTGGTCAAATGTGTGAGAGGTCCTGACAAAGCCGAAAATCCCTCTACAAATCGTTGCTAATAACTTGCCAGTTGCAAGAAACTTCTGACTTCCTGCACGTTCTTCATCTTGACCCAATTCACTACCGCGTCAATCTTGCTGGGATCCACTAAAATACCATCTCCTGAGATCACGTGGCCTAAAAATGTAACTTTCTCAAGTCAGAACTCACACTTACTAAAATTGGCATAGATTTTCTTTTCCCTGAGTGTCTGCAGAACCTGCCTCAAATGCACTTCGTGATCCTCAACATTCCTCGAGTACACCAGTATATTATCAATAAAAACTACTACAAACTGATCTAGATACTGGTGAAAAACTCTATTAATCAAATCCATGAACACAACTGGGGCATTCGTCAGACCAAAAGGCATAACAAGAAATTCATTGTGCCCGTACCTGGTCCTGAAGGCTGTCTTTGCAACGTCCTCTGCCTTTACTCTCACCTGATGATAACCTGATCTGAGGTCGATCTTAGAATACACTCATGTACCCTGGATCATCTATACGGGGTAGAGGATATTTATTCTTAATAGTAACCTTATTGATTTCTCTATAATCAATACACATCCTCATAGACCCGTCTTTCTTCTTTACAAAGAATACTGGAGCTCCCCGTGGTGATACACTAGCTCGTATAAATCCCCTATTCAGCAAGTCTTGCGACTGATTCTTCAATTCTCCTAATTCAGCTGGAGCCATATGATAGGGAACCTTAGAAATCGGTGCTGTCCTTGGAGGAAAATCTATTGGAAAGTCCACCTCGCCTTCAAGAGGCAACCCTGGTAGCTCCTCTGGAAAAACATCTGGAAATTCTCGTATGATCGGGGTACTATCAAGCTTCAATTAATTCTCTGACGCTTCCTTTACAAAAGCCAAAGACCCCTGACTTCCATCCCGAAGTAATCTACATACCTATATAGTTGATACTATTTGCAACGGAGTATGTACACGTGAACCAACAAACCAAAATTCTTACTCACTAGGGGGTATGAAAATTACTTACTTTTGAGAACAATCAATACTGGTGCGATTAATAGCCACACAATCCATACCCAGTATTACATCAAACCTGCACATCTCAAACACAATCAGGTCTGCTGGTAGCACTCTCCCCTCAATTTCTATAGGAAAACCTCTGAGCACCCTTTAACACCGTATCACTGACCTTGATGGTGTAGCTACTGACAATTCCATACCTAATAATTAAGTCTCACTTCCATATAATTTAACGTACGATGCTGAGACAAAGGAATGAGTAGCACCTGAATCAAATAAAATAATAACGGAATGTGATAAAATAGTAAAAGTACCTGTCACCACATCCGTAGTAGTCTCAGCATCACTTGGCATCAGAGCGTAAACTCGCGCTAAGGCTACATTTCTCTGCTGGCCTCCATGAGGCACCTGATATCCTCCCCAAGTTACCTGATGTCCTCCTTGATAGGACCTGGGAGCTATAACCTGGTCCTATGGCCCTGGGCATGCACGTGCTATGTGGTTGGGTCTCCCACAACGATAGCATACTCCTCTCCTTACCAGGCACTCCCCTAAGTGACGTCCCCCACACGTCTGACATATCGAGACATTTGGCACACCCTGATTCCCACGAGGTCCTGTCATTTGTGTCTGATCTCCCCTATCACGACCTTCTCTCCATGGACCCCTACTGGAGCCATCCTGAAAGCCCTGAGGGGTAGGCGTCTTCCTCTTACTCTAAGCCGCTATACCCCTCTGTATACCACTATCAATGATCACAGCTCTATCTACAACCTCCGTAAATGTCTGAGCTCTGGAGCCAATCACCTACTCAAACAAATTCTACCTCAGTCCTTCCTTAAACTTCCTTGCCTTTTCTCTTCATCAGGTGCCAGATGTGGAACAAAACGTGACAACTCGATAAACCGAGCTGCGTACTGGGATACAGTCATCTGCCCCTGTACTAGATGCAAAAACTTTGCTGCCTTTGCTCTCTAAACGATAGCAGGGAAATATCACTCGAAGAACAACTTCTTGAATCGATCTCACCTCACTGGTACTGGAACCAGCCTCTGCTCCTCTATGAATCGTGTTGATCTCCACCAGTGCTTCGCCTCCCTTGTCAGCTTAAATGCTGCAAATACTACCTTATGATCACCTGAAGAAGGAAGCACAACCAACATCTCTTCAATGTCCTAGACCCAATTCTCAGCTACAATCGGGTCATCCCCTCCAAAAAGGATGGGGGTTTCATCCACATAAACTGCTCGATCGAACAACCACGCTCCCCAGAGCTCCTGGCCATCTCAACCATCACCTGTTGAGTGACGCTGCATAACACAACATTTGTATCTCCTCCACCAATGTTGGAAGGTCCTAGTCTATCCTCCCCAGCATTCGTGTTGCTGCTTCCCGGGTCCATCCTGAAAACTAGAAACACACTTAAGCACCTTATCTCCTACACAGACCTATCCTATACCAATTCAAAATTAACTATCTTCCTTGACCTTAACTCAATATCCAGTTCCGTCATCTAGACACATAACCCGACAATAGTTTACTATGGTTTTCCTAAAATCGTCACCCCAAGAAAAACACAGAAACCACCACAGTAATCCTATACCCAGACACATACAAACCTCAAATCCTTTTCCTATACTCTAGTATTGCTTCTGCTACACTCTAAAGTCTACAGAACCTAGCAACCTAAGCTCTAATACCAAATTGTAACAACCTACTATTTAATTGGGGGGGTTTTTTTTATATTGCAAAATTTATAATGATCTGATACCTACTAGATCGAACCAATCCATCAACCTAAGCAGTAAGAAAAGGAATTCATATACACACAACCAAGAAAATATACAATACCGGAGTGCTAAAAGGTTCCTCAAAATATACATATAAGACTGTTACCCCAATATACCCTCAATTGGGCTAGGGCAATACATAATTACTCTAAAAAATACTTACTCTACTAACAGGACAGTACTGAAGCCCCTCTATCTGCGAGCCTGATCTACTCGCCTACCTGGATCACATAAAAAATGTTAAAGTAATGAGATGAGCCAATGCTCAGTAAGAAGAAATATGCTATTGCTAGTGTGTGGCAAATGAGTTACAATACTAAGAAGATATGTTTCTATATAAACACATATAATTGAATCTGAAAATATAGTACAAATAATATAATAACCATCATCCCATGTTGCTTAACATAACTGCATTTTTAGGTTTCTATACATAATAGTTCTCCTATACATAAGTACGCCCTCTATTACTGTAAAACTTTATATACATATAATAGCTGAAAACTTCCTTGGATTGTTGTATGTCATGATTTAACCCCTTATGACAAGGTTGTGCGGCCTGAAGGCGGGATCTACCATGACTGGCCAACCAAGAATAAACCACTATACTCCATTAGTGTGATCAGCCCTCCTTAACCTATATTTGATGGGGAGCCTATCCGCTCCTGGACATTTGATCAACCTGCATGCCACATATTATCTTAATAAGTGGTTGCACTCTGTACTGAATATCTGTATATAACAATGATACCATGCTCTACTGTCTGATCCATTAGGGTCTGATACTAAATAATACATTACTATGTACAATCTATATGTTTTACCATGATTTTGTAATATCTGTATTAACCATGACGCTGTGATAAACTGTATCTCTATCAACTGTATTTTTGAAATGAATTGAAAAAATGTATGTTATGGTACTGAAAACTGTATAATCATGGTATTCTGAAAATACTATAAAACATATTCTCTGTCTGTATAATCTGTAAAACATAATCCTGAAAATACTGTAAAACATGTTTTTGTACTATATCCATATTCTCATGCCACATAGAAATTTAAAACATTTCAAACGTATTTGATAAACTGTATAAATTTTTGTTGTGAAATAATAATATGGTAAAAACATATAATTCATACTGAAGTCATACTAGTATTAACTAGCATAGCATATTTTCCTTACCTAATTTCTGCTAAAATCTCCCTACTATGAAGGGTCCTACACCCGCAGGGTTCTCCACTCAATACCTTGAAAACCATAAATCCCAAAACAAAAAATCATTATTTCTATGTCTATTACATTTCCTACAACTGCTACTAAACCAAATTTTTCTTAAAAAACCTTACCCTGAATTTGGGATGAAATCTAATTTTATCCCATCGATGATCCGCTTTAGTAGACTTGGAGAGAACTTCCCCAGGAGTGTTGTGGTGGCCTCAAATCATTGATTTGGTGAGCGACAAGGCCAAATCGAAGAGAGCTAGAGGTGGAGCCGTAGAAGAGAGAGAGGGAATCAATTTATGTAATTTTTTTACGTAAAAATCCAACTTTCAGCTATTTATAGAGCCAGATTCATCGACGAGACACGTCACCTCGTTGACGAGTCCTGTAGAAATTTTATTGATGAACTTGCACCCTCGTCGACGAGATCCTTTTGCGGTATCTTCTCATTGACGAGATCCTGAAGAACCCTCGTTGATGAAACCCCTGTGTTCGTCGACGAGGCCTAGGAAATTTCTTGGAATTATCACCTCCAAAATGCAACCATGGAGGTGATAATTCCAGAAGTTGGCTACCTCCTTCTATTACTATTTCCATTTTCCTCCCTCTTTATTATTTAAATATCATTGTTCTTCCGGTCGTTACATCATTAGTGAATAAGATTTTTCTCAGAACTCTGGAAAAATGATTACCTAGGTTGCATTGCATGCTTTCATTCATAAATTGACATGCGACCATGCATGAGATTTCTTCTCTAATGGGTCGGTAATCACATTCCAATTGTCTATAAAACTAGTACACCAAGGAGTTAGAATCAAAGTCTGGGATTCCAACATTGAGCACAGTAAGACAACCCCTACTCACCCTTACAATACCAGGATAAAGGCAAGGATTATGGCGGAACAACTAGAAAGCAGGGTCCTGGGTATAGAATAGGGAAATGAGGAATTAAGTGATAAGATAAACAAAATATTGGATTTGCTAAAGGGAAAGATTTTACAAGCACAGGATGACGAGGCAGACATAGATCCCGCCCACGCTCTGGGCTTCACCTCGATTTAGAGGAAAACATCGGCACCGCCGCCTGTTGTTGCAAAAGGGCTACTTCTGAGCATTCCCCCATTCGTTCCTATTACGCTAGTATTGGAATTTCCAGCAATTGGAGTACCTCCGACGATGATGATAGATGTGGGAGTGAACAGATCTGAGACCGAGCATCACTGTGATGTACTCGAAGAGTGCCTGAGAGCCATTAAAGGGACCAACACATTCAGCTCCATAGATCTTGCAGATCTTTGCTTGGTGCCGAAGATAGTTCTACCACCAAAATTTAAGGTCTCGTACTTCGAAAAGTTTGATGGAACCCGGTGTCCTCGAATCCATCTACGGTTATACTGTCATATGATAGTAGCATACTCCGATGATGAGAAATTAATGATGCACTACTTTCAACATAGTTTAACTGGTGTAGCCATTAGGTGGTACATTCAGTAAAATAGAGCACATATTCGCACTTGGAGAAATTTGACTAATGTGTTGACCTTATGGGTCATATCTTGTTTTGATCATGACAAATACTTTGGTACTTAATGTCTGCCAAGTTTGTGTGTAGGTTAATATTGGCAAGATCACATGATGGTGTGAGGTGACTTGAAGAATAAAGACCCAGAATAGTCATATTTGTAATTTATATTATGTTTAATTTGGGTCTGTGATAGTTGAATTAAATAGGATATGAAAGTCCAAATTTGTGAGGCTTTGGGTGATCAAACCCCTAGTGTTCAAAACACCTCAGGCGACCGAACCCTTGACCAGCCAGAATGTTGACTTGGTTTCGGGTAGTCGAACCTAAATGACCGTAACGTCCATGGATGACCGAACCTTGATTGTGACTTTTCCCACCAACTCGACAGCCCGAACTTCACGTTTAAATTTGCCTCAGGCTACTGAACACATGAGTTCAGAAAATCGAACGTAGGACCGGTCAATCAAATCACGGACTTCTGGAGAATTGCCTCGGTTCAGCAAATTGTGCCCATATTCGGGCATCCAAACTTCCAAAATAAATATTTTGAGTGTGTCTATTCGAGCGACCGAACTGTGGATTGGACACCCAAAACTCTCAGGTTGTTTTATTTTTTACTGTAGTTAAGAATGGTTAAACGGGGTTAATTTCCTTAAATGATTTTAAACAATTTTAATTATTACCTCTATGTCCTTAATGATCATAATTTAGCCCTCTTCTGTATATAGGGGCTCATTTTCAAGGATTAGCATAGGATTAGCAAAATAGATAAAACAAAATTCTCTGAAAAATATTAAGCCCTATTTTCTTTTACAAACTTCATACACTCTAATATTTCCATTCTCTTGAGAAATCAAAGCCTTGTGAGCGTTTGTTGATTGTTCTATAATGCTAGAAACCCTCACTTGCTTTTGTGCATGTGATTTTCTTTTGAGGGTTAAGCAAAGATTTTTCCCTCGGTTTTATTCAATAAATCTTTGTGTGGGAAAAATCTTCATAGCTAGTGAGTCTTTGCATCATCGTTGCAAGACTCATCAAGCTTGTGTGTTTTTGATTTGCAAAAATTTTTTTCACAAGATTATATATTCTTAAATATCTCTTGAGCTATTATTTGTGAGAAAAATCATATTCTAGATATTTTGAATAATTTTGTTAAAACACTTTGAAACCTGGGGTGATTGATTTACATTGATTACTTGTTTCAAAGACTGCTTAGATTATACACTCTTGTGCTTGATTGAATATTGACATAAGATTGAGTATTAAGCACACGTATAGAACAGAGCTTATAATTCCTATTTGTTTGAGATGCATTGATTATATTGTACATAGTGGTACATATCTGCTTGTGTAAGAAGCATTTGTTTGTATGAAAATTTTCACATTCGTTGTATTCTAGACGTGGGTTTGTAGAGGGAGACTAGCGCTGTTGAATAGTCTCGAATTGACTTAGACCCGGTTAGGAAAGTTAGGTGCACCATCCTGTTAAGGTGTTGTTTTAGGGCCTTCTTTTCCTCGTAAAGAGAGTGTGTAAAGGTTGAGGCCGGCCCTGGGAATTTGATTTGGTTGTAATCAGTGTCGCTCCACCCATTAAGTGAGCATTAGTGGTAATTTTTTGGCTTGCGAGTTGAGGCAGGAACGTAGGCACAGTTGGCCGAACCCCAATAACATATCGTGCGTGTACTTTACATTTTCATAATTTATTTACTGCACGTGTATGTTTTATTGTGAATGATTGGGTTTATAATTACATAGACAGACCTTAGGTTGTGTAATACTTGATCTGGTTTAACCTAGGGGGAAGAATTTTTAAATACCCAATTCATCCCCCTCTTGGTAATGCACCAAAGCCAACATAGTGCCTTCATAGCCTAATATCGCCATGTGACTGAAATGGGGCAAACTTGTATGGCCCTGTAAGGAATGGAGAAGAGGTCCACTGAAACATTCCAGGAGTACACATATAGATGGAGGGATATGGCCATCCAGGTGAGCCCTCCGATGGAAGACAGGGAGGCTATCTCGCTCTTTATGAATACATTGAAAGATCCCTACTTTGGGTATCTCTTAAGGGCAAACCCCCATGACTTTATGGATGTTGTTTCTACCAGAGAAAGAATTGAGATATTCATGAAGACAGGAAAAGCCAAAGGTGTGGATTCAGACTCAGGTTCAAACAAGAAATGGACTACTAAAAAGAAAGATGAGGAAGCCCACATGATTTAGGGGCATTATTGCCAAGGCAGTTGGGACCGGTGGCCCAAGAAAAATTTTGTTTTTTAACCCACCATTAATCAGATAGCACATGCAGACGCAAGACCTTAGTTTCTTCCCTCTGGGCCTACGCTCGCCCAGAAAAATGTTCAAACGCAGGGAAGGGGTCCTAATAGGGTGGAACCAATTCCTATGTACTATTCGGAATTGTTCCTCCAATTTCTCAAAAGAAAGCTCATCTCGGTTATCCCCAGAGTAGCCGTACAACATCCCCTGCCACAATGGTACAACGCGGATGCTCGATGCGCATGTAGTAACATGGGAAAAAAAGATTATTAATTAATAAAATATTATTAAATTGAATTCATTAAATAAATAATATGGTATATATATATATATATAATATTAATATAATATAATAATGATTATATGTTATATATATACATAAAGGGACTGAATCTTCCTGAAGAAGTTCAATTCCAATTCCAAATTGCAAACAGAAGCATTCCCCCCTGGGGCCAAATGCTCTCTCTCTCTAGATTTCACAATGTTCTCTCGACCAAATCGAAAAACGAACACCACCAAGAGGTCCTAACTTCGATCCTTAGAAAGTTAATTGGAACGAATTTTAGGTTTGGGTTTCCTAGGAAGCACTCCAAGGTTAAGGTAAGGGGAATAAATTATTTCAGGAATTTTTATAAACTAACCGATTAAATTTTAATACGTGATTACAAAAATTGATATATATGTTTTTTGGGTATTTAGATATATGGAAATTGGATTTTGGATTATTATTATTATTATTATGAAATGATTAAACTGGCATTTGTGAGCCTAGAGATTTTATAATAATTGTTATTTTAAAGATTAACCAATTAAATTGAGAATTTGGATACTGAAATACTATATATGATTTTTTTTGAATTATTTAGGCATATGGAAACAATGATTTTTGGTTATTATATTATGGTTGAATGCTTAAATCATGTGGCATGAGATTATTAATTTAAATAAACTGGTTGTGATTGTTGTGATGCATTTAACTAATATGTTATGGTGTTATGTTGTTATTCATGTAAATTTCAATATAACATTGGCAGGAGTGAGGAGTTCGTTACATTGTACCTGTTATAAATCACAATATAACATTGGTAGGATTTAAAGAGGTCGTTATATTGTCATTTATATAGATGAAGTAAGGCGTTGGTAGGCATGAGGAGGTCGTCTTACTATTTTACTATGAATAGGGTTGTGTGTTGTGACTGTGAAAGTGTGTGAAGTAAGAACGTGGGGGGCGGGGGGGAAGGAAGGGGAGGGATGCCCTAAGAACCATGAGTTGTGAAGTAAATGTGCATTTTCAATTATGGGTGTGAGTGCATGAATGTGGATTGAATGTATGGTAAATGTGGATCTGCTGTGGTGTATATGTATACAGATTATGTGGTATGATAGAGGTTGAATGTGTGTGAGTATAGTTACAAGTGTCCTTACTGTTGCTGTTAATTAATAAATGAGTATATTTTGCATACACTAAAACTCATGTTGCCATACACTGATAATAATTTATTCCATCCTTACTGAGAAGTATCTCACCCCAATATGCCACTCGTTTTTCAGGTCCTTTGAATGATCGAGCTTAGCAAGCTCAGGGCAGGGTTGGTTAGCGTAGTGTAGTGGGAGTGTTTCTAAGAACTTTAAAGTCTTTAAGTTTATGTTGTTTTAAAATTCTGGTTATGTAATATGGACAGATGGAAAATCCTTTTTGTTCGTGTAATATAGTACTCTGGTATTTTATTTAAGGATGTTTAATTATATTCTGTTGCTTGGATGATATTTATAGTATTAGAAATAGGTGAATGGAACACATAACACCCCGAACCCCACTTGGCGGGTTCAGGGCATTACAAGGTGGTATTAGAGCCTAGCGATTCTGCAGAATTTAACAGATGATTTTACTAGTGTATAGGTTTGAGTTAAGATGGGGATAGGAATGGGTAGATTAGGATATTGATAGGAATTTTGAGTTTTTTTCATAGCCTGGAGGCAGAAATCCCTTGATAGACTTCTGTGATTTTCTGAATTAGTCGACAGATTCAGGAAACCACGGTATATCCATCAATGGTGATATTTCCAAGCAGAGAGATTGGAACTTGAAATTAGAACTCGAAGGTTAGGTTAGCTGATTTATGGGGATAAGTCTCTGAAAAAGAATTTTGGTAATTTAGGTGTTGTGATTTGACATTTTGAGGTCAAGTTGGGTGTTTGATGTTTAAATTGAGGATTTGAATGTTAAACCTATTTCTTTGCTTTATAACTGTACCAGTTATGTTAAGATATGGAAATTATAAACTCACCTCTGTCCTATCTTCATGATGGATCCTAGAGCTAATAATGTAGATGCCGAAGGGAGTAATAACTTGGGGACTTCTAGAGAGGATGATATTGATACCTCCACACTGCTGTGAAGTTCAATTTGACAGGTCAGGGCAGAGATTAGACAGGACTCTGGGGGGCAAAACTACCCACTTGCAGGCCAGGGCTATTCGATCGAGCAATTTACTCACTTGAAACCCTCTACTTTTGCGAGAGGTGCTGACCCAATCATGGTTGAGAATTGGATGCAGGAGATGGAGAAAATATTGACAGTGTTGCATTGCACGGATGAAGAGAAATTTCTTTATGCCATGTTCAAGATGTTGGGAGAGGTCAAGCAGTGGTGGCTAGCAGTAAATTACTGGAGGAGCAAAGGCTAGTACCTGCTCCGTTGACCTAGAATTGCTTCAGAGAGCTATTATTTGATTAGTACTTTCCCGCCACCACCCCAGATGTAAAGGCCGAGGAATTCTTGAACCTGACCTAGGGGCACCTCACTGTGCAAAAGTACGCTGCCAGGTTCATGGAGCTATCTCGCTTTGCCCCATACACGGTCCCAAATGAATTCAAAAAGGCTATGAGGTTTAAGAGGGTCTTGGGACAGAGGATCTTAGAATAGGTGGCAGTCCTTCAGGTGTAGAGTTTCTCAGAGCTGGTGGAAAAAACCCTCATAACAGAGATGAGCCTGCAGATAGGTGCAGAAATGTCAGATCAGAGAAAGCGATCCATGCTTCCCAGTTTACATGCGGACACCAGATAGGGTTCATGGAAGAGAGATTATAATACTGGAGGCCAGAGGCAAGGATTGGATAATTGAGGCTATCAAGGTAATACGGTGTGTTTTAGGTGCAACAAGTATGGCCACATAGCTCGAGAGTGTCGTGGGCCTCCGAACAATGCAACATCCACTTCTTATTAGACTTGGGGGAATAATGAGGCACCCTAAGGGGGCCAGGCACGTGTTAACACACTTACCACAACTAATGCAGACATTGCTGATGACGCAGCAGCAGGTAATATGTTTATGTTTTGAGGCAAGCAATAGATTTATTTAATTCTAAGTGACGTATTTATGTATATCTATGGAGTATATTGAAATTGTGACACCCTAATTTTTCTTACCATTTAAAAAAAAAAATAACCAATATTCAAACCACATATCGGCCACATCAACACCTCTGATACTATTTATACATAACCCAACTCGAAGTGGGTACCGAGTACACAACCATTCTCATATACACAAACCTAAAAGTGGAAGTCATTATATTTATACATACCACAGTGAATACACATACCAAAAACCAAACCATCCATATATACATGTCTAACTCATTTCCAAAAAGAAACACAAAATACTTTAGGGAAATCCTCCATCCCTAGCTTAGAACACTCACCCTGTCTACTCAGGGTATCAACTCCCCTCTATCACAGAGCTCTATCACCTGACCTATCTTGGTTTCCTGAAATATTTAGAAGTTTGGGTGAGACACATCTCAGTAAGACGGAATAAATTATCTATAGTGTGTGGCAGTATGAGTTTCATTATATCATAACAAATATTCATTTCGATGATAATATCTTATGAGAAAATATACCATTCTACTCATAAACATATAAATATAAAACACCAGCTTTCATAAGTTTTTAATTCCATTTCCAAATTCATTTACATGTCATCCATGTTTACCAATGAAGTTCCCAAGAATAGGGGAGAATACACACCCATACATGTAGTTCCCCTCTGCTCTGATATCGTTTGTATCCTTGCCCAAATTACTCGAGTTTGGCTACAACTAATACTCATCAGGGAACTCACCTTACTCAGTAAGCCCTCAGGCAGAGTGTTTTACTTTGCTTTAATTATTTATATTATTAACTCATGCTATATCATTTCTCATTTTCATTTCCATTTCCATTTCACATCTAGCTCATGAGTGTCCTCAGTAACCAATACATCCGTGTCTGTAACTCATGGCTGCCCTGAGGATATTTTCCATGCTATGCTTCACCCGATGGTCGAGGTAACTCTCTATACTCCATGCCATGCTTCCCCCCATGGTCAGGGTTGTGCGGTCCAAAGGCTGGACCTAACTGCGGTTGGCCTACACAGTTAGATCAAAATAATCATACCATATACTCATCTGTAGTACGAATGACCTACCATATATCCTGATCCAGACTCAGGGGACAAAACTACCCTTCACACTGGCTTATTCAAGCTCTCACGCCATATGCTCCATGAGTCCATGTGGTTGCACTTAATCACCACTATAAATGGTACCGTGCTCATTTCAACAATACATCCATCCATTAGGGTTCTCATTTCCACATTTCAATATTTCAAAATTGCAGTATTTCACACTACAATTTTTCACATTTTTAGTATTCTCATTTCACATTCATATTGCAGTATTCACGTTGCAATATTCACATTTTCATATTCACAATTCAATATCCATATTGCAATATTCACATTGCGATATTCACATTCTCATATTCACATTTTAATATCCATATTGCCTTATTCACATTTCAGTATTCTCATTGCAGCTTTAACATTACAATGTTTCATTTTTAGCATTCTCAACTCATTTCATCATTTCACATTATTCACATTTCTCAATAAAACATTTCCATATTTCATATTTCTTCATTTATCAGAAGATACTTTTCAGTGCAAATCACTTTTCATCATTTTCGACATTCCAAATCTCATATCTCAATTCACATTTCATAACTTCATTGTTCTCGATGTAAATCATTTTACTCAATTTCAAATATATTTCAGTATAAATCATATGTCAAACAAATTTTTCATTTGTTATTCATATCATAATAAATTTCAGATAAAATATCATATTTCCATTTCTCATATTTCTCAACTAATAGTTTTCAAAAAAGACTGCTATAATTTGTTCCCCTTACCTGACTTACTCAGAGGTTCACTAACACCCTAAAACATACGCTCCTCGGCGTTTGTAGCTCAAAACCCTAAAAATCACATTTTTCAGAAGTTAAGCAACTCATTTCCCAAAACAACTTTTGTTTAATACTTCCTAGGTTTCGAACACTCCAAATAACCCATTAAACCCTAAAATATCTTACTTACCCTAATTTTGGGATGATGCCCCGGAACCCCAAACTTAAAATATGCTCCGACTAAGTTGCAGAGAATCTTCCCAGGAACCTTGTGGTGGTACTTGATCATCAATCCGGGATTTAATGGATCCAAAATCGAAGAGGGAGAGAGAGAGAGAGAGAGAGAGAGAGAGAGAGAGAGAGAGAGAGAGAGAGAGAAAATGGCATTGAAAATGAGGGTTTCGCCATTTATAATTCGGCGTTCGTCGGCGAGTTCAAGTAATTCATCAATGAACCCATGAAGGCACTTCTTTGATAAGGAGGCTTGTTTATCGACGAACTTGAAATTTTCCTGAAATTCCCTAAACTCTCAGTACCTTCTCGTCGACGAGACACGTGTACTTCGTCAACCAGAACTATAGGGACATTCATCAATGAAGACTCTAGGTTCATCGACGAACCCCTACTGAAGCTCTCTTTCCCTTTTTCCTTCTCTTTCATTTATTTTCTTTTCCTCTCTCTTTCTTTTATTACTTTTATTAATTTAATTTTTTTGGGTTTCTACATTCTCCTCTTCTTATAAAATTTCGTCCTCGAAATTTGCCATTTATCACATTTTCATTCTTAAGAAGAAATACCATCATTTTATTAATTACCCTCATTTATTGCGGAGGAATACTGTGGTTACAAAGATGGGTTCTGGGAGATTTCAACCATTGAAAAAAAATTCTCCCCAAAACCATTTTCAATTAAAAATAAAAAAACTACCATTCCTATATTATACAAATCAAAATACATACCTTTAGACCTGGTTCCCACTAAACAGGTCTGGGTATCTCCACCGTATCTGTTCCTTTAATTCCCAAGAAGCTTCCTCTATTGTATGACTGCGCCATAACACTTGTACAAATGGAACATTTTTCGTGCGCAGCTCCTGCTTTTTTCCGATCCAAAATCTGCACTAGTATTTCTTCATAAGACAAAGCATCATCAAGCTCTAGTACCTCAAAACTAATCACATGGGAGAGATCTGAGACGTATTTTCTCAACATAAAAACATGAAATATGTCATGAATTCTAGTCAAAACTGGTGGTAATGCCAACCTATAGGCAACTGGACCCAATCTTTCTAGAATCTCAAATGGTCCGATATACTTAGGGCTCAACTTATCCTTTCTCCAAAAACTCATAACTACTTTCAACGGTGCCACCCTTAGAAACATGTGATCCCCAATGTCAAAATATAACTCTCATCAGCAAGTATCTATATAACTCTTTTGCTGACTTTAACTGTTCTGATCCTGTCTCTAATGAGTCTGACTTTATCCTGAGTCTACTGTATTAGCTTTGGCCCCAATATCTGTCTTTCCCTAATTTCATCCCAGTACAATGGAGATCGGCACCTCTTGCCAGATAATGCCTCAAATGGTGCCATCCCAATGCTGGTATGATAACTATTATTATACGCAAACTTGACTAGTGGCATAAACCGTATCCAACTGCCTCTAAAGTCCAGCACACAAGCTCATAGCATATCCTTCAGTGTTGGCCTTATAGGTCATTCCCAATTTTGATAATGACAAATACTCTTTGTACTTGATGGGTTTCAAGTTTGTGTCCAGGATCATACTAACGGGATCACATCGATAGCATGCGGCAACTTCAAGAAGAATGAAGACCCTAACATAATTACTTGTTGTATTTTCATATTCGGGTCTGTAATATTTAAATTCAAAAATGTCTGTAATAATATGCATATCACGCATGTAGGACTATATGCTCAAAACCTTAGAAAGACCTTAGGGATGGTCAATCGATGCCAAATTTTTTTGACAAGCAAAACGACTTTAGAAAGACCTTAGGTCCCAGCACTTGCACCTAGGAATGTCCCCACTATCACATATATTATCTAGGGAATCTTATGTTTTAAATTGAACTTAATTGTGCAAAATCCTATGGATTCGGGTGATTGAACCTGGCAGTACATTTTTCCTTAGTCGACCGAACGATGGACTAAAACAATAAGTTGACTTAAGTTTGGGTGACCAAACCGAATTGGTCATCGTGCCTTTGCTCGACTGAACATATACTAAGACTTGGTTCAACAACTTGGGCACCCGAAATCTTTGTTCAAAATACCCTTGGGTGACTGAATTGACAAGTTCGGGCTACCGAACATACAAACGGTCGACCAAGCCTCAAAAATTTGGAAAATCGCCTAGTTCAGCTAACCAAATGTATTTTCGAGCACTCGAACATTGAAAAATTGCTTTTTCTCACGTGTCTATTGGGGCTACCGAACCTTGGGCTCGGTCGATTGAAAGTCTCAGGTTGGCATATTTTTACTATGGGTTACAAGGGGTAAATCAGGGTTAAGTTTTTAATCCTCACTTAAAACATTTTTAATAATCCCCTGCATGTTCCTAACGGTAATATTTTTGTCAATGCCTATATATACTAGTTCATTTGTACAATTAAAATGAGATTAGCACCTTGATTATCTTGAAAAAAGCCTCTGGAATTTGAGTGCTCATATTTCATATACCAAGCCAAGTACACTCTTTCTTTGTGATTCCCTTGACAAACCTAGTTTCCAAAAGAGTGTTAGTGTGTGATCTAGATTAGCTACTCTTGCTCAAAACTCTCTTTGATATATATTGATTGTTTGATTTTATTGGAGAGTTTTAGCTAAAGTTTTCCCCTAGTTTAACTAATATTTTTTTTTTTTTTGTGGGAAAAATATTAGCTAGTGGTTCTTTGCATCCCCATTGCAAGACTCACTTCGCTTGTTTTTTTTTGATTCTGTGAATATTTTTACATGCATTCTTTTTAAACATCCCTTGAGCTACATTTTTGAGAAAATAATTTAAGAGATTTTTGTACACCCTTGTTGCAACTCTTTGAAACACTTGCTGGGATTGATTAACATTAATTGTTAGTTTCAAAGATAGATTGTTTGCACACTCTTTGAGGTTATTGCACATTGACATTTGTAAGAGTGTAGTTGAACACATTGCACAGAGCTTATAGTTTCTATATTGTTTTGAAGTGCATTGATTATATTATGTTGAATCGGTACATAGTCTGCTTTGTTGAGAAGCATATTTCCGTGTACGCAAAAATTATATTGTTTGTTGTATTCTAGGCGTGGGCTTGAAGAGGGAGACTAGCCTTATTGAATAGTACTGGATTGGCTTAGACCCGGTTAGGAAAGCTAGGTGCACCATCCTGGTAAGGTATGGTTATAGGTTGAGGTCAGCCCCGTTAATTGACCTGGTTGTAATCGGTGCCGCTCCACCTGTTAAGTGAGCCATAATGGAATCCTCGGGATTGCGAGCTAGAGGTGGGGACGTAGGCAGTATTGGCCGAACTCCGGTACTATATCGTCTGTGCATTTTAAATTTCTGCACTTTATATTTACTATACATGTATGTTATTTTTAATTGTCGGTGAATATTGCGTTTGATTTTATTTTTGCACATTATATTTATCTGCGCACTTGGAATTGCATAGACAGACCCAAGGTTGTGTATATACTGCTACTGGATAGTTTAACCGAGGAGATAAATTTTTAAATTTTCAATTCACCCCCCATTGGGAATACACCAAAGTCAACAATTGGTATCAGAGCCTCGTTGCACTAGGCTTCACAGCTTTTGCAAAAGATCGTGATGACTCAAATTGGTGTATCCCCATTTGGAGAGGGACGGTCACCTTCCAGTCCTCCATTATTTTGTGGTGTGGATTACACCGTCTAAAAAATTAGAATAAGCATGTTTATAAAATCAATGGATTGGAAGGCCTGACAGGTGATTGTCAAAGGAATTTGTATGCCAGTAGAAAATGATATTAATTTGATGCATGAAAATTCACATACGATGGGTTTATTGTGCTATGCTTTAGATACTAATATTCTTTATGAGATTATGGCAGGTAGTAGTGCACAGGATATCTGAGTTGAGCTAGAAAAGAGATATGAAGAGACCTAGGAAAAGGAGATTGCCACTGTGGAAGCTCCAAGCTCAAACGATCAGGTAGTGGCATATCATGAGTATGTAGCATTTGTAGTCAGTGAGGTATATGATTCTCACTCAATCTCTTTTGATGACTCTTGTTGTGAATGCTACCATATAACATTTACTGAATCTAATGATAAATCTAATGATGATGTGTGTGATGATTCTTGTAACAAATATTGTGACGTATCTTGTGATGAATCATCTAATGGCTTATGTGATGTTTTGGATGACAATTCATTTATTGATTCATATGATAATTCTTGTGTTAAATTGTGTGATGAATCACGTGCTAATTTGATAAATGAAAGCATGCCATGTTACGAAGAACTAGAAAAGGATTAACTTAAAATGCATAAGCTTCTAGTTTGGATGTCTAAGCAAAAAACATTCATGAAGAAAGAAAATAAAAAGGTGGCAACACAATTAGACGATTTAAAAGATTATCATGCCATATTAGAAAAGAGAAAGATTAAGAAGATATTGAAAATGATCTACTTAGAAGAAGAAATGGACGATTACTCTAAAGCTACACTCAAATTTTTGAATATAAAAAATAATCATAATAAATCCTTAGAAATTAAAAAGAAAAATCTTTTCAAAAATGATTTAGGATTATCATATGATTCCCACTCTCATGCCTCAACAAGTAACCATACGAGTTGTAAGCATAATCTTTCATGTGTTTACAAAACTTGTTTACATTGTAATAGAAAAGGGCACAGTCGATTTACTTGCTCATCCATAAGTGCTAGAGGCTTAGAAAGAGAGATGATGTGGGTGATCTAAAAGCAAACCCCGTAGGACCAAAGGAAGATTGGGATCTAGTAGAAAGTACAAAATTGTTTTATTCCTTCTTAGATCCTAGGATTCGGTTTAGGGGGTAGTGATGACTGTAGGCTTGGGAAGTGGTTGGTGCTTAAAATGAAAATCTTAGTATATGCATTCACTATACACTATATTGAATACTAAGAATCTTAAATGATTAAGCCAATATGAGTATTCAAGTAATATATCCAACCTGAACTTAATATGTATATATATCATGATGGCTGGATAAAATGTGAAAATTGGCTAAAGCATGATCTAGAAAATCCACTTCCAATTAGACAAGGCATCTTTACTAGGTATATATATTTCTTTATGCTTAATCCATACTTGAATATTAAAAATCTAAAGTTAAACAATGAAACCTAAGGTGTAGTCCCCAGAGGGGGGGGGGGTGTGAATTAGGTTATTTAAAATTTCTTTGATTCTTTTTGAGAACTCTTTTCCCTTTTCACAATCTCTTAAGGATTACTTGTATTTTTTTTAATGAGGCAATCCACACAAATTCCTATTTTTTAATTAATCCACAATAAACTAATACAATCAATTAACTTACTATTCAAACACAACAACCACCCAACAAAAATCAATTTGAATCTTTAGAGTCCCTATATATGAATATACAACTCTTGTTGTTGTCTTTTGAATTTGAACATTACAATGACATTCAAAGACATTTTCAATATCAGAACTTAATTTAACCTTCAGCTAATAAGTTTTTGGATGTTAACAAATCAACGTACTTCCTTTCGATTTCCGCAAAAGATTGATTAACCAATGTACGACCTTTCGGTTTCTGCAAGCCCTTGAACAAATTAGCTTTTGGGTTTACTTAATTTCTAATATGTGTTTGCTTTATAATTAAAAGCATTAAACATCCACGTAGGGTATATCGTTGCTGAAATTAAAAGAGAGTAAGGATAAGAGAGTGACACCACCACTTTTACGAGGTTTGGCTTATACCTAGCCTACGTCCTCGCCTTAGGTCAACTACCCAAGGAATTTACTATATCTTGTTCCTTCCGGGTGGAACAAAAACCTTACACAATTTACCATTTTTTCAGGAAGAGAAACCTCTCCAAGCACCGACCTGTGCTTGGTCCAACGATCCAACAAACCTTTGAATCATTCAAAGTAAAGAAGATAGAAGTAGATCTGCGTACAAAAAATACTCTCAAAATTTAGAGCAGGTTGTACAAATTGAGTTCTAAATTGTACTTCAAAACACCAAAGCTAAATAGAACATGAGAAGGTCTAAAGTTTTAGAAGTCACCAATGGTTCTTTAAAAAGAATTGAGTGCAACTTGGAACCAAGCTTTTGATTTTTCAATCCACCAAAAAACGTAGAGTTTTTCTCCAGCAAAATGATGTGAGCAAAGGAACTTAAGGAGAATTTCAGCGTAGGAAGAATTTCAACGTATTGACTATTTGATCTCGTAGGCTTATCTTGCTTGTCTATTTCTCTCTTTTTCATTGCCCAAAGGAGGTATTTATAGATTTTTTGAAAGAACAATTTCCTCATTTAATTAGGTAGCATTAAATTATTGAATGAATTTTGAAATTCAAAATTTTTCAAAAAATAATTTGCTCATTTATTTAGGTAGCATTAAATTATTGAATTAATTTTTAAAATTCAAAATTTTTCTAAAGAACAATTTCCTCATTTAATTAAATTATTGAATTAATTTTGAAATTCAAAATTTTTCCAAAGAGCAATTTCCTTATTTAATTAAATTATTGAATTAATTTTGAAATTCAAAATTTTTCCAAGGAAAAATTTCCTCATTTAATTAAATTATTGAATTAATTTTGAAATTCAAAATTTTTTCAAAGAATAATTTTGAAAACCCAGAAGATTGGCAGTCGTCTAACTTGACCACCCAGGCACTTATCAGTGCTCAAGAAGTCGCGTGAAACCTCACTGCCTCCTAAATTATTTCTTTTAAATTATGGCAGTCGCCTGCTTATATAGGGCAGTCACCTGGCTCTCAGTATTTTCCTTTTTTACTTTGAAACTTTCTTCCTTTGAAACCTTTTAAGCAAAGACATATTTTAAGGTCTTTAAAAAAAAGTGTTTCTTAGTTTGTTTTGATTTATAAGAGCTTCACATGTATCTAGATAGTATGTGACTTTTGAAATACTTACAACAATCCTTCTAATCATGGTTTTCCCAAAACACTGAATTCTTCAACCTCCTTCAGCCTCTCGAGAGTCACTTTTGACTTTAAGAATTGTTTGGCCTTTAACCTCTTCATTTGTTCTTCATTGATCTCAATATTCTTAGGACCTTCCACTAGATTGACATTGAACTTTAGCTTATCAACCGTGAGTGCCCTTTTACCTAAATCAGATCACTCAACACAACATGTTAAAGCATCCTTCATTTTTTTATCATTAAACAAGATTGAAAAGCCCAGTTAGGCCAACAATCTCCCCCTTTTTGATGATGACAAATGAGGAGAAAAAGATACGAATAAGCATAAAAAAAATCTCCCCCTTACAACTAGCATTATTCTACTCCCCCTTATAATAAGCATTATTTTAACAATTTATAGATCCAAGACCAATTATGCTCATTGCTCAATTTTTCATTCTTATCATGCTTAACATGCTCAAATATGATTTTTCACTATCATGCTGTCATGCTCAACATGCTCAACATGCTCAAATACTATCATGTTCAACATGCTCAACATTCAATATCATGCTCTCAATCAAGCCAAAATTTTTGCTCTAAATACTACTCCCCCTTTTGACATCAATAAAAAAGGGTAAACATTTAAATGAACATATGATCACACACTTCTCAATCATGCCAAAATTCAATATCATATTTCATATTGGGCATTCTTATTTCATATGTGTTGTGACATCTAGGAATTTTCAATCATGCATATAGTGCTTAACATTCATATTTGTGAAAAAAAAAAACTTAAAAAAAAAAACATTTGTCATGCATAATGCATCATTCAAATACCAAGATCATGACAATATTACTAATGCTCATAATTATGTTGTATTGTTTAAAAATCAAGTGATATATTCATGAATACCAATATACATCTTAGATATTCATGTTGAAGTTTTATCATCCAGTTCTCATAGATGCTGAATTTTCATTTATTCATGTGATCATAAGCATAAATGGACAAGAAAAAAAAAACATGTTTCATACTTAATAACTTAGATTTTCAAAATACCAATTTCAAAAGCCAATTTTTCAAACATCCACATGTAACTTGCTGCATATCACATATCATGAGCCTATTTTTTTTTTTTAAGTAGGCAAGGAAAGCAATCCAAGCTTAGTATTGTATTATACAACACATCAAAGTACATGCCCAAAACAAACTTAGATCATGCCTTGTCCTTTTAGTTTACTTCTCTACTATGTAGTAGACCAAACTCTCATCTAATGGTTATAAATCTATCTTCTGAAAGTGGTTTAGTAAAGATATCAGCCTATTGGTTGTTTGTATTAATGAATTCTAGAATGATGTCTTCTTTTTGAAAATGATCTCTTAGGAAGTGGTGTCTTATGTCAATGTGTTTTGTTCTTAAGTGTGAAATAAGATTTTTAGATATGTTAATCGCACTCGTATTATCACACTTAATTGGTACAGTTGTGTATTTCAAATTGAAATCTCTTAATGGTTGTTTCATGTAAAGACTTTGTGCACAACAACTACCAACTGCTACATATTCGGCCTCAGCAGTTGACAAAGCCACAAAATTTGGTTTCTTAGAAAACCAAGAAACTAAAGATCTTCCTAAGAAGTGGCATGTGCCACTTGTGTTTTTTCTATCTATCTTACAACCGGCATAGTCCACATCTGAATAGCTTATCATTTCAAAACCGGTGTCTTTAGGGTACCATAGTCCTAAGTCCATTGTGCCTATTAAGTATCTTAGGATTCTTTTAATAGCTAGTTGGTGTGATTCCTTAGGTGCTGATTGAAAATATGAACACATACATACATTAAACATTATATCGAGTCTACTAACTGTTAGATATAGTAAACTTCCAAACATGCCTTTATAGTGCTTTGTGTCTATGGATTTTCACTTTTCATCTTTGTCTAGGCTGATGGTGGTACTCATAGGTGTGCTAATGGGTTTACTATTTTCCATACCAAATTTTTGTATCATATCTTTTATGTATTTGGATTGATTTATAAAAGTCCCATTCTTTGCTTGTTTAATTTGCAGTCCAAGGAAATAGTTTAACTCTTCCATCATGCTCATTTCAAATTCTTCTTGCATACATTTTGCAAACTCTTTACATAGATGTTCATTTGTAGCACCAAATATTATATCATCTACTTAGATTTGAACTAAACGTATGTCATCTTTTTTATTTTTAATGAACAAGGCACTATCAATTTTTCTTCTTGAAAATCCCTTCTCAATTAGAAATCCACTAAATCTTTCATACCAAGCCCTAGAGGCCTGCTTTAGTCCATATAAAGCCCTAGTTAGTCTAAATACATGGTTAGGATTTTCAATATCCTCCAAACCAGGGGGTTGTTCAACATATACCTCTTCATTAATATACCCATTCAAGAATGTACTTTTGACATCCATTTGGTATAACTTAAATTCTTTGTAGGAAACATAGACTAACAACATTCTAATAGCTTCTATTCTAGCTACGAGGGCAAAGGTTTCATCATAGTCTATTCCTTCTTCTTGATTGTAACCCTTTGCTACAAGTCTAGATTTGTTTCTAGTGATTATACCATTTTCATCCTTTTTATTTCTAAATACCCATTTAGTTCCTATGATCGAATGATTTTTCGGTTTGGGTACTAATTTTCATACTTGGCTTCTTTCAAATTGGTTTAATTATTCTTGTATTGAAACTATCCAAGATTCATCCTTAAGGGCTTCTTCAACATCTTTAGGTTCATTTTGGGATAGGAATGCATAATGATTGCGAACGTTCTTTAGTGAAGATCTAGTAGTCACACCTCTAGATGGTTCACCTATAATTTGTTCTTAAGGGTGATCTTTCTTATGCTTCCATTCTCTTGGTAATTCCATATTTTCTATGAATTCATTTTTTATTTTTCTTCGTTTATTTCCTTTTCTTCCTTACTTTCTATCTCATCCTCCTTTTTGAACATATCATCTTTTTCTTCATTTTTGACTTCTCTTGAAAAACGGTTAGATTCATCAAAGTCTACGTGAATTGATTCAACTATGGTGAGTGTTCTTTTGTTGTAGGCTCTATAGGCTTTACTATTTGGAGAGTATCCTAGGAAAATGCCTTAATCCGATTTAGCATCAAATTTTCCTAAGTTGTCTTTGTTATTTAGAATGAAACACTTACATCCAAAGACATGAAAGTAATTTATGTTAGGCCTTCTTCCTTTCCACAATTTATAGGGTGTCTTGTTTAGGTTTGATCTAATGAAAACCCTATTAATTATATAGCTAGCTGTATTTATAGCTTCGGCCCAAAAATATTTGGGTAGGTCATTTTCATTAAGCATAGTCCTTGCCATTTCTTGGAGGGTTCTTTTTTTCCTTTCCACAACTCCATTTTGTTGTGTTGTTCTAGGTGCTAAAAAATTGTGATTTATACCGTGTTCATTACAAAATTTTTCAACACTTTGATTCTTAAATTCTCTTCCTTGGTCACTTCTAATATTTGAGACATTATACCCTTTCTCATTTTGAAGATTCTTAGATAAAGTGATTAATGAGTTGTAAGCTTCTTCTTTGTTAGCTAGGAACAACACCGATGTGTATCTTAAGTAATCATCAATGATTACGAAGGCGTATTGTTTTCCTCCTAAAATTAAGGTTCTAGTAGGACCAAACAAGTCTAAGTGTATGAGTTCTAGGGGTCTACTAGTTGATATATGATTCTTCTTTTTGAAGCTTTTCTTGATTTGTTTTCCTAATTGACAAGCATCACACACTTTATCTTTAACAAATTTGGTGTTAGGCAAGCCTTTAACAAAATTATTTTTAGAGAGCTTGGATATAAGATCCATGCTTGCATGTCCTAACCTCCTATGCCAAAGCCAACTATTCTCGCTCATGGCTGCTAAGCAAGTTATGTCTTGAGAGATTATGTTATCAAGGTTTATGCAATATACATTATTCATTCTAAGTGCAGTGAAAAGTGTCTTTTGATCCTTAGAATCTTGAATTACACATTTGTCTTTCTTAAATATTATTTCAAATCCTTTGTCTCTAATTTGACTAATGCTTAGTAAATTATATTTTAGACCATCTACCAACAAGACATCATCTATAGTAAGTGAAGAGTTTTTACCGATTTTACCTATTCCGATGGTCTTGCCTTTTGCATTGTCACCAAAGATAACAAATCCTCCATCCTTTTTGTGTAAGAGAGGTGAGCTTAGATTTATCTCCCATCATATGGCTTGAACATCCGCTGTCCAAGTACCATTTATCCTTTGACAGTGTGGTCCTAAAGCAAACCTACAAGAAAGGATTTAAGTTGTTACTTTTGGAACCCAAACCTTCTTAGCTTTCCTTAAATCTTGTCTAGTTTTGACATTTATCTTCCTCTCATCTTTTACTTTAATGTACTTTTTCCTAAATGGACAATTAAACATTATGTGCCCTTTTATTTTTACACATGTATTAAGTGGTGTGCTCATGAATATTTTTTGATGAAGTGCTTGCATAATGTCTAGATTGATTTACAAAATATCCCATAAACAAGTTTTTCTTTCTTTTGTTTGGTGCTCCATTATAACTAATTCTTTCTTTTTTGTTTGCCATTCTTTGTGCTCCTACCATCTTTTCAAAGTTATCCCTACCTTTGGTAAAGTTGTAGATGATATTTTCTTTCTCTTGAATTTGATTTTTAAGATCATTTATTTCTTGCACTTTCTTAAAATCTTCATTTACTTGAGACTTAGCTAATTCTTGAGATAAGTTATCTACTTTCGTTTCAAGTTCTTCAATCTTTAAGTCTTTTTCTTCTTCAACAAGTTTCGAAGATTCAAGTTGATTTCTAAGTGCTTCGTTTTGTTGTTTCAAGCTTGTGTTCCTTTTTGAGATTTTAATAAACTTGTTATGTAGAAAGAGTAATTTATCTTGAAGTTCTTTGTAAGAAGGCATACTTTCACATGAATTACTACAAAATTCATTACATGAATCTTCAGAGAGAGAATAATAAGAGTTTACCTCTTCGTTATGCACCATGAAGCACATGTTTGCTACTTCTTGATCACTTGGCTCACTTTCCGATTCACTCGAACTTGTGTCATCCCAAATTGCCTTCATCACAGGTTTCTTTTTCTTCTTTTCCTTCTTGAGTTGTGGGCATTCCGGTTTGATGTGCCTGACTTTTTTACAATGATAGCAAGTGGATGGATCAATTTTGTTTTTGTATTATTTTTTATTGTTTTCTCCATTTTCATCTTTTGATCCATTAAATTTTTTGGTGAATTTTTTTGTTTCTTCTTAAGAATTTTCCAAGTCTTTTAGTTATGAGGGCTAGGTCCTCATCTTCTAATTCACTAGATTCATTATCTTCCTCACTCGAATATTCTTTCAAAGCTTTTAGAGCTATGGACTTCTTATTTTTGTTTTCAGTGCTTCTTTCTTTTAACATCATTTCATAGGTTAGAAGAGATCCTTTGAGTTCATCTAAGGAAGTTGGTTTAGGATTTCTTCCTTCCGTAATGGCTATGGCTTTTGGATCATCTCATGGGTGGAATAAGTTTTTCCTAAGGCACTTAGGGAGTTTATGATATGGGTAAACCTAGTGTACATGCTTGTTATACTTTCTTCAGAGTTCATCCTAAAAGCTTCATATTCACCGGTTAAGATATCAATTCTACTTTACCTAACATCTACCATGCCTTCATAGGTTACTTCCAATTTATCAATTCTACTTCAATAAGGCATTTATTGCACTTGAGTTAATTTGTAACATTTTGTAATCTGAGTCATTTAGTTCTTTATCATCTTTAGGTACTTCTTTTCCATCAACAAGCGTGGGGATTAAATTTCCATTTGTGACAACATTCCATGCCTTACAGTCCATTATTTGAAGGTAGATTCTCATTCGTTGCTTCCAAAAGGTGTAATTTAATCCACAAAAGATGGGTGGCCCAGTTGAGGATTGACCCCCACCAAAGGGATCGACTCCTATTTGTGCCATATTGATCTTTGAATAGCTACTTGTTAGGTTTTGCTATAACTGGGCTCTGATACCAATTGAAGCCTAAGGTGCAGTCTCAAGAAGGGGGGGGGGGGGTGAATTGGGTTATTTAAAATTTCTTTAATTCTTTTTGAGAACTCTTGTTCCTTTTCACAATTTCTTAAGGATTACTTGTATTTTTGTTAATGAGGCAATCCACACAAATTCCTATTTTCTAATTAATCCACAATCAACTAGTACAATCAATTAACTTACTATTCAAACACAACAACCACCCAACAAAAATCAATTTGAATCTTTAGGGTCCCTATATATGAATATACAACTCCTATTGTTGTCTTTTGAATTTGAATATTACAACGACATTCAAACACTTTTTCAATATCAGAACTTAATTAAACGTTCAGCGAATAAGTTTTTGGATGTTAACCAATCAACGCACTTCCTTTCGGTTTCCGCAAAAGATCGATTAATCAACGTACTCCCTTTCGGTTTCCGCAAGCCCAAGAACAAATTAGTTTTTGGGTTTACTTAATTTCTAATATGTGTTTGCTTTATAATTAAAAGTATTAAACATTAACGCAGGGTATATCGTTGTTGAAATTAAAAGAGAGTAAGGATAAGAGAGTGACACCATCACTTTTACAAGGCTCGGCTTATACCCAACCTACGTCCTCGCCTTAGGTCAACCATCCAAGGAATTTACTATATCTTGTTCTTCCGGGTGGAACAAAAATCTTACACAATTTACCCTCTTTTTCAAGAAGAGAAACCTTTCCAAGCACCGACCTGTGCTTGGTCCAACAATCTAACAAACCTTTGAATCATTCAAAGTACAAGAAGATAGAAGTAGATTTGCGTACAAAAAATACTCTCAAAATTCAGAGCAGGTTGTACAAATTGAGTTCTAAATTGTACTTCAAAACACCAAAACTAAATAAAACATGAGAAGCTCTAAAGTTTTAGAAGTCACCAATGGTTCTCTAAAAAGAATTGAGTGCAACTTGGAACCAAGCTTTTGACTTTTCAATCCACTAAAAAACGTAGAGTTTTTCTCCAGCAAAATGATGTGAGCAAAGGAACTTAAGGAGAATTTTAGCGTAGGAAGAATTTCAGCGTATTGACTGTTTGATCTCCTAGGCTTATCTTGCTAGTCTATTTCTCTCTTTTTCATTCCCCAAAGGAGGTATTTATAGATTTTTCTAAAGAACAATTTTCTCGTTTAATTAGGTAGCATTAAATTATTGAATTAATTTTGAAATTCAAAATTTTTCAAAAAATAATTTTCTCATTTAATTAGATAGCATTAAATTATTGAATTAATTTTGAAATTCAAAATTTTTCCAAAGAACAATTTCCTCATTTAATTAAATTATTGAATTAATTTTGAAATTCAAAATTTTTCCAAATAGCAATTTCCACATTTAATTAAATTATTGAATTAATTTTGAAATTCAAAATTTTTCCAAAGAACAATTTCCATATTTAATTAAATTATTGAATTAATTTTGAAATTCAAAATTTTTCAAAGAACAATTTAAAAAACCCAAAAGGTTGGCAGTCGCCTGCCAAGACTTGGCTGTTGTCTGACTTGACCACCTAGGCATCTTTCAGTGCTCAGGTAATTGCCAAGAATCCTACTGCCTCATAAATTATTTCTTTTAAATTGTGGCAGTCGCCTGGCTCTCATTATTTTCCTTTTTTACTTTGAAAATTTTCTTCCTTTGAGACCTTTTAATCAAAGACATATTTTAAGGTCTTTCAAAAAAAGTGTTTCTTAGTTTGTTTTGATTTATAAGAGCTTCATATGTATCTAGATAGTATGTGGCTTTGAAGTACTTACAACAATCCTTCTAATTATGGTTTTCCTAAAACACTAAGTTCTTCAGCCTCTTGAGATTCACTTTTGACTTTAAGAATTGTTTGACCTTTAACCTCTTCATTTGTTCTTCATTGATCTCAATATTCTGAGGAGCTTCCACTAGATTGACATTGAACTTCAACTTATCGACCGTGAGTACCTTTTTACCTAAATTAAATCACTCAACACAACATGTTAAAGCATCCTTCATTTTGTTATCATCAAAACAAGATTGAAAATCCTAACAAACATACTTTGGTCCATTACACAAAACTAAATTTTAGGGAATTCATCTTGCCATATATTATTTTACCCTAAGCTCCTTAATCAAAATTGAGTCATCACTCTGGTCTAAAGCACTAATGATGATAAATGCCTATTCCATCAAGTGCTTATTTAAAAGACATCCCTTCTCAACAAAATTAGGGGCATCCACTAAGGGAATTAAGTCTTCATCTAGTTGTGATAAAATTATTCCCTTCGTACTTGAAATATAAAAATCCTCTATTTCGGTTCACCATCTCCTCCATAGAAAATCTTTACCATGCCATGATCACATTCAGTAAAGATTTTACCTATTCCTTGGTTTGTATCCTTGCTCAATATTGTAATCATATTCAAAGGATACTTTCCATTCTTTGAAGAGAATTTTTCAAGAAAATTCATATACTCATAAATGCTATTTGCTGAAATTGTCAGGACATAATTTTTGACTTGTTTATCTTAAATAATGTCCTGCTCCTTATGAATACTCTTTTAAAACTAAAAAAAATTTAAATTGATAAGAGTATTTATCCAAATTCACTTCTCAGGCTCTCAACTTTTAAATCAAACCCATTAGAGCTCTATATTCCTTGTTTGTTTTGAATGGCTAATATGATCGCACTAGGTCCTAATCTTAATGAATGCGTATATCTTAAAGTGACCTATGCACATGTAATTATCATTCAAAGCCATTCGAACTTGTGCCTCTCACACATATTGAGATTCACAAGAGAAGAGGCAAATATTGGCTTAGTTCACTTAAAGAAATATCTATTACGACTTTTTGGTCCTCTAAGTCGAAAGCATTTAAAGCCAAGATACAATCATAGAAACTTAAAACACATGGCTAAAGAACTTGAATGATAAGAAAAGGCATAAAATGATTAAGTACATAACTCAGGGGGAGCATTCATCCTTCATATTTATATAAAATAAAATGCTCTCATATTCCTATATTGGTTATGTTTTTATGCCTATAAGTGTATAGCATTGCACCACTATCCATGATTCAATAAACGGTTAAAATTTCTTTGATGAATAGTTCATGTACTTTCCTAGCGTGAACTACTATTGAGCTATATTGAATATCTTGAGTTGATTATACTACTGGAATGCATGCTTAATCTATAATGCCTCCTGCATGGCGGATGCAGTTGATGTGAATTGCATGTTGGTAGTGATTTATAGGTTCTTGCATGCTTAAATTGAATTATATATTGCTTGCTTGAATATATTAGGTATAGGTTTTATGGGAAAATTTCCAATTTAAAGACAGCATGCTGCCAAAATTTCAAAAAAAAAAAATCCTAAAATAAAACCTTGTGCACAGATGATTGTGATATGATAAATGATAAAACATTTTTGAAAAGGATGAGTGAAAATCAATTGAATAATTAAATTTTATCCTTATATAATCATCAGGTATTTAGAGGAGCTCATTTCCATTCCTATAGAAAAGGCTTAAATAACTCATATGCATCAATTCTGTGATTTGATATGGAATGTTCTTGAGTCATGAACTACATAGAATGCCTTAATATATATTCTCTGATGCAACTACGGTCTATAGAGACAACTATACTGATAAGGATAAATATAGTTGATTAATAATCAGTATGGTTGGTTTAAAAGCTTTAAAATGATGGTTTATACTACTGGGCATAATAAAATATTTCCCTATCTTGTGTAAGAAGTTTATTGCATCCAAGCTAGGATTCCAGTAGATAGAGGGAGCATCTAAAATTGAATATTCATCTTGTTATGCTCTCAAATACTTTTAGCTTAGATCTGTTTTGAATCAAGCGTGGCTTGTGCTAAAATAAAATGATTATATTGAAAATCTTAAGTTGATATATATTGTTTTGCCACATGTTATTTGTGTTTACCATATGATCCTTGTTGTAATTTTTCTGATATCTATAGGATCATTGTGGGTGTATTTTTTTGGTTACAGTTTGTGTGTTTAAATGATAAACCAAAATATTGATGCTTGCTTGTGACCTATTTTAAAGTTTCCTTTTCAACAATGCATCACCCCCAGTACTTTTTTGCAAATATCAAAGGGGGATATATATTTATTATTATATATATACATATATTTTTAATTGCATAATTAGTTTGATAACTTCATATGTAAATGCATGCGAACTTGTTAGATTGTGTTTGTGCTCAAACCAACTATTTGTTATCTTATGCCATGTGCTTTAAACTCAAATCTTCCATGGGTCTTATGATATGTTTCAATTGCAATGATTTGTGTATACTTATAGTCTAACCTTTTTTTCATATAATTTAAATCATTTAAATGACCAATTTTATTGTTTGTATGCTTAATTGGTGAGGTTATCTTTGTCATTCATTTTGCATTGTATGGCTATTCTATCTCTTGAATGATTGAAAGTTACACTTCTATTTATGTCTTGATCATACTGGACGGTTTGAGTTAAGTAGTTATGGATAAACTGTTAATTTAAAACTCAATCAGGTCATTTTTATACAAGTCTTTGGGAAAATGCTTTATTTTCAAACGGCATGCTGCCGAAATTTCTAAAATCTTTCCCAAACATTTCTTGTATTCAAATGTTTCATACTCAATGCCTATGCCTATGTGCTTTATGTTTCCTACAACCCAAAGAGGGCAAAATTGGGTAAAATTGGGTACTTATGAAAACTTATGAAAATATTTTAACTAATAAAACTTTCAAAATTCTCATTGCGCACATGGTTAGGGGGAGCCTTTCAAGGCTATAACCCATTTTTGCATGTTGTATTTGTCATCATCAAAAAGAGGGAGAATGTTGACCTTATAGGAAATTCCCGGTTTTGATAATGACAAATACTCTTTGTATTCGTTGACTTTCAAGTTTGTGTGCAGGATCATACTAACTGGATCACATTGATAGCATGTGGCAACTTCAAGAAGAATGAAGACCCCGACATATTTACTTGTTGTATTTTCATATTCGGGTTTGTAATATTTAAATTCAAAAAGGTTTGTAATAATCTACATATCACGCATGTAGGACTATAAGCTCAAGACCTTAGAAAGACCTTAGGGATGGTTGATTGACGCCGGATTTTTTCGGCAAGCAAAACGAGTTTAAAACGACCCTACATCCCAGCACTTGCACCTATGAAAGTCCCCACTATCACATATATTATCTAGGGAATCTTATGTTTTAAATTGAACTTAAATGTGCAAAATCCTATGGATTAGGGCGACCGAACTTGGCAGTACATTTTTCCTCGGTCGACCGAACGTTAGATTAAGTCAATAAGTTGACTTTAGTTTGGGCGACTGAATTGAATTGGTTGTAGTGCCTTCGGTCGAGCGAACATATACTAAGACTTGGTTCAACAACTTGGGCGCTCGAACTCTTCGTTCAAAATACCCTCGGGCGACCAAACCTTAAGCGTTCGGAAAATTGCCTAGTTCAGCCAACCAAATGTATTTTCAGGCACCCGAACATTGAAAATTTGCTTTTTCTCATGTGTCTATTCGGGCAACTGAACCTTGGGCTCGATCGACCGAAAATCTCGATTTGGCATATTTTTACTATGGGTTAAAAGGGGTAAATCAGCGTTAAGTTTTTAATCCTCACTTAAAACATTTCTAATAATCCCCTGCGTGTTCCTAACGGTTATATTTTTGTCAATGCCTATATATACTAGTTCATTTGCACAATTAAAATGAGATTAGCACCTAGATTATCTTGAAAAAAACCTCTGAAATTTGAGTGCTCATATTTCATATACCAAGCCAAATACACTCTTTCTTTGTGATTCCCTTAACAAACCTAGTTTCCAAAAGAGTGTTAGTGTGTGATCTAGATTAGCTACTCTTGCTCAAAACTCTCTTTGATATATCTTGATTGTTTGATTTTATTGGTGAGTTTTAGCTAAAGTTTTCCCCCGGTTTAACTAATATTATTTGTGGGGGAAAAATTGTAGCTAGTGGGTCTTTGCATCCCCATTGCAAGACTTACTTGGTTTGTGTTTTTTGATTGTGCAAATATTTTCACAGGCATTCTTTTCATCTATTGAGCTACATTTTGAGAAAATCATTTAAGTTATTTTTGTACACCCTTGTTGAAACTCTTTGAAACACTTGCTATGATTGATTAATATTAATTGTTAGCTTTAAAGGTAGATTGTTTGCACACTCATTAAGGTTATTGCACATTGACATTTGTAAGAGTGTAGTTGAACACATTGCACAGAGCTTATAGTTTCTATATTGTGTTGAAGTTCATTGATTATATTGTGCTGAATCAATACATAGTATGCTTTGTTGAGAAGCATATTTCCATGTACGCAAATATTATATTGTTTGTAATATTCCAGGCATGGGCCTGAAGAGGGAGACTAGTACTGTTGAATAGTCCTCGATTGGCTTAGACTTGGTTAGGAAAGTTAGGAGCACCATCCTGGTAAGGTATGGTTATAGGTTGAGGTGAGCCCCGTTAATTGACCTAGTTGTAATCGGTGCCGCTCCACCCATTAAGTGAGCCATAGTGGAATCCTTGAGCTTGCGAGCTAAAGGCGGGGATGTAGGCAGTATTGGCCGAACCCCGATAACATATCGTGTGTGCATTTTAAATTTTCAAACTTTATATTTACTGCACGTGTATGTTATTCTCAATTGTCGGTGAATGTTGTATTTAATTTAATTTCCGCACATTATATTTATCTGTGCAATTGGAATTGCATAGATAGACCCTAGGTTGTGCATATACTACTGCTGGATAGTTTAACCTAGTTGATAAATTTTTAAATTTCCAATTCACCCTCCCTCTTAGGAATACACCAAAGTCAACATCCAATATTTGTATCATCCTCTCTATCCGCCCATCTGTCTGAGGATGAAATGTTATGCTAAACAACAACTGAGAACCCATGGATTCTTGCAAACTCTTCCTAAAATAGGATGTGAACCGTGGGTCTCAGTCTGAAACGAGAGACACTAGCATGCCATGCATTCTAACTATCTTCTATATATACAACTCTGCCAATTGGTTTAAGGGGTAATTGACTCTGATAGGCAGGAAATGGGTAGTCTTCGTAAGTCTATCTACAACTACCTAAATGGCATCTTGTCCATGTAGTGTCGGCAGTAATCCTGTGACAAAATTCATCGCTATATGTTCCCACTTCTACTCAGGAATGTACAACGGCTGCAATGACCCCTCCAGTCTCTGATGCTCAGCTTTCACCTGTTGGCATGTCAAACACTGCGCTATAAACTTGGTGATCTCTCTTTTTATACTGTTCCACCAAAAAGAGTCCCTAAGATCCTTGTATATTTTAGTGCTACATAGATGTACCATATATAAGGATTAGTGCGCTTCTTCCAGTATAACTTTCTTAATCTCAGGGTCGGCAGGTACACACAGCCTAGTACAGAACCTCAAGGCTCCATCATCTGAGATACTGAAATCTGCCTCCTAACCATCTTGTACATTCTCCATAAGCTCTACCAACTCTGCATCACTTATTTGAGCCACTTTAATGCTTTCTTGTAGAGTCGGTTGCAGCACCAGATTGGCAATAAATGCCTGGTGATTGCCCTCTATGAGTTCTATCCCAAGTCTCTCCAAATCCATCTGGACTGATGCTGAATCGCCACTGCAGACACTCATGCTCCCACTGATTTTTGGTTCAAGGCATCATCTACCACATTAGCCTTTCCAAGGTGGCAACTGATGGTGTAGTCATAATCTTTTATCAGCTCCAGCCATCTCCTCTGCCTCATGTTTAATTCTTTCTACGTGAAAAAGTACTTCAGATCTTATGATCAATGAAAATTTCACACCTACCCCTATAAAGATAATGTCTCCAAAATTTTTAGCGCATAGACCACCGCTGCTAACTCTAGATCATGGGTAGGGTAATTCTTCTCATATTCTTTCAACTATCGAGAGATATACACTATCACTCTCTCCTACTGCATCAGAACACAACCAAGTCTTTTATATGACGCATCACTGTAAATTATAAAACCTTCTTCTCCTAAAGGAAATGTCAACACATGTGCAGTAATGAGTCGCTGCTTTAGCTCTTGAAAGTTCTGTTCACATTCATCAGTCCACTTAAATTTCACACCTTTCCTGGTCAATTTAGTCAAAGGACCCGATAATATAATAAAAACATCAACAAACTTGTGGTAGTACTCAGCCAATCATAGGAAACTTATGATTTCTTGCATATTATTTGATTGCACCCAATCTACTATTGCCTCAATCTTGCTTGGATCTACTGAAATACCACCCTTGGACACCCCGTGTCCAAGGAAGGTAATCTGCTCTAGCCAAAACTTGCACTTTTTGAGTTTAGCATACAATTTTATTTCTCTCAGCACTTGAAGTACTATCCTCAGATGTTCCTCATGCTCCTCTAGGCTCTTTGATACACCAATATATCATCAATGAATACCACCATAAACTGGTCCAGATACTGGCGAAATACCCTATTCAGTAAATCCATAAAAACTGTAGAAGCATTGGTTAGTCCAAGCGACATAACCAAGAATTCGTAATGGCCATACTGAGTGCTTTATGCTGTTTCTAGAACATCCTCTACTCTGACTTTCACCTGATGGTACCCAGACCGCAGATCTATCTTTGAGAAAATCTGTATCCCCTGTAACTAATCAAATAAATCATCAATGCAGGGGAGCGGGTATTTTTTCTTGATAGTCACTTTATTAATTTCTCGGTAGTGGATGCACATTCTCATCGACCCATCTTTCTTTTTCACAAACAATACTGAAGCTCCCCAGGGCGACACGTTGGGCTGAATAAATCCCTTGCCTAATAGTTCTTGCAACTGGTCCTTCAATTCTTTTAATTTCGCCAATGCTATTTTGTATGGCGCTTTCGAAATTGGCGTTGTTCCCAGAACTAGATCAATAATAAACTCTACCTCACGATCAGGAGGTAGTCCCAAAAAATCCTCGAGAAAAACATTAGGAAAAATCCTCACTATCTAGATGTCTTCTAAGCTCCACTCCCTTTCAGATATCTCCTTCACATATGCCAGATATCCTTGACAACCCTCTAACAAAAATCGCCTAACCTGAATGATGGATAACGATTGTGGTTGGGTGCGCACACAAGACCCCGTGAATCTGTACTCCTACCCTCTTGATTACGCGCCGAAACTACGTAATTGAGCATCTTAACCAGGGCTTTACAATTTATATTTTTAATTAAATGTCCAAAATTGTCCAATATTTTAATAAAGTGCCAATATCATCATTCTTGAACTTTATTGCACTATTTATGAAGTTTTGGTAATTTTTTGTCGCAGGAAAAATCTCAGAAACCAAAACCGACACCTATTCGTATTTCACGCATAACTTTTTTGTCTGAGCTCCGATCGAGACAGTTCAAATTTTTGGAGAAAGAGGAAAAGATTATCTACAACTTTTGTGTTTTGAGTTTTGTGAGATACGGGCTCCAGAAGAGTCATATTTGCGATGAATAGAGAATGAAAGAAATGAAAAAAATCAAGTTGCCGGGTCAACCCTTTCCAAATGGGTCGGGTAGTGGCTTCACGGATCCTAGGGCACCCAATTTCCCTTTTTATTCCCCTGCTTCTTCCCCCTGCGCAGGCAGCCCCCAGGGCTCCCCATTCTCCTCTTCTTCTTCTTCTTCTTCTTCTTCTTCTTCTTCTTCTTCTTTAGTTTGTTTTTTTTGTTCTTTTCTTTACTGCTTTTACCTTCTCTCCCTTCCTTACTCACTCAGCCCCTCCTTCCCGATTCTCTCCCTCTTTCTCAATTAGTTTTTTTCCCTTCTCTTCCTCTCTCTCACTCAGTTTTTTTCCCTAAAATCCCCTTGCTTTCCCCCGAACTCTCTCTAACTCTCATGCTCAGCTTCAAATTCAGACCTCTTGCTACCACAGCTCTTCTTGCAAACAACTGAGCTCTTCCATGGCACTTCTGCAAGTCACCCCTCGGCTAGTCCACACAGCAACATAGCTTGCCTCCAACAAGATCCACCATGCATAGCCGTAGCCAAAGCTTGATGGCCATAGCAGCAAACTACCCGCCACCCATCCGAGCATAAACAGCAGCCATGGCAGCCCCTGTTCCAGCCAGCAGCCAGCAGCCAGCAGCTGCTCTCTTCTACAGAAGCCTCCAAACAGCAGCCCCCCTGCTGCTATACCAGTTTCCCTCCGAACACAGCATAGCAGCAGTTCCCGAACACAGCACACCAGCAGCTCTACAACTCCGGCAACCACCCGAGCAGTCATCCTCCGCACCAGACACAGCTAGCCTCCCCTGCTCTCTCTCTCTCTCTCTCTCTCTCTCTCTCTCTCTCTCTCTCTCTCTCTCTCTCTCTTTTATTTTATCTTTTGTTTTCCCCACTCTCTATTTCTTTCTCTCTTAATTTTTTATATGGTTGATTGTTATTCTAATTTTTAAGTTATCAAGTTATGCAATTTTGCTTCTCTATTTTTTATTTTTTTTAATTAGTATTTGAGTGAATATTAATATGATGTTAGCGTGTTTTGCTTTAGTATTTAGTTTTCAATGTTTAAGTTATTTGTTTAATCGGATTAAGTTTGGGTTCGTTATGAAATAAAAATAAATAAATAAATAAAAGTGTTTTTTTTAGGGTCCATTTTATTTAAGTTTATATTTTTATCATGTTCCGTTGCGTAAAATTGTGAATTTATTTTGAGTTCTTAGTTTCGGTAAGGGTCCAGTTTTTATTGTGTGCGTGTGTGTTTGATTAAGTTTCCATTGCGTGTTTTAATTCGGTGTCCAAAGTTACCATCTTTAATTAGTGCGTATTCCGGTATTTCCTTAAGTCGGCTAGGGTTTCCATTTTTGCTTTTTAATGTAATGAATGCTAGTTTTTAGGGTTTAATGTGCATGTTATTTAATTTGTTAAGCATGAAATCAAACAATCTTGAAATCTCGAATCTGAACCAAGTTCAGTGCATTTTTGTTTTCAATTGGACGAACGTAAATTTTGAAATTAAAACGCATTCCCTGAGGAGACGATCTAGCCCTTGGGCTTAATATTACACGACAGAACTCCTATACTTGGGATAGCTTTCGAGCTGCTCAATTTTCGAGTGAGTCAAGTTTTTGGCGCCGTTGCCAGGAAATGTCGTTATTAGTCTCAAATTTATGTTTTTCCCATCATTTTTATTAGTTTTATGAAAAAGAAAAAAAAATAGAAAAAAAATAGAAAAAAAAATCGAGTTTTAAAGAATGGCTGCACCTGCACCGCGTACGATAATGAAATTTTTGCAGCTTGAATATGCCACTGCATCCTCTTCTACTGTTTTGCCTTATGATGAGCTTAATTTCATGATGCAACGCGGGAGGATGTCATTGCTACCTGAATTCTACGGGTTGGAATCTGAGTGCCCCTATCAGCACCTAACAGAGTTTGAGTTGACCTGCAACATGTTTTTCTCTCATGCTAGAGCTGATGAATCTACTAGACTGAATTTATTTCTTACTATTTTGCAGGATAGGGCACTGATTTGGTTTCATTCTATGAGACCTTATTCTATCACTAATTGGTCTGATATGGAGCGTGAATTCCTGCATGCGTTTTGTTCCTCGCAGAGAACTCTATTTTTGCAGGAACAGATTCTTAATTTTGTGCATTAGGATGACGAGACATTTCGGGCTTGCTGGAAGCGATTCAAGGATCTACTAAGCACTTGTCCACATCACGGGTTTGACTCATGGAAGTTAGGTGATTGTTTTTATACTGCTCTTACCCCTGATTGCAAGTGTTTTGTCCAGACTATGTCTAATGGAGAGCTCGTCAGTGAGGATCCAGATCAGGTATTATCATTCTTTGATTACTTAGCTGACAATCTCCCACAGTGCAATACTCGATACACTCAAGCACCCATGACTGCACATCCTACCAGCATAATTAGTGGTGGAGATGTATACAAGCCACCAAACTGCCCAAACAACCATTCGCCTCAATATCAGCCACAACAGATCTCTCCAAGTTGTACGTCGTCAGACCTTTTCGAGGATAGCATAACTCAGATGGCAAACATGCTCCAACAATTCATGCAAACTCAAGTCGATCAATATAATGAATTACGGGATACTATTAATGCGATAAGCACACAGTTGGACATCTTAGAAAATGAAGAATTGCCCGTGAAACCTCAGCCTAGTCCTCAAGAGTACCAGCAGCCACACCAACAAATACATGATGTTTCTATTGAGACAGCAGAGGCCACCACTACTTTGAGAAGCGAGAAAGAATTTCCCCAACCTGAGATGCTTATCGTCAGACAACCAATTGTCCTAGCACTAGAAGTCACGGCTGAACCAGAAGAGGTCAAAGAAAAATTAGAGGAAATGGGGCCAGAAGCAGAGCAGTTAGTTGATGAGGAGAATGATACTCATACGAAGTACCAACCTGTGGTACCTCATACTCCGAGCACAGAAATCGTGAAACCGCCACTCCCGCCTGAATCAGATGTTAAGGAGCCTAATGTGGAGGCAGACTTTTGCAGTGGTATGATGATATGTACACCCGATAAAGAGGGTGACTAGTCTGGTGAGCATATAATTTTCAAAGAATCAAGTAAAACCTTTAATGTTAATGCTTCTGAAGAACTGCTAGGTAATTATTTTAATCACTTTCTCTCAACCGTTAGTTCGTAAAGAAGCACATTTCCTGGAAACGATGTTGAATAAAGACCCTTTCTTGTCCACACACAAGGGTTGACCTGCACACAAATTGTTTGGTATTTTGACACGCATTAATTCATTTGAGGTTGATTTTCATGCAGATATGACGACTGATCGATTGTGGCGGCTCAAATTTGGAGAACCGCCGATGCAATTTATAGACCTGCGGCCACCAGACGAAATTCCTCCTGAGCCTCCGCCAAACAATTGTGATGTTTTTCTTTCCCTTATTTTCCTTTTATTTTATCTTATTTTATTTTTAGTTAGTTTTCAGGACCATTTTCTCGTAGTTTGATTTTTGTTATTTCGCCACTTAGGTATGCTTTACTTTTCCCGTGCACAGTCTTTTCTATTTCCCTTATGCTTTCACATTGAGGACAATGTTCCACTTAAGTTGGGGGGGGGGATGAGCATTTGCATGTGACACTGTGCACGTACACGTACTGGGTTTAAAAAAAACAAAAAAACAAAAAAAACAAAAAAAATAAAAAATAAATCAAAAATAAAAAGAGAAGGAAAGAGGAGCACTGAGGAATTACATTGCATTATGCCATGTTTAACACTGGCTCATACCTTTCACATACTTGCATATAACTTAAGAATGACACATTTGAGTCAATCATGCATAGTTTCTCTTTATATGATTTTATGACTCTATGAAGAATCGATTGGTAGTACATTCGTGTTAATTTGGCTATACAATTTCCTGTTTTTACACGGCATCTCACGAGGCTGAATAAACACATTCATGTGATTCATTGCACTTAGGATTTCCTGTGAGCATTGAGAGAGCACCCGTGGTGACTATGACACCTTGTGAGATATCCTTGAGCTATTTATCATCCTTTTGAGCGTTAATATCAAATCAGAGTTCATAGAACTCAATTCTCTTTTTCTAGATGATTCCTTTGTACACTAGTCTTTGTTTTTGATTTGCTAGCCTAGAGGTGACACCTAGTGGGGAGATAAAAACCTAGGTCTTGTAGCCTACTAAAAATGTGAAGGTTGAGCCACCCCTAGAGATAGACTTAGTTCATAGACCACTATTCGAGCTCATTCCCATTGATGGTATGAAGATTATAAAAGAAGTGTTATGATTGTCCTAATTGATCAAGAAAAAACAGAAAATAAAGAATGAGCAGAAAAAAGAATAAGCAATACACATGCACATGAAATGAAATGTCAATGCTGGTCTACATACATATCACAAAAAGTCAAGGACGACACATATTTTCCACGTATGAAGATTCTTCAACCGATTAATGCCTCAGATGTATTCACGACAAGTTTGTGAATGAGTTGATCTAGGGTGGTCTCAGTTGGATATGGCGAGTAGGTGAGAAGATGCTAGGGTGAAGGACCCGACACCTCATAGATAGGCTAGATCCTTTCCAGACTAGTCCACTCCATATACTTAGCGTTGTTCCTTTTAATATGTGGGATGTTTGGTCGCGACACTGCTCCTTACATATGATGAGTGAACCCATTTTCTTTGAGTGTTCTTAAGGGTATACCAGTTAGGCCGAGTCAAAGCGACCGTTCTGTAGGTGTCCACTGGTATCCTAGATGTACTAAGTCATACACATCACACACACCTCGAGAGTTTACCTGTTTATACTCGAACTTATATGATTGCATTAACTCTGAATGTGCCACTGATTAACTTCATATGAGTATACTACTTTCAAATCACATATAAACGATGAAACTTGCATGAATAAGGTGCTTTGGAGTCGTGTGCATTGAATATGAACAAACTTATGTGAAATTCAGTTATGTTCTTGTATGTGAAGTGGTATAATATTGTCGCATGTGCATTAATTTCATGATTATTGGAGTTTGTAGTTGTAGATACCACCCTGAGATTCATTCACGTCATTTGCTAGAGACTAGAAAAACGTTAGTTGGGGGGTGTGATTACGCGCCGAAACTGCGTAATTGGGCATCTTAACCCGGGCTTTACGATTTATATTTTTAATTAAATGTCTAAAATTGTCCAATATTTTAATGAAGTGCCAAAATCGTCATTCTTGAACTTTATTGCACTATTTATGAGGTTTTAGTAATTTTTTGTCGCAGGAAAAATCTCAGAAACTAAAACCAACACCTATTCGTATTTCATGCATAACTTTTCCGTCTAAACTCCAATCGAGACAATTCAAATTCCTAGAGAAATAAGAAAGGATTATCTACAACTTTTATGTTTTGCATTTTGTGAGATACGGGCTCCAAAAGAGTTATATTTGCGATGAACAGAGAATAAAAAAAATGAAAAAAATCAAGTTGTCGGGTCAACCCTTTCCAAACGGGTCGGGTCGTGGCTTAACGGATCCTAGGGCACCCAATTTCCCTTTTTATTCCCCTGCTTCTTCCCTTTGCGCAGGCAGCCCCCGGGGCCCCATTCTCCTCTTCTTCTTCTTCTTCTTCTTCTTCTTCTTCTTTAGTTTGTTTTTTTTGTTCTTTTCTTTACTGCTTTTACCCTCTCTCCCTTCCTCACTCACTCAGCCCCTCCTTCCCGATTCTCTCCCTCTTTCTCAATTAGTTTTTTTCCCTTCTCTTTCTCTCTCTCACTCAAGTTTTTTCCCTAAACTCCCCCTGCTTTCCCCCGAACTCTCTCTAACTCTCCTGTTTAGCTTCAAATTCAGACCTCTTACTGCCACAGCTCTTCTTGCAAACAACTGAGCTCTTCCATGGCACTTCTGCAAGTCACCCCTCGGCTAGTCCACACAGCAACATAGCTTGCCTCCACCAAGATCCACTCTGCACAGCCATAGCCAAAGCTTGATGGCTGCAGCAGCAAACTACCCGCCACCCATCAGAGCATAAACAGCAGCTATGGCAGCCCCTGTTCCAGCCAGCAGCTGCTCTCTTCTGCAGAAGCCTCCAAACAGCAGCCCCCTTGCTGCTATACCAGTTTCCCTCCGAACACAGCATAGTAGCAGTTCCCGAACACAGCACACTAGCAGCTCTGCAACTCCAGTAACCACCCGAGCAGTCATCCTCTGCACTAGACACAGCCAGCCTCCCCTACTCTCTCTCTCTCTCTTTTATTTTATCTTTTGTTTTCCTTACTCTATGTTTCTCTCTCTCTTAATTTTTTATGTAGTTGATTGTTATTCTAATTTTTAAGTTATCAAGTTATGCAATTTTGCTTCTCTATCTTTTATTTTTTTTAATTAGTATTTGAGTGAATATTAATATGATGTTAGCGTGTTTTGCTTTAGTATTTAGTTTCTGTTGTTTAAGTTATTTGTTTAATCGGATTAAGTTTGGGTTCGTTATGAAATAAAAATAAATAAATAAATAAAAGTGTTTTTTTTAGGGTCCATTTTATTTAAGTTTATATTTTTATCGTGTTCCATTGCAAAAAATTGTGAATTTATTTTGAGTTCTTAGTTTCGGTAAGGGTCCGGTTTTTATTGTGTGCGTGAGTGTTTGATTAAGTTCCCATTGCGTGTGTTAGAATTGGTGTATTCCCAAGAGGGGGGGTGAATTGGAATTTAAAATTTATCGCCTAGCTTAAACCAAATGAACAGCAGTATATACAAAACCTAGGGTCAGTCTATTCAATTTCTGAATGTATAGATAAATATAATATGGAATTTAAGTCATACGCATCATTCACCCATAACATACATGTGCGGTAAATATAAAGTGCGGAAATGTAATTGAACACACGATATGTTATTGGGGTTCGGCCAACTGTGCCTACGTCCCCGCCTCAAGCTTGCAAGCTAGAGGATTCCACTAATAGCTCACTTAAAGGTGGAGCGTCACCATTTACAATCAGGTCAAATTAACACAGGGTTGACCTCAACCTTAGCCAGGTCAATTAGCGGGGCTGACCTCAACCTACACGCCTTAACAGGACGACGCACCTAACTTTCTTAACCTGGTCTAAGCCAATCCGGGACTATTCTAGGGCTAGTCTCCCTCTTCAAGCCCATGCCTGGAAATACAACCAAAGTGTATTACAATCAAATGGTACAGTGATTGTGCTTTCGTGTAAAGCAGATATGTACCCAGATGCGCGCAATAACATACACCACAATATGATGCAATATGTAAGCTCAATGTGGTCTAAGATGTCAACTCTCAAATAGATTTACTATCGTTGTAATGAGTGCGTGAGAGTGCAAACGTAAATGATCTTTGTATCACAGGATATTCAATCTAAGTGCTCAAACAAAGATATTATCCAAACTTCATATATTTCAATCAACAAGTTTTCTCAATATATATGTATATGAAGCTCTAGCAATGTATAAGTTTGGTTTGCAAAAAGATATTCAATCTTTGTATTCAGCTAAGGATATATGAGTTAACGAGTATTGCAACAAAGATTTTATCGCATAAGCAAATATCTCATCAAATTTTCAAGATAAAAACACAGTAGATATTTGAGAATGATTTTGCAACCAAAATACAAATACAAACTTCTTAAGACATTGCAATGAATATGCAATACTCAGAAGTTCTATATAAGTCTTCTTAGGAGAGACTTATTAATAAAGTCCCCTAAGAATACTTAAGGTTTAGCTCTCAAAAAATAAGTCAAACAATCCAAAGATAAGAGAGCAAACCAATCAATACAAACACTTAAAAATCAACTTACAAATGATGTAGGCAATATGGGAAGGTAAGATTGAGTGTGTGGAGCTTGGAAATTAGTATTATAGGGTTTTGATATTTTAAGGAATTTTCCCTAATCAAAGTGGGTAATCACCTTAATCTTTGCAAATGAACACATATATATAGCCATGGAAGGAAATATGACAGTTGGGGACCTATTGGGTATTATTAGAAAAGTTTAATGACGTTTAAGGCATTTTAATCCTGTTTAAAAAAAATTAACTGCGGTAAAAAATCAGGGCAATCCGAGAGGTCCAGTCCATTTGAAACGGTTCGATCGACCAGGACTCAAATGGCTCGGTCAACCAGAGGACTTTTGAACCGAATGGTCGGTAGACCAGGGCAAGGCGATTTTCCAAATTTCAAGGTTCGGTCGACCGGCCTTTTTGAACTGGATGGTTCGGTTAACCAGACCGCTAGGAATTCTCCTAAGGACCCTTCGGTCGACTAGGTAGTTGGAGTACAAAAGTGGTCGGTCGACCAGGAGGTCAAAATGTTGACTTTTATGTGGTTCGGTCGACCGGCAAGAAATGAACTATGAAGTTCGATTGACCGGGCCTTGGTCAAACTGTTGACCTAGGGCCTGTTTCGATCGACCAAGCCAAAGTGAATTGTGTTAGCCGGTCGACCGAAAGTGCACCAAGTGTGCATTTCAGTCCCGTATTGAACCAAACAAGTCCTATTCAAGTGCCTAACAAAAATATGTGTAAATGTGTGTTTCCTATGGGCACTTGGGGTCCAAATTGAAGACACCAAAAAAGTCCGGTGTCGGTCGACCGACACCCTAAGGTCTTTCTAAGGTCCTTTCTTATTCATGGTTTGTTTGAGCTTACGTAGTAAATCATACATGTGATGTGAGCTTATTACAAACCAAGTACCTACTTACTATTACAGACCAATTAAATATATTACATTATGAAATAAAACTTTGGTCTTCGGGCTTTTCTTGACTTTGTGCACATCTTTATCTTAACACCTTTAGTTCTTGCACAAAACCTCAAACACTCATTATACAATGAGTATTTGTCATAATCAAAATCGGGCATGACCAATAAGGTCAATAGCGTGTTTTAATTTCGTTTCCAAAGTTACCATTTTAATTAGTGCGTATTCCAGTATTTCCTTAAGTCGGCTAGGGTTTCCATTTTTGCTTTTTAATGTAATGAATGCTAGTTTTTAGGGTTTAATGTGCATGTTATTTAATTTGTTAAGCATGAAATCAAACAATCTTGAAATCCCGAATGTGAACCAAGTTCAGTGCATTTTTTTTTTTGATTTGATAAACGTAAATTTTTAAATTAAAATGCATTCCCTAAGGAGACGATCTAGCCCTTGGGCTTAATATTACACGATAGAACTCCCATACTTGGGATAGCTTTCGAGCTGCTCATTTTTCGAGTGAGTCACCTCCTGGAGCTCTAAACACAACCTCTCTCTAATTACAGTCTATACTAGTGTAGTCAGCAGCTAGCCAGTCCATCCCCAACCTCACCTTAAACCCATGTTTATCTAAGACCACCATATTAGCTAATAAATACCTCAATTGAATGCATACTGAACAGTTCTTGAGTACCTTCTCACATATCCCCACAGCCCCTATCGACGTAATCACTGACAAAAGGACACCCAACTGCTATGTTTTTAACCCACAAAATTTGACAAACTCTCGGTCTATAAAATAATGAGTCGTCCCTGAATCAAACAAAACAATACCCGTAAATGACAATATTGAAACGGTACCTATCACGACATCTACTGCTGCCTCAGCATCCCTCGGTGTCAGCTCATAAACCTGTACTGAGGAGATATTTCTCTGTTGTCTACCTCGAAGTGCCTGATGACCTCCTTGGTATGGTTTATAAGCAGGCGCAACAACTAGCAGTTTTCAGCAGTCTCTCACCATATGGGCAAGCTGATGGCATTGATAACAAACCAACTCTCTAACCCGACACTCTCCTAGGTGTCCCCTGTAGCATATGGGACAAGAAGGTGGCATCTGCCTATCCTGTACTGCCTAATCTCCCACTACCTATCTCCGCCCTTCTTTGCTATCCTACCTCCTCCAAGGCCCTCAGCTAGACCCTGCTTGAAAATCCGAAGGCATGACCCTTTTTTCCCTGGCTCTGTGCTACGGTGGCTCTCTGAAAGCCATTCTAAATCACTGCAGCTCTATCCATTACCTCTGCAAATGTTTGGGCTAGGAAGCTTATAAACTGCTCAAATAAACTCTATCTCAGGCCTTCCTCAAACTTCCTCACTTTCCTTTCCTCATTCGGTACCAAATACGGAGCAAACCGAGACAACTCAATGAATCTAGCTGCATACTACCGTACTGTCATCGGTCCCTGCATCAAATGGAGAAACTCCATTGCTATCGTATTTCTAACAGTAGCAGGAAAATATCTCTCAAAAAATATCTCCCTCAAACAGCCCCATGTCACCACTACAGGGTTAGGTCTTTGCTCCTCCAACAATCTTGCTGATCTCCATTAGCGCTTTGCCTCCCCTATAACTTAAATATCGCAAACAGTATTTTCTGCTCATCTGTACATGGAAGAACTGCCAACATATCCTCTATATCTTGGACCCAATCAGCCACGAGTGGGTAAGCTCCTCCAGATAATGATGGGGATCTCATAAGCGTGAACTGCTTAATCGTACATCTCCGCTCCCCTGAACCATTAGCCATCTTTGCCATCACTTGTCGAGTGACGCTACGTAGTACAACATCTGGGTCTCCGCCACCCATACTAGAAGGCCCTGCATCATCCCCTCTACCCTGAGCACTACTACTCTCATAATTCACTAACACACCCAGTATACTAAAACCCATAATATATTATCCTACATATATTTCTCTTAACATACTCAATCCCCATTCAAGATTAAATCCTACCATTTAGAAAAAATAATCGATGATAGTATCCATAGTTTTCCAGAAGTCGTCACCCCAGGAAAAACACAAAAATAACCACGGAACTCCTACCTCCAGGTCACAAGATAGAACCCTAAATTCCAAACTGTGATGCCCTAATTTTTCTTACCATTTAAAAATAAATAAATAACCAATATTCAAACCATATATCGGCCACGTCAACACCTCTGATACCATTTATATATAACCTGACCCGAAGTGGGTACCAGGTACACAGCCATTCTCATATATACAACTCTAAGAGCGGAAGTCATTGTATTTATACATACCACAGTGAATACACATACCATAATACTAAACCATCCATATATACATTTCTAACACATTTCCAAAAAGAAACACAAAATACTCGAGGGGAATCCTCCATCCCTAGCTCAGAACACTCACCTTGTCCACTCAGGGTATCAGCCCCCCCTCCATCATGGACCCCAATCACCTAGCCTATCTCAGTTTCCTGAAACATTTAGAAGTTTGAGTGAGACACATCTCAGTAGGACAGAATAAATTATCTACAGTGTGTGGCAGTTTGAGTTTCATTATATCATAACAAATATTCATTTCGGTGATAATATCTTATGAGAAAATACACCATTCCACTCACAAACATATAAATATAAAACACAAGCTTTCATAAGCTTTTAATTCCATTTCCAAATTCATTCCCATGCCACCTATGTTTACGAACGAAGTTCCTGAGAATAGGGGAGAATACACACCCAAACATGTAGCTCCCATTTGCTCTGATCTTGTCTGTATCCTTGCCCAAATAACTTGGGTTCGACTACTACTGATACTCATCAGGGCACTCACCTTATTTAGTAAGCCGTCAGGTGAAGTGTTTTACTTCAATTTTATTATTTATATTATTAACTCATGCTATATCATTTCTCATTTCCATTTTCATTTCCATTTCCATTTCATTTCCATTTCCATTTCACATCTAGCTCATGAGTATCCTCGATAACCAATACATCCACGACTATAACTCATGGCTACCTTGAGGATATTTTCCACACCATGCTTCACCCCATGGTCAAGGTCACTCTCCATACTCCATGCCATGCTTCCCCACATGGTCAAGGTTGTACGGCCCGAAGGTTGGACCTAACCGCTGTTGGCCTATCCGGTTAGATCAAAATAATCATACCATATACTCGTCTGTAGTACGAATGACCTTCCATATACCCAGATTCAAACTCAGGAGGCAAAACTACCCTTCACACTGGCTTATTCAAACTCTCACGCCACACGCACCACAAGTCCATGTGGTTGCACTTAATCACCAATAGCAGCAATACCGTGCTCTTTTCAACAATATATCTATCCATCAGGGTTCTCATTTCCACATTTCAATATTTCACAATTGCAGTATTTCACAATGCAATTTTTCATATTTCCAGTATTCTCATTTCACATTCTTATTGCAGTAGTCACGTTGCAATATTCACATTCTCATATTCACATTTCAATATCCATATTATAGTATTCACATTGTAATATTCACATTTCAATATCCATTTTGCAGTATTCACATTTCATCATTCTCATTGCAGCTTTAACATTGCAATATTTCATTTTCAGCATTCTCAACTCATTTCATCATTTCAATGATATTTCATCAATTCAATACTCTTTTCATCTCAAAATAACATATACATATCCTATTTCACATTATTCACATTTCTCAATAAAACATTTCCATATTTCATATTTCTTCATTTCTCAGAAGATACTTTTCAGTACAAATCACTTTTCATCATTTTCCATATTCCAAATCTCATATCTCAATTCACATTTCATAACTTCATTATTCTCGATGTAAATAATTTAACTCATTTTCAAATATATTTCAGTATAAATCATATGCCACACAATTTTCATATGAAATTCATATCATATATTATAAATTTTAGGTAAAATATCATATTTCCATTTATCATATTTCTCAACTAATATTTTTTAGAAAATACTGCTATAATTTATTCTCCTTACCTAACTTACTTAGAGGTCTACTAACACCCTAAAACATACGCTCCTCGGCGTTAAACAACTCATTTCTCAAAAAAACTTTTATTTAATACTTCCTAGGTTTCAAAAACTTCAAACGACCCATTAAACCCTAAAATATCTTACTTACCCTGATTTTGGGATGATGTTCCAGAATCCCAAACTGAAAATCTGCTCCACCTAAGTTGCTGAGAATCTTCCCAAGAACCTCGTGGTAGTACTTGATCGTCAATCCGAGCTTTAACGTAGTTGGAATTGAAGAGAGAGAGAGAGAGAGAGAGAGAGAGAGAGAGAGAGAGAGAGAAAGAGAGAGAGAGAGTGAGAGGAGAGAGAAAATGGTGCTGAAAATGAGGGTTTTGCCATTTATAGGCCGGAGTTCGTCGACAAGTTCAAGTAATTCGTTGACGAACCCATGAAGGCACTTCGTTGACAAGGAGGCTGGTTCGTCAACAAACCTAAAATTTTCTTGAAATTCCCCAAACTCTCCATATCTTCTTGTCGACGAGACACGTGTACTTCGTCGACGAGAACTATAGGGACATTCATCGATGAAGACTCTGGGTTCGTCGACGAACTCCTACTGAAGCTTTCTTTCCCTTCTTCCTTCTCTTTTATTTATTTTATTTTCCTCTCTCTTTCTTTTGTTACTTTTATTAAGTTAATTTTTTCGAGTCTCAACAGAAATTTGTGGTATGAGGATGGTTAGATAATTTTAGAGTTAGGTAAAAGGATTGATTAGCGAATTTCGAGGATGAAATTCTTTTAAGGAGGGGAGAATGTAGTTACTCGGGAAAAAATATTATTAATTAATTATTTATTTATTTATTATTAAATTGAATTCATTAAATAAATAATATGATATATATATATATATATACAAATATATTTAAATATATTTATAAGGATTGAACTTCTCCCTGAAGAAGTTCAATTCCAATTCCAAATTGCAAACAAAAGCATTCTCGCCCCCCTGGGCCGAATGCTCTCCCTCCCTCCCTACTCGCGAAAAAATATTATTAATTAATTAATTATTTATTTATTATTAAATTGAATTCATTAAATAAATAATATGATATATATATATATATATACAAATATATTTAAATATATTTATAAGGATTGAACTTCTCCCTGAAGAAGTTCAATTCCAATTCCAAATTGCAAACAAAAGCATTCTCGCCCCCCTGGGTCGAATGCTCTCCCTCCCTCTCTCTCTCTCTCTCTCTCTCTCTCTCTCTCTCTCTCTCTCTCTCTCTCTCTCTCTCTCTCTCTCTCTCTCTCCCTTCTTCTTCTTCTTCGCCCTCTCTCTCTTAGATTTCGTGGCGATCTCTCGACCAAATCGAAAAACAAACACCACCATGAGGTCCCGGCTTCTATCCTCATCAAGTTAATCAGAGCGGTTGGGCTTCCTAGGCACCACTCTAAGGATAAGGTAAGGGGAATAAATTATGTTAGAAATTTTTATAAATTAACCGATTAAATTTTAATATGTGATTACAAAAATTGATATATATGTTTTCTGAGTATTCGGATATGGAAATTGGATTTTGGATTATTATTATTATCATTATTATTATTATTATTATTATTATTATTGTTGTTGTTGTTGTTGTTGTTGTTGTTGTTGTTGTTGTTATTGTTATTATCATTATTCTCTTTGGTCATTTCGCCTAACAATTTTGAAACACGAATATATTCAAACTGTAATTCTCTAAATGTAGGCATGTTGTCAGAATCTGAATGAATAATAAGAAGATGATGAACAAGAAGACAATACCTCATCCTCGTGTGCCATCAAGCACAGATTAGTGACCTCCGCGTCACTATAATCTGAATTCGAGTCGCTGCTGCTAAATTGGTCCCATGAAGTCCCAGCCTTCATGGCTTTCTTCTTTTTCTTAGCCTCCTTTTTTAGGAATGGGCAATCAGGTTTGATGTGCCCCACCTTGTTGCAGTTGTAGCACGTAGAAGCATTTGATTTTTTCTTTCTTTTGCTGGACTCTCCCTTCTCATTAATGGAGTCTTTATATTTTTTAAACGGCTTCCTGTTCTTCTTGAAAAATATGCTAAAATTTTTGGTTAGCATAGTCATTTCATCATTAGTGTCAGACTCACTACACTCACTAGATGTGTTATTAGATGCTTTTAGTGTAGTCACTTTCTTAGCCCTATTATGCTCATTAAGTCTTTCATTTATGGACAATTCATAAGTGATCAAGGAACCTATCAATTCATTTAAGCTCATGGCCTTAAGGTCTCTACTCTCAACAATGGTCATAGCCTTGGCTTCCCAAATAGGAGGTAAGCCTCTAAGGATCTTCCTAATCATCTCATTTATGAGATAGGTCTTTCCTAATGCATGTAGTGAGTTTATGATATGTGTGAATTTAGTGTACATGCTCTAATTTGACTCACCTACATTCATCCTAAAGGCCTCATACTCACTAGTCAACATATTTATCCTACTGTCTTTCACATCTCTAGTACCCTCATATGTGACCTCTAACTTATCCCATATTTCCTTTGCAGTAGAACATGCCATAATCCTGTTAAATTCATTTACATCAAGACTACAGTATAAAATATTCATGGCAGTGGCATTAAGACTAACAACTTTCATATCATCATCATCATATTCATCCTCAGTCTTAGGAACCCTAGTTGCACCCTCAATTTTCATAGGGACATAGTTTCCCTTAGAGACAATCCTCCACACCTTCCAATCAATATTCTCAAGGTAGATGCGCATCCTCTATTTCCAGAAAGTGTAATTAACACCACTAAAAACAGGAGGTCGTGTGGAAGATGGTCCCTCGGGGAAAGGGGTCATGGAGCTATGAGCCATATGTGATCTTTTTGCAAAATAACAACTAGTCTATGCTACGTGGCTCTGATGCTAATTGTTAGCTTTACCATGATCCCAAGAGGGGGCGTGAATTGGTATTTTAAAATTTATCTCCTAGGTATTCCTCCTAACAGCAGTATGTTCACAAGCCTATGGTCAATCTAGTGCAAGTAATATAAATATATTAGAAATTAAGTAGAGCGGTTTAATTACTCACACAAACACTAGAAAGCAATAAAGAGAGTGTGACACGTAGATATTTATCGAGGTTCGATCAACAGCCTACGTCCCCTCCTTGGCTAACCAGCACAAGGATTATCACAATAACTTGCTCACTTAAACGGGTGGAGCGACACCTATACAAACCAGGTCAATTAGCACAGGGCTAACCTCAACCTTTTCACCAATCCTTACTGGGCTAGATTACCGCCCCCTCAGGCCACGCCTGGAATCTCTTAGATATACAATCAAAAGGTATAATATAAGAGTGCTTTCACGTAAAGCAGATTTGTACCTCAATTGCGCACAATCACAAACATCACAGATGATTTAAAATGTAAGCTCAGTGTGGTCTAGATAGTTCAACTCTCAAAGGTATTTTCTACCAGTGTAATGCGTACGTGAGAGTGCCAAACAAGCAATCTTTGTATTTCAATGTGTTCTCAATCGAGATGCTCAAACAAAGATATTATGCAAGTTTCAAATATTTCAACTAGTGTATATGCTTGGTTTGCAAAGCTAAGTAATCTTTGTATTCAACAAATAGTATAAACTTGAATAGATATTGCCACAAAGATTTGTATATCAAACACAAATATCTTTTCACAACAATGTCAATATGAGTACCATAAGATATTTGAGTAAGTTTGAAAATATTTTTGCAAGCCAAAAACAAATACAATCTTCCAAAGATATTGCAATGAGATGCAACATTCGGAAGTTCACCACAAGCCTTCTTAGGGTAGGCTTATTAGAAAAGCCACCTAAGGATGCTTAGGTTATGCTCTCATAAAAATTGATTCAAGCACTCACAAAAATGAGAGAGCAAACCTCTAAATGAATACACTCAATACTCTTACAAATGATACAAAGAAGTAGAGAAGGTAAGTTTGAGTGGATTTGGAAATAGTATGAGCAGTAGGAAGTGTTTTGCTTGAGAGAGAAATTTGGATTTTGCTTTTGTTAATCAATATCTAATTTTCCCAAATGAAAGGGTATATATATAGACATACCAAGATTTTTAACCGTTGGAGACCTATTTGGGATTGTTAGAAAAGTTTAATGACCTTTTAAACATTTTAACCCTGTTTAAAAATATTAACTGCGGTAAAAAAAAATCAGGGCAACCCAAAAGGTCCAATCGACTAGAAAGGTTTCGGTCGACCAGGTCTCATAAGGTTCGGTCAACTAGGGCATTTTTGAACTAAGTGGTCGGTCGACTGAAAGTGGGCGATTTCCCATTTTTCTGAGGTTCGGTCGACTAGGCCATTTTGAACTAGCTGGTTTGGTCAACCAGATCATTGGGATTTTTCCCGAGGGGCCTTGGTCAACTGTCGAAAGTACACAATGTGTGCATTTCGGTCCTGTCTTGAAACGCACAAACCCTATTCAAGTGTTTATCAATCAAAGGTGTAATGGTGTGTGTCTTAGGGTCGTTTATGTCCAATTAACGACACCAAAAAAGTCCGGTGTCGGTCGACCAAAACCCTAAGGTCTTTTTACGGTCGTTTTTCAGTTCGTATTTGGTTTGAGCTTACAAAATAAACCATGCATGTGTTTTGTGTGCTTATTACAAACCAATATCCTAATTACTATTACAAAAAAATTTCACTACTGAATATTACAATTGAAAACATGAACCACTTCAAGCTTTCACATGCCGTCAATGTATCTGCCTGCTAATATAGACCTGCACATGAACTAGATATTCATTAAATACATGAATATTTGTCATTATCAAAACCGGGCGTGACCTATAAGGTCAACATTCTCCCCCTTTTTGATGATGACAAATATGACAAGTAAAAATATAGGGTTAAGCCTAAGAAGGCTCCCCCTTACAATATGCATCCAATTTTTTTAAAACATAAGTCCTTTTTACCCATTATTTTTGCCTCTTTCCATCTCCCCCTTTTGGCAACAGTAAAAAGGGTCATTTGAACTAAAATCCTAGGTAGTGGGTAAATATTACAGTTATACAAGAAGAATTTTTGAAAGATTTAGAAAAATTTCAGCAGAGTGTCGTTTGTAAATCAGACTTTCCAAAAGACATCCTTTATAATTGTAACCTATTTGAGTTTAAATTTCCTAACAATTTATCCAAAACTACTCAAACAATTTAGTATGGTCCAATCAAGCAAATAAAATATCAATATGAACAAGAATTGGACAAATTGTGCAACACAGATGATAGTAAATATAAGCATGTGATAGAAATATGAACTGTGCACACAATCAATAATCAACTTTCACAAAGTCTCAAGCAAGAAGATAAGTCAACAATAGAATTATTTGCTAAGACTTGGAAAGTTCCCATGAGAGAGCTCCCCCTAAAATTATGCAAGTTATGAGACTTTTAAGTTTAGGAAGCTTCTTTACTATGCATTAAGCCTAACTCACGTCTAATTTGTATGAAACTATCCTCAAGTAGTGGTTTAGTGAATATGTCGGCCCACTGTTCATTAGTGCATACAAACTCAAGAGCCACATCTCCTTTTTGCACGTGATCACGAAGAAAATGATGTCTAATCTCAATATGTTTAGTTCGTGAATGTGAGATAGGATTTTTAGACATGTTAATTGCACTAGTGTTATCACATTTGATCGGTATTGTTTCATAGTGTAATCCAAAATCGACAAGTTGTTGTTTCATATAAAGAGTTTTGGCACAACAACTTCTAGCCGCAATGTATTCAGCTTCGGCTGTCGATAAGGCAACTGAGTTTTGTTTCTTGGAGAACCAAGAAACAAGAGATTGTCCTAAGTAATGAAAAGTGCCGCTAGTGCTTTTTCTATCGACCTTACTGCCGACAAAGTTAGCATCAGTGTAACTAACAATCTCAAAGGTACTATGCTTAGGGTACCACAATCCTAAGTCAATAGTCCCAACTAGATTCCTAAGGATTCGTTTAACAGCTTTTAGATGAGATTCCTTAGGAGCAGCCTGAAACCTAGCACACATACACACACTAAACATAATATCAGGACTACTAGCAGTGAGATATAGGAGACTTCCAATCATGCTATGATATAATTTTACATCAACAGGGATTCCTTGCTCATCTTTATCAAGCTTAGTAGAAAAGTTCATAGGTGTGCCAAGAATTTTACAATCTTCCATATTAAACTTCTTTAGCAAGTCCCTGATATATTTAGATTGGCATATGAAAGTTCCATGATTAGCTTGCTTACTTTGTAGCCCTAAGAAGAAACTAAGTTCGCCCATCATGCTCATTTCAAATTCACTTTGCATGCATTTGCCGAACTCATTACACAACTCATCATTAGTTGCTCCAAAAATGATATCATCCACATAAATTTGAACAAATAACATATCATCATTTTTGGACTTGATGAAGAGTGTAGTGTCGATCTTGCCATGGGTAAACCCATTTTCTAGTAGAAAACCACTAAGCCTCTCATACCAAGCTCTAGGAGCTTGTTTCAATCCATACAAGGCTTTAGAGACCTGGTAAACATGATCGGGATATTTATGATTCTCAAAACTGGGTGGTTGTTCTACATATACTTTTTAATTAATGTAGCCATTTAGAAAAAGTGCTTTTAACATCCATTTGAAACAGTTTAAAGTTTTTAAAAGCGGCAAAGGCAAGTAGCATACTAATGACTTCTAATCTAGCAACAGGAGCATATGTTTCATTAAAGTCAATCCCTTCCTGTTGATTATACCCTTGGGCAACTAATCTAGCTTTATTCCTAGTTACTACCCTATTCTCATCTTTCTTATTTCTATATACCCATTTAGTTCCAATGATGGTGTGCTCATTAGGCCTAGGAACTAAGGTCCACACTTTGCTTCTTTCGAATTGGTTAAGTTCTTTTTGCATGGACGTCACCCAAGACTCATCCTCTATGGCTTCTTTAATATTTTTAGGTTCTTCTTGGGATAAGAAAGCAGAATGATTCACTATATTTCTCAAGGAGGATCTTATGGCTATACCACGAGATGGTTCGCCTATGATTTCATCTATAGGATGACTTCTAATGTATTTCTAATCTCTAGGCAACTCCTGATTTTCATTTTCATTATCTTCAAGTGATTTTTCATTTGCTTCTTGATTTTCACTTGCATTGTTCTTAATAGACATTTTCTCTAAGCATTTTCAAATATCAATATCATCTTCATCATCTTTATTAGAAAATGGATTAGACTCATCAAACACAACATGAATAGATTCAATGACAGTTAAAGCTCTTTTATTATTTAATGCATAATCTAGGAAAATATCTTCATCAGATTTAGAGTCAAACTTTCCTAGATGTTCATTATCTCTAAGCACAAACCATTTACAACCAAACACATGAAAATAGGAAATATTAGGCTTATGGTTGTTCCACAATTGATAAGGGGTTTTATTAATTGATGGTCTAATTAACACTTTATTCATAACATAGCATGCAGTATTAATGGCCTCAGCCCAAAAATATTTAAGTAAGTTATCCTCATTCAACATAGTTCTACCCATTTCTTGCAGTGACCTATTATTTATTTCTACTACACCATTTTGTTGAGGTATCCTAGGTGCAGAGAAGTTAAGTGATATGCCCTCTAAGTCACAATATTTTTATATGCTTTCATTTTTGAATTTTGTGCCTCTATCACTTCTTATGTGAGTGATTTTATATCTTTTTTCATTTTGAATTCTCCTACAAAATTTGGTGAATAGTTCCTATTTTTTCTAAGGTTCGGTCGACCAGACCATTGGGATTTTTCCCGAGGACCCTCGGTCGACCAGACCGTTGGGATTTTTCCCGAGGACCCTCGGTCGACCAGGTCGTTGGTGTATAATAATGGCTCGGTCGACTAGATGGTCAATTTGTTGACCTAGAGGGTTTCGGTTGACCGGGGCTTTTTGAACTACCTGGTTCGGTCGACCAGGGCCTTGGTCAACTGTTGACCCAGACCCATTTCGATCGACTAGGGTAGAATGAACTACTAAGACGGTTGACCGAAAATGTACAATGTGTGCATTTCAGTCTTATCTTGAAACACACAAACCCTATTCAAGTGCCTATCAATCAAAGGTGTAATGGTGTGTGTCATAGGGTCATTTATGTTCAATTAATGACACCGAAAAAGTTCGGTGTTGGTCGACCAAAACCCTAAGGTCTTTCTACGGTCATTTTTCAATTCGTGTTTGGTTTGAGCTTACAAAATAAATCATGCATATGTTTTGTGTGCTTATTACAAACCAAATATCCTAATTACTATTACAAACAAATTTCACTATGGAATATTATAATTGAAAACATGAACCACTTCAAGCTTTCACGCGCAGTCAATGTATCTGCCAGCTAATATAGACTTGCACATGAATTAGATATTCATTAAATACATGAATATTTGTCATTATCAAAACCAGGCATGACCTATAAGGTCAACAAGTATTGTTACAAGTGTCCTTACTGTTGCTGTTAATTAATAAACGAGTATATGTTGTGCTGGCCTTATAGGTCATACTTGGTTTTAATTATGAAAAATACTCAGATATTTAATGTCTATCAAGTTTGTGTGCATGTTCATATTAGCAAGATCATTTGATGGCATATGAAGACTTAAAGACTAAAGGCCCTAAAGATTCATTTTTGTTGTAAGGCACCCTATACATATCCATATACAAACCATAAGCACAGCGAAAAAAGGTCTTTCTATACATACTTTGTACCATTCCAGATTCTATACAAAAGGAAACCAAGTTCCATAGTATAAAACACAACCTCGGGTGTCATCCAAAACCACAAAACACAACCCAGTACAATCCTAGTACTTACCCAAGTACCACTCGCAGTACACCGACCACTATGCTCCAAACACAAGGACGCTAGTTCCAATTACTAGAAGGACTTGAAAAATATGTACATACAGTAGGGGTGAGACATCTCTCAGTAAGGAAGAATCAGGTTATATCGGTGTGTGGTATGTGAGTGTTATCATGACATACTAACATACATAGTTCAATAGTGAAAATAGTTTAAACTAATTCTAGTATTTTCACAAAACAAGCAATACAATCTGGTGTCATCACACCCTTCGGCTCGAAGCCAGACTGTCTGCTAGTATTTCACACCCTTCGATAAAAATCGACGATCTGGTGATATCTCATACCCTTCGGCAAAAGCCAAAAATTAGGTAATATTTCACAACCTTCAGCAAACGCTGGCAGTTTGGTGATATTTCACACCCTTCGGCAAACGTCGGTGCCCTCGATAACTTGGCATAGCATTAACCCATAGTGTTGAACTGGTGCAGATCTGGTGTTCTCACACCCTTCGACAAATGCCTACTGTTTGGTGATATTTCACACCCTTCGGTAAACGTTAGTGCTTCCAGTAACCTGGCATAGCATCAGCCCACAGTATTGAATTGGTGCAGATATGGTGTTCTCACACCCTTTGGCAAAAGCCAACCGATCTAATGGTATTACACACTCTACGGCAAAAGCCGGATTTCAAAACCTGGAAGAATTTGAAACCCCGTTCCTATTTCATTTCATCAAAACACAACTCATGCATGTTCATATAACCAAACAAACCACACCCAGATGGTAATCTAAAATCATGATTTTTCAAATACATACATTTTAAACAAGTTAAGTTATGACCATCCTTATAACACAATATATATCACAATATATTTACGATTTTTCAACAAAACCAGGGATGCAGCCTAATACCCCCTTTTTCCCAAAACTGTAACATGAAAAAACCCATCATTTTACCCATTATATTTCCCCAAATGAGTAACCAAAACACACACAGGACCAAGGACCACAGTTCCACCAAGTCCGATTTCAAAAATAACAATCCCGAACTTTACGGTCCCTAAAAAGTGAACCAAGTTCCCAAAACTTATAAAGCACAGTACAAAAGATACTCACAATCCTATTCCCTACATAACTATTGGATTAGAATTGAAAACCAAACCTTACCTCGATTTCGAGCTAAAACCCAAAAATGCTCGGAACAAAGATCCGATCGGTAAATCTTGTAGAGAATCCTTCCTTAATCCTCATCGTAACTTTGGATCGACGATTCCCACAACGTACGAAGAAGAAATCTAAAGAGAGAGAGAGAGAGAGAGAGAGAGAGAGAGAGTATGTTGAGTTCCTAGAGAGATAGAGAGAATATTTGAGATTTCTTAGCTGAGAAGTAATGAAAATGGATATTTATAACCCTTTGACTCGACTGCCCTCATCGACGAGATGGCGTCTTCGTTGACGAGGCAGTAAAGATAGTTCCTCGACGAGACGGTGGCCTCATCGATGAGTCTAAGATTCTTGGTTTCCCGAAACCTCTAAGCTTCTCCTCGTTGATGAGGCTCTGAAATTCATCACCGAGCAACATAAGGCCTTCGTTGACGAAGCCTGCTCAATTACCATTTTACCCTTCTCTTAATTAATTGAATCCATATATCACAGTTCGGGTTCTTACAATGATGATAGCACAAAGAGAGAGTGAAGTTGAAGACCCAGTGTATATGTGTTGTATTTTATTTCATTTTTATTCAAAGGGTCTATAATAGTAAATAGGGCTTGGTCTGTAATAATCACATACATCGCCTGCATGATCTAATAAGTAAGCTCAAACCAAAAGTGACTAAAAAGGACCTAGAAAGGACCCTAGGACACTCACTCATACACTTATATGTGTTTGTCATTTGAATAGGGTGATTGTTGGTTGAAACAGGACCTAAATGCACTAAATGTGCACACTCGGTCTACCGGCATTCCATGTACAATTTTTCCCCGGTCGACCGACCAAGGATCGGGTCAACAAGTTGACCACAACCCGATCGACCAAACTCTTACAATTCATTTGACCCTAGTCAATCGAACCCCCCAGGAGTCAACTTTATTGACTTCCTGGTTGATCGAGAATAAAATACACATCAACGCCCTAGTCAACTGAGTTCCCACATGTGGGAACTTGACGGTCTAGTCGACCGACCGAGTCAGTTCAAAATCTTCCCGGTCAATCGAACCTCGCAAAAAGGGAAAATTGCCTTCGGACTTACAAGTCTAGTCGACTAAACTCACATGTCATTTAATGCTCGGTTGACCGAACCTTAAGAACTTTGATCAACCGAACTTGTCCTGGTCAACCGGTGCTCTCGGGTTGGTCCAAATTTTTTACCACGATTAACTTTTTAAACAAGGTTAATTTGATTAAATATTATTAAAACTTTTATAATTATTCGACTTGTGTCATAAAACCATGTACAAAGATGATTATGATAGAACAAATGATAAAATATTTTTGAAAGGAAGAGTGAAAACTCAAATAGATAATTAAACTTCATCCTTACATAATCATCACATACTTAGGGGGAGCTAAGCTCCTTCCATAGAGAGAGAGCATAAAAGACTCATCTACATCATTTTGACTTTTGAAATATTGAGGCTCTTTTGAAAAACCTTGAACATTATATCCAACACTTAAAACTTCATGATCTGATATGGACTGTTCTTGGTTAATGAGCATCATATCATGCCTTAATATCACTTTTCTGATGCATGTGGGAATTATAGGGATAATTATACTAGTTGCAAGAATCAATCAATATCCAAAATAGTTTTGATAAAATATTTAAAATGTGTGCTTATACTATTAGGTTTAATGAAACAAATCTCTAACTAGTATAAGAAATTTACTTCATCTAAGCTAGATTTCAACTTGATAGGGGGAGAGCTTGAAATAAACTTCCTATCATGTTTGTGCTCACCAATATTCTTAGGCTTAGATGCGCATTGAAATGTATTGTGACTCGTGTTTGATTGTTATATTTTTTATTGAATATCTTAAGTTAAAAATATAATACTTGTCATATAATGTTTGAATTTGTCATATGATCTTACATGTGATTGATAAATTTTTTTGGATCTATATGGTTGTCCTTTCTGGTTATATTTTTGGTGTGTGCTTAAATGATAAACCAAAGTATTAGTGCTTGATTGTGACTTATTTTAAAGTCTCTTTTTCAGCAATGCATCACCCCCAGTACTTCTTGATATCATAGGGGATATATATTTGTATACATATATTTATACACACACACACACACACACACACACACACACACACACACACACACACAGATATATATATATATATATATATATAGATTTTTTATTTATGGCAAGATCTAATTTCAAAACTAAAACTCTTTATCTCTTCCCTTATTATTATTATTATACACATATATGTTTTTAAATTGCATAACTGGTTCGGTAACTACACATGAAAATGCATGCGAACTAGTTAGATCATGTTTATGTTCAAACCTATTTTTTATATATGCCGCATGTCTTCAAACTCCAATTTTCTGCAGGTCTTATGAAATGGTTAAATTGCAATGGTTTGAAGATATTTTTGGTTTGACTATGTTTTTCATGTCATTTAAATCTTTTAATGACCAGTTATACTGTTTTGGGTACTCAATTTCCATACTTTTCAAAAACAATTATATTCCTTTTTGCCACATGCTATATTTTTTTTTTAAATCATTTTAAAAAGGGGGAGTGCTATTTTAAGCTAAGACTTCTTTTATAATAATCAAAATTTTCTTAGCTTAACCTTTTTTCTGATGACAAAATGGGGAGAATATTTTATGAAAGCAGAATTAGTCTTTTCTCCCTCAACTTTTGTTACTCAAAATGGAAAATGATAGCTACACTTAAATGCACAACTTGAAAAATTATGAAGTCTTCATGCTTGTATGTGAACTTTATTTGAAAATCATTCTTTTAATGCATATTATTAGGGGGAGCCTTGTCAGGCAAGCCCAAATTTTGCTCTTGTGTTTGTCATCATCAAAAATGGAGAGATTGTTAACTTTTTGAGTTTGTCTCCTGTTTTGATTATGAAAAATCATAGTATCTTATCTATGTGCTAAGTGTATGAACAAGTTTACTTTACTTAGCATGAATGGAAAATGAGATATGAAAGCCAAGAAGCAATTAAATGAGCACATTATTCTACGCAATTCACGATATTATAAAGGAGCAAAGCATGGAGTTTCTTGCTTGTTTCAAGTTGTATTGTATTTCATTCAATTTGGGTTTGTAATATCTATTTAAGCCATGGTATGTAATAATTGATGCATATCATGCATATAGAAACCATAAGCTCAAAAAGGCCTTAGAAAGACCATAGGTCCTTGCACAAGCACTTAGGAAAGTCCCCATTATCATATATGCTATCAGGGGAAATCAATTTTCAAAAATAGGACTTAGGTGTGAAAATATTAGGGATTCAGGCGACCGAACCTTGGCGTTCAAATGGCCTCAGTCGATCGAACGTTGGGAAAGTCAAATTGTTAACTTGACTTTGGGTGACTGAACTAAAAAGAACTTAGCGTTCTCTGTCGACTGAACATTTAATCCTGATTTTTCCGACAACCCAGGCACCTGAACTTCATAGTCATTTTGACCTCGGATGACTGAAAGTGCAAGTTCAGCAAACTGAACTTGAGACCAAGCGAATGAACCTCGAGCAGGTTGGAAAATCGCCTTGGCAAACAGACCGAACATGTTTTCAGGCACCCGAACATGCAGAATTCACTTTTTTTCATGTGTCTATTTGGGCGACCAAACCTATGGCTTAGTCGACCGAAACTCTCAGGTTGGCCAAATTTTACTGCGGGTTATTAAGGGAAAAACCAAGTTATTTTGGGTTAAACTTGTTTAAAACATTTTTAATAATTCCCAATATATCCCAACAGTCAAAATTTTGAGTATGTCTATATATATGAGCTCATTTTCAAAAATTAAGATAAGATTAGAGATTTGATTAAGAAAATATCCTCTAAATTTTTTGAGAGCCTTTTCTTCACATACAAGCCAAAACTCTCATCCTTTGCTTAATCCTTTGAAAAATCTTAGTGAGTGAGAGCATATTGAGATTACCTACATTCCCTATACAAGCTTATACTCTCTTGGTTTTGATTGAGTGTTGATTTTCTTGTGAGAGTAAGCCAAAAAATTTTCCCCATTAATTTAATCCATAAATTCATTTGTGGGGGGAAATTTTGTGAGCTTGTGAGTCTTTGCACTATTATTTCACGACTCTTGAGCTTGTATTGTGTTCTTGTAGAAAACAATATTTGACAAGCTTTCTTTGCAAAATCTCTTGTGCTTAGACTTTTGAATATCATTTTGAGAGATTTGATTATACTCTTGAAAATCCTTGAAAACCCTATTTGTGATTGAGATATATTTATACATATTTCGTTTCAAAGATAGATTGAAAATACACTTTTGTGCTTGATTGCTTAGTGACATTACCTTTAGTGTTATTACACATTTTTACATTGAACTTATGGTTCTTATCTGTATAAAGTGCATTAGTTATATTGGTACATATCTTCTTGTATTAGAAGCATTTGTTTATACATAAATTCTTATATTTGTTGTATTCCCGACGTGTGGTCAAAAGAGGGAGACTTGCCCTGTGAAAAGTCTAGGACTTGCTCAAACCCAATTAGGATAGCACTGGACTGGTTCAGGCCCGGTTAAGAGAACTAGGTGCACCATTCTGTAAGGTGTTGTATTAGGTGCCGCTCCACCCATTAAGTGAGCCATAGTTGAATCGTCCTCTTTGTTAGCTTGAGGTGGGGATGTAGGAAGTGTTGGTCGAACTTGATAACATATCTAGTGTCAGTTTTATTTTCTGCACCTGTATGTTAATATTTTTTCCTTTGAATGTTTGACATACTGAGATTGCTCTAATTGCTTACATATCCGCTCAGTAGTTTATCTGTTGAATTGGTATATGCTTTAGACAAACTCTAGGTTGTGTAATATTGCTGTCATCTGGTTTTACCTAGGATAAATTTTTAAATACTCAATTCTCCCCCCTCTTGGGAATACACCAATTTCAACAACTGAACATTGATAGAATGTGGGGAAAATTTTCTATGAAAAAGGAAGTATAAAGAGTTTTACCCAAAATCGGATCCATCGAATGGAGATGATATTTGTAGAAACTTTTGGAATTTGAAGTCATTGTTCAATGGAGGAGTCCTCAGAAGCTTGTGAGGAAGTCTTATGCCCAACTGTTTGTGTTCTCGGCATCTTGAATTTCATTAAAAATCAAATAGGTAAAACCCTAGATTTTTGTGGGGAATGATTTGGGATGATGATGCTCGAAGATTAATTGGTGGTGTTTGGAGTTTGGAGTGTTCGAAGATCAGTTGACTGATAGCTCAAAATTGTAGGGTTTTGTGCTTAGAATCTATTTTAAGCTATGTCAATCAGTCGACCGGACTTGTGGTCAGTCGGCTAACCTTTGCTCTCTTTTAAAATTCATTTCCATCAGTCAGTTGACTGGACTCATTGTTAGTCAGCTGACCTTTGTTCTCTTTTTAAAATTCGTCCTTCACACAACCTCTCTACTGTGTAACAATCCAAGCTCTCTTCTTATAGATATAAATCTATCTTCCGATAGAGGTTTTATGAAAATATCTGCCCATTGGTCAATTGTTTTCACAAATTCAAGTATAATATCCTCTTTTTGCACATGATCTCTTAAAAGATTATGTCTTAAGTCAATATGTTTATTTCTTGAGTGTGATATCGGATTTTTAGATATGTTTATTGCATTTGTATTATCACACTTAATTGGTATGGATGAGTACTCTAAATTAAAATCTTTTAATTGTTGTTTCATATGGAGTGTTTGTGCACAACAACTACCTGCTGGCACATACTCAGCTTCACCGGTTGACAAGGTCATGGAATTTTGTTTCTTAGAAAACCAAGAGACAAGAGACCATCCTAGAAAGTGGTAAGTTCCACTTGTACTTTTCCTATCAATCTTACAACCTGCGTAATCTGCATCCGAATTACTAATCATTTCAAATCTAGTGTCCCTAGGGTACCAAAGTCCTAAGTCAATTGTTCCTATCAAGTACCTTAGGATTCTTTTTACTGCTATTTGATGGGATTCCTTAGGAGGGGATTGAAACTGGGCGTACATACATACGCTAAACATTATGTTCGGACTACAAGCTGTTAAGTATAATAAGCTTCCAATCATACATCGATAATATTTCATATCAACTAGTTTTCCCTTTTCATCTTTATAAAGGCTTATTGAAATACTCATGGGAGTTCCTATGGGTTTTCTTCCTTCCATATCAAACTTTTTAAGCATATATATTATATATTTTGATTGATTTATAAATGTTCCATTTTTAGCTTGCTTAATTTGTAAACCTAGGAAGTAATTTAATTCCCCTATCATGCTCATTTCAAACTCATTTTGCATACACTTTGCAAATTCCTTACATAATTCATCATTTGTTGCACCAACTATAAATCAATAACATAGATTTTGTAACGCCCCGACCCCCTAAGTGGGTCCAGAGTGCTACTAATCCATCCATTTACCTGATAATCCACATTCTAATATCATTTATGTAGCAAAAAACATAACTATAATCTTCCAACAAATATAATACCAGAGTTTTCTAAATCTATCTACCCACCATAATAAACCATGCTTCCACCTGTATTCACATATATACATATCTCCAAAACATAACCTACACTTCCAGTATTCACAAACACCAGTATGTTTCACAACCATCCATTCCTCAGAAGACTTAAAACATAAAACATAAAATATTTACATCCCAAAATATTATCAACATTATACCCTTTTCCCCAAAGGTGCTATAACAGCTCGAGCTCTCTAAGCTCGATCTCGTGGAGGTCCTGAAAAAGATTAGTTCATATTCGGGTGAGACACATCTCAGTAAGGGAAGAAACAATATATTAAAACAGTGTGTGGCCAACATGAGGTTTGTCTATAACATATTATTCATCATTTGCAAATCATTAACACAGTTTCTGAAATCATTTTCTGATCCTATTCAAACACATGCAAGGTATTTACCCACGAGATTACCTAAGGACGGGGGTGATTACTTGTCCATACAAGTAGCACCCCTTTGCTCTGATACATTAGGAGACCCAAAGGTCACAGCTAAAGCATACTAGGGCACTCACCTTACTCAGTAAGCCCTCAAGTGATAGATTAATCTCCTACTCACACAGTTCATATAAAAGTTTACCGGCAAAGGCTCCCAAGAATAGGGAAATCTACCCGGCCATACAAGTAGGTTCCCTTTGCCCTAGCACGTTATGCAACCTATTGCCACATCTGATACAACCAGGGCACTCGCCAAATGTAACATGTTCTACTAGCATCAATACTGATAATACTATAATACATTATTTTATTTGCCATTATTCTGCATTTCTCTATTGTTCATGTTTCCATCTTTTACTTTTCATTTCATTTCACTTTACGTGGCTCTTTCCCATTTTACATTGTTCACATTTCATATTTCATTTCCATTTTCATTTCATTTCATTTCATACCCAGCATCTTCTAGCTGTTTTATCTAGCATCTTTTAGTTGTTTTACCCAACATTTTTCAGCTATTTTACCCAGCATCTTTCATCTATTTACATGGTTACATTAACACACACAAGCAGAATAGTTCATATCATATTTCATTCTTAGCGCTTTACTTACTTAGCTTGTATCTCATACATTTAACATATATTTGCATAGAACTTAAATTTACTCATATCACACAATTTAGCAATAAAATTCATACACTACCTGTAAAATAAGCCAACCAACATTTAACATTCATATACTAGAAAAATACCTTTAATTTCTTGCATAATTATTCTGAAAAATATTTCACTTTTATCAATTCAATTTCATATATACATATCTAATAATCAGTATTAAACTCAGAAAAACATAATTTAAATGGTTGGAATTTTAAACCCATACCAAAACATATACCCGTATATATAACACAATTCGTTTTCCATTAAATTCATAAAAAAATTTGATTTAATATTTATTTTTCCCATTACCTGATTCCTTGAACTACGCCAACAGGGACCCCGAAAAGATGTTTGCGGCGCTCACCCGAACCCTGAATCAAAAATCTTAATTCCATTAAATTAACCCTAAATAAAATATTATTTTTATACCCTCAAATATAATCAATTTGCCAAATTTCCCAAATCTCACTCTCGCTTTGGATTGGGGCCTAGAAAATCCTAATTGAAAATTTACCCACACCAAAATGACGACAATCGCGACTAAGACCACATGGTGGTGCCCGATCGTCGATTTAGCGGCAGATTTAAAAAAAAAAATGAGAAATTAGAAAAAATTTACCTTACCCCAGGAATAGTGCCTAAACCGCTCCCACGACAAATCTGCTCCAGTAGAAATATCGGTGGTGGAGTAAGGAACACAACGACACCTTCCGTTTCTCAATCAATTGAATATCCATCGAGAAATTGAAGATAAAGGAGAGAGATGGAGGAGAGCGTGATGCGGAGGGAGAGAGAGCATAGAGAGAAATAGAGAAAAGGCGCTGCTATTATAAAATTCTGAAGAAACTTTCTTTAGAAGCTATACCAAATGATAAAACACTTTAACTTATAATAATATCTTTTCATAAACATATATATATATATATATATCTTTATTCTAGTTAGTTTTTTTTTTACTATTCCTTTTTATTTGTTTATCTAATTAATTAGTTTAATAATATTTAATTGATTATTAATCGATTATTATTATTTATTATTTATTTATTTTTGGATCACTACATTCTCCCCTCAAGAAATTTTCTCCTCGAAATTTGTTACTCGATCATTTTTCACATTTCTAAAGTTTATCAACTAACTATATTTCATACAATCAGTATATATAGTTTCATATATACTTCTACATCTTCTACAATTAAATAAAATCATTATTTATTTTAAATATAAACTCGTACCTACGCCCTGACCTGACAGGCTATACCTCTCAGCATCGTGAGGGTATCAAAATTCTCCTCACTTGGAGCCTCCAAGTCATAAATTCCTCCTCCAGTAACTGCATTTTTACCCCTATGATTCATCTTGAAAATAGGACAGAAAAGAATTTAGAATCCCATTATCATAACCTAATCAACACCATCATTAAATTTAAATCCAATAAACATCCAAGTTTTCCATATAAGGCCAGTCTCACGGCTAAGAAACATCACCGTCAATGGATTTACCGTGGTTTTTTGAAACTCTTGACTGAATCAGAAAATCACAGAAATTTGCCAAGGGATTTCTGCCTCCAAGCTATAAGAAAAAATCCTATACTTCCCTACACCATACCTACTTCACAACACCTGACCTACACATCTCCTATTTTTCATCCTAACTCATTCCTATACTCTGGTATTAATCATCTCTAATATAATACTCTAACATTTCCATATCCACGCGATATGAAATTAATCACACTTCTGGCTCGACATTTGCTCTGATACCATAATGATGCCCATAATCACGCCCCGACCCCCTAAGTGGGTCCAGAGTGCTACTAATCCATCCATGTACCTAATAATCCACATTCTAATATCATTTATGTAGCAAAAAACATAACTATAATCTTCCAACAAATATAATACCAGAGTTTTATAAATCTATCTACCCGCCATAATAAACCATGCTTCCACCTGTATTCACACATATACATATCTCCAAAACATAACCTACACTTCCAGTATTCACAAACACCAGTATGTTTCACAACCATCCATTCCTCAGAAGACTTAAAACATAAAACATAAAATATTTACATCCCAAAATATTATCAACATTATACCCTTTTCCCCAAAGGTGCTATAACAGCTCGAGCTCTCTAAGCTCGATCTCGTGGAGGTCCTGAAAAAGATTAGTTCATATTCGGGTGAGACACATCTCAGTAAGGGAAGAAACAATATATTAAAACAGTGTGTGGCCAACATGAGGTTTGTCTATAACATATTATTCATCATTTGCAAATCATTAACACAATTTCTGAAATCATTTTCTGATCCTATTCAAACACATGCAAGGTATTTACCCACGAGATTACCTAAGGACGGGGGTGATTACTTGTCCATACAAGTAGCACCCCTTTGCTCTGATACATTAGGAGACCCAAAGGTCACAGCTAAAGCATACTAGGGCACTCACCTTACTCAGTAAGCCCTCAAGTGATAGATTAATCTCCTACTCACACAGTTCATATAAAAGTTTACCGGCAAAGGCTCCCAAGAATAGGGAAATCTACCCGGCCATACAAGTAGGTTCCCTTTGCCCTAGCACGTTATGCAACCTATTGCCACATCTGATACAACCAGGGCACTCGCCAAATGTAACATGTTCTACTAGCATCAATACTGATAATACTATAATACATTATTTTATTTGCCATTATTCTGCATTTCTCTATTGTTCATGTTTCCATCTTTTACTTTTCATTTCATTTCACTTTACGTGGCTCTTTCCCATTTTACATTGTTCACATTTCATATTTCATTTCCATTTTCATTTCATTTCATTTCATACCCAGCATCTTCTAGCTGTTTTATCTAGCATCTTTTAGTTGTTTTACCCAACATTTTTCAGCTATTTTACCCAGCATCTTTCATCTATTTACATGGTTACATTAACACACACAAGCAGAATAGTTCATATCATATTTCATTCTTAGTGCTTTACTTACTTAGCTTGCATCTCATACATTTAACATATATTTGCATAGAACTTAAATTTACTCATATCACACAATTTAGCAATAAAATTCATACACTACCTGTAAAATAAGCCAACCAACATTTAACATTCATATACTAGAAAAATACCTTTAATTTCTTGCATAATTATTCTGAAAAATATTTCACTTTTATCAATTCAATTTCATATATACATATCTAATAATCAGTGTTAAACTCAGAAAAACATAATTTAAATGGTTGGAATTTTAAACCCATACCAAAACATATACCCGTATATATAACACAATTCGTTTTCCATTAAATTCATAAAAAAATTTGATTTAATATTTATTTTTCCCATTACTTGATTCCTTGAACTACGCCAACAGGGACCCCGAAAAGATGTTTGCGGCGCTCACCCGAACCCTGAATCAATAATCTTAATTCCATTAAATTAACCCTAAATAAAATATTATTTTTATACCCTCAAATATAATCAATTTGCCAAATTTCCCAAATCTCACTCTCGCTTTGGAGTGGGGCCTAGAAAATCCTAATTGAAAATTTACCCACACCAAAATGACGACAATCGCGATTAAGACCACATGGTGGTGCCCGATCGTCGATTTAGCGGCAGATTTAAAAAAAAATGAGAAATTAGAAAAAAATTACCTTACCCCAGGAATAGTGCCTAAACCGCTCCCACGACAAATCTGCTCCAGTAGAAATATGGGTGGTGGAGTAAGGAACACAACGACACCTTCCGTTTCTCAATCAATTGAATATCCATCGAGAAATTGAAGATAAAGGAGAGAGATGGAGGAGAGCGTGATGCGGAGGGAGAGAGAGCATAGAGAGAAATAGAGAAAAGGCGCTGCTATTATAAAATTCTGAAGAAACTTTCTTTAGAAGCTATACCAAATGATAAAACACTTTAACTTATAATAATATCTTTTCATAAACATATATATATATATATATATATATATCTTTATTCTAGTTAGTTTTTTTTTTACTATTCCTTTTTATTTGTTTATCTAATTAATTAGTTTAATAATATTTAATTGATTATTAATCGATTATTATTATTTATTATTTATTTATTTTTGGATCACTACATTCTCCCCTCAAGAAATTTTCTCCTCGAAATTTGTTACTCGATCATTTTTCACATTTCTAAAGTTTATCAACTAACTATATTTCATACAATCAGTATATATAGTTTCATATATACTTCTACATCTTCTACAATTAAATAAAATCATTATTTATTTTAAATATAAACTCGTACCTATGCCCTGACCTGACAGGCTATACCTCTCAGCATCGTGAGGGTATCAAAATTCTCCTCACTTGGAGCCTCCAAGTCATAAATTCCTCCTCCAGTAACTGCATTTTTACCCCTATGATTCATCTTGAAAATAGGACAGAAAAGAATTTAGAATCCCATTATCATAACCTAATCAACACCATCATTAAATTTAAATCCAATAAACATCCAAGTTTTCCATATAAGGCCAGTCTCACGGCTAAGAAACATCACCGTCAATGGATTTACCGTGGTTTTTTGAAACTCTTGACTGAATCAGAAAATCACAGAAATTTGCCAAGGGATTTCTGCCTCCAAGCTATAAGAAAAAATCCTATACTTCCCTACACCATACCTACTTCACAACACCTGACCTACACATCTCCTATTTTTCATCCTAACTCATTCCTATACTCTGGTATTAATCATCTCTAATATAATACTCTAACATTTCCATATCCACGCGATATGAAATTAATCACACTTCTGGCTCGACATTTGCTCTGATACCATAATGATGCCCATAATCACGCCCCGACCCCCTAAGTGGGTCCAGAGTGCTACTAATCCATCCATGTACCTAATAATCCACATTCTAATATCATTTATGTAGCAAAAAACATAACTATAATCTTCCAACAAATATAATACCAGAGTTTTATAAATCTATCTACCCGCCATAATAAACCATGCTTCCACCTGTATTCACACATATACATATCTCCAAAACATAACCTACACTTCCAGTATTCACAAACACCAGTATGTTTCACAACCATCCATTCCTCAGAAGACTTAAAACATAAAACATAAAATATTTACATCCCAAAATATTATCAACATTATACCCTTTTCCCCAAAGGTGCTATAACAGCTCGAGCTCTCTAAGCTCGATCTCGTGGAGGTCCTGAAAAAGATTAGTTCATATTCGGGTGAGACACATCTCAGTAAGGGAAGAAACAATATATTAAAACAGTGTGTGGCCAACATGAGGTTTGTCTATAACATATTATTCATCATTTGCAAATCATTAACACAATTTCTGAAATCATTTTCTGATCCTATTCAAACACATGCAAGGTATTTACCCACGAGATTACCTAAGGACGGGGGTGATTACTTGTCCATACAAGTAGCACCCCTTTGCTCTGATACATTAGGAGACCCAAAGGTCACAGCTAAAGCATACTAGGGCACTCACCTTACTCAGTAAGCCCTCAACTGATAGATTAATCTCCTACTCACACAGTTCATACAAAAGTTTACCTGCGAACGCTCCCAAGAATAGGGAAATCTACCCGCCCATACAAATAGGTTCCCTCTGCCCTAACACATTATGCAACCAACTGCCACATCTGATACAACCAAGGCCCTCGCCTTTCTCAACAAGCCCTCAGGCAAAGAGTTTGCCTCGCTTAAATGTAATATGTTCTACTAGCATTGATACTGATAATACCATAATACATTATTTTTTTTGCCATTATTCTGCATTTCTCAACTGTTCATGTTTCCATCTTTTACTTTTCATTTCATTTCACTTTACGTAGCTCTTTCCCATTTTACATTGTTCACATTTCACATTTCTTTTCCATTTCATTCATTTCCATTTTCAGCTGTTATACATTTACCCAACATCTTTCAACTATTTTACGCAACATCTTTCAGCTATTTACATGGTTGCATTAACACACACAAGTAGCACAGTTCATATCATATTTCATTCTTAGTGCTTTACTTACTTAACCTGCATCTCATTCATTTAACATATATTTTCACAAAACTTACATTTTCTCATGCCACACAATTTAGCAATAAAATTCATACACTGCCTGTAAAATAAGTCAACCAACATTTAACATTCATATACTACAATATACCTTTAATTTCTTGCATAATTATTCTGAAAGATATTTCACTTTCATCAATTCAATTTCACATATACGTATCTAATAAACAGTCCTAAACTCAAAAAAACATAATTTAAATGGTTGAATTTTAAACCCATACCGAAACATATATACGTATATATAACACAATTTATTTTCCATTAAATTCATAAAAAATTCTGATTTAATATATATTTTTCCCCTTACCCGATTCCCCTTACCCGAGCCCTAAATCAAAAATCTTAATTCCATTAAATTAACCCTAAATAAAATATTATTTTAATATTTTCAAGGGCCATAAATTCTAAATAAATGGTTATATCCTCAAATATAACCAATTAGCCAAATTTTCCAAATCTCACTCTCGCTTTGGAGTGGGACCTAGAAAACCCCAATTGAAAATTTACCCACATCAAAATGATGACAATCGCGACTAGGAGCACATAGTGGTGCCCGATCATCGATTTAGCGGCAGATTTAAAGCAAAATTGAGAAATTTGGAAAAAAATTTCTTACCCCAGGAATAGTACCTAAACCGCTCTCACAACAAATCTGCTTTAGTAGAAATGTCGGTAACCAACGATACCTACGGGAGCAAAAGTCTCATTGTAGTCTATTCCTTCTTCTTGATTGTATCCTTGTGCTACAAGTCTTGCTTTATTTCTTACAACTATGTCATTTTCATCCTTTTTATTCCTAAATACCCATTTAGTTCCGATTATTGAGTGGTCATCGAGTCTAGGAACTAATTTCCATACTTTATTTCTTTCAAATTGGTTTAATTCTTCTTGCATAGTTGTTATCCAAGAATCATCACTTAAAGCTTCTTCTATATTTTTAGGTTCTTCTTGTGATAAAAATGCATAGTGGTTACATAAGTTCTTTAATGATTGATCTAGTAGTTACTCTTCTAGTAGTTTCTCCCTTTATTTGATCTTCAGGGTGATCTCTTATATATTTCGATTCTTTTGGTAGTTCAATATTTTCAACAACATCATTTGGTTTTCCTTCATTTTCTTCTTCTTTTGTTTCTACAAACTCATCTTGTTTTTTAGTAGCATGTACTTCTTCAATTTTTATTGTTTTATTGAATGAGCTTTCATCATCAAAGGCTACATGAATTGATTCCAATATTGTAAGAGTTCTTTTATTGTATATCCTATAGGCTTTGCTTTTTAATGAATATCCTAGGAATGTCCTTTCATCAGCTTTTGCATCAAATTTGCCTAAGTCATCTTTATCATTTAATACATAGCATTGACATCCAAAAACACGAAAGTAAGAGATGTTAGACTTTCTTCCTTTCTAAAGTTCATAGGGAGTTTTATTCAATTTTGATAGTATAGAAACTCTATTTATTACATAGCATGCAATGTTTACAGCTTCAGCCCAAAAGTATTTTGGTAGATTATGTTCATTCAACATTGTTCTTGCCATTTCTTGAAGTGTTCTATTTTTTCTTTCAACAACTCCATTTTGTTGTGAAGTTCTAGGTGCTGAAAAATTATGATTAATTCCATGTTCATTTCAAAATTTATCAATATCTTTGTTGTTAAATTCTCTACCTTGATCACTTCTTATGTTCGAAACATTATATCTTTTTTTTTTTTCATTTTGAAGCCTTTTACACAAGTTTATCAAGGTATTACATGCTTCATCTTTTGAGACCAGAAAGAGTACTTCGGTAAACCTGGAGTAGTCATCTACAATGACGAAAGAATATTGCTTTCCTCCTATACTTTGAGTCCTAGTCGGACCAAACAAGTCTAAGTGGATCAGCTCTAAGGGCTTGCTAGTGGTGATGTGTTTCTTTTTCTTAAAACTAGTCTTAGTTTGTTTTCCTAATTGACAAGCATCACCAATTTTATCTTTAACAAACTTTGTATTAGGTAGTCCTCTAACTAGGTTCTTCTTAACTAGTTTTGATAGTAGATCCATACTAGCATGACCTAGCCTTCTATGCCATAACCAACTTGCCTCATTCAAGGTTGCTAAGCATGTGATGTTTTGAGATTTTAACATTTCAAAATTTATGCAATAAACATGATCAATTAATCTAACGATGAATAGAATGTTTTTTTTTTTTTTTCTCTATTTTCTACAATACATATGTTTTGCTTAAAAATTATATCAAATCCTTTGTCACTTAATTGTCTTATGCTTAATAGGTTATGTTTTAAGCCATCTACTAATAACACATCATCAATGGTAAGTGAAGGTTCCTTACCTATCTTACCAATCCCAATGATTTTACCTTTGGCATTGTCTCTGAATGTAACGTATCCTCCATCTTTAAGTCTTAATGAGGTGAACTTGGTTTTATCCCCGGTTATGTGCCTAGAGCACTCGCTAAGGCAGACCGACAAGAAGGGCTCAATACGTTATTCTTAGGTAGCCAAACTTTCTTCTGTTTCTTTATCTTAGATTTGTTTTCTTTAACTTTCCAAACTTTCTTGACTTTTACATTCTTTCTTTTAAATGGACATTCAAATTTTATGTGTCCCTTTTTCTTACAAAGGAAGCAAGTAGTATGTTGATATATATTAGACGAAGATGTACTTGCATAATACTTTGATTCTTTAACAAAGTATGACATATAAAGATTGTTCTTCTTCTTGTTCTCAATTCCATTAAACCCCATTCCTTCTTTATCTAGTGACATTTTTTGTTTTCCAAGCTATTTTTCAAAGTTCTATTTTCCTTTACTAAAATTGTAAATGATTTTATCTTTGTCTTCAATTTTACTTTTAAAATATTTTATTTCTAAATCTTTCTTGCTTTCACCATTCACTTGTAATTTAACCAGATCTTGAGATATGTCATTTATTTTCTTCATAAGTTCTTCAATATGTGAGCCTTTATCTTTTTCAACTGATTTTGATGTTTCTAGTTGTTTTTTAAGTGATTCATGTTGTTCCTTTAAAGCAATGTTCCTCTTTGTTACTTTTATGAACCTATTGTGTAGAGTGAACAATTCATCTTGAATTTCTTTATATGATGGAAGCTATCACATGGATCACTGCATGATTCATCACTTGATTCTTCGGATGAGCTGTAATAGGAATTTACCTCTTCAATATGAGCCATGAAGCATATGTTTGTCATCTCTTATTCGCTTGATTCATTCTCCGATTTCTTTGAGCTTGTATCATCCCATGTAGCTTTCATTGCTGTATTTTTCTTCTTCTTGTCTTTTTTCAGCTATGGACAGTTAGGTTTAATATGTCCAACCTTTTTACAATTATAACAAGTAAGAGGTTCATTCTTATTCCGGTTTTCCTTTTTACTTGTTTCTCCTTTTTCAGTTTTTGCACCTCTAAAATTTCTAATAAACTTCTTATTTCTTTTAAATAATTTACCATGTCTTTTAGTAATGAAGGCAAGTTCTTCATCATCTAATTCACTTGCATCATCCTCTTCTTCACTAGAGCTTTCTTTAGAAGTTTTAAGGGCTATAGATTTCTTATTTTTGTTTTTAGCATTCCTCTCATTTATAGTTTCTCATAAGTGAGAAGGGATCCAATTACTTCATCTAGTGAGGTGTTTTTAAGGTTTCTACCTTCTGTAATAGCTGTGGCTTTGGATTCCCAAAGGGGTGGAAGACCTTTAAGAATTTTTCGGATCATCTCATAGGTAGAATAACTGTTCCCTAGGGCATTTAGAGAGTTTATGATATGAGTGAACCCAGTATACATATTTGTTATCAATTCATCTGAATTCATCCTAATAGCTTCATATTCACTAGTCAATATGTCAATTCTATTGTCTCTTACATCAACAGTATCTTCATAGGTTATCTCTAGTTTGCCCCAAATTTCTTTTGCTATTTTGCAAGCCATACCCAATTAAATTCATTTATATCAATAGCACAATATAAAGTATTTATAGCACCTGAGTTAACTTGTAACATCTTATGGTCATTTTTGGTCATGTCTTTTTCTTACTTTAAGTACTTCTTTTCCATCTACAAGCTTGGCAAGGATAAGATCACCATGTGTGACAAACCGCCATGCTTTCCAGTCCATGGTTTAAAGGTAAATCCTATTTCTTTATTTCCAGAATGTATAGTTAAGCCCACAAAAGATTGGAGGTCTAGTTGAGGATTGACCCTCTCCAAAGGGAGTTATGCCTATCTGTCCCATTTAGATATTTTTACAGCTTCTATTTAAGATTTGCTATAACACAATTATGATACCAATTTAGAACTAAGGTGTAGTCCCAAGAGGGGGGTGAATTGGGTTGTTAAAAGTTTCTTTTAATTTTTTTTTTTTAACAAATTCACAACCTCTAGTAAATTCAGAAAACACATAAAAGTTGTTTAATTTTAATTCTTAATTTGATCAACCCAAAATTCAATATCAACACAATTCAATGACAATCAACCAACCAAACAATCAATTAATCGGCCAATCAAAGTACCAATGTATAAGCTGCAACACTTTGCAATATTCAACGTTTGCAAAAGCTCAAAGTAGAGTTTGAATGAAAGCCTTGTATTGATTTTGATTAAAGCCCTGTTTAAAATTTTGTTTGCTTCCTTTTAACTAAGGTTTCCACAAACGATTAATCAATGTACTTCCTTTAATATTTCTGCAAAAGATTAATCAAAGTACTCCCCTAAATTAAAAGTCTTCTCAATCGCAGCTTTTAGCTTCATGCACTTAAATACACACCACACAATTTATATATGCAAAAATTTAAAGTGAAAGGGTAGGGAGTGAGACCGAGATTTTTACAAAATTCGGCTTATACCCAGCCTACGTCCTCGCCTTTGGCAAGACCACCTAAGGATTCCACTATACCGTTCCTTTCTGGGCGGAATAATTCGTTTACAATCCCTCCTTTAGGGTGGGGCCCCCTCTCCAAATGATACCTCATGCTCAGTACAACGATCCAACCAACCTTGAACCATAAAAAAACTACAAGAACAAGAACAAATTCTTAGTGTACAAAGACACTCTCAAAATAGAGCTGATTAGTACAAGTTAAAGCACTAATATACTTCAAATCAAATATCAAATAAAGAAGATATGGAGCTCAAGAAAGTTTATCACCAGAGGCTCTTTCTTAGAATTTTGAAACGCGGTAGAAAATCAAGAACCGTAAGCTTTTGATTAGCAAAAAATCAGTATGTATTCTTCAGCAAGAGTTTGAACAAAAGAGAGCTTTAGAAGAGTTTTTAATATGAATGCTTGAATGTTGATTGTATTGCTCGGTGTCTAAAAATCCTTGGGTTTAGGGAGTATTTATAGAGTTTTAGAAAGTAATTCCTTATTTCTCACGTCTCTTGGAGTGCTTCTCAAGTTTTTACAACGTTTAAAACTCAAAAACTTATTTTTGAAAATTTCCCATTACTGTTTAAAATTTGAAATTTCGGTAGGTCAGTCGACTGGGCCTATTCTGTTTGGGGTCAGTTGGCTGGGTCAATCAACTGAGTCCATTTTTTTTTAGCAAAAAATTAGAATTAAAATGTCAGTCAACTGGGCTTGTTGGATCAGTCGGCTATGCTATCAAATTTTCACAATTTTCAATTCTTCAATACTTTGAACCTTTAATTTTTGAAAAACTCAAATGTGACTTTAAAAATCATTTTTCCAGGGTTTTCAAAAATTTGTCTCTAAGTTTATAATGTCCCTAAAGAGGTTCATATATCCATATTGATATTGAATGAAGTACTTACAAGAGACTTCTTAAACTTAAATGCTCTAAGCACTAAGTCTTCATGCTTTTCCATTTCTTTGAGTCTATCTTCACTTCATGTCTCAATATGCTTCAAGCTTCATTAGTGTTGTCTATGTGTCAATATTCATTGAGCTTTCATATCTCTTTAACTCCAAGCTTCAATATCCAGTAAGCTTTCATTTGATTGTCTTTGGAGTATAATCCTTCTCCTTTGATAAGCCTTGTGAGCATTGTAAACACTCAATCTTGAACTTATATGTTTGTTTCTTGAAACAATTATCACTTTAACCAACACATGTTAAATTTCCTTGATTTTTTATCATCAAAATAAGATTCGTAAGCCTTGCTAGGCCAACACAACCCATTTGGTTTGTTCAATGTGGGCTTTTGAGATTTTACGTGCGCTCGGGCCTCAGTTTGTTTTTAAAGAGTTGGGCTTGGGTTGTTTTAAAATGGGTTCAGACCTGGGTTTGTTTAAAAAGAGTTGGGCTTAGGTTTGTCTAAAAAGAGTTGGGTCTAGGTTGTTTTAAATGGGTTGAGGCTCGGGTTTGTTTAAAAAGAGTTGGGCTTGGGTTATTTAAAAAAAAGTTGGGTCTAGGTTGTTTTAAATGGATTTAGGCTCGGGTTAGTTTAAAAAGAGTTAGGCTTTTGTTGTTTTAAGAATATTGGCATGGATTTTTAGGTAAGAGGGCTGAAGCCCACTTTTTGAAATCTGGGTTTGGATTTTTAAAATTAGGCCTGGGCCCGATTGCTTAAAAGGGATTGGTCCAACCCTACTTTTAAAAAGTATTATGCTGAGTGCTTTATTTTTTAGAAAATGGGTTGTGGTCTCACTGTTGAGCTTGGGCTTTTGGGATCAGTATAGGTTCAAGTCTTTAACCTATAAGTATATACATAGGGAGTCCTTTATACTGCATCACAGATTAGAGTCTTAGTCAATTTAGGCAATGTCCAATCTTACCATTTTTCATTGTTTCCTTTCTGGCAAACCCTAATTGTGATTTCCTTCCTTCATTAAAATAATCCCCCTATCCTTGTGATTTGGCCGATTCTCTTTTTAATGGAGATTCTGGCTAAATATATGTGGGATACACCCCAATCTTTCAAAATTGCTCAATTAATTGAATGATTTTCAAATTTTGTTTCCTTGTTCAGCATCACTATATCTTCCTTTTTTAGTGTAAGGTATCTTTGGATGTGAAATATAAATCTTCCATAAATAAATAGGGTTTTTCTAGAATCTTGGAAAATTAATATGGATGCCTAATATGAATGCAATATGTTAGACATAATATCAGCCATTTAAAGAAATATATACAAAGATTAAATCACAAATAGAACGATGAGGCTTCTAACCCAACCCAAGGTAGATCCATTTATTTTACAAGGTTCTTCAAGGTTCTATCCTAGGGAAGGAGATCCTATGGTCAAGTACGTATGGTTAAGATCTAATCACTTATTGACAATAGGTTTCCAGTATGACCTTTGTCTTCACCCAAAGGGTTTGGACAACAATCACACTGAGCAGAATGGTTTGCGGGTCCCCATAAGCCCTACCACATGGGGACAAACGGTATTACACTCCTTTCTAGTCCTTATGGGTGAAGCTCTAGTAGAAGGCTCATGAAAATATCTGTGAATTCATATGCTTGGCTTATTCCCACTATCCCCACACATCATACAATATTAAGATATAATCATGTATAATCACAAAAATTGACATGCAGGTCACTATTCTAACATATACTCTATTCATAATATATTTCAAACATGTACAAAGAAGCATTAAACTAGATATTCACAAGTATTGACAACATAAGAAGGAGTAATTAAAGACGTATTAAATCTGAATTTAGGATAATTCTTAATTAATTACTGGCTCAACTCTTTAATGTCCTCAGCAAAGTCGCCAAGCTGTTGCAACGTCCCGAGAGTGGGGTGCCCTAGGGAGGGTAAATAAAAAATGATGATTTGTATTTTCAAAAAAAATTGGAAGTTGGAGTCGCCACATACCTTTTTAGGTGTGGTTAGAATACCTAATTACTACTCAATTAAGAGTAGTATTAGTCTATGTATACCAGGATCAAGATCGGGAGTTCGGCTATGCGAGGGCAAGATACTAGCTACACACCTGTTCTACAAACGGTACCTAATTAATTAAAAAATATCTCAAATTAATTTATGAATGGTACCTAATTAATTAAAAAATGCCCCAAATTAATTTCAATAACTTTTTATTTTACTCCCCTTTTAAATGAGCAAAGTGCCTAAGTACATGCAATAAGTAAGCTAATAAATATGCACATTTTATAGAGTATATTTAAAATAGGGTGTCCCTCAAAGTTGAGACAGGTGAGGCTTGAAAATTTCCATTGCCCTTTTATGAAATCATAGGGACGCACCCACACAAAAATCAAGAAAATTATTAAAATTAAATTTCTTTAAAAACATTGCTAGATTTTTCAAAATCTTTGTAGAGTTTTTTCGGGCCATTTTATCATTTTCAAAACAAACTTCCGTGATTTTTCAAGATAATAAAAATAAACATAATGATATAAAAATAATAATAAAGATAAAAATAATAATAAACTAAAATTGCACCATACACAGTACTAGATATAAATACATAATATGAACTAAAATACTAAACTTAATAATATAATAAGTATGATAACAAACACAATAACGCTAATAATATAACCATCACAATATGATAATAAACATATACATAATAGTGATATAAACATGATAATACACCTAATAATATAATAACCGTATCAACATAACCATAGATATAAACACTATTAGCTTTACCGTGATCCCAAGAAGGGGGGTGAATGGGTACTTTTAAAATTTAAGCCCCAGGTGAATCTCCTAACAACAGTATATTCATAACCCTAGGGTCAATCTAGTGCAGGTAATGTAAATATGTACCAGAAATTAACTAGCAATTTAATTAACAACACATGCACTAGAAAGCAGTAAAGGAAGGGTGACATGCAGAAATGTTATCGAGATTTGAACAATTGCCTATGTCCCCGCCTTGACTAACAAGCACAAGGATTACCATTATACTTGCTCACTTAAACAGGTGGAGCGACACCTAAACAAATCAGGTCAATTGGCACAGGGCTGATCTCAACCTTTACAACCAATCCTTACTAACCTGGATTACCGCCCCTTTAGGACACGCCTGGAAATATTCAGATTTTACAATAATGAAATTGGTACAGTGATTATGCTTTCATGTAAAGCAAATGTGTACCCAGTTACGTGCAATCACATATACCACCAAATGATATAATAAGTAAGCTCAATGTGGTTTAATATATATACTCTCAGATAAATTTGCAATCGATGTAATCAGTGAGTGAGAGTGCAAACCAATATAACTTTGTATAACAATATGTATTCAATCTAAATGCTCAAACAAAGATATCAATCAGACTTCATATATTTCAACCAGAAGATTTTCTCAATCACATAAAGGTCAAGTAATGTATATGAGTTTAGTTTGCAAAAATAATCAAATTTTTGTTTTCAACAAATGATATAAGTCAATGAATATTTCAACAAAGATTTTTATCACATAAACAAATATCTTTTCAAAATATGTCAAGATGAAATACGATAAATATTTGAAAGTGATTTAAAAAATTATTTTGCAACCAAAATAAAATATAAGCTTCTCATGATGTTGCAATGAATATGCAATACTCAGAAGATCAAACTAAGTCTTCTTAGGAAGGACTTATTAATAAAATCCCCTAAGAATACTTAAGGTTTTGCTCTCAAATAAAATCGAATCAATCAAGCATACACCTTAGGAGAGCAATTTTATAGAGCAAACAACACTCAAATTAAACTTACAAAGGATTTTCGGCAATAAGACAAGGTAAGAATGAGTGTACGGAACTTAGAAATGAGTAGTATGAGTTTAAATTGAGAGAAAATTTATTAATCGGGTTTGCTAATCTTGTTGCTAATTATTCCAAATGAAGGCATATTTATAGACTTCCCTCTGATTATAACCATTAGGTATTTTGAGAAAATCTTAGAGAAATTTCAGCAGCATGTCGTTTGTATGTAGGACATTTTCGCACAAAACGTGTACCTGATAACTTGTTGTTCTCAATAAATAAAACAATTCAGGCATGCAACAACCTATAATCCACTACCAGCATGCAATTCACATCCACTGCATCCACCATATAGGAGGCATTCTAGACTAAGCATGCACTTAGGTAGTAGTTGTCAATTAAAAATAATCTATCCATTAAGGAATATAAATAGTAAAGAGTAATGGATAGATTTGCATTTAGTACAGTGTTGATATTCATTAAGGCATATAAAATATGATCATAAGAGCATTTTAATTTAATAGTCATGAAAGATGAATGCTTCCCCTGAGTTAAGCACTCAACCAAATCATGCATTTTCTATTTTTCAAATTCTTTAGCCAAAGTTTTAAGATTTTCAATGATATAGACTCGACTTTACATGATTAGGCTTGGAGGACCAAAAAGTCACAATGAATGTTTCTTTCAAAGTCATAAGCCGATAATGCCTCTTCTCTTATGAATTTCAATATGTAAGAGGTCCAAGTTCAAATGACTTTTCAATTTTAAAATTCATTCATAAGTTTCTCAGTCATTTGCATTTCCATATATGTTGAAACCTATAGCAATTATACTAGCCATTTAACTTAGTTCACAAAGATGAAGCTCTAAATTATTTGATTTAAAGTTTGAGAGCTTCTGAAGATGATTTAAATATTCTCAACAAATAAAATTACTATTTAGTTTAGGAGAGTATTTAGTATGAGTGGACATGATTCAAAATATTTTAATGCAAGTGAATATGTCCAAACCATCTTATTAAAAAATCATTTAGGAGTATATGAATATCGTGAACAATGCTCTTTAGAGAATAGAAAGTATCCTTCAGATATGATCATACAGAGGGGCAAGGATACTAGCCAATGGATGGATGGAAGTTTACCAGATGTGATTGTGGTTTGGTAAGGAGTTCCTATAAAGGAAATGGGTTAACCAAGATTAGAGGAATTGTACTTTGAACTCAAAGGGAACAATCCCCTAATGGATGCCTCTAATTTTGAATACAAGGAGGATGACTTTTTATTAGCACTAGATAGAATAAGGAGTTATGGTCAACAGTGCATAAACTTGGAGAGATGACTAAGAATTTTATTAGGCTTTTAAGGCTCCAAGATGAGTTTAGGATTAGATGATGCTTAACATATTATATATTTCCTAAAGCTAAGTCTTATGTAATGGACAGAGTATGCTTAACATTTTATCACATTTAAGTATGAGTTAAGCATTTAAAAATATATACCTAGCAAAGAAGCCTTGTCCAATTGGAAGTGGATTTTCTAGATCATGCTTTAGCCAATTTTCACATTTTATCCAATCATTATGATATATATATATATATATATATATATATATATATATATATACGTATTAAGTTCAAGTTGGATATATTACTTGAATACTCATATTGACTTAATTATCTAAGATTTTTAGCATTTAATTTAGAGTATAGTGAAGGCATCTGCTAAGAATTTTCATTTTAAGCACCAACTACTTCCCAAGCCTACAGTCATCACTACCCCCTATAGCTAATCCTATGCACTAAGGAAGAATTTCATAATTATGTAATTTCAATTTGAGTCTGATCTACCTTTGGTCCTAAGGGGTTCGCCTTCATAATTACCCACACCATCTCTTTATCTAAGCTTCTGACACTTCTAGCTTTACATTTGGATTGGATGTGCCGTTTCCTTTTACAAAGTAAGCTCGTTTTGTATATACATGAAGAATCATGCTTATTTAAACTCTTTTTGCTTGATAAGGCAAGACAATGACAGTGCAACCTATAATATGAACCTTTTTCAAAAGATTTATTTCTTTTAACTCGTAAGGGTTTATCATCTTCTATTTCTTCCTTTAGGCAGATAATTTTCAATATCTACTTAACCTTTTTATTTTCAAGGATGGCATGATACTCTTTTAATTTTTCTAATTGCTTTACCAACCTTTTACTCTCATATTTCAAAAATATTTTCTTCATGACATCCCAACTAAAATCTTATGCATTTTAAATGATTCATTTTCTAGTGTTGTATGTGAGGGCATGCTTTCATTGTAATATTCAATACATGACTCATCACAAAATTTATCACTATAACATTCATATGAATCAATGCATACAGTATTATCATCAGAACCAATAGATGACTCATCATACAATATGAAACCTAAGGTGTAGTCCCAATAGCGGGGTGAATTGGGTCTTTTGAAAATTCCTTAGATCCTTTTTGTTCCTTTTTACAATCTTTTAAGGCTCTCTTGTATTCTTGTTAACAAGGCAATCCACACAAACTCCTATTTCTTCTAATTAATCCACAATCACGACAACCACAATCAATCAATCAACTATTCATGCAAAATAACCATACACCAAGAAATCAATTTGGAATATTTAGCGACCCTGTATATGAATGTGAAGTTCCTATTGTTGGCTTTTGAATTTGAATATTAAAATGACATCCAAGCATCTTTTTAATATCAAAATTTAAATAAACCTTCAGCTAATAGGTTTTGGGATATTAACCAATCAACATACTTTCTTTCGGTTTTCGCAAAAGATTGATTAACCAACGTACTCCCTTTTGGTTCCCACAAGCCCAAAAAACAAATTAGACTTTGGGTTTACTTAGTTTCCAATATGCGTTACTTTATGATTACAAATATTAAAACATCCACGTAGGTTATATCGTTGCTGAAATGTAAAAGAGAGTAAGGGAAAGAGAGTGACACCACCACTTTTATGAGGTTCGACTTACCCCAGCCTACGTCCTCGCCTTAGGTCAACCACCTAAGGAATTTTCTATACCTTTTTTCTTCCGGGTGGAACAAAAACCTTACAACAATTACCCTCTTTTTTAGGAAGAGAAACCTCTCCAAGCAACAACTTGTGCTTGGTCCAACAATCCAACAAACCTTTGAACCGTCATAGATCATGATGAAAGAAATAGATCTGTGTACAAAAACACTCTCACAATTTAGAGCAGGTTGTACAAAGTAAATTCTAAATCGTACTTCAAAAACCAAAGCTAAATAGAAAATGTGAAGTTTTAAAGGTTTAGAAGTCACTAATGGTTCTTAAAAAAAATTTGAACGTAACTCGGAACCAATCTCTTGTTTGTCAATCCACCAATATTGTATAGTTTTTCTCCAGCAAAATGATGTGAGCACGCAAAAACTTTTAGAAGAATTTAAGTGCAGGGATCATATATAACTTTGGCATATTGCTCGTTTGATCTTTTTACTACTTTTTCTTGTGTATTTTTTCATTGCTCAAAGGAGGTGTTTATAGACCTTTTCAAAGAAATGTTTCCTCATTTAACATGAAGCATTTAGGTAACTTTTCAAAAAGTATTAAATTATAGAATTAATTTTGAAGATCTTCCATTTAGGTAAATTTTTCAAAAAATATTAAACTATAGAATTAATTTTGAAAATCTTCCATTTAGGTAACTTTTCAAAAAAAATTTAAATTATAAAATTAATTTTGAAAATTTTCCCACAAGTTTGAAATTTAAAGATTTTTAATTTTGACAATCTTCCCGCAAGTAAAAAATTCTCAATTTTGACAATCTCCCCACAAGTTTGAAATTCAAAGATTCTTAATTTTGACAATCTTCCCGCAAGTTTTAAAAAATTCTCAATTTTGACATTGTTGCCGCAAGTTTCATATTCAAACATTCTTAATTTTGACAATCTTCCCACAAGTCAAAAAATTTCAATTTTGACAATCTTTAAAACTCCAGTTTACTTGAAAAACTTAATTGGAACATTTTAAAAACATTTTTAAGAGTTTTTCAAATAATGATATCTGGATCTTTGATTCTTAAGGAGCTTCACATATCTAAATAGCGTTGACTTTGAAGTACTTACAACAATCCTTCTAATCATGGTCTCCTTGATCACTAAGTCCTTCAGCCTCTCAAGGTTCACTTTTGACCTTAAGATTTGCTTGGCCTTTAACTTCTTCATTTGTCGTTCATTGCTTCAATATTCTGAGGAGCTTCCACTAGATTGATATTGATCTTCAGCTTATCAACTGTGAGTGTCCTTTTACCTAGATCTAAAATCAAATCACTCAACACCACATGTTAAAGCATCCTTCATTTTGTTATCATCAAATCAAGATTGAAAAGCCCACTTAAGAAACAATCTCCCCCTTTTTGATGATGACAAATGAGGAGCAAAACATATGAATAAGCATTAAAAAAAATCTCCTCCTTACAACTAGCATTATTCTACTCCCCCTTACAATAAACATTATTTTAACAATTTGTAGATTCAAGATCAATCATGCTCATTGCTCAATTTTTCATTCTTATCATGCTCAACATGCTCAAATATGATTTTTCACTATCATGCTCAACATGCTCAAAATTCAAAATCATGCTCTCAATCATGCCAAAGATTTTGCTTAAATACTACTCCCCCTTTTGACATCAATCAAAAAGGGTAAACATTCAAATGAACATATGATCACATACTTCTCAATCATGCCAAAATTCAATATCATATTTCATATTAGGCATTCTTATTTCATATGTGTTGTGACATCTTTGAATTTTCAATCATGCATATGGTGCCCAACATTTATATTTGTGAAAAAAATACTTTAAAAAAATTACATTTGTCATGCATAATGCATCATTCAAATACCAAGATCATGACAATATTACCAATGCTCATAATTATATTGTATTGCTAAAAAATCAAGTGATATATTCATGGATACCAATATACATCTTAGATATTCATGTTGAAGTTTTATCATGCACTTCTCACAGATGCCAATTTTTCATTTATTCATGTGATCATAAGTATACATGGTCAAAACATTTCAAAAATCATGTTTCATACTTAATAACTTTATGCTCAGATTTTCAAAATACCAATTTCAAGATACCAATTTTTCAAACATCCATATGTAGTATGTTGCATATCACATATCATAAGCCTATTTCTCAACCAACAAGGAAAGCAATCCAAGCTAAGTGTTGTATTATACAACACATCAAAGTACACACCAAAACAAACTTAGATCACACAAAGAGACAAACCCTAGGTCAGTTAACTAACACTTTTAAGTTTCACAAACAAGTCTAGGGTTGCTCTATCAGTTAGTAGGCTGACCTCAGTGTCAGTTGGCTGACTGCTCTCAGGTTCAAGGAAATTTACCTCAGTCAGTTGGCTGACCTTAGGGTCAGTTGGTTGACTAGTCTCTGTTCCAAAAGAAAAACACTTCAGTTAGTCGACTGACCTTAGAGTCAATTGGCTGACTGTAGATTTTTATTTAAGCCTTGTCCTTTTAGTTTGTTTTCCTACTATGTAGTAGACCAAACTCTCTTCTAATGGTTATGAATCTATCATCTGAGAGTGGTTTAGTAAAGGTATCAGCCCATTGATCATTTGTATTAATGAATTCTAGAATGATGTCTTCTTTTTGAACATGATCTCTTAGGAAGTGGTGTCTTATGTCAATGTGCTTTGTTCTTGAGTGTGAAATAGGATTTTTAGATATGTTAATCGCACTTATATTATCACACATAATTGGTACAATTGTGTATTTCAAATTGAAATCTCTTAATTATTGTTTCATGTAAAGAGTTTGTGTACAACAACTACCAGCAGCCACATATTCGGCCTCAACAGTTGACAAAGCCACAGAATTTTGTTTTTTAGATAACCAAGAAACTAAAGATCTTCCTAAGAAGTGACATGTGCCACTTGTGCTTTTTCGATCTATCTTACAACCGACATAATCCACATCTGAATAACTGATCATTTCAAAATCGGTGTCTTTAGGGTACCATAGTCCTAAGTCCATAGTGCCTATTAAGTGTCTTAGGATTCTTCTAATAGCTATTTGGTGTGATTCCTTAGGTTCTGATTGAAAATGTGCACACATACACACACTAAACATTATGTCAAGTCTACTAGCTGTTAGATATAATAGACTTCCAATCATACCTTTATAGTGCTTTGTGTCTATAGATTTTCCCTTTTCATCTTTGTCTAGGCTAATAGTGGTACTCATAGGTGTGCCTATGGGTTTACTATTTTCCATACCAAATTTTGTATCATTTCTTTTATGTATTTGGATTGAATTATAAAAGTCTCATTCTTTGCTTATTTAATTTCTAGTCCAAGAAATTAGTTTAATTCCCCCATCATGCTCATTTCAAATTCTTCTTGCATACATTTTGCAAATTCTTTACATAGATGTTCATTTGTAGCACCAAATATTATATCATCTATGTAGATTTGAACTAAAAGTATGTCAACTTCCTTATTTTTAATGAACAAGGTATTATCAATTTTTCCTCTTGAAAATCTCTTCTCAATTAGAAATCCACTAAGTCTTTCATACCAAGCCCTAGGGGCCAGTTTTAGTCCATACAAAGCCTTAATTAGTCTAAATACATGGTTAGAATTTCAATATCCACAAAACTAGGGGCTTGTTCAACATATACCTCTTCATTAATATACCCATTCAAGAATGCACTTTTGACGTCCATTTGGTATAACTTAAATTCTTTGTAGGAAGCATAGGCTAACAACATTCTAATAGCTTCCATTCTAGCTACGGTAGCAAAGGTTTCATCATAGTCTATTCCTTCTTCTTGATTGTACACCTTTGCTACAAGTCTAGCTTTGTTTTTAGTGATTATACCATTTTCATCCTTTTTATTTCTAAATACCCATTTAGTTCCTATGATCGAATGATTTTTCGGTTGGGTACAAATTTCCATACTTGGCTTCTTTCAAATTGGTTTAATTCTTCCTACGTTGCAACTATCCAAGATTCATCCTTAAGGGTTTCTTCAACATCTTTAGGTTCATTTGGGATAGGAATGCATAATGATTGCAAAGGTTCTTTACTGAAGATCTAATAGTCACACCTCTAGATGGTTCACGTATAATTTGTTCTTGAGGGTGATCTTTCTTATACTTCCATTCTCTTGGTAATTCCATATTTTCTATGAGTTCACCTTTTGAATTTTCCTCGTTTATTTCCTTTTCTTCCTTGCTTTCTATCTCATCGTCCTTTTTGAACATATAATCTTTTTCTTCATTTTTGACTTCTCTTGAAAAAGGGTTAGATTCATCAAAGTCTACGTGAATTGATTAAACTATGGCGAGTGTTCTTTTGTTGTAGACTCTATAGGCTTTACTATTTTGGAGTATCCTAGGAAAATGCCTTCATCCGATTTAGCATCAAATTTTCCTAAGTTGTCTTTGTTATTTAGGATGAAACACTTACATCCAAAGACATGAAAGTAATTTATGTTAGACCTTCTTCCTTTCCACAAGTCATAGGGTGTCTTGTTTAGGTTTGATCTAATGGAAACCCTATTAATTATATAGCTAGTTGTATTTACAGCTTTGACCCACAAATATTTGGGTAGGTCATTTTCATTAAGCAATGTCCTTGCCATTTCTTGGAGGGCTCTATTTTTCCTTTCCACGACACCATTTTGTTGTGGGGTTCTAGGTGCTGAAAAGTTGTGATTTATGCCATGTTCATTACAAAATTTTTTAACATCTTGATTCTTAAATTCTCTTCTTTGATCACTTCTAATATTTGAGAGATTATACTTTTTCTCATTTTGAAGCTTCTTACATAAAGTGATTAACGAGTTGCAAGCTTCTTCTTTGTTAGCTAGGAACAACACCTATGTGTATCTTGAGTAATCATCAACGATTACGAAGGCGTATTGTTTTCCTCCTAAAATTTGGGTTCTAGTGGGACCAAACAAGTCTAAGTGTATGAGTTCTAGGGGTCTACTAGTTGATATATGTTTCTTCTTTTTGAAACTTTTCTTGATTTTTTTTCCTAATTGACAAGCATCACACACTTTATCTTTGACAAATTTGGTGTTAGACAAGCCTTTAACTAAATTCTTTTTAGAGAGCTTGGATATAAGATCCATGCTTGCATGTCCTAACCTCCTATGCCAAAGCCAACTATTCTCTCTCATGGCTGCTAAGCAAGTTATGTCTTGAGAGATCAAGCTATCAAGGTTTATGCAATATACGTTGTTCATTCTAAGTGCAGTGAATAATGTCTTTTGATCCTTAGAATCTTGAATTATGCATTTGTCTCTATAAACATTATTTCAAATCCTTTGCCACTAAGCTGACTAATGCTTAGTAAATTATACTTTAGACCATCTACTAACAAGACATCATCTATAGTAAGTGAAGAGTCTTTACCTATTCTACCAATTCCGATGATCTTGCCTTTTGCATTGCCACCGAAGGTTACAAATCCTCCATCCTTTTGAGTGAGAGAGGTAAACTTAGATTTATCTCCTGACATATGCCTTGAACATCCGCTGTCCAAGTACCATTTATCCTTAGATGGAGTGGTCCTAAAGCAAACCTACAAGAAAGGATTTAAGTTGTTACTTTTGGAACCCAAACCTTCTTAACTTTCTTTAAATTTTGCCTAGTTTTAGAATTTATCTTCCACTCATTCTTTACTTTAATATACTTTTTCTTAAGTGGACAATTAAACATTATGTGTCCTTTATTTTTGCACATGTAGCAAGTGGTGTGCTCATAAATATTTGTTGATAAAGTGCTTGCATAATATTTAGATTGATTTACAAAATATCCCATAAACAAGTTTTTCTTTCTTTTGTTTGGTGCTCCATTATAACCAATTCCTTCTTTATTGTTTGCCATCTTTTGTTGTCCTACCATCTTTTCGAAGTTATCTTTACCTTTGGTAAAGTTGTAGATGACTTTTTCTTTCTCTTGAATTTGGTTTTTGAGATCATTTATTTCTTGCACTTTTTTACTATCTTCATTTACTTGAGACTTAGCTAATTTTTTAGACAAGTTATCAATTTTCTTCTCAAGTTATTCAATCTTTAAGTCTTTTTCTTCTTCAACAAGTTTTTCAGATTCAAGTTGATTTCTAAGTGATTCAACTTGAAGTTCAATCTTGTGTTCCTTTTTGAGACTTTAATAAACTTGTTGTATAGAAAGAGTAATTCAACTTGAAGTTCTTTGTAAGAGGGCATACTTTCACACGAATTACTACAAGATTCATTACAAAAATCTTCAGAGAGAGAATAATAAGAGTTTACCTCTTCGTTATGTGCCATGAAGCACTGTTTGCTACTTCTCGATCGTTTGACTCACTTTCCAATTTACTTGAACTAGTATCATCCCAAGTTGCCTTCATTGCAGGCTTCTTTTTCTTCTTTTCCTTCCTGAGTTGTGGGCATTCCAGTTTGATGTGCCTGACCTTTTTACAATGATAGCAAGTGGGAGGATCTTTTTCTTTTTTCTTTTTTTGTATTCTTTTTTATTACTTTCTCCTTTTTTAGCTTTTGATCCATTAAATTTTCTAGTGATTTTTTTTTTCTTCTTAAGAATTTGCCAAGTCTTTTAGTTATGAGAGCTAAGTCCTCATCTTCTAATTCACTAGATTCATTATCTTTCTCACTTGAATATTCTTTCAAAGCTTTTAGAGCTATAGACTTCTTATTTTTGTTTTCAGTGCTTCTTTCTTTCAACATCATTTCATAGGTTAGAAGAGATCCTATGAGTTCATCTAAGGAAGTTGTTTTAAGATTTTTTCCTTCCGTAATGACTGTGACTTTTGGTTCCCAAATAGGTGGAAGTGCTCTTAGAATTTTGTGGATCATCTTATGGGTAGAATAATTTTTTCCTAAGGCACTTTGTGAGTTTATGATATGTGTGAACCTAGTGTACATGCTTGTTATACTTTCATCGGAGTTCATCCTAAAAGCTTTGTATTCACTGGTTAACATATCTATTCTACTTTCCCTAACATCTACCATGCCTTCATAGGTTACTTCCAATTTATCCCAAATCTTTTTGGTTGTTTTACATGCCATTACTCTATTGAATTCATTTGCATCAAGTGCATAGTATAAGGCGTTTATTGCTCTTGAGTTAATTTGTAACATTTTGTAATTTGAGTTGTTTGGTTCTTTATCTTCTTTAGGTACTTCTTTTCCATCAACTAGTTTAGCGGGGATTAAATTTCCATTTGTGACAACATTTCATGCCTTTCAGTCCATTGTTTGAAGATAGATTCTCATCCGTTGCTTCCAAAAGGTGTAATTTAATCCACAAAAAATGGGTGGCCTAATTGAGGATTGACCCTCACAAAAGGGAACTACTCCTATTTGTGCCATTTTGATCTTTATATAGCTACTTGTTAGGTTTTGCTATAACCAGGCTCTGATACCAATTGAAACCTAAGTTGTAGTCCCAAGAGGGGGGTGAATTGGGTCTTTTAAAAATTCCTTAGATTTTTTTTATTCCTTTTTGCAATCTTTTAAGGCTTTCTTGTATTCTTGTTAACCGGGCAATCCACACAAAATCCTATTTCCTCTAAATAATTCACAATCAAAACAACCACAATAAATCAAACAACTATTCAAGAAAATAACCATACACCAAGAAATCAATTTGGAATATTTAGAGACCCTGTATATGAATGTGAAGTTCTTGTAGTTGGCTTTTGAATTTGAATATTAAAATGACATCCAAACACCTTTTTAATATCAGAATTTAAATAAATCTTCAGCTAATAGGTTTTGGGATATTAACCAATCGACGTACTTCCCTTTGGTTTCTGCAAAAGAATGATTAACCAACGTAGTCTCTTTCGGTTTCCGCAAGCCCAAAAAACAAATTAGACTTTGGGTTTACTTAGTTTCCAATATGCGTTACTTTATGATTAAAAATATTAAAACATCCACGCAGGTTATATCGTTATTGAAATGTGAAAGAGAGTAAGGAAAAGAGAGTGACACCACCACTTTTACGAGGTTCGGCGTACCCCAGCCTACGTCCTCACCTTAGGTCAACCACCTAAGGAATTCACTATACCTTGTTTCTTCCGGGTGGAACAAAAAACTTACAACAATTATCGTCTTTTTTAGGAAGAGAAACTTCTCCAAGCAACAACTTGTGTTTGGTCCAACGATCCAACAAACCTTTGAATCATCAAAGATCAAGATGAAAGAAATAGATCTGCGTACAAAAACATTATCACAATTCAGAGCAGGTTGTACAAATTAAATTCTAAATCGTACTTCAAAAACCAAAGCTAAATAGAAAATGTGAAGCTTTAAAGGTTTATAAGTCACCAATGGTTCTTAAAAAAAATTTTGAATGTAACTTGGAACCAATCTCTTGTTTGTCAATCCACCAATATCGTATAGCTTTTCTCCAGAAAAATGATGTGAGCACACAAAAACTTTTAGGAGAATTTCAATGCAGGGATCGTATATAACTTCGGTGTATTGTTCGTTTGATCTTTTTGCTACTTTTGCTTGTGTATTTTTTCATTGCTCAAAGGACGTATTTATAGACCTTTTCAAAGAAAAGTTTCCTCATTTAACATGAAGCATTTAGGTAAATTTTCAAAAAGTATTAAATTATAGAATTAATTTTGAAAATCTTCCATTTAGGTAATTTTTTCAAAAAATATTAAATTATAGTATTAATTTTGAAAATCTTCTATTTAGGTAACTTTTCAAAAAAAATATTAAATTATAAAATTAATTTTAAAAATTTTGCCACAAGTTTGAAATTCAAATATTTTTAATTTTGACGATCTTCCCGCAAAAATTTTCAATTTTGACAATCTCCCTGCAAGTTAGAAATTCAAAGATTCTTAATTTTGACAATCTTCCCGCAAATAAAAAATTCTCAATTTTGACAATCTTCCTGTATGTTTTAAAAAATTCTCAATTTTGAAAATCTTCCCGCAAGTTTGAAATTTAAGCATTCTTAATTTTGACAATCTTCCCGCAAGTTTGAAATTCAAAGATTCTTAATTCTCAATTTTGGCAATCTTTAAATCTCTAGTTTACTTGAAAAACTTAATTAGAACATTTTAAAAACATTTTTTAGAGTTTTTCAAATAATGATCTCTAGGTCTTTGATTCTTAAGGAGCTTCACATATCTAAATAGTATTGACTTTGAAGTACTTACAACAGTCCTTCTAATCATGGTCTCCTTAATCACTAAGTCCTTCAGCCTCTCGAGGTTCAGTTTTGACCTTAAGATTTGCTTGTTCTTTAACTTCTTCATTTTTCATTCATTGCTTTAATATTCTGAGGGGCTTCCACTAGATTGACATTGATCTTTAGCTTATCAACCGTGAGTGTCCTTTTACCTAGATCTGAAATCAAATCACTCAACACCACGTGTTAAAATATCCTTCATTTTGTTATCATCAAAATAAGATTGAAAAGCCCAGTTCGGCCAACACAATATATTATAGGATTTGGCACAAGATTCATCACAACATGCATCACATGAATTATTGCATGAGATGATTCATTGCATGATATATTCCAATATTCAACATAAGAATCATCAAGTGCATCAATAACAGAACTATCACCATATTTAATAGATGATTCAGCATAAGATATAACGCAACATTTGACATAAGAATCATCAATTGAGCTAGAGTGAGAATCATATACCTCCTTTTCTATTAATGGAATTACCCTATCATTTATCACATCCGGAACATCAGAACCTAATACTTCAAAAGTGCTGGTCTCTTCCTTCTTCTGGGTCTCTCCATATTTCTTTTCGAGTTGTTCCTAGATTTCCTTAGTGCTAGCACAAGCCATGATCTCAAGAAACATATTAGAACTTAAAGCACAATATAATAGATCCATGGCATTTGAATTTGCATGCATCCAGCAAATATCATTTTCATTTAGTGGCATACATATTCCATTATCAACCATTCGCAAGGCCCTTCAATCTTTTGATTTTATAAAAACACTCATTCTTATTTTCTAGTGGGTGTATTGACACCACAAAAATATAGGAGGGTAGGAAAGTGACTGACTCACGCCGAATGGGGATACACCGATGTGAGTCATTGCGATCTTTTGAAAAAACGTTTAAGTCTATGCAACGAGGCTCTGATACCAATTGTTGAAATTAGTGCATTCCCAAAAGGGGGGTGAATTGGGTATTTAAAAGTTTATCGTAAGTAAAACTAGATGACAGCAATATTACGCAACCTAAGGTCTGTTTAAAGCACATACCAATTCAACAGATAAACTACTGAGCGAATAAGTAAGAAATTAAAGCAATTTCAGTATGTCAAACATTCAAAGCAATAAATATTAACATATAGGTGCAAAAAGTAAATTTCAGAAAATAAAACTGACACCAAATATGTTATCGGGGTTCGGCCAATACTGCCTAAGTCCCTGCCTTAAGCTAACAAGTAGGATGATTCCACTATGGCTCGCTTAACGGGTGGAGCGGCACCTAATACAACACCCTATAGGATGGTGCACCTAGTTATCTTAATCGGGTCTGAACCAGTCTGGTGCTTTCCTCATTGGGTCTAAGCAAGTCCGAGACTTTTCACTAGGCAAGTCTCCCTCTTCCGACCACACGTCGGGAATGCAACAAATATAAAAATTTACGTACAAACAAATGCTTCTAATACAAGAATATATGTACCAGTATAACCAATGCACTTCACACAGATAAGAATTATAAGTTCAGTGCAAAAATGTGTAATAACACTTAAGGTAATGTCACTAAGAAATCAAGCACAAAAGTGTATTATCAATCTATCTTTGAAACAATATATGTATAAATATATCTCAATCACAAATAGGGTTTCAAAAATTTTCAAGAGTATGATCAAATCTCTCAAAATGATATTCAAAAGTCTAAGCACAAGAGCTTTTGCAAAGCAAGCTTGTCAAAAATTATTTTTTCTTCAAGAACACAATACAAGCTCAAGAGTCTTGCAATGAAAATGCAAAGACTCGCAAGCTCACAAAATTTCCCCTACAAATGAATTTATGGATTAAATCAATGGGGAAAATTTTTGGCTTACTCTCATAAGAAAATCAACATTCAAACAAAACCAAGAGAGTATAAGCTTGTATAGGGAATGTAGATAATCTCAATATGCTCCCACTCACTAAGATTTTTCAAAGGAATGAGCGAAGGATAAGAGTTTTTGTTTTTATTTTAAAAGAAGACTCTCAAAAAATTTAAAGAACATTTTCTTAATCAAATCTCTAATCTTATCTTAATTTTTGCAAATGAGCTCATATATATAAACATACTCAAAATTTTGAGTTTTGGTCGACTGAGCCATCGGTTCGTTCACCCGAATAGACACATGAGAAAAAGTGAATTCTCCATGTTCGAGTGCCTAAAAACATGTTTGGTTTGCTAGCCAAGGTGATTTTCCAACCTGCTCGAGGTTTGGTTGCCTGGTCTCAAGTTCGGTGTACCAAACTTGCACTTTCAGTCACCCGAGCTCAAAATGACCATAAAGTTCGAATACCTGGGTTGTTGAAAAAATCATGATTAAATGTTTCGATCAACTGAGAACACTAAGATCCTTTTAGTTCGGTCGCCCGAAGTCAAGTCAACAATTTGACTTTCCCAATATTTGGTCGATCGAGGCGATTTCAACACCAAGGTTCGGTCGCCCAAATTCTTAATATTTTAACACCTAAGTCCTATTTTCTGAAAATTGATTTCCCCTAATTGCATATATAATAATGGAGGCTTTGCTAAGTGCTTGTGCAAGGACCTAGGGTCTTTCTATGGTCTTTTTGAGCTTATGGTTCCTATATGCATGATATGCATCAATTATTACAAACTATGGCTTACATAGATATTACAGACCCAAATTGAATGAAATACAATACGACTTGAAACAAGCAAAAAACTCCATGCTATGCTCCTTTGTAATATCGTGGATTGCGTCGAATGGTGTGCTCATTTAAATGCTTCTCGTCTTTCATATCTCATATGTCATTCGTGATAAGAAAAATAAACATGTTCATACACTTAGCACATAGATAAGATACTATGATTTATCATAACCAAAATAGGAGACGAACTCAAAAGGTCAACATCAGTGATTTAGGTTGGCAAAATTTTGTTACCTATCAAGCCAAAGGCCACTTCCCTAAACTTGTGAAAATTTTCTATGCTAATTTGGTTAAAGGAGACTCCATAATTACTACCTAAGTAATAGGCAAATCAATTGCTCTTACATCTGAAACCCTGGCCAATATCTTCAACATAAGCCAAGGAGATTTCAAATGTCCTCACTTTGGATCATCATGGATAATGGAACAAGGATTTACTCCCGAAGAATTTCTTCCATTAATCATGGTTAACAAACCTGTTTCATTTGAAAATCCTCCATTATACAAACATCTAAACCTCCAAGCCTAGATACTTCAAAAGATCATCACATACAATATCCTCCCTCAGCCTAGTTCTTATGCTTATATCTCGTACCTAGACTTCTTTGTGCTATGATGTTTTTTCAAAGGCAAGAAACTTGATTTATCAATCTTAGTTCTTAAGTGGATGATATCCCATATTGAGGCTCACCGGGTCATTCTTACTTATGGAGGAATTTTGAATTTGATCTTCACTCATCTGTATGTTTCCTCACCTACTGATTTCTTTATCAAACGTACCCATTATGATCTTTTAAATTCTACTACGCTCAAGCAAATGGGATATGAAAAATATGAGCACGGTTGGTTTATCAAAGGTAGTGAAAGGCAAAGGCAAGCTCCTGAACAACAACCTCTAGTTGATGCTACCCCTGCTAAGTTTATTCCTTTTTATCATCAATTCACCACCTTCAGTAGTGACATGAAATCTGGACTTCAATCTCTTCAAGAGAATTTTTCTTCTCTTTAGACCAACTATTCATCACTTGATCAGCGACTTGGTTGTATTGAAAAGCATTTGGCTAGTTCTTCATGCAGTACAGATCTTATCGATATTAACTCTGCTCCTACAAGTGATGATGCCAGTGATGGAGAAGAAGACACAACTAAAGAAGAGGAAGAAGGCGATGATGAAGACACTGGAGAAGATGAAGAAGATGCTGCTAATGATGATGATAATGCTACTTATGATTGATCTTTTATTGCTCTTTATGCTTTGTATCTTAGTTTCATGATACTTTGTTTCTATGTTTTATTTGTTTTATATCTCCCGATGGTTTTTGTTGACGCTCTTGTATGCATCCGGATGAATATGATTATCTATTTTGTGCTTTCAAGTGTCTACATTTGACTTTGCTTTTATACTCTTTTATTGATGTCAAAAGGGGGAGAAAAGCTTAGAGCAAAAATGAATATAACATTGAGATATATTGTTGACCTACTGATATGATATGATTTTTTATCTTGATATGTATATAATTTTTTTCAAACATTGTTACAAGTATGCTTATTGTAAGGGGAAGTCTTATCAAGGTTCACTCATTTTTTTACTCCTTATTTGTCATCATAAGAAAGGGGGAGGTCGTTGGCCTAGTAAGGCTTACGAATCTTATTTTGGCGATAACAAGTCAAAAGAATTTAACATGTGTTGGTTAAAGTGATAATTGTTCCAGGAAACAAACATATAAGTTCAAGATTGAGTGTTTACAATGGTCACAAGGCTTATCAAAGGAGAAGGCTTATACTCCAAAGACAATCAAATCAAAGCTTACTAGATATTGAAGCTTGGAGTTAAAGAGAGATGAAAGCTCAATAAATATTGATGCATAGACAACACTATTGAAGCTTGAAGCATATTGAGACATAAAGTCAAGATGGACTCAAAGAAAAGGAAAAGCAAGAAGACTTAGTGCTTAGAGCATTTAAGTTTAAGAAGTCTCATGTAAGTACTTCATTCTATATCAATATTGATATATGAAACTCTTTAGGGGACATTATAGACTTAGAGACCAATTTTTGAAAATCTCGAAAAATGATTTTTAAAGTTGCATTTGAGTTTATCAAAAATTAAAGGTTCAAAGTATTGAAGAATTGAAAATTGTGAAAATTCGACAGCTCAGCCGACTGACCCAACAAGCCCAGCCAATTGACATTTTTAATTCTAATTTTCTATTCAAAAAGAATGGACTCAGTCAACTAACCTAGCCAACTGGCCCCAAACAGAATAGGCCCAGTCGATTGACCTACGGAAATTTCAAGTTTTAAACAGCAACGAGAAATTTCCAAAAATAAGTTTTTGAATTCTAAACATTGTAAAAACTTGGGAAACACTCTAAGAGACATGGGAAATAAGGAATTACTTTCTAAAACTCTATAACTACTCCCTAAACCCCAAGGATTTTTAGACACTAAGCAATGCAATCAGCATTCAAGCATTCATATTAAAAACACTTCTAAAGCTCTTTCTTGTTCAAACTCTTGCCGAAGAATACTACTGATATTTTGCTAATCAAAACCTACGGTTCTTGATTTTCTACCACGTTTCAAAATTCTAAGAAAGAGCCTCCGGTGATAAACTTTCTTGAGCTCCATATCTTCTTTATTTGATATTTGATTTGAAGTATATTAGTGCTCTAACTTGTACTAATTAGCTCTGTTTTGAGAGTGTCTTTGTACACCAAGAATTTGTTCATGTTCTTGTAGTTTTTTGATGGTTTAAGGTTGGTTGGATCGTTGTACTGAGTGTGGGGCTTGGAGAGGGGGCTCCACCCTAAAGGAGGGATTGTAAACAGATTGTTTTGCCTGGAAAGGAACAGTATAGTGGAATTTTTAGGTGGTCTTGTCTAAGGCGAGGACGTAGGCTGGGTATAAGCCGAATCTCATAAAAATATCGGTCTCACTCTCTACCCTTTCTCTTTAAATTTCAGCATATATAAATTTTGTGGTGTGTATTTAAGTGCAGGAAGTTAAAAGTTAAGATTGAGAAGACTTTTAATTTAATCTTTTGCAGAAGCCTTAGTTAAAAGGAAGCAAATAAAATTTTTAACAGGGCTTTAATCAAAATCAATACAGGGCTTTCATTCAAACTCTACTTTGAGCTTTTGCAAACGTTGAATATTGCAAAATGTTGCACTTATACATCGGTATTTTGATTGGTTGATTAATTGATTGTTTGGTTAGTTGATTGTCATTGAATTGTGGTGATATTGAATTTTGGGTTGATCAAATTAAGAATTAAAATTAAACAACTCTGGTGTGTTTGCTGAATTTACTGAAGGTTGTGAATTTGTAGAAAAAGACTTAAAAGAAACTTTTAAAATCCAAATTCATTCCCCTCTTGGGACTACACCTTAGTTTTCAGGTTGACTTACCCAAGTCAACCCCAAACCGAGACCACAACCCGATCCTGTGCTGGATCTTGGGTACATGGACCATCATAAGGGAACGAAATGATTGCAGAACGAATTGAATGCACAAAAAATAAGGTCAAATTTTGGGGGTTATAAGAAGAAAATAAATGTCCATCAAGGGTTGGTTTAATTTCTATGTCTTTCATTAGTTGACAAGGTTTTTCCCAGAATTCTAGCAAAGTGGTTGTTTAGGTTGCATTGCATTTATGCATTTTATGCATAATTTCACGCATAACCATGCATGCATAGTCATCTCCAATGGGTCATTAATCACATTCCAATTGTCTGTAAAACCAGTGCACCAAGGTGGTAAAATTAAGATCTAGGGTTCTAGCATTGAGTAGAGCAAGACGATCTCTCTACTCTAAGAGAAAGGTTAGAATCATGGGAAAGCATTGCCCGATCATAGTAGAAATGTGAAAAATGCCATCAAATCAGAGGATTGATTGGTATTTAACTTCATAAGTAAGCTCACATAATAAAAAAGTGACGGTGGCAAGTCAGTAATGTGTTTGATTACCTAAGGGTGATAACAAGAGGAATACATCCATGCTTTTTGTTAATTTGAATATGAATGAAATAAAAATGCATTTCAGTCTCATCTCATCACATCTTTCTTGGATTGTCACCTATTTTCCAAATTGTTTTTTTATTTTTCTTTTTCAGTTAATGCAAGTAAGATAGGAAATGGTTTGTCAATACAAAGGACTTGGAGCCAGTAGTTGGTTTTGGGAATCTGTTCATTGGGGAAAAACAAAAATCGTTGGCCTAATAAGGCCTACAACTCTTGTTTTGATGATAACAAATCAAGATATGTTTGATATGGTTTTCAAGTTGAACTCTTTCAGGAAGCAGTGTTTGATTATTAAATAGAATAGAAGATAATTTGTTTTGGTTTGATCGGCATTGATTGTGGAAACCGAAAGGGACTATGTTGGTTGATCATCCTAAACTTATTAAACTGAAGGTTTATTTAAAGGTTGAACCTTGGGAAGAAGTGTGATTGTGAATTTCAACACAGGGCTTATCCAAATTCAACAAGCATTGCATATTACTACAGGGCTATTGTCACAAGAATCAAGTACTTAGTTATTTTGTATTGATTGTGGTTTATTAGGATTGATTATTTTACAAGTACTTTGTGATTGTGTTTGGGTTGTGTTTATTGTTACTTTGTGATTGTGTTTGGATTGTGTTCATTGTTAGAATACAAAAGTTTAAAAAAAGAAAAAGAACATAATTTTTTTTACCCAATTCACCCCCCCTCTTGGGAACTATATCCTATTTTCAAAAATGATGATAGAAAAGCCTCCAAGCTGGAGTTTAGTAAGGGCCCCACTTCAAGATGTTGTCAAGGAGCCTTGTTGGGATGTGGATTTCAAAATGATGAAGAGTTGTAGGAGAAGTAGACAAAAATGACTTATCTATCTTTGTCATACATTTGCTTGATGAAATCGATGAACAAAGTCTCTTGTCTTTATTATCTAAATTATAATTGATGTCTTAAGAGTACAATGATTATATTCATATCAAATGAGGGGTGGCCATCTTTGGTCAACCGGTATTCCTAAAAAGAACCAAATATTGATTTACCATTTGCTAATCAATTTGAGGTTGAATATTAAGCTAGCTTCTTCTTAAAAGTCAGTTCACTTGAAATTTAACCTAGGTTTGGGTCTCCTAGTACTTGACAAGCCATTTGAGGCAATGGTCACTACCAAAAGGATGGCAAGCCATTTTTCTACTACCCAAAAAGAAAGTCAAAGAAGAAATCCCTTACTAGCCCTTTTGAGCCTGAAAATTTCAATTTTTGAATAAACCGTTAAAGGATCACACCCCACACTCTGGCAGTTTTAAAAAAATTAGTCCCAAATGGAGTCCAAATAAAAAGGGAGCTAAGATTCCTCCATAGAAGGAAAAACAAAAGATGTAACAGTAAAAAAAAGAGGAGGGAAAATGAAAAAGCAAAAGAAGGAAGAAGAATGAAGAAAAAATAAGGGGCATACTTCATATGTGATCTTTGACCAATGATTACCCTTAGTAAGATCGATAATTTTGAGTCTTATTTAACCCTTTTCTTCTTTAACCCATACCCCTAGCCTACATTATAGTCAAAATGAAAGTCCATACCAGATAGATACATATTGTTTTGTTAAATGAATTGTCAGGTTTGATGTTAAGTCTAAAAAGGTACGTAGATAGCTTGTTCAAATAAAAAGTTCGGTCAATATTTTACAAATATTTCGCCACAATCTAGGGCAGAAAATGTTATTATGGTATGAGATTTTTAAGCCTTAGTTTCCCTTTTCTTCTAGAAACCTGTATCTTCAAGCCTACATTTTGTCCCATGTTTAAAAGTTCACCCTAAGATTGGAATATTGAGCAGACTACTTAATGAGACACTAGTTATAACCCAAGATTGGAAGCTTGAAATAAGTCATGGAATACAAAGTAAGAAAGAATCTCTAAGTGGTGATACAATTGAGGAGTTAAGGTTAGGAGACCGATAAAAAAAAATAGAAAAAAAAAAAAGGAGAGTTTGCCCAATGATGTGATTCTCTAAACTAACAGCAAAGTTACATCAGTGCCAAAGTACTAGTAAAATTGTCTCCTGTTAAACAACCACATAAAATCAAGCAAAAACAAGCAAGTTTGAACATTCCATTCATATCCCTAATGAGATTGAGTTATCTAATTGCATATTTATTTATTTAAACTTCAAATTGATTTTAAGACATTAAGGATGCAATCCAAAGAAGGTCCTTGTTGAGAAAATACAAGATGGACAAGGTCAGTCACAAATGAATTTACTGGGCCAGATGTCATGTTGAGTTTCAGGGGAACCAATTCAGGGGCATCCATGTTAGATTGGAATTTGTTGATTTTGTGAGTCTGATCTCTGTTTTGATGCTGATGAAACACAATGAACTTATGTGTGTATTTAGCATGTACACAGGTCTACAATTAAGATCACACATAACGGACAGAAAGCATAGAGGTCAAGACGGATAATACACATACACCTGGCGTACTCCATTGAGTGAAGAGCTTGAAGATTGTAGATTGTTGATTTCTCATCGGTGAAAAGGAATTTAGTGAAATTCTTGTTAAAGCTTCAAAAGTGTATTTCATTCTCGATATCTATCTTTTGAAATTTCAAACGATTCCAGGTTGTTGGATCGTGGACCAAATAAGGGTATATTGTTTGGAGAAGGCGGGCACTAGCCATAGCCAAGGAGTGATTGTAAACAGGTGTTGTTCCACCCGGTAACGGAATTGCTATAGTGGAACCCTTCGGTGTTTTGCCAAGGGCGAGGACGTAGGCTGTGTTGAAGCCGAACCTCGTAAAAACCTTTGTGTCCTTCTCTCTTGTTTACTTATTATTATTTTTTTGTTTGTACAATATGTTTGTTGTATATTTTAAAGTGCAAATTGCAGGATCTAAAGTTATCAAAGGAAGACTCTTGATATTTAGAAAGTATGTTTCAATTGACCATTTGCGGAAACCCAAAAGGGAGTACGTTGGTTAATTTGCGGAAATCTTAATCAAGAGAAGTGCATACAAAGGTTTTGTTCAAAAAAGGATTGAGAATATCTACAGGGTACTGATAAAGATTCTAAAATTCTTGCTTGATTGGTTGTATTGTTTAATTTTGTTGATTGGCTTGTAATCTTAAATTCTAGTATCTTGAAGTGTGATTGTTAGTTAATTAATTTATTATTTTGGTGTCATAAGCATTAAAAATAATAAAAACGAAAAGAATCCAATTCACCCCCCCCTCTTGAGAAGCTATTCAAAATTTCAATTGGTATTAGAGCAAAGTTATAGAAATTCCTAACAAGAAACTATAAAAATATCAAATGGCAAACATTGGAGTAGCACCCTTTGGTGAAGGCCAATCCTCTACCCGTCCACCAATCTTTTGTGGACACAATTATACCTTTTGAAAAAAGAGAATGGAAATATATCTCCAACACATGGATTGGAAAGCATGGGAAGTTGTTATGGATGGAAACCTTGTTCCCACTAAGATAGTTGATGGAAAATAGATTCTAAAAGAAAAGAAAGATATGACCAACTTAGATTATAAAATGCTTTAAATAAATGCAAGAGCTATAAATGCGTTATACTGTGCATTAGATGCTAATGAATTTAACAGAGTCATGACTTGCAAAATGGCTAAGGAGATTTGGGACAAATTAGAAGTAACTTATGAAGGAACAGTTGATGTTAGAGACAATAGGATAGACATGTTAACAAGCGAATATGCAGCATTCAAGATAAATTCTGATGAAACAATATTAAGCATGTACACCAGATTTACCCACATAATAAATTCCTTAAGCACCTTAGGGAAAACTTATACTACCTACGAAATGATCAGAAAAATTCTAAGAGGCCTTCCTTCCATATGGGAACCAAAGGCTACAGCTATCACAGAAGGTAGAAACCTCAAGACCTTTTCTTTAGATGAAGTTATAGGCTCACTTCTTACCTATGAAATGGCTTTAAAAGAAAGAAATCCTGACCCAAAGCATAAAAGATCCATTGCACTAAAAGCATCTAGTCACAGCACTAGTGAAGAGGAAAGTGAAACAAGTGACTTAGATCAAGATGAATTAGCATTCATTACTAAGAAACTAGGAAAATTATACAGAAGGAATAAAAGGTTTTCTAGAAATTACAATAAAAAGAAACCCGAAAAAGGAGAGACAAGTAGGAAAGAAAATAAAGGTAAGAATGAACCACCAATATGCTATCACTGCAAGAAACCACGGCATATCAAACCAGGCTATTCGTCGCTCAAGAAAGACAAGAATAAAAAGAAATAAGCTATGAAGGTTACTTGGGATGACTCCAGCTCCAACGAAATAGAAAACGAAACAAGTGGACAAGAGATGGAAAATATGTACTTCATGGCGAATGACGAAGAGGTCAATTCGTACTACTCTTCAACCGAATCTCAAAATGGGTCTTGTGATGAGTCGTGTGATAGTTTGCCTTCTTATAAGGAATTACAAGCTGAGTTATTCTCACTACATAAAACATTCTTAAAAATTTCCATGAGAAATATAACTTTGAAAGATCAAAATAAAGAACTAGTGAAGCAACTTGAATCATTCAAAGCTATTGAAGAAGAAAAAAATTCTTGTATTAAGAAGTTGGAAGAAACAATAAATATAGCAACACAAGAGTTAGGTAAAAATCATAAAAATAATTTGAATAAAAAGGATCTGGAAATAAATGAACTCAAAAAGGCAACAGGGGATAAACAAAAAATTATCTATAACTTTACCAAAGGTAAAGAAAACTTTGAAAAGATGATTGGACAGCAAAGGCTTCATGGGAACAAAGAAGGAATAGGCTATAACGGTAAAGTAAATAAAAGGAACAAAAAGTTATACATAGGATACTTTGTTAAGGAAGCTAAGTACTATGCTAGCACTTCATCAAACAACAAATATAAACACACCACTTGCTATATGTGCAAGACTAAAGGTCATGTAATGTTTAATTGCCCATTAAAAAGAAAGTATGTTAAAGTTCAAGGAGAATGGAAAGTCAATAGTGGAACTAACAACAAAACAAAGAAAGTCAAAAGAATTTGGGTTCCAAAAACTAACACATGGTATCCTTCATTGTAGGTTTGCTTTAGGACAACAACGTCAATAGATAAATGGTACTTGGATAGCGGGTACTCAAGGCACATGGCCGGTGACGAGACCAAGTTCACTACATTAAAACAAAAGGATGGGGGATATGTCACCTTTGGCGACAGTGCCAAAGGTAAAATCATTGGCATCGGAAAAATTGGTAATGAACCTTCACTCATTATAGATAATGTGCTATTAGTAGAAGGATTAAAACATAATCTTTTAAGTATTAGTCAATTAAGTGACAAAGGGTTCAAAATAATTGTTTTGAAAGAAAAATGTGTTATCCAAAATCCTAAAAACAAAGAAACTGTGTTTATAGCTCATAGAATAAATAATGTCTATTGCATAAATCTTGAGAAATTAGCAAATCAAAACATAACTTATTTAACAGCAATGAATGAAGTAAGTTGGTTATGACATAGGAAACTAGGACATGCAAGCATGGACCTACTATCCAAATTATCTAAGAAAAATCTTGTAAAAGGACTACCAAATAAAAAATTCATTAAATACAAGATGTGTGATGCATGCCAAAAAGGAAAACAAGTAAAAACAAGCTTCAAAAAGAAAAAATATATATCCACCAAAAGACCCCTAGAACTCTTGCACCTAGACTTATTTGGTCCAACAAGAACCTTTAGTTTCAGAGGAAAACAATATGCTTTTGTAATAGTAGATATTATTCAAGATTTACTTGGGTAATATTTCTAGCAAACAAAGATGAAGCTTGTAATCTATTAATAACCTTATGCAAGAAATCACAAAATGAGAAGGGCTATAGTATAACAAGCTTTAGAAGTGACCAAGGAAGAGAGTTTAAAAACAAGGAAGTTGATAAATTATGTAATGAACATGGAATAAATCATAATTTTTCAGCACCTAAAACTCCACAACAAAATGGAGTTGTAGAAAGAAAAAATTGAACTCTACAAGAAATGGTAAGAATAATGTTAAATAAGAATAATCTACCTAAATACTTTTGGGCAGAAGCTGTAAATACAGCATGCTATATTGTAAATAAGGTATCGATAAGGTCAAAAATAGATAAAACACCATATGAACTTTGGAAAGGTAGAAAACCTAATATTTTCTACTTTCATGTGTTCGGATGCAAATGTTTTATCCTTAATACTAAAGATGATTTAGGAAAGTTTGATGCAAAATCTGATGAAGGTATCTTCCTAGGTTACTCTATAAATAGTAAAGCTTATAGGGTTTATAATAAAAGAACCTTTACTATTATGGAATCAATACACATAACATTTGATGAGTCAAACAATCATGACAATAAAATTGAGGATGAAGAAGAAGAAGATACTCCATAAAAAGAAGAAGATCTTGAAATAAAAGAAGAAGACAATAATAATACTCCAAATGAAAACCCTATAGAATATGAAGCTTCCTAAAGAATGGAGATATGATAAATATCACCCAAAAGAACAAATTTTTGGTGAAACATCAAAAGGAATAACCACTAGAGCCTCATTAAAAAATATTTGCAACTATTATGCCTTTTTATCCCAAGATGAACCAAAAACATTGAAGAAGCCTTAAATGATGATTCTTGGATTATAGCCATGCAGGAGGAACTAAATCAATTTGAAAGGAGTCAAGTATGAGAACTTATACCTAATCCAAAAGATAAATCAATCATAGGAACTAAATGGGTGTTTAGAAATAAAAAGGATGAAAATGAAGTTGTTGTAAGAAATAAAGCTAGGCTAGTAGCACAAGGTTATAATCAAGAAGAAGGAATTGATTACAATGAAACCTTTGCTCCAGTAGCAACAATGGAAGCAATTAGAATGTTTCTAGCTTTTGCAGCCCATAAGGATTTTAAGTTATATCAAATGGATGTAAAGAGTGCATTCTTAAATGGATATATAAATGAAGAAGTGTATGTCAAACAACCTCCAGGTTTTGAAAATTTTAAAAATCCAAACCATGTATTTAAATTAACAAAAGCTCTTTATGGTTTGAAACAAGCTCCAAGAGTGTGGTATGAAAGATTAAGTAAATTCCTACTTAAAAATGAATTTACAAGAGGAATGGTTGATAGTACTTTCTTCATTAAATCCAAAAACAAAGATATGCTAATAGTTCAAATATATGTGGATGATATTATATTTGGAGCTGCAAATGAAGATCTATGCAAGGACTTTACCACATGTATGCAAAAAGAATTTGAAATGAGTATGATGGGGGAGCTAAATTATTTTCTAGGATTACAAATTAAACAAGCTAAAAATGGAACATTTATAAATCAAACTAAATACATCAAAGATATGCTTAAAAAATTTGATGTGGACCAAAGTAAACCCATAGGAACTCCTATGAGTACATCCACAAGCCTTGATAGAGATGAAAAGGAAAACAAGTAGACATAACACACTATAGAGGAATTATTAGACCTAATATTATGTTTAGTGTGTGTATGTGTGCTAGATTTCAATCAGCACCTAAGGAATCTCATCTAACAGCCGTTAAAAGAATTCTTAGGTACTTACTAGGAACACTTGATTTAGGTTTATGGTATCCAAAGGACACAAACTTAAAATGATAAGTTACTCCGATGTTGATTGTGCTAGATGTAAGATTGATAGAAAAAATACAAGTGGCATATGTCACTTCCTGGGCCATCCTTAGTATCATGGTTTTCAAAGAAACAAAACTCTATAGCCTTATCAACTACCAAAGGTGAGTATGTAGCAACCGGAAGTTGTTGCGCACAAATCTTATACATGAAACAACAATTAAAAGACTTCAATCTAGATTATAAGACAAGACCAATAAAGTGTGATAACACAAGTGCCATAAATATGTCTAAAAACTCAATTTCACACTCAAGAACCAAACATATAGATATAAGGCATCATTTTTTGAGAGATCATGTTCAAAAAAGGATATAATTCTTGAGTTTATAAATACAAATGACCAATGGGCTGACATTTTTACAAAACCCCTAAGTGAAGAAAGATATATACATATTAGGAGAGAACTTGGGCTAATCCATAGTAGAGAAGTTTATTAGAAAAATAATTACAATATTTGTCTGAACTTCGGTCGTCTGAACTATACACCCTAGACGACTGAACACTGTAGCAAATAGGTTTAGAGGACTAAACCTGGGACTTCAGACATCTGGGAGCCTACTGTCTCTTCAAATTCTGGGATTAAAAATCTTCAGACGATTGAAGTTAATCTTCAGTCATCTAAAGTCTCGGGGTTTAAATATAACTCACAAACTAAAACCCTAATTTTAGACTTCTGAAGTTTATTGCTCAACTCATCCAAACGTCTTCCTCACTCTTTCTTCTTCTCCTCACTCAAAAAACCCTCAATCCGAAGCCTGTTTCCCTCCTCAAAGAAGCCCTTCATGAACTCTAGGGCATCCAAAATCAAGTATTTCCATGCCTCGTATCAAGCAAGCTGCAAATCGAGGGTCTTCATCTGGGAAAGATGCTCAAAACCTTGACAAGTGGCTTGTGGCTCCTCGAGCCCGAATTCGTTATTGTACTTCACTCGGTACAGTAGATCCAATCCTAGGTAAAATTCTGGATATCTCATTTTTCACTACTAAATTTCCTGATATCCTTCCCTTATTTCATGCCATAGGATGGTTTGATTTTATCACCCAGAAACCCAAAGGATGTTATCCTCAACTTGTCAAAAATTTTTATGCTAATATGACAAATGAAAATGGGATTATTTCTTCGGAAGTTAAAGGAAAGAAAATTTTGCTAAATTATGAAATATTGTCTCCCATTTTCAAAATTAGTCCAAAAGATTTCAACTGTCCTATGTTTGCTCAGTCCTGGATTCTAGAAGAAGGATTCACTCCTGAAATTTTCCTTCCAATGATCATGGACAAAGAACGTATCTATTTTGGGCATCCTCCATTATACAAACAATTAAGCTTAAAATGTCAAATTCTCCACAAAATTGTTGTAAACAATATCCTACCTAAGCAAGGCTCTTTTGATCATCTCTCCTATATTGACTGATTTTTCCTTTGGTGTCTTCTTAAAGGAAAGAAACTAGACCTGGCTAGCTTAATCATTCGATGGATGTGGACCAAACTTGAATCCTCCCGAGTTGTTCTTCCCTATGGAGGGATTCTTACTCTTCTTTTCAACCATCTTCATGTTGCAAATAGTTCTGAATTCTTTGTCAAAAGAACCCGCTATGATCTTTTCAATGAGACATCCCTAAAGAAAATGGGATAAGACATGGGGAGTTCAAGATGGTACTTGAAATCATGTAGGACTCAATATGCATCTACAGCACCAGCCTCAGCTGCAGCCTCAGGTTCAGCTTCAATTTCAGCCTTAGCCTCAGCATCAGTATCAACAGCAGCACAATATTCTTCTACACAAGATCTTGGTTCATCTTATGATACGCCTACATGGTTCTTATCATTCCAACAGGATTTCTCTAGTTTCTCCTCTAAAGTACGCACTAGACTTCATAATATTAAAGAAAAGGTTACCTCTCTTGATCAGCATGTCACCCACATAAAAAAATATCAGGCTAGATCTTCTAGGGGAGGAGATCCCATGGATATTAGCTCTGCTCCTCAAAGTGGAGGTGATGATGATAATGACTCTGCAGAAAATAAAGGAGATTATGAAAAAGAAGGTAATGAAGTAAATACTGAAGAAGAAGGAACCCAAGAAGAAGAAGAAGAAGGGCAAGGAGAAGGGTCAGAAGAAGAAGGGCAAGGAGATGGGTCAGAAGAAGAAGAATAGGATAGTTAGAACCTATCTAGTCTAGGTCACTATGAAACTTTTTGTATATACTAGAGTATCAGGACTTATGTATCTCAGATGTTTGTAATCATGATGCTATGAAGCTTTTTGTGTTACATTTTTTCTATTTGTAAGGGAACGTATGAATTTTTTTTTAACATCTCTAGATGACCCTTTGTACTGCCTACATCTTGTTATAAGAATGACTTCTTGATGGATTTTCATAATCCTATTATTCTTTTTGACTAATGACAAAGGGGGAGAGAGTGTTCTGAGTAAAGATAATAAATAAGGATATATAAGGATATATAAGCAATATCAGCAATATCAAGCAATATCAGCAATATCTTACCATTTGGATAAATAAAGAATGAACACATTATGAACATGAATTTTTGATTGTGAACATATTATGAACATGGATTTTTTATGAACTACATGGCTATCTACATGGTTCCTTGGTTTGCTGATAAATTCCTATAGTAAGGGGGAGTACTTTAGTTCACATAAAACTTTTATCTTTACTCCTTGTTTGTCATCATCAAAAAGGAGGAGATTGTTGGCCTAATAAGGTTTTTTAATCAGTTTTGGTAATAACAAACAAAGGATATTTTAATGAGGAAAGGTTGAGTTTTTGTTTCAAGAAATCAAGGATCAAGTATGGATCAAGTGTAGAACAAGTATGGAACAAGTATGGATCAAGTATGGATCAAGTGTGGGACATCAAGAAAACAAGTGATCCAAAGAAAAACTAAAGCATTGGCAGATAAAGCAAGTTCAAGCACATATTCAAAGAACTTCAAAAGCAAAAAGCATGAGAATGATCTCAAGCATGCCATATAAAGTTATTAGGAAGTTCATTGTAAGTATTTCAAAGTTAAATATCAATTGAAATATGTTTTGAAGCTTTTCCAAGAGATTATAAGGACTTAAAAACCTATTTAGGATTATTAACACAAGTTTTGATTAAGAGAGCAAGTCAATTTTTCATGGAAAATATTTTTTCAGCAGTTTTTGTATGTTCAGATGACTAAACTTTCTGTTCAGATGACTAAAGTTGTAACTCCAGATGACTAAACTTCATGTTCAGATGTCTGAAGAATTACTTCAGACGTCTGAAGATTTTCTGGGAAGAAACAGAAATAGGCAGTAGCTGTTTAGATTACTAAACTTGTCTCTTCGATCATCTAAACCCAACTCTTCGATCATCTAAACCCTACTTCGATCATCTGACCTTATGTCCAATTCATTTTTTAAAGGATCTCAAGAACTTCAGATGACTAAACTCGACTCTTCAGTCATCTGAACATTGTTTAATGGGCAAATTTTTTAAAATTTAATATTTTAAATAATAGCTGTTTGGGCTTCAAATTTTCTAACAACTTGGGAAATTCTCTAAGGAAACTTTAGCAACAAGGAAAATTGTTTGAAAGCCTATAAATACATGGTTTTTGTAAATCAAAATACACCAAGCATTGAAAATCTCTCATAAGCTATCTTGCTCTCAAAGCCTCATCTTGTTCATCTCTTACAAACTGAAAGTGTTGTGATTCTGATATTCTTATTCATCAATTCGTGAAGTTAGATTGCTGATTTCTCATCTGGAGAAAAGGAATTTGGTGATATTCTTGTTAAAGCTTCAAAAGTGTATTTCATTCTTGATATCTACCTTTTGAAATTTTGAAAGATTCCAGGTTGTTAGATCGTTGACCAAACAAGGGTATATTGTTTGGAGAAGGCAGGCTCTAGCCTTAGCCAAGAAGTGATTGTAAACAGGTGTTGTTCCACTCGGTAACAAAACTGTTATAGTGGAACCCTTCGGTGTTTTGCCAAGGGCGAGAACGTAGGCTGTGTTGAAACCGAACCTCGTAAAAACTCTTGTGTCCTTCTCTCTTCTTTACTTATTATTTTTTTGTTTGTACAATCTGTTTGTTGTGTATTTTAAAGTGCAGATTGCAGGATCTAAAGTTAGAATCAAAGGAAGACTCTTAATATTTAGAAAGTATGTTTCGATTAACCGTTTATGGAAACCCAAAAGGGAGTACGTTGGTTAATCTGCGGAAATCTTAATCAAGAGAAGTGCATACAAAGGTTTTGTTCAAAGAAGGATTGAGAATATCTACAAGGTAGCTGATAAAGATTCTAAAATTCTTGCTTGATTGGTTGCATTGTTTAATTTGGTTGATTGGCTTGTGAATTTAAATTTTAGTATCTTGAAGTGTGATTGTTAGTTAATTACTTTATTATTTTGGTGTCATAAGCATTAAAAATAATAAAAATGAAAAGAATCCAATTCACCCCCCCATCTTGGGAAGTTATTCAAAATTTCACAATGTGTTTAGTTCATGAATGTGAGATAGGGTTCTTAGAGATATCTATTGCACTAGTACTATCACATTTAATTGGTACAACATCATAGTGCAATCCAAAATCCATAAGTTGTTGTTTCATATAAAGAGTTTGAACACAACAACTTCCAGCTGCAATATATTTTGCTTCGGCTATGGATAAGGCAATTGAGTTTTGTTTCTTGGAGAACCAAGAAACCAAAGATTGTCCTAAATAGTGACAAGTGTCATTAGTGCTTTTCCTATCAATCTTACTACCGGAAAAGTCAACATCAGTATAGCTAACAATCACTTCGTATGCTTAGGATACCATAATCCTAACTCTATGGTTCCAACTAGATACCTAAGGATTCATTTAACTGCTAATAGATGAGATTCCTTCGGAGCGGCCTGAAACCTAGCACACATGCACACACTAAACATAATATTAGGTTTACTAGCAGTTAGATATAAAAGACTACCTATCATGCCACGATACAATTTTACATCAACAAAGATTCCTTATTCATCTTTATCAAGTTTAATGGAAGAGCTCATAGGAGTACCAAGAATTTTACTGTCTTCCATATTAAATTTCTTTAGCAAATCCCTAACATATTTTGATTGACATATAAAAGTTCCATATTTAGCTTGTTTAATTTGCAACCCTAAAAAGAAACAAAGTTCACCCATCATGCTTATTTCAAATTCACTATGCATGCATTTGGCAAATTCATTACACAATTCATCATTGGTTGCTCCAAAAATGGTATCATCAACATAAATTTGAACTATGAGCATATCATCATTTTCAGATTTGGTGAAGAGTGTAGTGTCAATCTTGCCACGAATAAACCCATTTTTTAGTAGAAACCCACTAAGCCTCTCATACCAAGCTCTAGGAGCTTGCTTCAATCCTTATAATGCTTTAGAAAACTGGTATACATGATCTGGATATTTATGATTTTCAAAACTAGGTGGTTGTTCTACATACACTTCTTCATTAATATAGCCATTAAGAAAAGCGTTGTTAACATCCATTTGAAATAATTTAAATTTTTTAAAAGAGACATAGCAAGTAGCGTACGAATGACTTCCATCCTAGCAATAGGAGCATAGGTTTCATCAAAATCAATTCCCTTTTCCTGATTATAACCCTGGGCAACTAGTCTAGCCTTATTCCGAGTGACTACCCCATTCTCATCTTTCTTATTTCTATATACCCATTTGGTTCCCATACTTGTATGATCATTAGGCTTAGGAACTAGGGTCCACACTTTGCTTCTTTCAAATTGATTAAGTTCTTCTTGCATATACATTACCCAAGACTCATCCTTTATGGCTTCTTTAATATTTTTAGGTTCTTCTTGGGACAAGGCTAGACTAGATGGTTTCTGATGAATTTCCAATCCCTAAGAAACTCCTGAACTTCATTCTCATTGTTATTATCTTCAAATGATTTATCATTTATTTATGAATTTTAACTTGCATGGTTTTCAATAGATAACTTGTCTAAGCATTTTCTAATGTTAATGTCATCTTCATCATTTTTCTTAAAAAACGGATTAGATTCATCAAATACAACATGAATAGATTCAATGACGGTTAAAGTTCTTTTATTGAAAACTCTATATGCTTTGCTGTTAAGAGAATAACCTAGGAAAATGCTTTCATCAGATTTGGAATCAAATTTTCCTAGATGTTCATTATCCCTAAGCACAAAGCATTTATAACCAAAAACATGAAAGTAGGAAATGTTAGGTCTATGGTTGTTCCATTATTCATAAGGGTTTTTATTTAGTGAAGGTCTAATCAGCACCTTATTCATGACATAACATGTAGTATTTATGGCCTCAGTCCAAAAATATTTAGGTAGTTTATGCTCATTCAACATGGTCCTACCCAAATCTTGCAATGACCTATTCTTTCTTTCTATCACACCATTTTGTTGAGGGGTCCTAGGTGCAGAAAAGTTTGGTGATATACCCTCTAGGTCACAATAATTTTCTATGCCTTCATTTTTAAATTCAATGCCTCTATCACTTCTTATATGAGTTATCTTATAGCCTTTTTCATTTTGAATTCTCCTGCATAGTTTAGTAAACTATTCACATGATTCATTTTTATATGAGAGAAATAGCACCCATGTGAACCTAGAATCGTCATCAACAATAACAAAGGCATATGATTTTCCACCCAGACTTTGCACAGAATTAGGACCAAATAAATTCAAGTGGAGCATTTCAAGTGGTCTAGAGGTAGAAATAAGTTTCTTTTTCTTAAATTTAGATTTTGTTTGCTTACTCATTTGACATGCATCACAGATTTTATCTTTCACAAAAGGTGTTTTAGGCAAGCCTTTCACTAAATATTTTCTTACTAGTTTTGATAACAAGTCCATGCTAATGTGTTCTAAGCGCCTATGCCATAACCAACTAGCTTCATTTATTGCAGAAAAACAAGTTACTTGTTGTGAATCTAAATTATCAAAAGTAGTAGTATATACATTTTCATTGCCATCAGTAGTGAAAAGAATTTTATGATCTGATTTACTTTCAACTATGCATTTATCATTTTGAAATGAAACTTTATATCCTTTATCACACAATTGACTAATGCTCAACAAATTATACTTCAAGCCATCAACTAATAGAACATTATCAATAACCAGGGAAGGATCTTTACTGACCTTACCTACGCCGATGATGTGCCCCTTTGCATTGTCTCCAAACGTCACGTACCCTCCATCCTTGGGAGTGATGGATGTGAACTTTGCTTTATCGCCGGTAATGTGTCGTAAGCACGCGCTATCCAAGTACCACTTGTCCTTTGAAAAGGACGATTTTAAACAAACTTGCAAGATAGACTAAGTAACTGATGCTGGTCCCCAAATTCTATTGGGTCCACAGGGGTTAGTAACTAGATCACCTTTAACTACCCACACCTTTCTAATTTTTACATGTTTATTCCTAAGTGGGCAATCAAATTGAATGTGATTGATTTTCTTGCATTTAAAACATTTTAATCGACACCTTGGATCTTTCGGTGGGATATGAGATTTTGATTAACGTGTGAAATGTCCCAAATAAAGATTAGGTCGTCTAATATTTTCAACACTATTAAAACCAAGTCCCTCTTTGCTAAGAGATTTTCATTGGGCTCCAAGTAGTTTTTCAAAATTACATTAGCCCTCAGTAAATTTTACAAAAAAAATTTGGAGCTATCATCCAATTTTCTTTCAAACTCATCAATTTTCAAATCCTTTTCTTTAAGAATCAAAGCATGAGAATTTTTTACCATTTCAAATAACTTTGACCAATTCTCACTTTTTTTGTTCAAAACATCATTCTCCTTGGTCATTTTATTCAACAATTTAGACACACGAATATATTTAAATTGCAATTCTCTAAAAGTAGGCATGCTATCATATTCACTATCATCGGAAGAATAATTTGAAGATAAAGAGCAAGAACATGATATTTCATCATCATGTTCCATCAAGCACAGATTAGCAACCTCTGAGTCACTGCTACTTTTCATAGCATCCTTTTTCAGTAGTAGGCAATTCGGCTTGATATGCCCAACCTTGTTACAGTTATAGCACATAGAAGAGTTTGAATTTTCCTTTCTTTTACTCGACTCTCCCATATCAGATGCAGACTCCTTATATCATTTATATGGGTTTCTATTCTTCCTGAAGAATCTGCTGAATTTTCTAGTTAGCATGGTCATATCATCCTCAGAATCAAGTTCAATGCATTCACTAGATGTATTAGTGGAAGTTTTTAATGTAGTCACTTTTTCGCCCTATTATGTTCATTGAGTCTCTCATTTATAGCTAATTCATAGGTAATCAGTGAACCTATCAATTCATCGAATGTCATGGCCTTAAGGTCTCTACCCTCAGAAATGGTCGTAGTCTTAGTTTCCCAAACATGAGGCAAGCCTCTAAGGACTTTCCTAATCATCTCATATATAGGATCGGCCTTACCTAATGCATGCAGTGAGTTTATAATGTATGTGAATCTAATGTACATACTTTAAATGGACTAACCTACATTCATCCTAAAAGCCTCATATTCACTAGTCCACATATCTATCCTACTATCTTTTACATCCCTAATGCCTTCATATGTGACTTCTAATTTATCCCAAATGTCTTTTGCAGTAGTACATGCTATTACTCTATTAAACTCATTTACATCAAGACCATAATACAAATTATTCATAGCAGTGACATTCAAACTAACAGCTTTCATATCATCATCATTATATTCTTCCTTAGTTTTAGGAACTCTAGTTGCACCCTCAATTTTCATAGGAACATAATTTCCCTTAGAGACAACCCTCCACACCATCCAATATATATTTTGAAGGTAGATGCACATCCTCTATTTCTAGAAAGTGTAATTAACACTACTGAAAATCAGAGGTCGTGTGGAAGAGGGCCCTTGAGGGAAAGGGGTCATAGTGCTATGAGCTATCCTAGATCTTTTGCAAAATAACTATTGAGTCTATGCTACGTGGTTGTGATACCAATTGTTAGTTTTACCGTAATCCCAAGAGAGGGGTGAATTGGTATTTTCAAATTTTATCCCCTAGGTCAATCCCTTAAGAACAGTATTACACAAGCCTAAGGTCAATCTAGTGCAGATAAAGTAAACCAATATAAACATATAGCAATTGAATATTGGTTTTAAAAATGAGTAATGAGGGGGTATTTATAGACTTTGGGAAATATATGACCGTTGGGGATACGCTCGTCATTTTAGAAAAGATTAAAAAAAATTAATAATGATTAGCGGTTAAAAAATAAGCCAATCTGAGGGGTTCAGTCAGCTGATCCTGAGCATTGGTTGACCAAACACACACAGCAAATTTGATTTTTAAACAAGTTCGGTCAGCTGTGGGTAGTGGCTGGTTGGCTAACCCAAATGGGATTCCGAACCTTTGTAGGCTTGGTCAACCACGACCTAAAACCAATCTGTCAGTTCTTGAAGGTCGGTTGCCTGGGGCCTTTTTGAACTACAAGGTCGGTCGGCCAAGGAGCAGAAGATAGACCAAAATTTATTGGTCGGTCAGCCGAGCAATGGGTTCATTTTTAGGGGCCGGTCACCCGAGATTGATCGCAATTACATTTTTGCCCTCAGGGTGAGTTCAGTCAACCGAGATGATTTAAATTGTAAAGGGTTGGTTGCCCAAGGCTTTTTAATTAAACCTAAAAATCCAACGTTAGTCAATCGAAATCTTGGTCAAATTCATTTTAACCCTAAATTTTGGCCCTAACCAATTAGTTATTAAGAAAAGGTTTTTCTATGAAGTGTGTTGGTCCCTTAGGTCTGTCTACAGTTGTTCTGAGCTTTTATCTGCATCATGCGTGCAATTTATTATTACAAACCAAATGGAAAACAAAATGCATTTGCAATTTAAAACCAAAAGTCTTCTTCTTCTTCTTTGCGGTTCTGCCTTTATGGAATATGCCAGATGTATGATCTTCAAGTTCCTCCTGGCTTCCATTTCCCTTTATCTTATGTGAGTGCCAAATCAAAAACCTATTTAAGCACTCAATGCACAGATAAGACACTTGTGCTTTGTCATCATCAAAATATGGATCAAATTCAAAAAGTCAGTAATCTCCTCCTTTTTGATGATGTCAAACACACCAAAGCAAAATGGGGTTTAGCCTAAAAAGGCTCCCCCTAAGAATATGCATAAATTAAAACATAAACATTGAAGCTCAAGCATAGCAAGAAGACATTAAAAAATTGCATTTTTCTTTAGCAATGAAACATTAAATACATAATGCATGCAGCTCAGATATTTTTCCCTTTGAAATATTTCCCCCTTTTTGGCAATAAAATCATCATTTTGCTTATAAAAATTCTCCCCCTTTTGGCATTGCAAAAGGGTTAGGCTAAGTTTAAAACAATTTAGTCAAAAAAAACTTAGCGTAAGAGAACTCCCCCTTTTTTATATAAACTTGGGCATTAAAAAAAATTGTACTGTTGATTTGAAAAAAAAAAATATTGCAAGAAAACACACACAAGAGTATAACTGGTGATTAAAAGATAAAAAGTACATGTTAAACATTGTTGGACCAAAAATATCCCAAACCTTTGCAATTAAAACACTTTATAAGACTCGTGAGAGATATAAGTTCAAATCACACAGCATATGAAGACAAATGTGGGTTTGAGTATGAGTTCGATCTAACTGGTTAGCATGTATTTTTATGTATGAATGAGTGAACCAGCAATGCTATTCAAAAAAGAATAAAAAGAACAAATATATAAATAATAGGGCAAGAGATAAAGGATTTTAGTTTTGCAAGTATTTCTTGCATGAAAAAAAATTATTTCCCCTAATGATGTTATCAAAAAGTACAAGGGATGTGCTTGCTAAAAAATAAACTTTAATTTAAAGCGAGCAAGCAACATTATACTGGTTAAGCATTTTTGCCCTTTTCATAATATAACCAAAAAAATACAACCACATAGATCCCAAGAATGTGACAATTTAAAGCAAGATCATATGGCAACACAGATGCCTGTGGCTAAACAACATATTCCAATTTAAGACTGTCAATAAAATCAATACATTTTAGCACATGCCACAAAGAATTCACAACAGATCTAAGCAAAAGAAATGTAGGTGAGCATAATATGATAGGAATTTATGTTTACATGCTCCCCCTTTCAATTTTAATGATAGCCTAGATGCTTCTAAGTGCTTATACATATAAAATTTACTTTCATTTAATAGGCTAATAAGCAGTTATTTAGAATCTTTTAACATAACTATACTGGATATTAATTAATTCATTTTAATCATTGCAACCAGTATAGTCTCCCTAGAGTCTTCAAATGCATCAGAGAATATATATTTAGGCATGAAATAATGCTCATAACCTAGAACAATCCATATCTATTTACTAGATATAATGTTCATGGTTTTTCAGAAGAGCCTCAATATTCAAAAAGCTAAATGAGACTTTTATGCTCCTTTTCTAGGGATGGAGCTTAGCTCCTCTAAATGTTTGATGATTATGCTAGGATAAAGTTTAATATTTATTTAGTTTTCACTCATCATTTCAAAAACATCTTAGCATTTATCTTTATCATAATCATCTTTTCTCATGGTTTTATTTTGGAAAAATTCTATTGAAATTTCGGGAGCATGCCATCTATAAATAGAACATTTCCCTCAAAACCTGTACCTGAAATGTGGTTTTTTTTAGCAGATAAATTTTATTAAATATGCAACAACCTAGATCCACTATCAGCATGCAGTTCACATCACTGCATCAGTTATACAGGAGGCATTCAATACAGGCATGCAATCTAGTAGCTCAAATAATAGTTCATAAAATATAAGCTATCCTTCAAGGAGATTTAATCATTTAATGCATTATGGATAGTAATTTGCAATACTGTTCATAAAGACATATAAACATGTAGTATGATTATAGGAGCATCTGATAGAGTTAAGGCGTGCTCCCCCTGAGTTATGCATTAATGTTATCTAATGTCTTTATCTATTTTTCAAGAAATTAGCCAAGTGTTTTAAGATTTTCAATGATTCTGGCTTGGTTTTGAGTTCTTAGGCTTAACGGACCAAAAATTCATAATGAATATTCATTTAGGGGTGATAAGCCTAGTCCAGCCTCTTTTCTTACGATTTTCAAAACGTACGAGGCTAAAATCGAATAGCTTTGGATTTTTTTTTGTTCATGCACGTATAGGTTTCTCAGTCAATTGCATTTTCATATATGTTGAAACTTATAACAATCATTTTAGCTAAAAAGTAAGGTGTACTCCCAAAAGAGTGGTGAATTGGGATTTAAAAATTTCTTTGTGAACTTTTGGTTAAGTATAACCCTTTTTGAATTTTAAGATAATCTCACAATTTAATTTAACTTGATATTGATATTGTTGACTCTACGAGTCCAATCTTGTTTTGATAATGACAAATCACTTGATATTTGATCTGTGCATTGAGTTTTTGAATAGGACTTACACTAAGCATGCATGGAAAGTTAACAAATCTTGGCAAGATCCATAGAACTCAAAGAGTACGAGAATCAAGATGCAAGCGGCAAAGTTCAAGAATATCTTGGGAAAGGGTATTTAGAACTCATGTACTTACATTTTCGTATGATTTAATTTGAGGCTCATTATAACTTAGAATGGTTTTAGGATTCATGCATTTCATGTACATCATTAGGAAACTCTCATGGACATTGAAATGTTTTCAAAATCATGAAAAATATGTTTTATGAAAGACCCAAGAAAAGGAGCCAAGCATATTTTTAATTAGAAATGAAAATTTAAGAAAATGGGGACTTTGGTCGCCTGAACTCAAACCTCAGTAGCCCGAAGAATTTCTTTGGTTGCCTGAAGATTAAGTTTAGTCGCCTGAATAATTAAATGGGAAATTCAGAACCTAGCAGAGGTACCTCGGTCGCCTGACCTTGGAACCTCAAGCGCCTGAAGTTGACATTTCAAGAGCTTGAAGTCGAGTTTGATTGCTTGAACTCACGGGAAAGCCTAAAATTTAGTTCTTTATTAAAAAGACACCCGAAGTATCTTATTGATCCAATGGTTGAGATTAATTCTAAGGGTAATATACTATATATTATGAATATCTAAACCCTAGAACACAAGTTAGACACAAAAGAAAGAGAAGAACACAATTTGTTGCAATATCATTGAAAAGTGTTATACGATTGCCTATACATCAATCTAAAATCTTCAAGCTTGGGCAAATCAAGTCAGATTTTCAAAGGAAACTTGTTTACTCTAATGGACTTCAATCATCTAGTGAGGTTTGATCTTTCAAGTTTTTATTTCTCAAGAACCTCTCATCACATCTTGTGTTTTCTTGAGTATCTTTAGAAAGAGTTTTAGATCTTGAGTGTGCACACACATATAAAAGTTGATTTTTGTAAAAATCATTTTGTGAGAAAGTCTTGTTAGCTTGGTTCATTGATTGTTGGATTCAAGAGTATATAAACATATATATTTTTTGTTCATAAAGTTTTTTTTTTATTGAGAAACCTAATTTGGTGGAAAGATTGAACTTTGAAAGAAGCTTTGTGATTTTGATTCAGTTTGTATTCAAGACAAAGATTTTGTTAACTAGTTTGCTTTAAATATACTTGTGCATTTTTACAAAGTAAACCAACAACCCTAGTTAACTCCAAGGCATTTCAAATATATTTTTACTTGAGAGTTTTGATTAAATACGAATTTGTGTGTTGACACATATCATACATCAAACGATTGTATCGTTTTTCGTACATTCTTGAGCTTCAAGTTATATCATATGTTAATGTGCTAGGAAATTGAATTGCACTCACAAGCTTTTGTTAGAAGCATTGTTTTGAGTGTTATTTTCAGATTTCATTGTAAACACGGTTCGGGTTGTGAACCGGGTGTGAGGAGGAAGTTGTACCTCTTGTGAGCCGTGGATAAAGAGGGAGCTGTACCTCTTGTAAGCAACGGTTTGTAAGGGAAGCACCATCCCATTTTAAGGAGCATGGTTTTTAGTGAATCCTTGAGTGGTTGCTCAAGATGACGACGTAGGCCAAGTCGGCTGAACCTCGTAAAATCGTGTTTGTCTTCTCTCTTCCTTTTACTCTTTATTTTCCGCGTTATATTTACATTTAGTATATTGCATGCATAGATAGGATTGCCACACTCATACATAATCGAGCAACAAGAAGTAGTTGGTAAATTGATAAGAAGTATGTAAAAGGAAACTAAGTGGCTTAATTTTTTTTTATATCCAATTCACCCCCCCCCCCCCCCCCCTCTTAGGATTCCACCTTAATCAACATTTGGTATCAAAGCGGGTTTACTTAGACTTGATAGTTAATTTGTAAAACAATCACATGGCACACATTGAGTTAATTTGTAAAACAATCACATGGCACACATTGGTGTAACTCCATTTGGTGAGGGAAACTCATCCACTAGACCACCCATTTTCTGTGGTGTAAATTATACCTATTGGAAACGTAGGATGAGCAAATATCTACTGAACATAGATTGGAAGGTTTGGAAAATTGTGACTAAAGGAAATCACATTCTCATGAAAGTAATTGATAAGATTAATGTACCTAAAACTAAAGATGAATATACTGAAGAGGATTGGAAGTCAATTCAAAGTAATGCCACTGCCATGAATATACTCTTCCGTGCACTAGACATCAATGAATTTAATAGGGTAATGGCATGTAACTCAGCTAAAGAAATTTGGAAAAAATTAGAAGTTACATATGAAGGCACTAAGGAAGTAAAGGATAGCAGGATAGACATGCTCACTAGTGAATATGAAGCATTTAAAATGACGGTTGATAAATCCATACAACCCATGTACACTAGATTCACACACATCATTAACTCTTTAAATGCTCTTGGAAAAACTTACCCTTCTTATAAGTTGATCAGGAAAATACTCAGGGGATTACCTCCAATGTGGGAAGCTAAAGCTACTGCAATAGTAGAAGGGAGAAATCTCAAGGAGATGTCAGTGGACGAACTCATTGGATCACTTATCACCTATGAGTTGGCGATAAACGAGAGGAAAAATGAACAAAGCAAAGCTAAGAAGGTCACTGCACTTAAGGCATCATCAAGCTACTCAAGTGAAGGAAGCGATTTTGAAACGGATGATGACATGGACTTGCTAACAAAGAAGTTCGGAAAGTTCTTAATGAAGAACAAAAAGTTCAACAGAAAATTTCGGAACTCTAAATCAAAACCAGGAGAGCAAAGCATGAAGAAAAAGAAGGAGGATCCACCAACATGCTACAATTTCTGAGAAGTTGGACACATCAAGCCTGAGTGCCCCAAACTCATAAAAGCTTCAAAGAAAAAGAAGAAGATGCTGAAAGTCAGCTGGGATACACACAGCACTAGCAGTTCAGAATATAAACCCAGCGACGACGAGGTTGCCAATCTATGTCTAATGGCACATGATGACTTTGAGGTACAATCATCTCATTCATCATCTTCATACTACTCTAGTGAATCTGAAAATGAAAATGATATGATATCATATGATGATCTAAAACAAGAATACCTATACACTATTAAAATGCTTGAGAAGAAAACAAAGAAAATTTATGAGTTAAGAAGCAAAGTCAAAGAACTTTCAAATCTTGCTAAACACCAAAATGAATCCCATGCATCTTTCATAAAGGATAAAGAGTTGAAAATTGAGGAGTTAAAAAAGGACTTGAAAGACAAAGTTGAAATTATCTATAAATTTACTGAAGGACAAAACAATTTTGAAAAGCTCTTAGGATCTCAAAGAAATTCTCTAGAAAAAGAAGGGCTCGGTTTTAATGGTAAAGAAAATATAAGGAAAAGACAATTTTACATGGGGTATTTCACAAAAGAATCAAAGTCATTTGTTCCAACTAAGAATCATTATAGATATACTACATGCTTTAAATGTAGAAGGTTGGGTCACATACAATTTGATTGTCCTTTAAAAAATAAAGATGTAAAAATTAAGAGAGTATGGAAGGTGAAAGGTCAAACTAGCACAAACCCTCCTGGACCCAAGACAATCCGGGTACCAAAGCTAGTTGTTTAATTGTGTCTTGCAGATTTGCTTAAGATCCGCATCTTCAAAAGATAGATGGTATATGGATAGCAGATGCTCACGCCACATGACCGGAGACAAATCAAAATTCACATCCTTCACACTCAAGGATGAAGGGTTTGTTACTTTTGGAGATAATGCTAAGGGAAGGATCACAGGTGTCGTTAAAGTCGGTAATGATTCCTCACTTATTATTGATGATGTTTTATTAGTTGAAGGCCTAAAGCACAATTTATTGAGCATAACTCAATTATGTGATAAAGGCTACAAAGTATCATCTGAACATGACAAGTGCATAGTTGAACACAAAACTGATAATAAGATACTGTTCATTGCTAAGCGACATGAAAACGTATACACCACAAGTTTTGATAACCTAACTTCACAAAGTGTAACATGCTTATCTGCTATGAATGAAATAAGCTGGATTTGGCATAGGAGACTAGGACATGCAAACATGGACTTAATTTCAAAATTAGTTAAGAAAGAATTAGTTAAGGGACTGCCCAAGACAAAATTTGTGAAAGATAAAATCTGTAATGCATGCCAACTAGGAAAACAATCAAGAACAAGCTTTAAGAAGAAGAAAGAGATCTCCATTACTAGGCCACTTCAAATGCTGCACTAAGACTTATTTGGACCAAACCAAATTCAGAGCTTAGGAGGAAAATCATATACTTTTGTCATAGTTGATGACTTCTCAAGATACACATGGGTACTATTCTTAGGTCATAAAGATGAAGCATGTGCAAATTTTATAAATCTATGCAAGAGAGTACAAAATGAAAAGGGATACACAATTACCAAAATTCGAAGTGATAGGGTAGAGAGTTTAAAAATCAAGGCATGGAAGACTATTGCAACTCATTAGGAATTGCCAATAATTTTTCAGCCCTTAGAACACCACAACAAAATGGCATAGTTGAAAGAAATAATAGATCTATACAAGAAATGGCCAGAACTATGCTTAACGAACATAGATTACCCAAATACTTTTGGGCCGAGACAGTGAATACCACCTGCTATGTACTAAATAGAGTTCTAATTAGAACATCACTTAATAAGACTCCTTACGAGTTATGGAATGGTCATAGACCAAACATATCATATTTTTATGTTTTTGGCTATAAGTGTTTTGTGTAAGAGACAATGAGCATTTAGGAAAATTTGATGTAAAATCTGATGAAGGTATCTTCCTAGGGTATGCCTTAGATAGTAAAGCATATAAAGTATATAATAAACGAACATTGACGGTTATAGAATCTATTCATGTAATATTCAATGAGACAAATCCCTTCCTCAAAAGAACTGATGAAGATGAACTTGAATTAAACAAGGAACTAAAAGAACTATCAATTGAGAATGATTCAGAAAATAAAAATAAACTTAAAGAACCATCCATTGAAATTGAAGAAACTACAACTGAGGTAAATGCACCACCTAGAGAATGGAAATACATAAAGAATCATCCCATAGATCAAATAATAGGAGAACCATTACGTGGAGTAGCCACTCGCTCCTCTCTTAGGAACATGGGTAGTCATTTTGCATTTTTATCACAAGAGGAACCTAGGAATGTAAGTGAAGCTATAGAGGATGAATCTTGGGTGCTATCCATGCAAGAGGAATTAAATCAATTTGACAGAAACAAAGTTTGGACTTTAGTTCCCAGACCAGAGGATAAATCAATCATAGGGACCAAATGGATATATAAGAATAAGAAAGATGAAAATGGAATAGTTGTAAGAAATAAGGCTAGATTAGTAGCTCACGGATATAACCAAGAAGAAGGTATAGATTTTGAAGAAACATTTGCCCCAGTACCTAGGATGGAAGCCATACGAATGTTATTAGCATACGCAGCGTTTAAGAATTTCAAGCTATATCAAATGGATGTGAAAAGTGCATTTTTAAATTACATAAATGAGGAAGTGTATGTAGAACAACCCCCAGGGTTTGAAAACCATAAGAATTCAAATCATGTTTATAAACTAACAAAGGCCTCGTATGGTTTAAAGCAAGCTCCTAGAGCTTGGTATGAAAGGCTAAGCGGATTTCTATTGGAAAATGGATTTATAAGAGGAAAGATAGATACAACCTTGTTCATAAAGGCTAAGAAAGATGATATTCTCCTAGTGCAAGTATATGTAGATGACATCATCTTTAGCGCTACTAATAAAGAATTGTGTAATGAATTTGCCAATACAATGCAAAATGATTTTGAGATGAGCATGATGGGTGAACTAAATTTCTTCTTAGGACTTCAGATTAAACAAGAAAATCATGGAATATTCATAAATCAATCAAAGTATATTAGAGACCTACTCAAAAATTTTAACATGGAAGATGGAAAAATACTAGGTACACCTATGAGCACTTCATTGAAATTAGATAAAGATGAACAAGGTATACCAGTAGATGTAAAACTATATCGTGGAATGATAGGTAGTTTGTTATACCTAACTGCCAGTAGACCAAATATAATGTTTAGCGTATGTTTGTGTGCAAGATTTCATTCTGCTCCAAAAGAGTCTCACTTGCTAGCTGTTAAACGTATACTTAGATATTTGATAAGAACCATGGACATTGGGTTATTGTATCCTAAGCACACATCATTTGAGATTCTTAGTTATTCAGATGCTGATTATGCGGGTAGTAAAGTGGATAGGAAGAGCACTAGTGGTACTTGTCACTTCTTAGGACACTCCTTGGTCTCTTGGTTTTCCAAGAAACAAAATTCAGTCTTTCCACAGTTGAAGCTGAATACATAGCGGCAAGTAGTTGTTGTGCTCAAACGCTTCACATGAAGCAACAACTGAAGGATTTTGGATTAAGCTATGAAACAATTCCCATAAGATGCGATAATACGAGTGCAATAAATATCTCAAAGAATCCCATATTACATTCACCAACTAAGCACATAGAAATATGACATCACTTTCTTCGTGACCATGTACAAAAAGGGGATGTAAGACTTGAGTTTGTATGCACGAATGAACAATGGGCTGATATATTCATAAAACCACTTGCGGAGGATAGATTTATACAAATTAGACGTGAATTAGGTCTCATGCATAGTTGAGAGGTTGCTTAGAATCATGTTACATGATATAATTCAGGGGGCGCAACATCTCTTATGACTTAATCACTTGAAAGTGCATATTATTAATATTTGGTATCAACATTTGGATACATTCAAAACCTTAAGATCTCTAAGAGGAGAAGAACATAAGGTTGCATCTACTCATGCTTTATTTGTTTACACCTTTTTGTTTATGTCAAAATGGGGAGAAATTTTGGAAAAGCAAAAATAATAAAATGGAAGCAAAGAGTCTTCATAAAACTAATTTGCAAAGGGTGAGATATTCAAAGGGAGAAATCTAGCATATTACATCCATTATGAGCATATTTCATATTTCATTTGGATTTAGGCTAAACACTTCGTGTATGAACATGAGCATATTTTCATTCATTGAATATTTGATGCATTAATTAAGGGGGAGCCTTGTTAGGCATAACCCATTATATATATATTTTTGCTTGTGCATTTGTCATCATCAAAAAGGGAGAGATTGTTGACTGTACGAGTCCAATATTGTTTTGATAATGACAAATCACTTGATATTTGATCTGTGCATTGAGTTTGTGAACAGGACTTACACTAAGCATGCATGAAAAGTTAACAAATCTTGGCAAGATCTATGGAACTCAAAGAGTACGAGAATCAAGATGCAAGCGGCAAAGTTCAAGAATATCTTGGGAAAGGGTATTTAGAACTCATGTACTTACATTTTCGTATGATTTAATTTGAGGCTCATTATAACTTAGAATGGTTTTAGGATTCATGCATTTCATGTAGCATTTCATGTACATTATTAGGAAACTCTCATGGACCTTGAAATGTTTCCAAAATCATGAAAAATATGTTTTATGAAAGACCTAAGAAAAGGACCCAAGCATATTTTTAATTACACAATTTTTATATTTGTTGTGTATTTCAATGATCTTAGCTTTTAAAAAAAAACACAATCCAATCAACATAGTATCCAATGATATTCCAATTTTAAGTTCAAACCTTTTATGTGAAGACACAGCTTGATCAAATTTAGGAACCAATTTAAGATGGTCTAGAAACCAATGTCAAATTTTAATTTTGCTTTTGAGTATGTCAATCCAACAAACAATATAGTATGTTGATAAAGAATCAAACTTAGAAATTTAGTAGCCTTTCAAAATTCAGTATTTGATACCTATCAATCAACACACTTTCTATAATCAAGGTTTCTACAAAAGATCAATCAACGTGCTCCCTTAAATCCAAGTTTCCTCAATTCCCAATAACAGATTAATTTTCAACAATTAAGTAAACATACTCACAATTTATATATATGCAGAAAATTAAAGAGATTAAGGAAGAAAAAGACACCAAGATTTTATGAGGTTCGGCTATACCCGCCTACGTCCTCACCTTAGGCAACACACCTAAGGATTCCATTATACCACTAATTTATGGGCGGAGCAAACCTTTACAACACTCCTTCAATAGGATAGAGCCCTCATCTCCAAGAGATACCCCACGCTCAGTACAATCCTTCAAGTATAGTGGAGCCCCCTCTCCATGCAATACCCCACGCTCGATACAACGATTCAAACAACCTGAGCCATCAAAAACAATAACAAAAACAAAAGCCTTGTGTACAAGAACAACTCTCAATAAGAGCAAATTAGTACAAGTGATAAGCAAAATATAACTCAATCAAATTCAATATAGAGATGAAGCTCAAGATAAATATCACTGGAAGTTGATCTTAGATTTGAAATCTCAGTATAATGATTGTAAGCTTTTGTACTTCAGCAAGAACTTTTAGCAGTGTGTATTCAATAAAAGAGCTTTTTGAAAGTATGAGAATTAGATTGCTTTACTGCTTGTTGGTATCTAATCCTTGGGCTTAATCATGTATTTATAGAGTTTAAAAAGTATTTTTCATGTTGTCCAAGATGCTTGAAGTATTCGCCAAGTTTTCACATAGTTTGGTGGCCAAGAAATCACTTTTGGAAAGTTTCCTAACTATTAAAATTTGAATTTTTCGATGGTCTGTGAACTGCACTTAGAGGGTCAGTCACCTGGGCCTTTTTAAAATAGAGTATTTTTGAAACAATATAGGGTTAGTCAACTAGGCTTTGATGGGTCGGTCTCCTGGACAAGTTCTGTCTACTGTTCAGTCACCTAAACAGATATGGTCAATTGTTTGACAAATTCGCCCACCTTTCTGTATTTTAGTCATAAAGTTTTCTATACAGCTCCAAATTAGATGTTCTTAGTATCAACAGAAAGATAAGAAAAAATCCTACTACTTTCATGTTGATCATTATTGAAGATAAAATTTCGTTGTTAGAGAAACTTTCACATCAATGCAGATATAGAAAAAAAAGAACAAAATTTGGAAAATCCTATTTTGGTTTTTTTTCATTCCAAAAATAATTTTAACCTTTTTGAAATATGTTTTGACCTTATAAAAAATATTTTCCAAGTATTTTAAAAGGTATCTAGGTCCAAGAAATTAACCTAAGAGCTTCATGCATCCATATTGAAATTGTTTGAAATACTTACATAAAGACTTCTTAAGACTTTGACATTCTAAGCACTTAAGCCTTCATGCATGTCTTTCTTTGAATCCATCTTGTCTTCAAGTTTTAATAAACTTTAAGCTTCATCAAATTTTTCTATCTTTGAATCCAAGCTTTTTTTTTTCTTCAATTTTCTTTTGTTTCATCATGAGACAAGCATAATCTTCATGTGAGCTTCTTTACAAATACTTAAGCTTGATCCTTTAGATACTTGATCAGTTATGAAAACTTTTGAGCTTGATATCTTTTTATGAAAGCTTTTGAGCCCTGAAACATATCTTAGCAAAACATGTTAAGATCCTTTACTTTGTTATCATCAAAACAAGATTCGTAAGCCTTGTTAGGCCAACAATCGCCCCCTTTTTTATGATGACAAATAAGGAGCAAAAATTTGAGTCAACCTTAATAAGGCTCTTCCTTACAATAAGCATCTTAACAATATCTGTAATATCAAGATCAATTTCATATTAATTTCAATATCATGCTTATATATCAAGATCAATTATCATGCTCATATATATCATCATATATCCCCATTTGTAATATCAAGATCAATTTCAATATCACGCTCAAATTTTCAATTTATAGTGAGTAAATATACATGCTTAGGTATGCAATTTCTTGCTTATTTTTTGCCCAAAACTTTTCCTCTTTTTGACATCAGTCAAAAAGATTAAGATATCAAGAAAAACATATAATAAATGTTAAGGCAAAGAGCAACCATAAGACAAAGTGTATATATCTAGTGAAGGCACAAAGTAGAAACTTTGCATTCATCATGCATATAAAGATAGACAGCAAGTTCCAAAGTAGCATGAGAAAATACAAAGGATTGTATATCGTAATTTTCAATAATCTTCAGTATTCATGATTTCATAGCTTAACAAATCTAACTCCCCCTAAATGAAATGTATTTCATGTTCAATAATTTTATAATTTCATTCTTGAAGGACAAACTATGTATCCATGTATTGTATGAGTGTAAATATCACGTGAAGCTATCATCTTTCTCAATCATTCTTTTAAATTAATCATGTCATGCTCATGCTCAGTTTGCTAAATTTTCTCTCCCTTTTTATATCAACAAAAAAATAAACCAAAAGAAATATTATGCAAAGGTAATAAGGACCAAAAAATTCGCATCTAAATTACAATAACAAAGTCCATAACCTAGCATATATTTCAATCATAACATAATCATCCATCACTAAGATGGTCGAGAGAAAAAAATAAAATAAAAGAACTAAGCACAACAAAATAATATTTCAACCCAGCTTAGTGTTTGGTTTCACAAAATATATATGCATCTTGCATTTCCATCAGATTTGTATGCTCATGCTCATGCTTTCTTCAAACAATTATCATTATTCCTTATTTGAAATTCTTATGCAATAAGCTCAATTTGCTTCATATTTTCTTTCTTTTGATTTCAGATAATTCTTTTTACATATGAATACCAAAATTCATATGGCTTTTCAAATCTCAATACTTTTTAAGTTAAGCCTTGTACAATACGAGCTTTCTTGATTTGTGGCCAACAATGTCATTCTTGTATTTATTTGTTTAATATAATAGTCGTTAATAAGCTCAGAAACTCTTCTTTAAGTTTGTCCATTTCAACTCGCTCAATATCCTTGTATTAAAGTTGACTTTTCAATAGTTTGAACAAGGATAAATTTTCTTTTTGGAATCTTTGAATTCTCTGGATTTCTTAGATTTTCTCAACTTCTCAGGTTCTCTATTATAGTAGATATTTTTATTAGTAACTTACATTCAAAGCATTTATCTACTATCAAAGCATATTTATAGTTATTTTCTAAATCTCTTAAGATTGGCTACTTTAAACCCTGTAGGCTATAAAGGCATTCCCATCCCTTTTTATTTTAGTACAAATTTAGCTTTATTAATTCCTATAAAGGGAGTGACTATTCCTAAGACCTATGGAGTCCTTAGTTTGTGAACTATGCCATCATCTTGGTATCCATACTTTCTTGCATCTTGATGGAGAGTTTTTTTTTTACTTTCCAAACTTGTTTAACTTTCACACCCTTTCTCTTTAATGGACATTCAAACTTTATGTGTCCTTTCTTCTTACATAGGAAGCATGTGATGTGAGTGTATGCATTTGAGGAGGTGCTAGCATAGTCTTTGGAGGCTTTTGCAAAGTACCCTATGTAGAGGTTCTTTTTCCTTGTGTTCTCAACTCCATTGAATCCTATGCCTTCTTTATCCAAAGATATTCTTTGTGATCCAATCATTTTATCAAAGTTCTCCTTTCCTCTTGTAAAACTGTAAATTATTTTATTTTGATCCTCAATTTTACTTTCAAGGCATAGTATTTCTGAATCTTTAATTCCTTTGCAGTTAGCTTGTAGCCTTACTAGTTCTGTTGTCATCTGATTTATCTTGTTTTCAAGTTCATCAATGACTAGGTCCTTTTCTTTTTCAATTAAAGCTTGAGATCTTAAATATTCTAGTTCTTTCATCATCTTTTCATTCTTGCTTTCTAATCTCTTGATTTTTAGATCCTTTTCTCTTTCAGTAAGATTTTTAGATTCTAATTCTTTCATTACAGCTTTATTCTTATTTTTCAATGAAGTGTATTGTTTAGTCATATTAACTAGAATCTTATGAACCTTGAATAGGTCACTTTGTAGTTCTTCATAAGATGACATACTCTCATCATTGGATTCATCAAATGAATCATCAAAAGAATCATTAAATGATTTAGATGAGGAGCTTTGTTCTTCATCATCATCCCATGCCATAAAGCAAGTATTAGCAACCTCTTGGTCACTTGATTCACTATCTGAACTACTTGTACTTATATTGTCCCATGTAGTGGCCTTCATTGTTTTTTTCTTTTTCTTCTTGGAATCCTTCTTAGGTTATGGAAAATCCCGTATTATGTGTCCAACTTTCTTACATTTATAACACATTGGAAGTTCAGCCTTTATTTTCTTCTTACTGATTTCTTCTTCTTCATCTTCATCTAATTTTCAGTTCCAAATTTTTCTTGTAAATTTATTCTTCTTTCTAAGGATTTTTTCAAGTCTTTTGGTTATGAGGACTACATCATTTACATCTATCACTTCTTCTTCTTCATCACTAGAGCTTTCACTTGAAGCTTTGAAAGCAATGGATTCCTTAGTTTTAAATTTTCCACTTCTTTCATTTATTGTCATCTCATTTGTGAGGAGAGAACCTATTATTTCATCTAGGGAGGTATTTTTCAAATTTCTTCCTTCCGTAATTGTTATGGCCTTAGGTTCCCAAATTGGTGGAAGTCCTCTAAGGATTTTTCAGATCATTTCATAAGTTGAGTAATTTTTCCCTAAGGTGCCGAGGGAGTTTATTATATGGGTGAACCTAGTGTACATAATAGTGATGGTTTCATCTGGGTTCATCCTAAAAGCTTCATACTCTCTTGTGAGCATGTCGATTCTACTATATCTAACATCAACTGTTCCTTCATAGGTTACTTCAAGTTTATCCCAGATTTCTCTAGCTGATTTACATGCCATGACCCTATTGAATTCATTTACATCAAGAGCACAATATAGTGCAGTCATTGCACTTGAATTTACTTATAACATTTTAAGATCATTTTTGGTCATCTCTTTGTCTTCTTTAGGTATTTCTTTACCATCAACTGTTTTAGTGGGGATAAGGTCACCATATATGCCAACCTTCCATGCTTTCCAATCCATAGTTTGTAAATAGATTCTCATTCTTTGTTTCCAAAATGTGTAGTTTACACCGCATAAAAGATGAGGTCTAGTTGAGGATTGACCTTCAACAAAAGGAGATACACCTTGGTGTGCGATAGGGACCTTTATGTAGCTTCTAGTTAGGATTTACTACAACCCCTCTCTGATACGCATTGAAAAGTAAGGTGTACTCCCAAGAGGGGGGGTGAATTGGGATTTAAAAATTTCTTTGTAAACTTTTGGTTAAGTATAACCCTTTTTTAATTTTAAGTTAATCTCACAATTCAATTTAACTTGATATTGATATTATTATTATCAACCACCTTATTTATATTACCCAACAATTAATAGGATATTATCAAGTCAATATATTTGAAAGTCCCTCAAGATCTCAACAAACTTGCTCTAATATAGTAATTTATTACTTTACAAGATTAAACTCAACAACTCAGAAACTAACTAGATTTTTAGAAACACTTGAAAACTGATAATCTTGATTAATTTCAATTGATCAATTTGAATAGATAAGATAATTACACAATCTTTATATCTGTTGCGTATTTCAATGATCTCAGCATTTCAAATAAAACTAAATCCAATCAACTTAGTATCCAATGATATTCCAATTTCAAGTTCAAACCTTTTATGTGAAGACACATCTTGATCAAATTTAGGAATCAATTTAAGATGGTTTAGAAACCAATATAAGATTTTAGTTTTTCTTTTTAATATGTTAATCCAAATAACAATATAGTATGCTGATAAAGAATCAAACTTAGAAATTCAGTAGCCTTTCAAAATTCAGCCTTTGAAACCTATCAATCAACACACTTTCTTTAATCAAGGTTTCTGCAAAAGATTAATCAACGTACTCCCTTTTAGGTTTCCACAAAAGATCAATCAATGTACTCCCTTAAATCAAAGTTTTCTCAATGTCCAATAACAGATTAATTTTCAACAATTAATTAAACATACACGCAATTTATATATATGCAAAAAATTAAAGAGATTAGGGAAGAGAAAGACACCAATATTTTACAAGGTTTGGCTATACTTGCCTACGACCTCACCTTAGGCAACAAACATAAGGATTCCACTATACCACTCTTTTATGGGCAGAACAAACCTTTACAAAATCGTTCAATATGATAAAGTCCTCCTCTCCAAGTGATACCCCACGCTTGGTACACTCCTTCAAGTAGGGTGGAGCCCCCTCTCCAAGTGATACCCCATGCTCGGTACAACAATTCAAACAACCTGAACTGTCAAAAATAATTACAAAAACAATAGCCTTGTGTACAAGAACAACTCTCAATAAAAGCATATTAGTACAAATGATAAGCACAATATACTTCAATCAAATTCAACATAGAAATGATGCTCAAGATAAATATCACCAGAAGTTGATCTTAGATTTGAAATCACGGTATAATGATCTTAAGCTTTTGTACTTCAACAAGAACTTTCAACAATGTGTATTCAATAAGAGAGCTTTTTGAAAGTATGAGAATTAGATTGCTTTGCTGCTTGTTGGTATTTAATCCTTGGGTTTAATCATGTATTTATACAGTTTAAAAAGTAATATCACCGAAGTTACTAACAGTAATATCACCGAAGTTAACAAATGATTCAACATAAGATATATTACAATATTTTTTATGAGAATCATCACATGCATTATTAATAGAATTATCATGATATTCAATAGATGATTCAACATATAAATTATCACAGTATTTTTAATAAGAGTCATTTATTGGGGTAGAGTTAGGATCATATACCTCTTTTCTAGGTCTTCCTATATGTCCTGTGCACTAACACAAGCCATGAACTCCTGAAAGAAGTTAGTCTCTAAAGCAAAGTATAACATATTTATGGCATGTAAATTTTCATGCATTAAATTAATGTCATTTTTAACTACGGGCAAACAAATTCCTTTAACAGTTACCTGTCAGGCCCTCCAGTCCATTAATTTTAAAAATATGCTCATTTTCAATTTCCAGACAAGAAAATTTTCACCATAAAATATTGGAGGTTTGGAAAATGATTGTCCTTCACCGAATGGGGATACACCACTTTAAGCCATCGCAATCTTTAGCATAAGTGGCTAAACTTTTTGCAACGAGGCTCTGATACCAATTTTTGGAATTGGTGTATTCTCAAGAAGGCGGCGAATTGGGTATTTAAAAATTATTGCCTAGGTTCAATTCAATTCAGCACTCAGTATAACTCAACCTAGGGTCTTTCTAGGTAAGAACAATGCCCAACAATAATTTCTTGAGCAGATACACAACACAGATAAAACAAACTCAGTACTTCCCATTCATTCACTATAATTAAGATATAAATATTCAAGCACGAAATTTAAAAGGCATAGGGAAGAGAGTGACACAATATATGTTATTGAGGTTCAACATGTAACACCCTGACCCACCACGTGGGCTCGGGGTGCTACTTTATTCATGTATGTGTACCTAATACCATATTCATTATATAAATGCAGTGAAAATAAATAAAACATTGTCCAAAATCCATTACTAGAGTTTTAAACTATTAACATACATAAAAGTCTCCCGATATCCATAATACGTTCCAAAAAAAAGAAAGAAACTAACTCCGTTCGTACGACCATATTACATATCCATAAAACTTCCCACGTAACTTAAATATAGTAGAGTTCTTACAAACACTCACAAAAACTAACTGACTATCACCCTGCCTGGGGTTCGTTGTACTCGGCCTCAAGATGATCTTGAAAAGATAATTTGTATATTGAGGTGGCACATTTCTCAGTAAGGTAGATTAAGTTAATATCAGCGTGTGGAATTTTAGTTTATACAGAAAACATTTCGTTCTCCATTTAACCGAAAATAACAGTTATACATTATACTCACTCTACACAGTTGAAAATACCCTTTTCATTTCCACCATATAAACCAGTTCAATAATCAAAGATACCATTTACATAAATTAGCATACATGCGTAAAAGACACTGCTTGGGACTAAACACCATTTACTTCTCCCATTGCATGGGTTATGCGGCTCGAAGGCTAGACTTAGCCCTGGGGGATCAACCCAGACTAAGTCAAAGTATCCATCGGCTAATATACACCTGTAGGGATCCACAACCCAGTGGCAGGTCTGATTATCTTACCACTTCCTGGTTCAGATCCCAAGGAAGGTACCACCTCTACGTAGGCTAATTGGCTGAAACCACCCTACACCTCTCTATCCGGGGTGGACGCACATGGCCAAACAATAATTCTCTAAAGTTGGTACCATGCTCACAATACAATTAGTCCTCAGGATTCTTATACCATATCATGCAATTTAAGTAATAAAACTATAGTATAAATTCATTTGTATAAAATCAGTCATTTCACAAAAATAGGCCCCTGTACGTTAAATAAACTCGGCCCCCAGACGTCAAGTAAAACCCGGCTCACAGGTATTAAATAAAACCCCGGCCCTCGGACATCAATTAAAACTTGGCCCTCAGCTGTCAAGTAAAACTCGGCCCCCAGCCATCACATAAAACTTGACCTGCAGCCGTCATATCAATATCTAGCAATTTTCACAAACAGTTCTAGTATGTTTAACAAATAGTTCCAGTATTTTCAGTACCATACACAAACTCGGTTATACAATAACCCCATAATATTATTCACCTGCCACACGATTTCAGTATTTAAACGTAGTCCATAAATAATCAACAAGTACCTCATAATATATTTAATTGATAAACAACTGTTCTCCGTCCATATTATTCAAAATACCATATTATATATTTTAGGTTTGAAAAGTCCATTTTGAATGGTTGGTTTTTGAAATAACAACTAAAAACATAAATATACATACATACAAAGCAGTTTGATCGGTTCAATTTTCATAAAATCCTAACTTAACTTAATCCCCTTACCTATTTACTGAGAGAGTTCCTACAATGCTCCTAAAGTCCACCCTACAACGATACGGAGCTCAAAATCCTGAAACCACATTTCCCCTAGTTCAATCAATTCAAATCCTAGATTACCAACCATTAAACATCCCCAGGCCCATACACCCTATTTAACTAATTACATGCTAGACAGATAGCCTATTTCTACCCTTACCTCAACTTTGGAGTGATGCCTGGAAAGACCCATTACAAAAATCTACTCCACTGGACTTGTAGAGAAACGCCCCTAGATCCTCGTGGTAACTTCCGATTGTCGATTCGGGTGACAAACGACGAGAAATCAGAGAGAGAAGGGGTGGGGCGCGAATTTAGAAAAAGAGAGAGAGAGAGAGAGAGAGAGAGAGAGAGAGAGAGAGAGAGAGAGAGAGAGAGAGATTTAGGTTTATTAATGAAGAAGAAATTTTATTATAGGTAGTTGACTCTGAAAACTTCGTCGAAGGGTTGCAGAAGGACGTTCGTCAATGAAAGAAGGGGTTCATCGATGAACCTTAAGCTTGAAATTTCCTGTCATTCAGGAATTTCTTCATCGACGACGCCTGAACTTCATCGACAAGACACAGAAGGCCACTCGTTGACGAAAACAGGGGATTCGTCGATGAGTCCTACTACTTTGCCCTTTTAAATTTTCCTTCCTTCTTTTCTTATTTATTTCTTTTATTTTCTAGGTTCAAGTTTCTACAATGTCCCCCTTTATAAAAATTTCATCCTTGAAATTGCTATTTTTTACCAATAACATCCTTAATTCACAATCTATATTTACAGAAGAGTTGATAGCCACCCACATAATGGCCTCGTCCCAAGTTTATTAAATACCCTCACTTATGGCGGAGGAATACCATGGTTACACACAATGTCTTGGGAGATTATAATATCAAACAAAACTCTCCTAAAGACCATTCATATATGAAACCATAAATAACTAAAAAAATTACACAACCTACAAAAAAAACTAATGCTTGCCGTCTAGTGCTAAAACTCTCTGAAAAGCTATTGGTATTTCTAATGTATTTTTATTTCTAATTCTCAAGAAGCCTCCTCTACTACATGATTACACCATAGTACCTTTATTAACTGTATGTCCTTAGTACACAATTCCTGTATTTTTCGATCCAGAATCTGAACTGGTACCTCCTCGTATGCTAGAGCATCCCCGATCTCCAAAGGCTCATAACTTATCACGTGCAAAGGATCTGGCACGTACTTCCTCAACACTGATATATGGAAAACATTATGAACTCTAGACTGCGCTAAGGGTAACGCCACTCGATAGACAGCTGGACCAATCCTTTTCAGGATCTCGAATGGCCTAATGTACTTAGGGCTTAACTTGACTTTCTTCCCAAACATCATCACCCTTTTCATTGGAGCAATCATCAAAAATATCATATCACCAATCTCGAACTCTAGCTCCCGTCGGTGAGTATCCGCATAACTCTTCTACCGACTCTGTGCTGCTTTAATCCTTTCCCTGATAAGTTCGACCTTTACAAACGTCTGCTGAACTAATTTCAGCCCCAAAATCTACCACTCGCCTACCTTATCCCAGTAGAACAGAAATCGGCACCGACGACCATACAAAGTCTCATATGGTGCCATCCTAATACTGGCCTCATAACTATTATTATATGCAAATTCAACTAGCGGTAGATAGCGAATCCAACTATCCCCAAAATCCAGCACGCATGCCCACAACATATCCTCTAGAATCTGAATGGTCCTCTCAGACTGCCCATCCGTCTGCGGATGAAACATGGTACTGAAAGTGAGTTGAGATCCCAAGGCATCCTTCAAACTCTTTTAGAATTGAGAGGTGAATCATGGATCTCAATATGAAACAATGGAAACCGAGACACCATTAAGTCGTACAATCTCTTGAACACAAAGCTCTGCCAGCTTATTAAATGAATAAATGACTTTCACAGGAATGAAGTGTGCAGTCTTCGTCAGCCAATCCACTATTACCCAGATAGCATTTTTTCCATGCACTATTGAAGGCAATCTCGATATAAAGTCCATCGAGATATGCTCCCATTTCCACTTAGGGATATCAAGTGGTTGCAGTGGTCCAGCTGGCCTCTGGTGCTCTGCTTTTACCTACTGACATGTCAGACACTATTCCACAAATCTAGCAATCTCCCTCTTCATGTTATTCCACTAGAAGGATTCTCACAAATCTCTATACATCTTTGTACTTCCCATATGAACAGTATATAGAGAGCAATGAGCCTCCCCTAGAATCGTATTTTTAATCTCTGCGTCATTAGGCACACACAATCTAGCAAGAAATTTGAGAACTCCATCCTCAGAAACAGTGAAGTCTGGTTGCTGCTCACTCCGTACTTTCTCCACAATTTCCATTAGCTCTATGTCTTTTGTCTGAGCGACTTTAATTTTCTCCTATAAGATTGGTTGAATTATCAAATTGGCTATGATCACTTGTGGATCCCCGTCCACTGTCTCTACACCCAACCTCTTCAGGTCCATCCTGATATGATGTTGCACAACAACCGCTAAAGCTGACGCACCCATCGACTTACGACTCAAAGCATCAGCTACCATATTAACCTTTCCTGTGTGGTAACTGATGGTACAATCGTAATCCTTAATCAATTCAAGCCATCTTCTTTGCCTTATATTCAATTCCTTCTAGGTGAAAAAGTATTTAAGGCTCCTATGATTAGTGAAGACCATGTACTTTTCACCATATAGGTAGTGCCTCTAGATCTTTAATGCATAAACTACTTCTCCCAGCTCCAAGTTGTGCGTAGTATAATTCTTCTCATACTCCTTGAGTTGGCGAGAAGCGTACGCAATAACCTTTCCTTGCTACATCAATACACACTCAAGTCCTTTCTAAGATGCGCCACTGTAGATTACAATTCCACCCTCTCCTGACGGAATGGTCAACACTAGAGTGGTGACTAGTTGTTGCTTCAATTCTTGAAAACTCTGCTCGCATTCACTAGCCCACTCAAACTTTCTCTTCTTCCTCGTAAGCTGTGTCAAAGGACCTAATAACCTCGAAAACCCCTCAACAAATCTATGATAGTATCTTGTCAAACCTAAGAAACTTCTAACCTCGTGCACGTTCTTTGGTATCGCCCAATCAATTACTGCTTCCACTTTGCTCAGGTCCACTGAAATTCCATCTCTGGACACTATATGTCCCAGAAATGCAACCTATTTCATCCAGAACTCGCATTTCTTAAATTTAGCATAAAGCTTCCTTCTCTCCGCATATGAAGTACTATCCTCAGATGTTCTTCGTGTTTTTCTAGGCTCTTTGAGTACACCAATATGTTGTCAATAAATAAGACCATGAACTAGTCTAAATACTGGTGGAAGACCCTATTCATCATATCCATGAACATTGTAGTAGCATTTGTTAATCTAAATGGCATAACTAGGAATTCATAATGGCCATACCGAGTCTTGAATACTGACTCGGGAATATCTTCCTCCTTAACCTTTTCCTAATGATACCCGAATTGCAGATTGATCTTAGAGAAAACATGTGTGCCCTTTAGCTAGTCTAACATATCGCCAATACAGGGTAACAGGTACTTGTTCTTCACTGTCATCTTATTAATTTCCCAGTAGTCAATGCACATCCTCATCAACCCATACTTTTTCTTTACAAATAACACCGGCACCCCTAAGGGTGATACACTCGATTTAATAAACCATTCATCAAGAATTTCCTATAGCTGCTCCTTTAACTCCTTTGGTTCAGCTCGAGCCATCCCCAAAATGATGTCGAACCCATGCATGTAAAAAACAATTAGACTAGCAAGTAGTGTTCTCCCTTGAACATCCACTAGGTAGTCTCTGATCACCTTACTACACACCACAACTGACCCTGCCGGCATGACCACACCTAACTCAGCATCTAATATTTGAGTTTCTACCCTGCACAATTTGATCAATCCTCGAGATATGAAAGAGCGTGTCGCACCTAAACCAAACAACACTACAACACTATTTGACAAAATGGAAATAGTACCTATTACCACATCGCCAGCGTTCTCCGCATCTCTCGTCATAAGCGAGTACACTAGCAATTGGGCAGTGCCCCTCTGATGACCACCTTGAGGTGCCTAGTTACCTCCCCAACACTCAGGCTATGGAAATACTTAATTCAATGTCGCACGACAGTCCCGCGCTATATGCCCTGCCCGACTGCACCAGAAGCAACCAGTTGATCCACCATGGACTCGCCCCAATGCCTCTTATGGCATCTAGGGCAAGTAGGACATGATGAATCCCCCTGATGGGCTCGATATCCTATCTCCTGCCGTTGGCCTGTGAAATTACCAGGTCACCTTCATGAACTCTGGTTGGTGCTAGACTGAAACTCCTGAGGCAAGGGCCTCTTCTTTTGATTTACTACTCTCTCACCCTCCTCAATACTGGCCTCAATTGCCATGGCCTTATCCACCTACTCAGAAAAGCTCTAGGTCAATAATGCCACCATCTGTGTGCGTATTTCCTACCTCAATTCCTTCTCAAATTTCTGGGCCTTCTCCGACTCGTCTGGGATCATGTATGGAGCAAAGCTGGATAGCTGCATAAACTTGGCCGTGTACTGCTGTATGGTCAAGTGTTCCTGAGTCAAATTCAGGAACTCCTTTGCCTTAGCCTTTTGGGTAGTAGTAGGGAAGTACCTGTCACAGAAAACCTCCTTGAAACGGCTCCAGGTGATAGCCATAGGTCCTGACCATTGTTCCTCCACCAGCTTTGCCAATCTCCACCACCTCTTCGTTTCTCCCACTAGTTTGAAAATGGCATACCATACCTTCTACTCCTCCGTGCACTCTAGCACACCCAACAGTTCCTCAATCACCTGAACCCAATCTTCAGCTATGATCGGATTCACCCCTCCTACAAATACCGGCTGATTCACCTAAGTAAACTTTTGAAAAGTGCAACCCTAACCAACTGATGGTTGTTCCTTCTATCTAGAGTCTCTCGAGTCCTCCTTCCTAGCCTATTGTGCTATACTTCTCAGTATTGTCGAGGCATCGACATCATCTTCACTGGAAGTATCCACATGATTATCCCCTCTAGCTACGATGTCCTTCCCCCTAGAATCCATCATGAAGATAGGATAGAAACCGACTTAGAAATTCCACATTTATCATGGTTGATGCAAGTATAGAACGACAAAATAATATAAAATTTGAGTTTGCAGTTAAAGGATCATTTACACAATCCTGTTACAAAATCGTCAAGGTACCGGCCTCTATGTAATGACCTGCTATTTAACTAGGTTTATTTTTTTTTTATACTAAGGTATTTAACGTCCTCTAATACCATACAAGATTGAACCCAATCATTAACCTAAGCAGCAAGAAGTGGAAATCAAATAAACATATCCATATATAATTATATACAATACAATACCAGAGTGCTAACATATTTCCCAAAATATATACATATCACTGTTCCCCTAATATCCTCAACCGGTGAGGGGTATACAAAAATATTCCCAAAAATATACTTACTCTCTCTCTGACAGGGCAGTACTAAAGCCCCTCTATCTGAGAGCCTGGTCTGCTCACCGACTTGGATCACTTGAAAAATGATTCAACACTGGGATGAGCCAATGCTCAGTAAGACGAAATATGTTATTACTAGTGTATGGCAATTGAGCTACAATACTAAGAAAATCTATTACTATATAGTTATGTATCACTGGATCTGTAAAGCACAATACTAGAAACATAATCTTCATCTTTTACTTGTTGCTTAACATTTCTGTACTTTAGGTTTCTATTCAAAATACTGCTAATATATGTATATGTTTTTCTGTTTTTGTAAAGCAGTATAAACATAATAATAACTGTATACTTCCCTGTGGATAACTGTGTGTCATGATTTAACCCCTCATGACAGGGTTGTGTGGCCTATAGGCGAGATTTACCCTAGCTAACCAACCAAGAATAAATCACTATGAAATTAGGATAGCTTCCTAAGAGGGGGGGTGAATTGGAATGTTTAAGATTAATTCAATTTTAATTCTTTGTTTAATATCAACAACCACAATAAGTAAATATAAAACAATTCAATCACAACTAATCAAGATAATCAAGAATTCTATCTTTGTCTCAATAGCCCTGTAATGAATTGTAAATCAAGTTGAATTTATGCAAGCCATGTGTTTATTCCAAACTCACAGGTCTTCTTTATGCTTAGCTTTTAAACAAACTTTCATATTAATAAGTTTAGGCTGATCAACCAACGTAGTCCCTTTCGATTTCAGCAATCAATGCTGATCAAGCCAAAAACAAATTATCCTCCGATCTATTTAACAACTAAACACTCAGAATTAATCAATTAAAAGCATACACTCAGATTATAAATCTTTACTAAAAAAGCAAAGAGTAAGGAATAAGAGAGACACAAGATTTTTACGAGGCTCGGCTAATACCCAGCCTATGTCCTCGCCTTTGGCAAACCACCAAAGGATTCACTAGTTTAGTTCCATTGACGGGTGGAACAATACCGATTATTAACACTCCTTTCGTTAGGCTAGAGTCCGCCTCTCCAAACAATATTCCCTCGTTTGGTCCAACAATTCTACAACCCTGAATCGTCTATGAATAAGAATTAAGATAAAGAGATTTTGTGTACAAGAAAACACTCTCACAGCAAAGTAGGTTAGTACAACATTCAGCACAATAATATTTCAAAGTAATTCAAATATAAAAGAATTTAAAGCTCAATACTTAATATGAATCACCAAATATCTTCCAAAATATGAAAGATTCTAACTTTGAAAGCTTTGCTTCGGAGTTTGAATCAGTAGCAATTTAGTAGTTGAACACAAGAAAGTTTGAGAGCCTTTGAGAGCTTTAATTGCTTGAAAATTGTTTGGGTGTCTCAAACCTTTGAAGATTGGGGCTATTTATAGATGTTTAGAAGCAATTCCTTACCCCAAAGTTTCATTAAAATAGTTTCCAAGTTTTTTAAAATAATAGTGTCCAAAAACTTTGTTTAAAAAATCTTCCCATTAAGAGTTTTTAAGCCAATGTTCGAGTGGCAGTCACCTGCCACGACTTGGCGATCGCCTGTCATAGAATAAACTCATAATACAAAACACTGGTAGTCGCCTTCCAGAACCAAGGCAGTCGTCTGGCATGTTCACTCAGGCGCCTGGCATGTTTAGGCAGTTGCCTGTTTTACTACTGTCTCTTTGAAAAAACATTTACTTAATTTGGCAGTCGCCTGCCATATTATGACAGTCGCCTGGCCTTTCTTTATTTCAAAAGATTTCCTTTTTCAAAACTCATTCTTTTCATTGATTATAAAAATATTCTTTAGAGTATATAAAAAATATATTTCTGAATATTTTGAGAGCTTCAGTTCAATTTATATTTAAAATTAACTTGAAGTACTTACATTTAGAACATCCTAAAAAATGATCCTTTGATCTTCAATCATGTTCTTCCATCATCTTTGAGTTTTCAATCTTCTCTTTAAGCTTTCACCGGTATATCTTTAATCCTTATGCTCTTTAAGATCTCTTTGTAATCCATAAGCTTTCTCATGCTTTTGAGCTTTGTCACTTCCTTTAAGCTTTGCCTTATTCTTGAAAATCTTTCACTTGAACCACATTAAACATATCATGATTTGTTGTCATCAAAATAAGAATTGTAAGCCTTATTAGGCCAACAATCTCCCCCTTTTTGATGATGACAAATCGAAAGCAAAAATAATAAGAAGTAATACTCATGGCTCCCCCTATCAATAAGCATGATATATTTTTATAATCTATGCATATAAGTACAATATGATCCATAAATGATCCATCCATTCCATCCATTCATAAACCACAAGATATGATCCTTATAAGTACAACAAGGCATAACATATTTTTGCACTTACTTCTTTTAAACATCTCCCCTTTTGGACATCAATCAAAAAGGAGAAAAGAATACAAAAATAGAGAAGTGCTACAATACAAAGTACTATTTTGAGAACATAAAGAACATACTATCCGATAAAGCTTTAATACATTAAAGTGATAAATAACTCATAGATGAAAATACATCAATCAGAAGCTTCCATAGATCCACTTTCATCATCTCCTTCTTCTTGTTCACCAGATTCATCATCACTTGATGTAGCAAAGCTGATATTCATCGGAGATTTGTCTTTAAAGGAACTGGCCAACTATTGTTCAATCTTATCAACTCGATTATCAATACTTGAACAATGAGTTTCTATAGTAGAAACCTTCTCTTGTAGCGTACCAAGTCCAGATTTCATTCCATCACTGAAAGTCATATAATGATTGAAAAATGGAACGAACCATGAAGGAGTTTCTAGATCAAGTTGAACTGAAGATGCTGGTGGGAAGATGGAGGTGGTGGTGCAGATGATACATGATGATGTCCTTTATGAAACCATCCTTGAGGAGAGTTCTTATATCCCATACGTTTAAGAATAGTATCAGAAAAAATATCGTAATGGGTTTTTCTAGTGAAGTTAAATGATGGTGTAAGAATATTAAAATGAGCAAAAACCATATTTAACATCCCAGAATATGGTAGAACAATACAAAAGGCATCAACTTTCATAATAATCCACTGGATAATTAGGCTTGGAAGATCCATCTTTTTCCCTTTGAGAATACATCACATTACAAAACAATCTAGGAATGAAATATGATCATGAGAAATAGAACATGGTAAGATGTTGTTTGTAATGAGTTTGTGCAGAATTAGAGCTTTCAGATTAAGCTGTTTGTAAAGAGGTGGATGCCCAAAATTTACAGGAGTTTCAGTAATGGCTAGAGGCAAAAAATCTTGTGGAGTGAAATCCTGGGACAAAATCCATTGTTTCTCAACAATGTGAACCTCAAAATCTCCCAGCTTGATTCGAAGAATTTTTCCCAAAGATATGGGAGTTAGATGAATATTTTGTACAAGAAGATTGGTTTTGATCCCATTATCACATCGTTCCATATTTGCATAGAAAATCCGAACAACATTGGGATAATATCCTTTAGCTTGATATGTAATAAATTTATCCCATCCAATATCCTTAAAGAGTTCTATGATTTTAGGAAAATCTGAATTGAAGAACGTTACATCAAGAACTTTACCTAAAATAGGTTCAGCTGAAGCAATCTAATTCCGATAAAGTTGCTTAGCATGTGGAGTCACTAACCATTTCTCCACCTCATCATTATTGATCCTTGTTGAAGATGAAGATCCCTTGATACCAACTAATTAGGATCATGGCATATTTGTATGGAGGAAAAGAACATAGAAACCCTAGGTTAGGTTTGTGATTTGGTGAGTAGGAAGGATTAGAACCTTTGTTTCAAGCTTATTTGAATGAGATATTTGCATGGAAAAAGGCAGAGAAGAAAAATTTCAGAGAGAAAATTGAATGAGCAGGCGCCTGATGGAAGTTAAAATGACTTAAGAAGGGTTTTAAACCCTACCCGCCGCGAGGCAGTCACATGCTAGAATGTGGCAGGCGCCTGTCCATGTGGAATCTAAAAAGTCAGTAGCTTGGCAGTCGCCTTGCACCTTGGTGGCAGTCGCTTGCCAAGCAAAACAGAGTTTAGTTGACTTCTCGATTATGTAACATGCCCAATTCTCTTCTTATAAATATAAATCGCTCGTCAGATAGAGGTTTTGTGAATATATTGCTAATTGGTCATTTGAATTTACAAATTCTAGCATTATATCTTCGTTTTGCACATGATCTCTCAAGAAATGATGTCTTATGTCAATGTGTTTTGTTCTTGAGTGAGATACTAGATTTTTTGAAATATTAATGGCACTTGTGTTTTCACATTTTATGGGAATAGTTTGATATTGTATTTTGAAATCTTTTAGTTGCTGTTTCATATGCAATGTTTGGGCACAACAACTTCCTGCAACTATGTATTCTGCTTCTACTGTGGATAATGCTACAGAATTTTGTTTCTTTGAAGACCATGAAACTAAAAAGTGTCCTAGAAAATGACACGTTTCACTTGTGCTTTTTCTATCTATTTTAGATCCAGCAAAGTTTGCATCTGAATAACTAATCATTTCAACTTCAGTTCCTTTGGATACCATAAACCTAGTTCAAGTGTGCCTAATAAATATCTAAGGATTCTTTTAACCGCTATTTGGTGTGATTCCTTAGGAGCTTATTGAAACCTAGCACACATACATACGCTAAACATAATATCCGGTCTACTTGTTGTTAAATAAAGTAAGCTTCCTATCATTCCTTGATAATGCTTAGTATCTACTTATTTTCCTTTTTCATCTTTGTCAATACTAGTTGAAGTGCTCATAGGAGTTCCTATAGGTTTACTTTCTTCCATATCAAACTTCTTTAACATATCTTTAATATATTTGGTTTGATTTATGAAAGTTCCATTTTTTGCTTGTTTGATTTGTACACCTAGAAAGTAATTTAATTCTCCCATCATACTCATCTCAAACTCTTCTTGCATGGATTTTGCAAATTCATTACATAAATACTCATTAGTTGCTCCAAAAATAATATCATCAACATAAATTTGTACTATAAGCATTTCTTTGTTTTTGGTTTTTATAAACAGCATACTATCTATTCTTCCTCTTGAGAAATTATTTTGAATTAGGAACTTGCTTAGTCTGTCATACCAAGCTCTAGGAGCTTGTTTCAATCCATATAGAGTTTTAGTTAACTTAAATACATAATATGGATTTTTTGAATTTTCAAAACCTGGAGGTTGTTTTACATATACTTCTTTATTGATATATCCATTAAGGAAGCACTTTTTACATCCATTTGATATAATTTGAAATCCCTATAGGCCGCATAAGCTAAGAGCATCCTAATTGCTTCCATTCTTGCTACGGGGCAAAGGTTTCATCGTAATCAATATCTTCTTCTTGATTATATCCTTGAGCTACTAGTCTAGCTTTATTTCTTATGATAACTCCATTTTCATCCTTTTTATTTCTAAACACCCATTTAGTTCCTATGATTGATTTATCTTTAGGTTTCAGTATAAGTTCCCATACTTGACTTCTTTCAAATTGATTTAGTTCCTCTTGCATAGCTATAATTCAAGAGTCATCTTTTAACTCTTCATCAATATTTTTGGGTTCTTCTTGAGACAAAAAAGCATAATGATTACAAATATTTTTCAAAGAAGCTCGAGTGGTTATACCTTATGAAGTTTCTCCAAGTATTTGCTCTTTTGGATGAATTTTAGAATATTTCCATTCTTTAGGTAGTTCTAGACTTTCTACAATGTTTTCATTTGAGATCTCTTTAATATTTTCTTCCTTTATTTTAAGATCTTCTTCTTTTTGTGGAACATCTTCCTTTTCATCATTCTGAATTTTATTTTCATAAATGTTGGATTCATCAAATGTTATGTGTATTAATTCAATGATAGTAAGAGTTCTCCTATTATAGACCCTATAGGCTTTGCTAATTGTAGAGTAGCCTAAAAAGATACATTCATCAGATTTTGCATCAAACTTTCCTAAATCATCTTTAGTGTTAAGAATGAAGCATTTGCACCCAAAAACATGAAAGTAAGAAATATTAGGTTTTCTACCTTTCCATAATTCATATGGTGTTTTATCTATACTTGATCTTATAGATACCCTATTAATAATATAGCATGCTATGTTTACAGCTTCAGCCCAAAAGTATATAGGTAAATTATTCTCATTAAGCATGGTTCTTGCATTTCTTGTAGAGTTCTATTTCTTCTTTCTACAACTCCATTTTGTTGTGGAGTTCTAGGTGCTGAAAAATTATGAGATATTCCATGTTCATTACAAAATTTATCAACTTCCTTGTTCTTAAACTCTTTTCCTTGGTCACTTCTAAAACTTGTTACATTATATCCCTTCTCATTTTGTAATTTCTTACATAAGGAAATTAATATATTACAAGCTTCATCTTTATTAGATAAAAATAATACCCATGTAAATCTTGAATAATCATCCACTATTACAAAAGCATATTGTTTTCCTCTTAGGTTTAAGGTTCTAGTTGGACCAAATAAATCTAGATGTAAAAGTTCTAGGGGTCTTTTAGTAGATATATACTTCTTCTTTTTAAAGATGGTTTTAGCTTGCTTTCCTTTTTGGCATGCGTCACATATCTTGTCTTTTATGAATTTGGTATTTGGTAATCCTTTTACAAGATTTTTCTTTGATAGTTTGGATAATAAGTCCATGCTAGCATGTCCTAACTTCCTATGCCATAGCCAACTTATATCATTCATGGCTGCCAAACAAGTTACCTTTTGATTTGTTAGATTTTCAAGATTTATACAATAAACATTATTTTAATTAAGAGCTATAAATAAGATTTTATTTTCTTTGGGATTTTGAATAACACATTTTTCTTTCTTAAAGATTATTTCAAACCCTTTGTCACTCAATTGGCTTATGCTTAAAAGATTGTGTTTTAAACCTTCTACCAATAATACATTATCAATAGTAATAGAAGGTTCTTTACCTATTCTCCCGATGCCAATGATCTTACCTTTGGCATTGTCACCGAAGGTGACATATGCTCCATCCTTTTTTTTTAGTGATGTAAACTTGGTTCTATCGCCAATCATGTGTCTTGAACATCCGTTGTCCAAGTACCACTTGTCCGTTAATGATGTTGTCCTAAAACATACCTACAATGGAGGATTCATTTGGTTAGTTTTAGGAACCCAAATCCTTTTAACTTTCTTTATTTTGTTGTTACATCCATTATTGACTTTCCATTCTCCTTATATTTTCACATACTTCCTTTTTAGTGGGCAATCAAACATTACATGACCTTTGGTCTTGCACATATGGCAAGTAGTGTGTTCATGTTTGTTGTGTGAGGAAGTGCTAGCATAGTGCTTGGCTTCCTTTACAAAATATCCCATGTATAATTTCTTATTCTTTTTGTTTGGTTTACCATTGTAACCTATTCCTTCTTTATTCTTATGTAGCCTTTGCTGTCCAATCATTTTTTTCAAAATTATCTTTCCCTTTAGTAAAATTATATATAATTTGTTCTTTATCTTCTACTAATTTCTTTAGTTCATTTATTTCTTGATCCTTTTTATTCAAGTTTTCTTTATGAGTTTTTCCTAGTTCTTGAGTTACTTTACTTACTTCTTCCTCTAACTTCCCAATACAAGAATCTTTTTCTTCTTCGATAGTTTTAAATGATTCAAGTTGCTTCAGAAGTTCTTTATTTTGATCTTTCAAGGTTATATTTCTTTTGAAAATTTTTATAAATCTTTTATGTAAAGAAAATAATTCAGCTTGTAATTCTTTGTATGAGGGCATACTATCACATGACTCATCATAAGATTCATTGCTAGATTCGGTTGAAGAGTAGTAGGAGTTTACCTCTTCATCATTTGTCATGAAGCATACGTTTGTCATCTCTTGTCCACTTGATTCGTTTTGAGTTTCACTAGAGCTTGAGTCATCCCAAGTAGCCTTCGTAGCTTCCTTCTTTTTCTTCTTGTCTTTCTTGAGCAAAGGGTAGTCCGGTTTGATATGTCCTGGTTTCTTACAATGATAGCATATAGGAGGTTTATTTTTACTTTTATTTTCTTTTCTACTTGATTCTACCTTTTCAGTTTTTCTTTTGTTGAACTTCTTAGGAAATCTTTTATTCCTTCTATAAAACTTTCCTAGCCTTTTAGTGATGAATGCTAATTCATCTTGATCTAAGTCACTTGATTCACTTTCTTCTTCGCTTGAGTTGTGGCTTGATGCTTTTAGTGCAATAGATTTCTTATGCTTTGGTTCAGGATTTCTTTCTTTTAGAGTCATTTCATAAGTAAGAAGTGATCCTATGAGTTCATCTAAGAAGGTGGTCTTAAGGTTTCTTCCTTCGGTAATTGCTGTAGCCTTAGGTTCCCATATTGAGGGAAGGTCTCTCTAAATTTTCCTAATCATTTCATAGGTGGTATATGTTTTTCCTAAGACACTTAAGGAGTTAATTATGTGAGTGAATCTTGTGTACATACTTGATATGGATTCATCTGAATTCATTTTGAATGCTTCGTATTCGCTAGTTAACATGTCTATTCTATTTTCCTTAACATCTATAGCTCCTTCATATGTGACTTTTAATTTGTCTCATATTTCTTTAGCTGTTTTACAAGTCATTACCATATTAAATTCATTAGCGTCTAAAGCACAATACAAAGCATTTATAGCACTTGATTTTATTTAAAGCATCTTATAATCTAAATCAATCATATCCTTTTTCTCTTTTGGAATATGTTTTCCATCTATTATTTTGGTGGGAACAAGGTCTCCATCCACAACTACTTCCCATGCTTTCCAATCCATGTGTTGGAGGTAGATTTGCATTCTCTTTTTCCAAAAAATGTAGTTGTGTGCACAAAAGATTGGTGGATGAGTTGAGGATTGGCCCTCTCCAAAAGGAGCTACTCCTATGTTAGCCATTTAGATTTTTTTTTTTATAGCTGCTTGTTAGGAATTTGCTATAACTAGTCTCTGATACCAATTGAAATTAGGATAGCTTCCCAAGAGGGGGGGTGAATTGAAATTTTTAAGATTAATTCAATTTTAATTCTTTGTTTAATATCAACAACCACAATAAGTAAATATAAAAAAATTCAATCACAACTAATCAAGATAATCAAGAATTCTATCTTTGTCACAATTGCCTTGTAATGAATTGTAAATCAAGCTGAATTTATGTAAGCCCTGTGTTTATTCCAAACTGACAAGTTTTCTTTATGTTTAGCTTTTAAAAAAACTTTCAGATTAATAAGTTTAGGTTGATCAACCAACGTAGTCCCTTTCGGTTTCCGGAATCAATGTTGATCAAGCCAAAAACAAATTATCCTCCGGTCTATTTAACAACTAAACACTCAGAATTAATCAATGAAAAGCATACATGCAGATTATAAGTCTTTGCTGAAAAAGTAAAGAGTAAGGAAGAAGAGAGACACAAGATTTTTATGAGGCTCGGCTTATATCCAGCCTACGTCCTCGCCCTTGGCAAACCACCAAAGGATTCACTAGTTTAGTTCCGTTGACAGGTGGAATAATACCGATAACAAACACTCCTTTCGTTAGGCTAGAGTATGCCTCTCCAAATGATATTCCCTCGTTTGGTCCAACAATTCTAGAACCTTGAATCGTCTATGAATAAGAATCAAGATAAAGAGATTTTGTGTACAAGAAAACACTCTCACAGCAGAGTAGGTTAGTACAACATTTAGCACAATAATACTTCAAAGTAATTCAAATATAAAAGAATTTAAAGCTCAATACTTAATATGAATCACCAAATATCTTCCAAAATATGAAAGATTTTGACTTTGAAAGTTTTGCTTCGGAATTTGAATCAGTAGCAATTCAGTAGTTGAACACAAGAAAGTTTGAGAGCCTTTAAGAGCTTTAATTGCTTGAAAATTGCTTAGAAGCAATTTCTTACCCCCAAAGTTTCCTTAAAATAGTTTCCAAGTTTTTTAAAATAATAGTGTCCAAAAACTTTGTTTAAAAAATCTTCCCATTAAGAGTTTTTAAGCCAACATTCGAGTGGCAATTACCTGTCATAGAACAAACTCACAACACAGAACACTTGCAGTCGCCTGCCAAAACCAAGGCAGTCGTCTGGCATGTTCACTCAGGTGCCTGGCATGTTCAGGCAATCGCCTGTTTTGCTACTGTCTCTTTGAAAAAACATTTACTTAATTTGGCAGTCGCATGCCATATTATGACAGTCGCCTGGCCTTTCTTTATTTCAAAAGATTTCCTTTTTCAAAACTCATTCTTTTCATTGATTATAAAAATATTCTTTAGAGTATATAAAAAATATATTTCTGAATATTTTGAGAGCTTCAGTTCAATTTATATTTAAAATTAACTTGAAGTACTTACATTTAGAACATCCTAAAAAATGATCCTTTGATCTTCAATCATGTTCTTCCATCATCTTTGAGTTTTCAATCTTCTCTTTAAGCTTTCACCGGTATATCTTTAATCCTTATGCTCTTTAAGATCTCTTTGTAATCCATAAGCTTTCTCATGCTCTTAAGCTTTGTCACTTCCTTTAAGCTTTGCCTTATTCTTGAAAATCCTTCACTTGAACCACATTAAACACATCATGATTTGTTGTCATCAAAATAAGAATTGTAAGCCTTATTAGGCCAACACACTATACTCCATAGTCTGATCAACCCCCCTCAACCCATATCTGATGGGGAGCCTATCCACTCATGGGCTCTATGTGATCGTCCTTTATACTACTTATTATCTGAATAGGTGGTTGCACTCTATAAACTGTATGTAGCTACGGTACTGTGCTCTGTAACTGTATGGCCCATCAGGGTCTGATACTATATAATACATCTTTATATACTACTATCTGTTTTACCATGATTCTGTAATAACTGTATAAACCATGACGCTATAGAAAACTGTATCTATATCAACTGTGTCTCTGTAATTAACTATAAATCTATATGTCATAGTACTGTAAAACTGTATAATCATGGTATTTCTATAATTGCTATAAAATACATTCACTGTCTATATATTCTGTAAAACACATTTCTGAAAATACTGTAAGCATGTGTCTATACTATATCTATATTCTCAAGCCACACAGTAATTCTAAAATATATTAATCATATTCGATAAACAATATAAATCTCTACTATAAACAATACTCTGGTGAAACATTTATAATTTTATACTGAAAACATATTCATATAACCTAGCATAGCATATTTCCATTACCTGTTTCCTGCTAAAAATCCCCTATTATAACGGGTCCAACACCCACAGGGTTCTCCACTCAATACCCTGAAAACCATAAATCTCAGAACAAAACATCAGTATTTCTTGGCCTACATCATTTCCTACAATTGCCAAGAAGCCAAAAACTGAATAAAAGACCTTACCCTAGATTTGGAATGAATTCCAACTTCCTTTCACCAACGATCTGCTCCAGCAGACTTGCAGAGAACTTTGTCATGAGCATCATGGTGGCCTCGGATCGTCGATTCGGCTACTGGCGGGGCTGAAATCGAAGAGAGAAGGGAGAGGGAGAGAGAGAGAGAGAGAGAGAGAGAGAGAGAGAGAGAGCCGCTAAAAATGTGATAAAAATCCTATTTTTCACTACTTATAGGGCCAGATTCGTCGATGAGACACGTCACCTCGTCGACGAGTCCTTCGGTAAATTTGTCGACGAACCCTACCCTTCGTTGACGAAATTCAAAGTAGCCCAAATCCGTCTCTCGGTATTTTCTCGTCGACGAAATGGGACCTCTTCGATGAGATCCTGAAGACATTCGTCGAAGAATCCTTGTATTCGTCGACGAATCCTGGAAATTCTTGAAATTATATTCTCCAAAATGCAATGTTGTCGACGAACGCCTACTGCCTCCTTCTATTACTGATTCCATTTCTCTCTCTCTCTTCATTATTTAAATACCATTATTTTTCGAGTCATTACACTCTAACCATAACAATGACACTACACATATACTCACCCGACCTGACGTTCCCACTTAAGTTTCCAAGTTCCAGCCTCTCAACCTAGAAACGAAACCATCGATGGATTTATCATGGTTTTCCTAAAATCGTCATTCCAAGAAAAACATAGAAGACAGTCAAAGGATTTCCACCACTAAGCTTCTAGACCAAGACTCGCCTAATCTACCCATTCCTATCTTATCTCAACCCATACTTTGGTAATCATTATCCATCCAAGTCTGCAGAACCTAGAAAACCTAGGCTCTGATACCACTTGTAACGTCCCGACCCGCCACGTGGGCGCCGGGGTGCTACTTTAGTGATGTCTGTGTACCTGATACCATCTTCATTATATAAATGCAACTGAAATAAATAAAACATTCTCCAAAATCCATTACCAGAGTTCTAAACTATTAACATATATAAAAGTCTCCTCATATCCATATTACATTCCAACCAAAAGAAAGAAACTAACTTCGTTCGTACGACCATAGTACATATCCAGAAAACTTCCTGCATAACTTAAATATAGTAGAGTTCTTATAGACACTCACAAAAACTAACTGACTATCACCCCGTTCAGGGTGCGCTGTACTCGACCTCGAGATGGTCCTAAAAAGATAATTTGTATATTGGGGTAAGACACTTCTCAGTAAGGCAAATTAAGTTAATATCAGTGTCATTCCATTCTTTATTTAACCAAAAATAACAGTTATACATTATACTCACTCTACACAAAGTTGAAAATACCCTTTTCATTTTCACCGTATAAACCAGTTCAATAATCAAAGATACCATTTACATAAATTAGCATATATGCGTAAAAGACACTCTCTGGGACTAAACACCATTTACTTCTCCCATGGTACGGGTTGCGCGGCCCAAAGGTTGCACTTAGCCCTAGGGGATCAACCTAGACTAAGTCAAAGTATCCATCTACTAATATACACCTGTAGGCATCCGTAACCTAGTTGTAGGTCCGATTGCCTTACCACTTCTTGGTCTAGACCCCAGGGAAGGTACCACTTCTACGTAGGCTAATTGGTTGAAACCACCCTACACCTCTCTATCTGGTGTGGGCGCACATGGCCAAATAATACTTCTCTAGCAACGGTACCGTACTCACAATACAATTGGTCCTCTGGGTTCTTATACCATATCATGCGATTTAAGTAATAAAATTATAGTATAAATTCATTCTATATAAAATCAATCATTTCACAAAACCCGGCCCCTAGTCGTCAAATAAACTCAGCCCCCGGCCGTCAAGTAAAACCCGGCTCACAACCATTAAATAAAACCCCGACTCTCAACTGTCAATTGAAACTCGGCCCCCAGTCGTCAAGTAAAAATCAGCCCCCAGCCGTCACATAAAACTCGGTCTGCAGTCATCATATCAATATCTAGAATTTTTCAAAAATAGTTCCAGTATTTTCACAACCATACACAAATTCGGCTATACAATAACCCCCAAATATTATTCACTTACCACACAATTTTAGTATTTAAACGTAGTCCATAAATAATCAACAAGTACCTCATAATATATTTAATTGATAAACAACCGTTCTCTGTACATATTATTCAAAATACCATATCATATGTCCTAGGTTTGAAAAGTCCATTTTGAATGGTTGGTTTTTGAAGTAACAACTGAAAACATAAATATACATACAAATAAAGCAGTTTGATCGATTCAATTTTCATAAAATCCTGTCTTAACTTAATCCTCTTACCTGTTTATTGTGAGAGTTCCTACAACACTCTTAAAGCACACCCTATGGCGATACAAAGCTCAAAATCTTGAAACCAAATCTTTCCCAGTTTAATCAACTCAAATCCTAGATTAGCAACCACTAAACATCCCCAGGCTCATACACCCCATTTAACTAATTACATGCTAGACAGATAGCCCATTTCTACCCTTCCTCAACTTTGGAGTGATGCCTAGAAAGACCTAGTTCAAAAATCTAATCTACTAGACTTGTAGAGAAACGCCCTTAGATCCTCGTGGTAACTTCCGATCGTCGATTCGAGCGACGAACGATAAGAAATCATAGAGAGAAAGGGTGGGGGCACCGATTTAGAGAGAGAGAGAGAGAGAGAGAGAGAGAGAGAGAGAGAGAGAGAGAGAGAGAGAGAGAGAGAGAGATTTAGGCTTCTTAATGAAGAAAAAATTTAGAACTTTTTTATAGGCCATTGACTTGGCCAACTTCGTTGACGAAATGGAGCCTTCATCAATGAGTTGCAGAAGGACGTTCGTCGACAAAAGAAGGGGTTCGTTGATGAACACTAAGCTTGAAATTTCTTGTCATTTGGGATTTCTTTATCAATGACGCATGAACTTCATCGATGAGACACAGAAAGCCACACGTCAACAAAAACAAGGGATTCATCGACAAGTCCTATTGTTTTTCCCTTTTTAAATTTTCCTTCTGCATTTTCTTATTTATTTCCTTTATTTTCTGGGTTTGGGTTTCTACACGGTCAATACTGCCTACGTCCCCGCCTTGAGTCACAACCCAAAAGATTCACTAAATGCTCACTTTAACCAAGCATAGCAGCGCCACTTACAATGTCCTTACGGGGCGAACACTCCCTAACTCACTCAACGGGTGGAGCCAACACCTTGCACACTTTCCTAGAAGGGTGCATCTCCTAGTTCTCCTAACTGGGTCTGAACCAATCCGGTGCTTTCTTAACGGGGTCTAAGGAATTCGATGCACGTTACAAGCCCGTGCAATCCTCTTCCAGCCACATGCCGGGAATATAACAACAACAACAATAATAATAATAATAATAATAATAATAATAATAATAATAATAATAATAATAATAATAATAATAATAATAATAATAATAATAATAATTTTTTTGTAAAACAGAGAATGCTTCTCAAAAAGCAGATGTGTACACAATGAAGCACTAATGCACTCACATATGATATGAATTTAAAGCTCAATGACTAAATATATTTTTCACACAAAAATATTTTTCAAATAAACTAAGAGTGTGAAACCTAATTTTCTAAAGATTAAATAACCAAGAGACCTTTCAAGCAAAGATTGTATAGATGAAAATATGCTCAAGGTGCTCTTAACGATCTTCTCAAAAATTATGTTTCAAGACAAGTGTAGGAAAAGTCAAGGGTGATTAGCTTAGAAAGATTTTTGCAAATAATGAATTGTGAGCTTTGAAGTCTTGCAATAGATATGCAAGATTCAAAAGCAAAGAGAATTTACTCCCAAAGATATTTTTCAAATAAAATATATGAGAGCAACTTCAGAGAAAACACAAAGGATACTCTCAAAATTATTTTCAAAATGAAGTGTGTTTGAGAGTGAATGCTTAAAAAAAATATGCCCAAGATGATTATTCTCAACCAATCTTCAAAAGCAATAAGTGTGCTAGTGAAGGAGGTGAGAAATGATCAAATGCTCTCTTAACATATTTTGAAATAGGAGTGTAAGAGAGTATGGAAAAATTAAGTACAAAAGTTTCAGGAGAAATTAAATTTGAGCATTGGTTTTAAAAATGAGTAATGAAAGGGTATTTATAGACTCTCAAAAATTTATGACCGTTGGGGATATGCTCATCATTTTATAAAAGATTAAGTAAAAAATTAATGACGATTAGTGGTTAAAAAATAAGCCAACCCGAGAGGTTCAGTTGGCTGACCATCAGCATTGGTAGACTGAACACACATAGCAAATTTGAGTTTTGAACATGTTCGGTTGGCTATGGGCGATGGTTGGTCGGCTAAGCCAAATGCAATTCTAAACCTTCGTAGGTTCAATTGACCACGACCTTAGGTCGGTCTATTAGTTCATGAGGTTTAGTCGCTTGGGGCCTTTTTGAACATAAGGTCGGTCTACCGAGGAGCAGAAGATAGACCAAAATGTATTGGTCTTCGGTCGAGCAATGAGTTCATTTTTAGGGGCCGGTCACTCGAGATTGACCGCAATTACATTTTTTCCCTCAGGGCGAGTTCGTTCGACCGGGATGATTTAAACTGTAAAGGGTTGGTCGGCCGAGGCTTTTTAATTAACCCTAAAAATCCAACATTGGTCCATCGAAGTCTTTGTCAAATTCAATTTTAACCCTAATTTTTTACTGTAACCAATTAGTTATTAAGAAAAGGTTTTTCTGTGAATCCTAAGGTCTGTCTATGGTCGTTCTGAACTTTCATCCACATCACGCATGCAATGCTTTATTACAGACCAAATGGAAAATAAAATGCGTTTACAATTTAAAACCAAAAGTCTTCTTCTTCTTCTATGATGTTTTGCCTTCATGGAATACAGCAGATGTATGATCTTCAAGTTTCTCGTGGCTTCCATTTCCCTTTGTCTTATGTGCATGCCAAATTAAAAACCTATTTAAACACTCAATGCATAGATAAGACACTTGTACTTTGTCAACATCAAAACAGGAATTAGACTCAAAAGGTCAACAATTGTGTTGATTTATTACTTACTCAAGTCATAGCACAAATTATCTTGTGGCTGAGCATATTATTATTAATATTGATTTGCTATAAGTATTGTTAATATTGTGTAGTTTGGTTTAACATTGAAATCTTAGAATAGACTCTTTTGTATTTAGGAATATCTATATTGGTATAGTTGTTTGCCGAGAACACTTCTATGGTTATTAAAGAAGTTAGAGCACTTTAAAATTCACAACATTTAAAATTGATTGAGTTTCCGCACAATTAAAATATCCAATTCACCTCCTCTTGGGATTACACCTCCACTTTCACAAACATATAATTTTAACCACATACTAATGATACTAAATTTAGGTCACTTTTACAGGTCTTGAATTATTAAAACTTTATGTCATCTATTTTTGTTCAAGAATCAATAACAAAATTTTCCCTAAGTTCAAATATTGCATAGGTAGCATTATATTCCATTTGTGTACAATCTAACTAAACAACTAAAACTCGAATTTGAAAAAAAATTCAAATAATATTAAGAATGATAAATAATAATAATTCACAACTAACATCAAATTTTCAAATAATATTAATAAAAATAATAATTCACACGTAGTGTCAGAAATTATACATATCAAATATCCAAATTTCACACTATCATATGATTCATAGTTTATTCAAATATTTTATTGAACAAAGTACGAGCATATGTAATATAATAATATGTGATGACCATATAAAATGAATCGCACGATATAAAAATCTAAAACTCTTTTTCTACATTGCTAAGAAAATTTATAATCACCTGTTAATCAAAGTATTACAGAAATAGATAATTTTAAATTTCTAATAACATATATTGTGACTACATTAAAAACAATGATTTCAATAATAATATTAATAATAATAATAATAATAATAATAATAATACTATTATTATTATTATTATTATTATTAGCTAAAAACTTAGGAGCCTCACAACTTTTTTCAATTTTGTAAAACTTTGTTTAAAATTAAAATACATCTTTCAAGTTTATGGGTTCAAATTAAAAAAACTTATGAATTAAACAATTCAACTTAGAAAAACATCAATTCAAAATTTAGAAGGCCAGTTTTAAACTTTAGTATGTTTGAAAATAAAAGACCATTTCTAATAATATACTATGACTACATTTATAACAATGATATCAATAAATAATAATAATAATAATAATAATAATAATAATAATAATAATAATAATAATAATAATAATAATAATGGCTAAAAACTTAGGAGCATCACAACTTTTTTTCAATTTTATAAAACTATGTTAAAAATTAAAATACATCTTTCAAGTTTATGGGGCCAATTTTAAAATTTGTCCTCAAAATTAAAAAATAACAGCTAGCTTATGAATCAAATAATTATCAACCTAGAAAAACATCAATTCAAAATTTAGAATGTTAACATTAAACTTTTGTATGTTTGAAAATAAAAGAATATTTATTTTTATTTCATAACTCAATTTTTGATAAAGTTTCTATAGCACATGCAGATAAATTAGTTATATTTTAAATACAAATAAAGTATTTTTAATAATTTTATTCCTAGAATCAACAAAAAAAAAAATGTATCAATACTATGAATCAATAACAGCTTATGAACCTATCAATATGAACCAAGAAAAGCCATCATTCTTGGTAGATGCTGGCTGGGGACACCCGAACGATATCCAAAAAAAAAAAAAGACATCATTCTTTAAGATTTTCTAGAAAGGCAATACTACTATTAACATTAAATGATGTTTTTGGATTTGATTTCTTAAAATACAAGTAGTCCAACATGTATCATGATCTTCAAAAAATAATAACAATACAGTAACATCAAATTTAAATGTTCAAAACTCAAATTTTAAAAAAAATAATAAATAAATGGAGGCATGTTTGTGGTTATTGCAAATATGAAGTAGTAAACAACAATTCCAACCAATGGAGCCAACAATTTTATTTTTTTTTAAATATTCAATCTATGCAACTTTTTCCTTTAAGATTGTTGCAAAAATTAATAGAAGAAAAAAAATACTAATAAAATTAAACTTAAATAAAAACATAAATAAAGTTATAGATATTATAACACTGTTCAAATACTTGAACTGTTAATATCATTCAAATGGTCCACTACAGGTACAATATAAAAAAAATATTGATTAAATATATTGCATTTCACCATAACTGTTGTATTTGTGTGTATGACTCTTATACTTGTTGGGGTTCATAAAGAAAGGAAGAAGAAAAGCATATGGATTCTTTGGTGCTGAGGACCAGGGACTCGTCAACGAGTGTGCCTCACTCGTCGATGAATAGATACCGAGAGCTCGAGAATTGCAGAAATCAGAAACTCGAAGACTCACTAGTCAATGAGTGGCCTTCTCTCTCTCGTCGACAAGTGCCTTGTTCTTGTCGACGAGTGTTCTGAACTGCGAGGAAGAATTCAAATTTTTAATTGGAACATTGGGACTGTTGGATACTTGGAGGGAAGCCTCCGAGGGGTTGTTAAATAGGTCCTTTTGGGCATCTTTTCACAAGAGAGAGATCATTGTATGAATTGTATTGTAAAATTTAATTTCATAGTGAAATCCTTGACCGAATTGCTCCCGTGGATGTAGGCATTGTCAAACCACGTATATTCTCGTGTCGTTTCTTTATTTGCTTTCATATATATTGGTTGTGTTGTCTTGAAGTTTCATCATTTGTTGCAATTAACAAATTCTACTGTGCATCTTATACTCGATTTCCACAACAAATTGGTATCAAAGCGTTGTTGTCATGGCATCGGGATCTTCTTCTAAAAGATTGGATGTTGTCAAATTTGATGGAACCAAAAATTTTGGTTTATGGCATAGAAGAGTTAAGGATATACTTGTGCAACAAGGGATGGTGAAGGGTCTATATGGTGTTCAACCAGATGAAAGTGGATGAGGTGAATTGGAGAGAATTGGAGGCAAAGGTCATTTCTACAATATGCTTGTGATACCCCGTAGAAGAAAGACTTAAAAGGATTAGATGCTACTACCCATATCAACAAGGTACACCTTTCTTTTCGAGAGCCTTCCCATAAGAACTCCATAGTTAAGTATGCTTGGCTTGGAGTAATCTTAGGATGGGTGACTTTCTGGAAAGTTTTCTCAGGAAGTGCGTGAGTGAGGAAAAAATATACTAAAAAGGACACGTGTTAGTCTATGGGGCCAGTCATTAGTCCGATAAGGTCACCCCCTTATTGTCTGGTCCATGTGGAGAAGAAGAGACACAGTGCTCCCTGACAGACCTAGGTTGGGGCGTTACAAATGGTATCAGAGCAATTACCCAACCGGAAGTATGATGAGATTCACATCGCCTGGGTTTGGAAATGTGGGTTCACAATGAGGACGTTGCGTTCTATAAGTAAGCAAGAATGTAACACCTCATGGAAGAAAGGCTTAAAAGGATTAGATGCTACTACCCATATCAACAAGGTGCACCTTTCTTTTCGAGAGCCTTCCTATAAGAACTCCTAGGTTAAGCGTGCTTGACTTGGAGTAATCTTAGGATGGGTGACCTTCTAGGAAATTTTCTAAGGAAGTGTGTGAGTGAGGACAAAACTCACTGAAAAAGACACGTGTTGGTCTGTGGGGCCAGTCATTAGTTTGATAAGATCGCCTCTATTGTCTGGTCCAGGTGGAGGAGGAGAGATGCATTGCTCCCTGTCAGACCCATATTGGGGCATTATAAATGGTATTAGAGCAATTACACAGCCGGAAGTGTGATGACATTCACATTGCCTGGGTTTGGAAATGTGGATTTGCAACAAGGACGCTGCGTTGTATAAGTAAGGGAGATTATGATACCCTGTGGAAGAAAGACTTAAAAGGATTAGATACTACTACTAATATCAACAAGGTACATATTTTTTTTTTCGGGAGCCTTCCCATAAGAACTCAATGGTTAAGCATTCTTGGTTTGGAGTAATCTTGGGATGGGTGACCTTCTAGGAAGTTTTCTCAGGAAGTGTGTGAGTGAGGACAAAACACACTGAAAAGGAAACGTGTTGGTTTGTGGGGTCAATCATTAATCTGATAAGGTCTGCTCTCATGTTCTCTGGTCCAGGTGAACAAGGAGAGATACAGTGCTCCCTGACAGACCCAGGTTGGGGCGTTACAATGCTTTTGTTTGGTCGATGAAGTTTTCTATCATGTGATGGAGGAGGATTCTCCATCGACTATGTGGCGAAAGTTAGAAAGCCAGTACATATCCAAATCCTTTTAAACTATTTCTTACACAGTGTCTTTATTGTCTTAAGATGATTGATGGATCGAACTTAAATTAACATATCAATGCCTTTAATCAAATCATCATAAGTGATTTGATATGTGTTGATGTTAAGTTTGATGAAGATGATAAGACTTTAATGTTACTAAACTCCTTGTGAGCGACTCATACTTATGAAAATTTAGTTACCACTCTTACTTGGGGAAAAGAGTCTCTTAATTTAGAAGAGGTGACAAGGGCCTTACTGAATTTTCATCAAATGTTGAAAATATGTGATGAAGGAGAAGGACTTATGGTGAAAGGTAACTATGTGTGTGGGAAGAAAAAATCTGAACATGAATTGAGTCAAAAATCTAGTACTCAATCCAAGAAGAAAAAGGATATCCGGTGTTGTAAGTGCGGTAAAAAAAGGCATGTGAAACCGGAATGTCCAGATTGGACGAAAGGAAATGCTGAAAAGCATGAGGGGATTTCAAAATCAGCGAATGTGGTTTAAGAAGGAGATTTAACTTGCAGTGATGGTGATGTTCTTTCGGTTTCCTTCGGGATGGATCACCTTACGAACTCATGGATACTTGACTCAGCATGTTCTTATCATATGACTTCAAACAAGGGGTGGTTCAGCACCTACAAGTTGGTAAACTCAGGTTCAATTTTTATAGGTAATGATGTTTCTTGTAAGAACATTGACATAGGAAATGTTAAAATAAAAATGTTTGATGGTGCTGTGAGAACCTTGAGTAAAGTAAGACATATATCGGAGTTAAGGAAGAGTCTTATTTCACTTGGCACCTTGGATTGTAATGGTTTCAATTACAAGTCCGAAGGTGGGGTTATGAAAGTATGGAAAGGTAATTTGATGATGATGAAAAAGTAAAAGCTAGATGGGAATATTTACATACTGTTGTAGGTGGAGTTGCAGTCATAGATATTGAATCTAATGTAACTATCTTATGGAATATGCATCTCAGGCATATGAGGGAACATAGTATGAAGGAACTGCACAAGAGGAAACTCTTGAAAGGTATGAAATCATATCAGCTGGATTTTTGCAAGATTTGTGTTCTTGGAAAGCAAAATAGGGCAAAATTTAAATCAGTTGTTCATAAGATGAAAGGTATTCTTGATTATGTGCATTCTGATGTTTGGGGTTCGGTTAGAGTAGCATCAAGGGGTGGACATGTGTATTATGTGAGTTTTGTTGATGATTACTCACAGAAAGTCTAGGTATACTTCATGCGGCACAAGTCTGATACATTTTCTAGGTTTATGTTGTGGAAAGCTAAAGTGGAAAAAAAGACAGGGATGAGAATCAAATATCTAAGGTCAGAAAATGGGACCGAGTACCCTGATTCGAGGTTTATGAAGTTTTTTTAGAAGTAGGGCATTAAGAGACAATTTACAGTTAGTCGAACACCTTAGCAAAATGGTGTGGTAGAAAGGATAAACCAAACTCTGGTTGAAAAGGTTTGGTGTCTTCTACTTAATGCAGGGCTATCGAAGAACTTTTAGGCCAAGGAAGCTAGTATGACTTGTTTTCTGATAAACCCATCACTAAGGGCATCACTAGAGGGTTAAGTGGTAGAAGAGGCATGGATAGGAAAAGCAGTAGACTACTCTGAATTGAAGGTATTCGGGTGTCCAGCTTATGTTCATATGTCTAGTGAGGAGAGATCCAAGCCTGACCCAAAATCTAGACATTGTGTCTTTTGGGATATCAAAAGGAAGTGAAGGGATACAAGCTGTGGGGTCCAGTGACAAATAAGGTGGTGATTAGGAGAGATATAGTCTTTGATAAGAAGGCTATGGTGAAGCATACTCAAGATTGTGATGATCAGAAACAGGAGCTAGAAAAATGGGGTAAAGATAAACATATTGTGCAGGTGGAGTTGGAAGTTCAGGGCAACGACAATGATCATGGTCCTTTGGTTGCATGGAGCTCTAGCTCAGGAAACTAGCAAGTTGACAATCTTCCTATACAGAGATCCAAACATACTATTAGACCTCCACCAAGGTATGAATTTGAAGAGTTAGTGTCTTATGCTTTTCTTACCAGTTGCAATGATCTAACTATATTTCAAGAGGTAGTGCACAACCAGGAGAAAGGTAGGTGGATGGGTGCAATGATTGAGGAGATGGAATCACTACATAAAAATCAAACATGGGATTTGGTGGAGCCTCCAAATGGGAAAAGACTGATAGGTTGCAAATTGGTATATAGGAAGAAGGAAGTAATTTCAAAAAAGGATGAAGAAAAATTCAATGCACGGTTAGTGGGAAAATGGTACTCACAAAAGAAGGGAATAGACTATGATGAAATCTTTTCACCTGTGGTTCGACACAATTCTCTCAGGATAGAGTTAGGGTTGGTAGCTCATTATGATCTTCACTTGGAACAAATGGATGTGAAGATGGTGTTTCTTCACGGTGACTTGGAGGAACAAATTTATATGGTATAAACGAAGGGATTCAGTGAATCAGGGAAAGAAAACTTAATTTTCAAGTTAAAGAAATCTCTTTACAGGTTGAAATAGTCTCTAAGGCAATAGTATAAAAGATTTGATTCCTATATAATGAAGATTGACTAAAAAATATGTGAGTATGACTGCTGCGTATATGTGAACAAGCTCGATGATGATTCTCTTATTTTCTTGTTATTGTATATCGATGACATGTTGATAGTCGCAAAATATTTAACTAAGGTAAATCAGTTAAAGGAATTGTTGCATAAAGAGTTTGACATGAAATATTTAGGTTCAACCAAGAAAATACTTGGGATTAAGATTCGCTAGAACAGAACTACGAGATGGTTATGGTTATCTCAAGACGGTTATGTAAAGAAGGTGTTGGATAGGTTTAGCATGACTGATGCAAAACCTGTTTGTACACTTCAAGTGAGTCATTTTAAATTGTCTAATGCAGATTTCCCAAGTACGAATAAGGATATCCAAGACATGTCAAAGGTCCCCTATGCAAGCGTTGTGCGGAGTTTGATGTATGTCATGGTATGTACGAGGCCAGACTTAGCACATGTTGTGAGTGTGGTAAATAAGTTTCTCTCTAATTCACGAAGACTACATTGGGAAGCCGTCAAGTGGATCTTTAGATACTTACGAGGTACATCGGGGTACGACGTCATGTTCGGCAAGCAATAGGGTAGTCCTTCAGTTATGGAGTTTGTAGATGCTGATTATGTAGAAGATATGGATGATAGAAGGTCTACAACTGCTTATGTTTTAACCCTTGTAGGAGGACCTATATGTATGTTGGAGATTCATAGTTCAATCTTTGATGACATTGTCCACAACTGAAGGTGAATATATGGCAGTTGCCGAAGCTGCAAAGGAGGCCTTGTGGCTTACCAATTTGGTCAACAAGCTGGGCTTACAAAAAGATGGGCTTGTGCTACATTGTGACAATAAGAGCGCTAATTACTTAGCAAAGAATCAAGTGTACCATGTTACAACCAAACATATTGATGTGAGGTTCCACTGAGTTCGGGAATTGATTACTTCGAAAACTTATATTAGAGAAAGTTCACATATATGAAAATGCAATGAATAATTTGACAAAATTGGTCACAAGTGAAAAGTTCAAGCATTGCTTCAACTTACTTCATGTCTCCAAGTGATAGAAGGAAGACAAACCCAATCGGACGTTCTAAGATCAAGGTGGAGCAATCGTATATGTTTTTCATGTTCTCCTAAAGGGCATATAATCGCCAAGGTGGAGATTGTTGTATTTGTGTGTGTGGCTCTTATACTTGTTAGGGCTCTTAAACAAAGGAAGAAGAAAAGCATATGGATTCTTTGGTGCTGAGCAACAAGGACTCGTCGACAAATGTGCCTCACTCATCGACGAGTAGATATTGAGAGCCCGAGAATTGCAAAAGTTCTAAGATATCGGGAGTGGGAAATTAGAAAATTAAAGATTTGTCAACGAGTGAACTCACTAGTTGACAAGTGGCCTTTTCTTTCTAGGCGACAAGTGTCATGTTCTCGCCGACAAGTGTTCTGCGTTGCGAGGAAGAATTCAAATTTTGAATTGGAATGTTGGACAATTGGGTATTTGGAGGGAAACCTCCGAAGGGTTGTTAAATAGGTCCTTTTGGGCATATATTGACAAGAGAGAGATCATTGTATGAAGTGTATTGTAAACTTTAATTTCATAGTTAAATTCTTGGCTAAATTGCTCCCGTTGATGTAGGCATTGCCGAACCATGTATATTCTCGTGTTGTTTCTTTATTTGCTTTCATATATACTGGTTGTGTTGTCTTGAAATTTCATCATTTGCCGCAATTTACAAATGCCGCTGTGCATCCTATACTCGATTTCCACAACAAATTGGTATCAGAGCGTTATTGTCATGGCATCGGGATCTTCTTCTACAAGATTTGATGTTGTCAAATCCAATGGAACTAGAAATTTCGGATTATGGCATAGAAAAGTTAAGGATATACATGCTAAAACTATAATGCCAATGGCTAAATAATCACAAATGAGAAAAATTTTTGACATACAATTTTTATGAACAACTTTTTTTATACAAAGCCAACAAATCTTGAATATCATGAAATTTTAGTACTAACAACAAAATTTTTAAGACACCAAGACTATACAAATAATCAAATTTTACAGATTAATCAAATTCCTATAGGTAAACAATTCAATGCTCACCAAGATAGCCTATATTCATATGCAATTTATATTTTTTTCCTAGAATTTAAAATAGAATTGACTTTAAGATGGTTGGAAAAGTTAATAGAAGAGAGAAATAATTAGGCGTGGAAGGATCATCGTCTTTAAAGTCAATTTCGCACTTACAAAATAAATAAATATATATATATATATATATATATATATATATATATATAAATCACAAGAAAGGGCAAAAGATAGAATTGTTTTAAAAAAGAAAATTTTTTTTTTTCTATACGAAGTTGGATCATGTTTTATATAGGTAAAATTAAGAATAACTTCCAGTTTAAAATAATTGTTAATATTCTAAAAAATATTGAAAACTAAAATATTAAATTAAACATTTACTCTATTAAAAATAAAATCGATGAGTATTATGTAAAATTTATTAGTTAAATATTTTTAATTTGAAACATATGAACATTAATACTAACATCGTATGCAGAAGTCCCTTCCCGCGCAATTAATTATCTCGGTCCACATTACACATTCTTCCAATTAAAATTTGGCCACAACATTCTAAGGAGTTTTTAAATTTTGAGTAAAAAATTAAATTTGTATTAGTTTTATAATATTTAATAATTTTTTCAGGGTTTTGCTTTGGGGCTGAGAGCTATATTTTTAAAAATTAAATGTTTAAAAAAGTTATTTATTTTTTATATTAACTGATGGTACCACAAAAACTATTACTAAATTTTTTTTAGAAAATTCCAACATATGCTACGTCCACTCATAAATGTAAATAACAAAATAAATTTGTGTTAAAATAACAATGATTACATAGCGTGGGTGCACGCTCGGGGAACTGCGCGTGAGAGAGATAAAGAAGTGTGTGAAGCATGCCCAGAATCTTCTGAAAATCCGACCTTTACTTGAACACTAAAGACGATGATCACGAAGTCCGAGGTTCGGACCTCAGACTTCGGATTTCGGGCTTCCGAAGCACTTCCCTGAGTTCCCTGCTCTTTGAATAAAATTAACTGTTGAGAATGTCTGCGAGTTGGACAGCCTTCGTAAAGATCTCTTAATATAAAACAAAAACAAGTTACTAGGCACGCACTATATGCGTGCTTCGAGATTTTTTTATTTTTTTTAATAAAAAAATGATATAAATATAAAAATAAAAAAATAAATAATATAAGGACATTTTGAATAATGAGAAAAAAATATTTCTTTTTTTATAGAAATAATTAAACGTGTATTGTAATTTATTTTTTACACTTATACCATTGAGTGTTTATTTTTTAATAGATAAAAATATATTTTATATAATTTTAGAGCGATACCCGTGGATGGTGATAATTTGCTTTGTGAGTCAGCGGGGACCGTGTATAGTGAGAGTTCGCTCTGTGAGTCAGCGGGGACCATGGATGGTAATGGAGATGTGTCCCGGGGGTCGAGTTGGCTGAACGTCCAACTGATGCACGGAAGTCATGTCCGCATTTCGGATTTTACCTGATCAGCGAGACCTAGGGGGAGGACGTTGATCCGTAAGTTTGGTGCCACACCAGGGAGTCCGAAAGACTTATTGGTGGCTGTAGTTCCTCAAAAAAAAATATTAGGTTTTAGAAAGATAACACCAAATAAGGAAATTCCCTTTATAACAGTATAAATAAAAGCACGACCAAGTTATATATATATATATATATATATATTGAAAAAAAGTTATTTAAAGCCAAACAAATTATACTATTTTTTTATTTTTTTTGAGAGCATGATATTTGAATTTTAAATTTAAATATGTATAGATTTAAATATTATATTATATAAAATTATATTAAAGTAGTATTTGAATGTTGATTTGAATGTGTGAAGTTAACAGAAATTTGATATAAATGAAATGTCATATTGTTTAAAACAATATGATGCCTCATTTTTATTTTTTTTTAACTTTTTTAATTTTAATAGTATCATAATTTAACTTATCAAGGAACAACTTAAGAAAATAATGAAACTAATCACTTATCTACTACTTAAATATGAACTTACTTTACTTCTATTTAATTTAGTAATTCAGACCTCACAAAATATAGTCAATTTAACCTTTTTTAAAGATGCACATAATTTGATTATCGCTTCTAGTTTATAGGAAATTATATAGAGGACTTTCCCTTCTACGTGTCCGTACTGTGTCTATATCTTAAATGTTAGGTATGTGACAAATTGGTACTATATTCATTAATATAAGATGGAGACTTATTTTTAATAAATGCATAATTTAAAAAATAGACACATGAATGCGTGAAAGCAGATATTCACTCTATACTTTCTCATAACTTTTATATTTATCTTCTAAAATATACTTGACCACCACTCATGATATCACAAATGTGGGCAAACAGAGATGTTGAGGCTTAATTAATCTAACAACATGGGGTATAATTAACTCGAAGAGAACAAAATGACTTCTATCCCTCCCTCCACACCCCCCCCCCCCCTTCTTCTTCTTCTTCTTCTTTTTGATTACGTCGGGTTCGTCTTATCCCTTTCACCACCACGGTTCTATCCCCCTTTTTTGCCCCATATGGTGAAGAGTGTGACATAGACCCTAGCTAGACCATTCTTCAAATTTCATATCCTATGAATTTTCATTAATGTTACTAATTCCATTGATTGGAAAAAATATTTGCATTATATTTGAAAATATAAATTTTATATTTGAATAAATTTTTAGGTTATTACCAAATTTTTTTTTTTTTTTTTTTTTGGAACAACAAAGCAATGATGTTTTTCGAATTGATGAATGATAATGTTTGGTCATAGTAAATTTGTTAGTACATTACTAATCTAGAATATAGCATTTTAGTGCCAAAAAATGTTGTTAATAAGTATTGTAGTAAATGGGATATAAGGAATTCTTAGTGAAAATGCAAAAGAATGGACCTTCACTAAATGGGAAAAATATATTAAGATATAAAAATGAGAAAATGAATTAAAAGGAAATGATAGTTTTTAAGACTTAAAAAAAAAACCTAAGAGAATCCTTACATGGACATGATATACATGAATGAATATCAAGTTGATCTAAAAGTTTAAGTTTCTAGATTCTTGGGGTCCAACTATGCATATGAGCACCCACCTTTCACTTTATTTTTTTTTTAATGTAGAACAAATTGATCACAAGTAAAATTTCTAACAATTCCGTCTAACTTGTGAGTTTCGCAGCTCCCCTTGAATAGGAGTTATTATTTTATCACAAGTGATTTGATGTGGGTTGATGTGGAGTTTGAAGAAGAAGACAAGGCATTGATGCTATTGAATTCCCTACCTAAGTCTCACATATATGAAATCTAAGTTATGACTCTCACATAGGGTAAAGAAACCCTGAATTTGGAAGAGGTTGAAAGCTCATTGCTAGGTTTTCATCAAAGAAAAAAAGCCAGCTGTGAAATTTCACATAGTGAATGGCTTATAGTAAAGGGTAACCAAGAATGTGGAAGAAGAAAATTCCAAAACAGATTGAGTGGTAATAGGTCTCGATCGCGGTCCACAAAGAAGAAGATTATTTGGTGTTTTAAGTGCGAGAAAAAGGGGCACATAAAATCGAAGTGTCTAGAAATGAAGAAGGGGAATGCTAAAAATCAAAAGGGTATGTCAAAAACTAGCAAATGCAGTAGAGGAACAAAATTCAGAGAGCAGTGACGGTGATATGCTTTCTATTTCATTGGGGTCAGATCGCCTCACAGATTCATGAATCCTAGATTCAGCGTGTTCTTATCACCCAAGACCAAATAAAGAATGGTTCAGCACCTACAAGTCAGTTAATTCCGGTTTTGTTCTAATGGAAAATGAGGTTTCATACAAAATAATTGGAATAGAAAACGTTGGAATTAAAATGTATGATGGTGTTGTAAGAACATTATGTGATGTATTTAATTTCATTGGGCATTTTGGATTGTAACAGATTTAGTTACAAGTTTGAAAGTGGGGTTATGAAGGTATGTAAATGCATTCTAATAATGATAAAAGTGTAGAAGTTAGCAAGAAATATCGATATACTGTTGGGCAGCACAGTTGCAGGTGGAGCTGCACCTGTAGATTCTGAGTTAGATAATACTGTTTTGTAGCATATGCGTTTAGGGCATATGAGTGAGCATGTGATGAAAAGACTTCATAAGAGGAATTTTTTAAGGGTATTAAAACATGTAGGCTGAACTTCTACAAGTATTGTGTTCTTTAAAAATAGAACAGGGTGCAGTTCAAAACAACCACTCACAAGATGGAGGGTATTCTTGACTACATTCATTTGGATGTTTGGGGGCCGGTGAGAGTACTATCATGGAGTGGACCCATATACTTTGTGTGTGTCACTAATGATTACTCACGGAAGGTCAGTATGTATTTTATGCAGCACAAGTTAGAGATGTTTGCCATCTTTAAATTGTAGAAAACTGAAGTGGAAAACCAGGCCAGGAGGAGAATTAAATGCCTCAAGTTAGACAATGGAACCGAGTATGCTCATTCAAAGTTCATGGAGTTTTTTGAGCAGCATGATATAAAGAGACATTGCACAGTTCATTGGACACCACAACAAAATGGTGTGATTGAAAGGATAAATCGGACTCTAACTGAAAGAGCTCGGTGTCTTAGATTAAATGTAGGGCTTAATTGCTAATAATTTCTAGGCTGAGACAATGAGGATGGTGTGTTTCTTGGTTAATTGATTGCCAAGGGCATCACTAAAGGTGTTGAATCTATGAGTCTAATATTGTTTTGGTAATGACAAATCCAATAGTATCTTACCAGTGCATTAAGATTGTGAACATGATCATTACTAAGCATGCACGGAAGATAAGGATGTCAAGGAATCCATGAGGAACTTAAAGTGTATTCAACCTCACACACTCCATGGAATTAGAAGAGCAAAAGGATGAAGAAGCTCAAAGTTTTCAATTGTAATGGGCATTTAGTATTACTTGTACTTACATATCTCATATGATGTAGGTGGAAGCTCAAAAAACCCGAGATTGGCCTTAGGACTCATGCATTTCATGAAAATATATTTACATTAGTTCTAGGTTGGATGGACATTTAAAAGGCAAATAATTCTGAAAAATAGAGGCCTTGTTGACGAACCTCCTGGCCTCGTTGATGAATTCATAACGGCCACTCGGCGACAAATGATTTTCTCTCGTCAACGAGAAACTACTGAGAGCTAATCTCAAATAGTCCACCCATCGACGAACCAATGTTCTCATCGATGAACAAGTGTTGAACACTCGTCGACGAACGTGTGTACTCGTCGACGAGTCTGTTGGGCAGATTGACGCTCTAGCGCGCAACGGGCAGAATTTTCGTAACTAAAATATATCTTGATTGATCCAATGGTCAAGATGTGCCCATCTGCCAACCATGCTTATAAATATTAAACCTAAAAACCCTATAACTGAGTTTAGCACAACTCTTGAACACTCTTGCCTACACTCTATTAGATTAAAGCTGTTTTGGGGCATTCTCTACGTTGATTTTAAAGACCAAAGGGCATTCATTCATATTGTTGCAATCAATATCGTGTTCTTGGAGGTTTGGTAAATAAAGTATTGTGTTTTGATATTCAATCTTATTCTCAAAGTTTTATTCTCTCAAAAATTGATTATGAAATATTATTTGAGAGTCGGATCTTGAGTTCTTATATATATATATATATATGTTACATGAAGATTTTCTTTAAGAAAAGGATTTGCTAAAGTTTTGAATATTTAAAAACTATCATGTTTATTCTTTATTCAAAGATTTCATCTCAGCTTTGTTATTGTTAAATATATATGATCTTTGGAAAAAACTAATTGTTTAAATATTATTATAAAGGTCATATATTAAATTTAGATCTTTGGAGAAAACTTATTGGTTAAATATTTTTATAAAGATCATATATTTGATTTAGATATTTGGAGAAAACTTATTGTCTAAATATTTTTATAAAGATCATAACTTTGACTTAGATCTTTGAAGCATATTTATCATACATATTCTTTATACAAAGATCATATAGTTATTATAGAAAAAGACTTTATTGATCACATTACATACACTCCATTGAGCTTCGAGTTATATTATTTGAGTATACATTAGGATTTTATTGTACTCATTAGCTTGTGAGAAGCATATGAGTTTTTAGGAACCTTAATTTGTCTATTGTATTGACGGTTCAGGTTGTGAACAGGGTTGAAAAGGAAGTTACGACTCTTGCAAGCAGCATACTATAACGGAAAGTTTCGCCCCAGTTAAAGGAGTGGGTTTAGTGGAATCCTTGAGCATTTTTCTTAAGGTGAGGATGTAGGCCAGGGTCGGCCAAACCTCATAAAAATCTAGTGTTTGCATCTCTCTTTCCCTTAACTCTTTTATTTCCGCTTGTGTTTAATTAAATGTTTATTGTGTATACTTTATATAATTGCTGCACTTAAAATTGATTGGGTAATACTGAATTGCTTGAGATAATATTAACTTGAATTTAGTAAATTGATCAATACTGAAATTTAAATATCTTTAGGCTAGCATTTGTAGTTGCGATTTTAAAATTAGGACTTAAAGGCCCAGAATTTTAAAAATACCCAATTCACGCCCCTCTTGGGATTGCACCTAAATTCACATTTGGTATCAGAATTAGGTTACACTAGCCTTAAACTTTTTTTTTTTTATTTTTGGTAAAAGATCACAATGGCACACATCGAGTTTAACCCTATTCGGTGAGGGACACTCATCCACATAACCACCTATCTTTTGCGGTGTTAACTAAACATACTGGAAACAAAGAATGAGAATCTTTCTTCAAAATGCTGATTGGAAAGTATGGAAAGTTGTTTTTAGAGGAAGTCACATTACTATGAAAATTGTAGAGAAAGAAAATATACCTAAGACTGAAGATGAATACACAGATGAGGACATGAAAGCTCTTCAAATAAATGCTACTGCAATGAATCTGTTATATTGTGCTTTAGACATAAATGAATTTAATAGGGTCATGACATGTACAACTGCTAAGGAAATATGGGATAAATTAGAAGTCACATATGAAGGCACTAAAGATGTAAAAGATAGTAGAATAAATATGCTAACAAGTGAATACGAAGCTTTTAAAATGTCTTCTAGTGAATCAATCCAATCCATGTACACCAGGTTCACTCACATCACAAATTCATTGCATACTCTTGGTAAAACTTACCCCACTTATGAAATTGTTGACTTTTTGAGTCCGATCTCTAGTTTTGATGCTGATGAAATACAAGGATCTTATGTGTGCATCTAGCTTGTGAACAGGTTTATAATACATCATACACATGTGAGAGGATTGATGGAAGCCTGAGGGACATAGCGATCATACTATCTAGCGTATTCCATGATCTGAGGAGCAAAAGAAGAAGAAGAAGATATATATGTTAATGTAAATGCATTTGGTATTTGTATTTTGGGTGTGTAATATTTGCATTTGCATGCATGATATGAATAAGCTCAACAAGATTGTAGATTGAACATAGGGAATCAAATGACCTTAGGTTCGGTTGACTGACGTCGGATTTTTTCGGTTGGCTAAAAAGACCTTAGATAGACCCTAGGTCCTTACACTTGCACTTAAATTAACCCCCATTATCACATATACTATTAGGGGAACTTATTGAATTAAAACGGGACTTAGGGTGTTAAGTTATTAGGGTTTTAGGCGACTGAACCTTGGTATTCAAAACACCTCGATCGACCGAATCATTGAATAGTTAGCGTGTTGACATGACTTCGGGTGACTGAACTCAAATGACTGTAACATCCACGGGTGACTGAATTCACACGCTTGGTTTTCAACTTCTCGGGCACCCGAACCACACGTTCAAATTACACTCGGGCGACCAAATGTTCAAGTTCGACAGACTGAACTTGAGTCCAGACACCGAACCTCAGACAGAATGGAAAATCACCTCGATTAGCAAACCAAACCCCCATTCAGGCACCCAAACTTCAAAATTCACTTTTTCCAGTTATGTCTGTTCGGGCGACCAAACCTATAGCTCAGTCGACCAAAACTCTCAGGTTGCCATAATTTTACTGCGGTAATTGGGGTTAATTTTTCATTAAATAATTTTATAAAATCCCTAATATGTCCCTAACGGCCAAAAATCTTCCTGAGTCTATATATACCCCCTCCATTACTCATTTTAAACAAAAGATTAGATTGAAAATCCTCCCTAAATATTTTTGTATTATTCATATTCTTTCCTCTCTTTTCTTTATTCTCTTGACAAATCTTTAGAAAAATTCTTGTTGAAAGAGAGCATTGATTTTACTCACTTTCTTCACTTGCAAATCTATTGCATTTGAAGATTGTTGGAGGATTATTTACTTGGGCATAAGATTTATTTTTGCATTTATTTTCATTATATATATTAGCTTACAAATCATTTTTAGAAAGTAAATCTAGAGTTTCTCCATACATCTTCTTGGTAAATATTTCTTTGGAGAAAACTTTTATTGATTTTTATTGAAAGACTTAAGCACATATTTTACATTCATATTGTTTGTGCTTGAATTAGTCTTCCTATATTTGAGCTATCATTGACAAATCTTTATCTTACAAAAAATTGCTTGAAAGCAGAACCCTAGGTTCTCCTACACCTTTTATTGAAAATACATATGGAGAAATTTAGTTGAGTTCAAATCTTTAAAGTGCTTATCATAAATATCTCATTCAAAGAGTTCAAAATATTTTAAGGAAATTCACATTCTCACTTTAAGCTTCAGTTCATATCATACGTGAGTGCATTGGTGCGTAATGGTACACATTTGCTTGTATTAGAAGCATCTACTTGTACAAATATTTTCATATTTGTTGTATTCCCGACATATGATCAGAAGAGGGAGTCTAGCCTTGTGAATAGTCCTTGATTGGCTTTGACCTGGTTAGGAAAGTTAGGTGTACCATCCTATTAAGGTGTTGTATTAGGTGCCGCTCCACCCATTAAGTGAGTGCATATTTGTCTAGACTATATTGTGGTACATATCTACTTGTTTAGAAGCACTTTATTTGTACGTAAAATTTGAACTGATTGATTGTTTTCCAAGCGTGGGCGTGAAGAGGAAGACTTGCCCTGTGAAAAGTTCTGGATTGGCTTTGACCTAGTTAGGAAAGTTAGGTGCATTATCCCGGTAAGGTGTTGTATTCGGTGCCGCTCCACTCGTGAAGTAAACCTTAGTGGAATCCTTGTTCTTGTGAACCAAGGTAGGGATGTAGGCACTTTTTCCAAACCTTGATAACATATTCGGTGTCACTTTTACATTTCTTGCATTATATTCTGCTTTGTGCTTGATTTAATTTCCTTGCTGAATAGACAACATGTCTGATTAACACGGTATTGCATTTGGTTGAGAAATACTGAAATTATGTTGCATGTACTGAAAGTTGACTAATATATCAAATCTGCAATTTCATACATACTTAGACTATAGACCCAGAAGAGAGAGAGAGAGAGAGAGAGAGAGAGAGAGAGAGAGAGAGAGAGAGAGAGAGAGAGAGAGAGAAATCAGCGGTGTGAGTTTGTAATGGGTTAAACAGTAAAAATAGGGCCGGTTAAAGAGAAAACCAGCGACAATTCTATGGAGGGCTAAGAAAATTGGCGACGGTTTTCTCTGCAGAGGTGATATAAAGAAAGATCTTTCAAGATATTTTGTAAATGAAATAAATTTATTCTCTCCCTCACACGAAACCCTATGGTTTCCCCCTTTTATTTCTTTGATTCTCGCTCCATAAAGGTCCATTTTGACGATCCGAAACCACCACGAGGTTCATGGAGTGGTTCTTTACAAGTTTTCCAGAGCGGATCGTTGATTTGGGATTTTGGGGCACCATACCAAAATCAAGGTAAGTGAGATATTCTAGAGTTTAATGTTAGATTGAAGTATATGGGACCTAGGAAGTATTACATGAGCGTTGTTTGGAGATTTGAGTTGATAAATTAGGGTTTTTGAATCAGGGTTCGGGTGAGCACCGTAGGTATCATTTTGGGGTCCCTGCTGGCGTAATTCAGTAAATCAGGTAAGATGAATAGACTAAGCCAGTAGTTTTTATGGATTTAGAAGTTTAAATGGAAAATATATGAGTATGTGAATGTATATGATTATTAAGGGAGTTTTAAAAGAAATGCCAACCGGTTGAACTATGGTTTTGAGCCTAGGACTGTGTAGATATTATTTATGAAAATGAATTATGGAAGGTAATGAGTTTTCTAGATATATATATATATATATATATATATATATATATATGAAGAATATTAAATGTGTATTTTTCAGTGAACTAGACAAAGAACATGTGTTGGGTTTTGATATTTTAAATGGTATGATTATGTGTATTATTTAAACAGTGTGGCATGAGTAAAATGTAAATACTGTGATGAATTATGATATGTATATTTATGAGAAGTTGGGAATACTAAAGTATGATAAAAATATGTATTGCATGTGTATTCTTTGATATGACATGAGATTCACGTGAAGTGGACTGTTATAGAGGAAGTATATGACATGAGATTCACGTGATGTGAACTGTTACAAATGATGTATATACATAAGATCCACATAAGGTGGACTTTAGTAGCATATTTATGCATATCTATGGAATATATTGAATATGTGGTATGAGGATGGTTAGGTGAAAGGATTGATTAGTGAATTTTGAGAACGAAATTCTTTTAAGGAGGGGAGAATGTAGTAATCCGGGAAAAATATTAAAAAAATTAATTATTAATCAATTAATTAATTAAATATTATTAAATTAAATTAATTAAATGAATGATATGATGGATATCTAAAAGTATATATATATATATGGATTAAGTAATGTGTGTGTGTGTGTGTGTGTGTATAATATTATTATAATAAAATAATGATATATACAATTGAAGTCTTCCCAAGGCTTCTGGGGATGCATTTCAATTTCAAACCCTAGTGTGGTCGTACTCTTAAACTCTCTCGCTCCTCTGCCTTCCCTCTCTCTTTCTCTCTCTCCTCGATTTCCTCGCCCAAACGTGCGCTGATCGAAAAACGGAAAATACCCCTAGGTTCCATTCTCCGTCATCGACATTTTAATCAGAGTGGATTTGTTGTAGGAGCGTCGTAGGCACCACACCTGGAATAAGGTAAACTCACTCTCTCTCTTCAATTTCTCCCTATTCTTTATCCAAACTATAGATTGGAAATCACTACGATGATCTGGAAGCATTTCTCTACAAGTCTAGCGAAGTAGATTTTTGAACTGGGTTTTTCAGGCACCACTCCAAGATTAGGGTAAGATTTAGGGAATTAAGATATTTTTATGTTTTTGGAAGTTTTAATCATTTATTTGGAGTTTGTGGGCCTAGGAAATGTTAAAATAGTATTTTACCCGGGGTTAAGTTGATTAAACTAGGATTTATGAATTCAGGATTCGTGTGAGCGTTGCAAGCACGGTTTTGGGAACCCTGTAGACGTAGCTTCAGGAAATCAGGTAAGGGGAATAGATTAAGCCAGTTGTTTTGTAAATTTTACCAGTTAAAAAGGGAATTATATGTGCATGTATATGATTATCATGCAAGTTTTGAAAGTGAACCGTTTAAACTGAGGGTTTTGAGCCTAAGGTTGTGTTAATAGCTATTATTTTCGAAAATGAATTGATTAAAGTAAAGAAAAAGGCTACAAAATTTAAGTAATGGATTCTCTGGATAATTTGACTAGTTGAAATGAATAATTGAAATTGTTTTACTTTTTCTAAAACTGGTCAAGGTGAGTAGGGTTAATTACCTCCATTTTCTTACTAACGCCTATTTTGAGTATTAGATAAATTGTGGATATAATTTAACCTATATTTTTAGTAAAACAGATAATGAACATGGGTTGACTTATTATTTTAGTAATTATATAAATATGTGTATTATTCAAAACGTGAAGCATGAGGAAAAATGAAAATACTGTGTTGAGTTATGAAATATGTATGATATGTTGAAATATTGAAATGCATTTGGATTATATTGTATTTAGAATTGTTTAATCTGAGCGAAATATTAATGTTAAATTATAATGTATGGTTTGAGAACTCCAATGGATTATAGAACGCATGGTACCGTTGCGAGAGTTATGGAGAGCTTAGTGCAACCACACATCTTAGAAATAGTGCTGGTATTGAATAGTTGATTGAGTTATGAAGGGTAGAGTTCCCCTTAGAGTCTAGACTAGCATGGAAAAGCCAATCGGACTAGTAGACTGAAGAGTTGGGAATTGATTTAACTCTGGTGGGCCGACCAGGGTTAAGTCTAGCCTACGGGCCGCATAACCTGTCATGGGGGGAAGCAAGTCGATTTTTATCCATCTAACAATGAGTTCTAAATTCATATTTGTAGATTTAACTAGAGTAAAATAGAACAATGCATGTAAATACAGAACAGTGTATGCGAATACATAATATATGAAGACAGAGGATGTGAAATGTGATAACAGAGTATGTTATAGAAGAACGGAGCATGTGAAAATAGAGATTATAAAGAATTGGGTTTTACAAAGATAACAACATACAGAGTAAAGTAACAAAGTATTAAATGTATTAAATATAATAGTATTATATGTATTTGGGGTGTGAACTCTCCACCCGAGGGCTTGCTGAGAAAGGCGAGTTCCGTGATAGGTATCAGTTGTAGTCATACCAGATTGCATAACGTATTAAAGGAGAGGGGAGCTACATGTATGGACGTGTAATCTCCCCTATCTTCGGGAACTTTTGCTTATAAATAATTGTGTGATTGTGTGTGTGTGTGTGTGTGTGTGTGTAGTAGTAGTAGTAGAAGTAGTAGTAGTAGTAGTGGCAGTATTATATGTATTTGGGGTAAAGTAAACTCTACATTGGAGGGTTTGCTAAGAAAGATGAGTGCCCTAATAGGTATTAGTTGTAGCCATACCAGAATGCATAACGTATTAAAGTAAAGGAGAGCTACATGTATGGGCGTTTAATCTCCCCTATCCTCGGGAACATTCGCTTATAAATAACTGTGTGTGTGTGTGTGTGGGTATGGTCTGAGAATGATTTTATAATTGTGGTTAATTAAAAACTGATGATATTTTGTATACACTAAACTCATGATAGCCACACACTAATATTAATTTATTCCGTTTTATTAAAATGTGTCTCACCCATTATACAATTCATCTTTTTCAGGACTTTCACGTAATCGAGTTTAGCAAGTTTAGGAGTAGGTTTTTTTTTTTTACATAACATTTTTGTGAGAAGGTACAGATCTAGATGTATTTTTGGATTTATGTTTTTAGTTTTCTGAGATATTGATGTTGGGAAATTTTTTGAGATGTTTATATAGAACTTTAGTAATTATTGAGGATGCTTATTTATTTTTCCGTTGCGTGATTGAGGTTATAGTATCATACATAGGTGATTGGATCACATCACATCTCGGGTCCCACTTGGCGGGTTTGGGGCGTGACAAATTGTCTATAATTTTATCTTGATGTTTGTGACCTAAAGCAAATGGATTCCATTTACAAAGTTTAAGAAATACCTTGTGATAACTTCTTGGGCCATTGACTGCAACTTTGTCTGCTTCTTGCTACTTCCTGGGGATTTGCTTCAATGAAGATTCCTGACTTCAAGAATTTGAGTTTGTAGGATCCTTCAACATAAAAATCCAATTTTTCGACTTCATGGACAAATGACTTTCCTGATTCTACCATACTCAAAATGTCCTTCTTGCATGTTGTTTTCGCAACTAACTCTAGTTTCTTGGTATTCGTGTTGAACCCTTTTAGAACACTACAAATGGATTGCTTCTACTTGAGATATTTCCATTTTCAAATCTTAAAAATAAAAACCAATGCCTCTTGGTTTCTTTGTTAATCTTAAGAATAATCCACTGCTGCATTTGGGATCATGGATTTTGAATCTTAAATTTGGATTTGAAAGGATTTGAACAAATTTAAATATAATTTTATATTACATCTTATCGAATCCTGTACAAATCGAAATCCAAATCCTTTCTAAATATAGGGTATCTTTTTTTCCAAATCCAAGTGCAAATATATTTTCTGCAATCCATTGACTTGGGCATGGATCCTTTCCATTGATTGCCTTTAATTTTGGATAAATTTAAATAAATTTAATATAATTTCATACTACATCTTATTTAAATTTAATACAAATTTAAATTTAATATCTCGTCAAACATAAAATAACATTGGATTTGAGAGTATAGATTTAGGATTTTCGATTAGTATTTTTGTGAATTTGAATATAATCTTATAGAAAGCTCTCTTTAAATAAAATTTAAGATGAGTGTCTGTGACATTGTTCAAATCAAGGCGGTCAGTGCGTGTTGGTATTTTGAGGAAAGTTGCTGGGCGCAAAGGTCAAAAGAGTTGGAACTGTGAGATCTGACAGTGGGCGGTAAATAAATTAAGCTGCTTTTTGCGCATATAGAAAACAATAAAGAGACAAATCTCCGATGAGCATGCAGCAGGGTCCTGCCTTTTGACCATTTATCACTCTATAACTTTAACCATTGAATGCCCTTCAATACACATTGCTTAATTTTGAAAATGATTTTGTTTTACTATATTAATAAGTCTTAGCTTTAAATTAAATTGAACTAATCTTAACTAAAATTAAAATATTAGTATATTAAACATTTTGTAACTACTTGATCTTAGAAATATTAGTTACTCATGCTCCTTTCTTTTTATTTATATGTTTATATTTATATTTTATGTATAGAAGAATTTTCTCAAAACATTATTTCAAGGCGAGTCTGTTGCTATTTGCTTTAAGTTTGTTTTTCAAATAGTTCAACATGCATTTGTAAATTTGTCATTTTGAAATATTAATAAACTTAGAATGTCATCAATTTAACTTTTTTCAAACACCTTCGGTGACATACAACTTGTAGAGACCTAAATCAAGAAATAAAGAACATAAATAAGAAAAGGGTAAAATGGTAATTTTAGCAGACTTCATTGACGAACAGACTTGGTGGTTCATCGACGAAGGCATCACTTCATCGACGAATTTGATTGGGTCAAGGGGTTTATAAATAGGATTTTTGTTTTCTTAAGGAATAAGAAATCAAAATCTCTCTCTCTCTCTCTCTCTCTCTCTCTCTCTCTCTCTCAATCTCTCTCTCTCTCTCTCTCTCTCTCTCTAGAACTGGCGCATACTCTCTCTCTCTCTCTTCGATCCTTCATCGTTCATCGTCCGTCTCGACGATCGGAAGTTATTACGAGGATTAGGGAGCAAGTATCTACAATTCTAGTGGAGCAAATTTTTGATCTCGTGAAAAAGTCAGGATTCAGTTTTTCGAGCGTCTCGGTTTATTTCAGGAAATAGGTAAGGGGATTAAGTTAAGTCAGTATTTTTATGAAATTGAACCGTTTGAAATGTTTATGAAGTAAGTATATTCAGGTTTTCAATTAAAGTTTCCAAAACCAACCGTTCAAAAGATTTGTTTTCAAATCTAGGATATATGTTATGGTATTTTCAATACAAACAAATGGTGGGAAACTCGGTTTTGTGATTAAAAATGTATATGCTATGTTTTAATGGTTGCCTACGGGCTATGTTTGGAAATACTGGAAACTGTGTGGTAGGTGAACAATATGTACATAATATTTTTATTGAAATGATGAATGTTTTGTGAAATAATGGAACTGCTTGTAAAATACAGGATGATGTTTACGGCCGCGAGGGCCAGATTTATATTTAACGACTGTGAGCCGGGTATGATATGATAGCTGAGGGCCGAAAGTTTATATTTTAGGTTTTATATGAAATGAATATGAAATATGTTTTATTACTTAAATTGCACGATATGTTTTAGGAACTGTGATGGACCATTATGTCAGGAGCATGGTACCATTGCTAGGATTTATATGTGTGACCATGTGCATCACACTGTACTTCGAGAGTGGTGTGGTGGTTTATGCTGATTAGTCTCAGTAGAAGGTGTACCATACCTGGAAGGTCGGAATTTCAAGACACAGTAGGGCAATCGGAGCCCGCAAGTACGTTGCGGATGCCTGTGTAGTCGAAGTTATGACGAAGATGAATGTTGACTTTGTCTGGGTTGATCACCCCAGGCTTAGTCCAACCTTCAGACAGCACAACCCTGACCATGGGGGGTTTATACATGGCGTTAGTCCCATGAGGTGTCTTTTATGCATATATGTACATTTATGTAAATGATGATGTTATGAAATGAATGAAGTGTTTGTGTTAGAAAAATGAAACGAGTATTTCCAACTGTATATGTATGTATGTTGTTAAGAAAGCTATTTTCGATTAAATGAAGAATGAATGTTTTCTGTAAGCACTAAAAGCATGCTGCCCACACACTGATATTAACTTGATCACCCTTACTGAGAAGTGTCTCGCCCCAATATACAAATCATCATTTTAGGAAACTACAAGATCGTGCTTCGCAGGATCAGGGGGTGAAAGTTAGATTAGTTCCTTTTTGAGAGTGTCTATAAGAACTCTGGTGTATGTAAGTTAGGTTGTTAGGCTCAGGGCTTGTATTATGGTCGTATGGACCGAACTAGTTGTCCAGTTTTGGTTGGATTGTAATATGGATGCATGGAAACCTTTATGTGTGAATGAACTTAGAACTCTTGGTATCAGGTACACCGACGTCACTAAAGTAGCACCTCGGGCCCACAAGGGGTTCGAGGCGCTACACAATTGTCCACAATTAACCCCAAGGCCTCATTCGACAATTTGCGACACCAAGACAAATCAAGTTTCAGCAACTTTCTTGCACATCTAGCAAGTGACATAGCTATGCGGTGGCCAACCTATAAAACTTTGAACAGAGCCTTCTGAGTTATCATCATATGACATTTCAAGGGAAAATAAGCTCGGAATTATTTTCATAGAAAGTTTAGGTATGAAGGGAACTTGGTGTTTCATATTATAATCTTTAACTCAACTACCTGCGAGAGGAAATATCCACCGTTTGATCATCATCATGTGAAATTAGAAGATGATAATCAAAGCCAATAGAAGGATCAAAGTTTCAAACCAGCCACTGTGAAGGATTTCAAAGGTAAGTAATATTTTGTATTATGGTTTCTTCCTTAATCACCCAGTGGTTCCCGATTGTCATTACAGATTGTCATTATAGATTGTCATTACACCATGGTGACGGTGTTAGAGTACTCCTTCATGCAACTGGGTCATGACAACTACTTTCACCCTTTTCGGGTGGAACTATTGGTGTCACTTTTGATTTGACATTAGTTTCACTTGCATTACTGGGTTGAACCTCCATATCCGAAGGGAAATCTTCCTTCTCATTGCTCCATTCACTTACCATCTCTACCTTGATCTTGGAAGGTTCTTCATTATGATTACTAGGATTCCTTGATGCAAAGGAATCGCAACCTTCCTTGTGCATTCTCCTAAATAAAACAAAAATAAAAATTAATACTAAAAAGTTATTTATTTTCAAAACACACAAAGTTTATACCTTGAAGCTTGACATTTCATGTTATTTAATTGGTTCATGTACATCTTATCTACTGGCTTTGTTTGCACAAGGATGCGCGAACTCTATGAAATCATGTACCCCTTTCACGTATTCATTCAAAAACCTACCCCGTGACTTCACAATTTCTCCATCAAGCAGGCAAATGTTTTGAACTCAACCAGCAAGCAATATCCTAGTAATGTAGGAAATTTATACAAAGCATAAGGATGAAATTCAATTATTCATTTATTCACTCATCCTTTCAAAAAATATATAGGACATCATAATCATTTTAGCACATATTTTAAGGATTGTAGTCATGTATGAGATTTCTAATGAAATTTCGGCAGCATGCCGTCTGTAAATAGAACATTTTCCAAACCTGAATCATAAAAATAATAAAAATACGATTCAATTGAATCCCTAAGATAGTTAAATTTAGGCCATCTCACTAAGGATAGAGCTCAACTCCTTTGTGTTCTCGTGCATTCAATCCAAACATGCAATGACCTAAGCAACTACCAGCATGCAGTTCACAAGATTCTACATTAGTCATGCAGGTGGCATTCAATTCAAGCATGCAATTCAATATAGCTCAATAATAGTTTATATCAAAATATAAACCATCCATCAAATAAATTCAAGTATTCAGTACATTATGGATAGTAAGTGTAGTGCTGATCGCACAAAAGCATATAAGCATAAATAAGATGAGATTGTGAGTGCATTTAAGTTATAGAACTATGAAATTACAAAGGGAGTTACTCCCAGGCAAATAGTCGTTGGCATGCAAAATGACTTGATTATGTGATATCGTGGAGGCAACGATAAGAATTTGGCTATACTAAACTAATACAAATTCTCTAACTAAAGGTTAGTTGATTGTGTTGTTAGGGACTTGATGGGGGCAAATGTGATGTTGATTTATTTTATATGAATCCATCATTTAGTAATTATTTTCTTCCTTTTAAAAAACATATGAAATAGAAAAGGTGGGGGGGGGGGGGTGGAATTGCCTGTGTTAAAAGTTAAGTTTTTATTATTAATAATAAGCTTTTCATAAAAATTCTCAATGCACAATTCATCATTTCATCCCATGTTGCATCAATAAGTATTATCCTACCTGTATTGTGTTAAGTTTCATCTACAAGTTTGAGTAGGGGTGAACATTTGGTTACTACGATTAATTAGGTTAATTAATTGGATTAATAGAAATTTTTTTATTAAAGAATTTTGTTAGCTGAACTAAATTGAAATTCCGTATTAACCAAACCCAAAACCAACTGAATTGAGTTTTGGCTAAATCAATTAACCTATTTAATATTTTAATATATAAAATATACATAATATAGATAATTTTTTTTATTAGTAGAGGAAACTATATTGAAGAGGCATGGTGGTTAAATGTTAAATGCCATCACAGAATCAATCAACCTAAAGGGTGTCACACAAATAAAAGATTACATCAAAATCATAAATAATAACCCTACTATGCCTACTATTGACCATAATAAACCAATGTTTTCTTCTAATTTGCATTATAGAGGATGAATTTTTGAACACTTGCCTGTTCCTGTATTTCCAAACACACACTCACACACCCATGTAGACACATCCACACACACTCAGACCCATAAACACACTTACACAGCTATGCAGACACACCCACACACACTGAGACCCACACACGCACTCACACGCCTACGCAGACACACCCACACACACACTCACACACCCATGTTGACACACCCACACACACTGATACCCACACACGCACTCACACGCCAACGCAGACACACCCACACACACACTCACACACCCACGTGGAAACACCCACACACACTCAGACCCACACACACACACAGACCCACACAGACACTCACACACCCACACAGACACACACACATATGGAAACATGCATGCACCACACACGCACACATGCAGACATGGTCAACCCACATATTGCAGAAGAAGAATAAAAAGAAGGGGAAGAAAACGAACCTGTTGGTCAAGCTTCAAAGTTCGCGGAATGAGGATCGTATTAGCTCAAGCAAGTGGCGATGGTAGGCTGAGGAGCAGCTTAAGCAAGTGGCGGCGGTGGGCTCAGGAGCAACTCAGGCTTGCGGCGGGGCGGGAGGAGCTTAGGTAAGCAACGAAGGTGGGACTTGGTTCAACGAGGAATGGAGGGAGGGAAAGAAAGGAGGGAAAGAAGATAAGGGAGACAGTCACACGAGGGAGGCTCGAGAAAATTGGGAATTTAATTAGAGAATCAGTAACGAATTTCAAACCATCACTAAAACTCTTAAAATTGTCACTTAAAGTCTATTATTAGTGACGGTTTGACTATCCATCAATAATAATGGAATATTAGTGACGGTTTAAGAACCATCACTAATAGTCTGTCATTTAAAATTGAAATTAAAAATGTTGTACCAATTAAGGATGAGCATAATTTAGGGAAACCTGAATTCACCGAATTAAGCAACCAATTTTGGTCAGCAATTTAACTTAGTCAATAAATAGGGCCAGTTCAATTCGATTACAATTTTACCAATTTTTGGTTCATCGGTTATCGGTTCAGTTAATATAATTTTTATTCGGTTAACCGAATTAACAAAATTAATAATTAATTACAAATTGAGTTTATTAAATAAAGCTACTCTGAAGTGTTTTGATAACCATTTAGTCACTAATTTATATTTTACTAAATTTTTTTAATAAAATTAACATGTATGCATTAGCTGCTTAATTAAGCTCAATGATTAGTGACAGTTTTAAAAACCGTCACTGATATAAAAACTATCAGTGACGATATTTCTTCCTGGACAATATATATCAGCAACAGTTCCTATTTGCCCACTGCTACGATGATAGTCTCATACTGGCCCATCTGAATTGTAATCATCTCCACGAGCAACCCATCCATGCATGCATCGGCATGGCTTTTGCGTATGCAGAATCTCATTCCGGCTTAACTGCATCCAATGTGGACCTCAAATTCATCCACTCAGATGACTACTAGTAATCTGTATATACACCTAGTTCATTATCAATGATAGCTCTTCCATTTTTTTGTCCACTATGCTAAGAACAGTCCCAGTTCATGGCCAGATATATAGATCTTTACTTCATATTTGAAAGAGGTTGCTTCTATTAGGAAAAGTGAGAGAAGACATTCAGGACCTGATTCATTGAAGAACCTAAAAATGAGTAATGTTTTCATGAAGCCTTTACACATTAACACTACAAAGTCTGTCTCAAAGAAACTACAAATTAAAATATTAGATGATGAAAGTGGGACTTCCTAATTGGGGGAAAAGCAATATAATATGATGTGTAAGTGGTCTGGTCCTATTAAACCTAGGACATGCTCTTCTCGTTGTATTTTATCTTTAACTCATCTAGATTCTCATTTGTGGTGTCAAGTTTTGCTTACTAGCTAGGCAATATCAACAACTCTTTTTATTTGTCCACTACTACGAAGATAGCCTCTTAGCATACCTGCCCTGCTGAATTATAATCATCTTCACGAGAAACCCACCCATATATGCATATACATTTGAACAAAAGCGCTATTTCTCTTTCGTGCATCCCATTCCTTTTACTGTACATGATGAACAACTTCAAAAGATCTCTCAAATTAACTCTATGGTATTTAAGAAATCAGTCCAATCATTGCAAAACTTCACCACACCTACCCTGCTCTATACATGATCATTCCAAAAGGTATGAACTTGAAAAGGTTTAAATTTAGAGAATCTTTTCAACCAATATTCACTATATATCAATGGCAGATCTTCTATTTTTTTTCATCCACTATGTTAAGATCAATCCCAGTTCATTTGCTAGACATGTAGATCTTTCCTTCAGATTTGAAAGAGGTTGCTTCTATTACGATAAGTGAGAGAAGACCTTCAGGACCTGATTCATGAAGAAGCTAAGCATAAGTAATGCTTCCGTGTGTGAAGCATTTGCACATTAACACTACAAATTTTGTCTCAAAGAAATTAAACTACAAATTAAAATCTTCCGCGAATGATGAAAGTGGGACTTCCTAATTAGGGGAAAAACTATATATAATATGATGTGTAAGGGGCCTTGTCCCATTAAACCTAGGACATGCTCTCCTCATTATATTTTATCTTCAACTCATCCAGATTCTCATTTGTGGTACATCTTGGCTACTTAGGTGACCTAGAACACTAATGGGCTAGGGCAGGCATATATATTTGTCTGGCACGATAATCAAGGTGATTCCTTGGCCATCTTTGTCCTAGTGGGAAGGCCAAACTTTTTAGGTTTGGATTATCTATAAGCTAATCTACTTGTTTTCCCGGTCAACAAATGCATTATTAGTGGCGGGACGAATAAAAGACTATTAGTGACGGTTAAATAAATTCATCGCTAATAATATACTATTAGTGACAGTTTTAACAAATCGTCACTAATAACAGACTATTAGTGACGTTTCTTCTAAACTGTCACTAATCTTGTAAAAGAAATTATGTTTATATTTTTTAAATAAAAAACACTATTGCTAATGATTTAATAAATCTGTCGCTAATAAGTGACTATTAGTGACGGTTTACCAAACCCTCACCAATATAGTTAAATAATTTTTTTATATTTTTTAAATAAAAATTTTTATTAGTGACGGTTTAACAAATTCGTCGTTGATAATGGACTATTAGTGATAGTTTACCAAACCATCACTAATATAGTTAAATAAAATTTTTTATATTTTTTAAATAAAAAATTTTATTAATAACGGTTTAACAAATTCGTCGCTGATAATAAACTATTAGTGATGATTTACACACACCGTGACTAATATAATACTATTACTAACGGTTAAATAACCGTCACTAATATGTCGTTTTAGTGACGCTTTCAATTCGTCACTGTTACCCCCAAAAAAGGTCGCTAATATTTTTCTGAAATAGTTTCCACACGAAAAGTAGTTTCCCATGATGGTTTGAGCAGGAGAGTTAGTTTTTAGTGACGCAAGTATTAGTGATGATTTTAATTTCGTCACTAGAAGTATATTATTAGTGACGGCTTCGAAAACCATCACTAATACTTACACTATTAGTGATGGATTTTAAAAACCATCACTAATATGTCACTTTTAGAGACAAAATTGGAACCGTCACTAATAATTTCATCACTAAAAATCAGTTTTTTTGTAGTGGTATTTCAATTTGCTTCTTATGTTTACACACCTAACATTAATATAGGTTTTTTTTTTTAATACTAAGTAATGACAAATAATGTCTCCTTATCCCAAAGTGATGACCCAATGATGAATATTTTGAATATTTATTTCATTATTTTGGTGGCACATAAAAAAAAAAAAATGTTTAGGTGATGTGCTTTAAGATAGGAAGGTTTTGCTTTTTGGCAATATCTTGCGTATGTCTCTTTCTTTGTCTTAGGTTTTTTATTAGTTCTTTATGTGGAGAAATTATCATGAAATTTCCAAAAAACTTGTGAGAAAAAAAATAGAGAAAAACACACGCCAAAAGAAAAATAATCACATGCACAAGATAGTATTTACGTGGTTCGAAAATTTTTTCCTATATCTTCAGTAAAAAATATCTCATTAAAAAAAAAACCACGCAACATTATTTCGGGTTGGATCATCATCCAGATCAAACACAACTAGGCTCTACAAAGCCCAACACTTTAGGAGGACTTCTTGTCCTTCATCCCTTGTGATTGCTCCTTTTTGTTAATAATATTTTATTATTTTATTGAAATAATATTTTCCTATTTTAATAAAAATTTGGAGGTAAGATTTTATTAGGGCCATGAGAGAAACTAACCTGACATAATTAATTTAGGTTTCAATAATGAACTTTCATTAGCAATTTACTTGAATCATAAGTCATGTAAACTACGAGCATTGGTTACTATAAAACTTTGTAAGTATGGAAGTAGTTTGTGTATTTAAATTGTTGATCCATGCTTTGTGGATCCTACCAGACTGGTGATCTTCACATGGACATGTCTGATGGGTTTGGCCCCTCTTCTCTTAGCTACATGTTATAACTTTCAATACTCCCATAAATAATGCATTCTACCATAATATCTATAAAACTTTTTAAGGATGTTTAGTAGTTGAAAACAATATACATTTTATTTTATTTTCAGTAAATTTATAAACACACAAAAAATATTAAAAAATCTCATAAATCAATTCATGTAATTTGTCATTAATTGCTAGGATTCCCGTTCATGCTCTTATGATATCTTAAGTAATTTGTTCTCATGTAATAGATTTTAGAGGATGAAAATGGAACTAAAATTGTGGTTGGAATTTTTCCATGCTAGATGTTTTCTATAAATCTACCAAATATAAATACTTCATTAAGTGAATAATGCTAGTGAACTAGTTCCTGGACCAATTTTGTTCTTTCTATTAGTGATGATATGACAAGATTTCAGTAAGTAGGCAACTGAAAGAGATGAATCAACTTAGTGGTTCCACTAGACACATGATGATCACAAGGTTGTGTTTTGTGGGACATTTAAAGGCGGCAGTGGGTCCTTAAGGCCCTCATCAGTTAATGTAATGTAGTGATAACATATTTCACAAGAAATTGACTCCTTGAACAATACTAAATTGAAGCTTCCTTATTATGGACTTCTCTTTTTCTAATTTCCTCTTCTTGCACCTCTATATTCATCACTTACATGGAAAAGGCTTTAGTGAGCCTATGTGAAGATAGGGGTTCAATAATAGAGATCGTGAGTGTTTTACAAAAGTTGTCATCTCATGTCTGCATAAAGAATTTAGTTGACTCTATGTGTGACAAGGAATGTGGTACAACTAACACCACTACTATTAATCTTATACGAAAACATTAAAACCAAAATTTATATAAAGGTAATCATTGTCTGTTGAATATGATTTTAGCACACAACCTAAGACCCAAAAAAGAGCTCATTGTTTCAAGTGTCAGGGCCTCAATAATCAAGGAACTCAATTGATATTCTTTAGTATTGTCGGAACTTGTACTTGCTCAAAAGGAATATGAAGATAAGACAAATGGCACCACAATAGAAATAGGGATATAGTTTTTGATTGCATAGTATCTAGAATATACTTGGCTCACATTAAATTGATATCATGTAAGATTAGAAAATAATGAGTATTTTTTTAGCTTAAGTAATTTGACAGAAGTAGTTATTTTCTTTACCTGTTGATCTAAGTAGTAGCTCCAATTAGTGTCAAAGGGGGTTGTCAAGAAGCAGACTTTGAAGGTTGTTGGAGTGTGTGGCTCATTTTGAGTGGAATACATGCACAGGGGAAAGCATGGTGAAGCAAAAACAAGAAAGCTTAGTTGCAGGAAGAAACCTGTCAATGATTTGGTCCTGGGAGATAACCGTCAACGGTTTGCCTAAAATCATCGATTGTTTCATTCCGCATATTTCATTCTCAGCATTAAACCATCGACGGTTTGCTAAAATTATGGACGGTCTTATTCAGCATGATTATGGATTTTGAATCAAGAAGATCAGTAAATTAAGGATTTCAAAGAATTTTCCTCCAGTTATTGCTACAGGGGTACTTTAGGAACTTTCTAAGCCTTCTGTATGCATAAACAATATTATAACCCTTGTTTGATAAGATAGTAAAAGTTCAGCCGCTTGCTCCCGTGAACGTAGACACATTGTCGAACCACGTAAATTCTTATGTTATTGACTATTTGCTTTCATTATTTATTCGTGTGATTGGTTGTTTCTGTATTATTCATCGTTGATTGTTGCATTTGTGTTTTCGCTACACATTGGTAATCTTTACACAATAAATTGGTATCAAAGTTATTGGTTGCAATGGTTGGGATTTCTTTTGCAAAGTTCAACATTGTCAAGTTCGATGGATCGAGAAATTTCAAACTTTGGTAGAGGAGGCTTAAGGACTTGTTGGTACAGAAAGGTATGGCAAAGGCATTATATGGGAGGCAGCTAGGAGGCATGGACAATATGAATTGGAAGGAGATAAAAGTGAAGGTTGTGGCGACAATCAGGCTTTGTTTGGCCGATGATGTGATGTATCACATCATGGATGAGAAATATCCAATGACAGCTTGCCTAAAACTGGAGAGCCGGTATATGTCCAAGTCATTAACGAATAAGTTGTATCTTAAGTAAAAATTGTATGGGCTTAAGATGGTAGAGGGTTCGGATCTGAATCAACGCATCAACGTATTCAATCTGATCATCAGTGGTCTGAAGCGGGTTGGTGTGAAGTTTGAGTATGAAGACAAGGCATTGATGCTGCTGAATTCCTTACCCACATCTCCTATGTACAAGAATCTAGTTATGACTTTGACATGGGGAAAAGAAACTATGGAGTTAGAGGATATCATCATGAGTGCCCTATTGGGTTTTCATTAGAGGAAAAAAGTCAGCAACGATAATTCTCAGGGTGAAGGGCTTGTGGTGAAAGGTAATCAGGATTGTGGGAGAAGCAAGTTCCAAGGTGGACCAAGTAACAATAAGGCTTAGTCCATATCTGGAAAAAGGAAGTACGTACGATGTTTTAAGTGAGAGAAAAAGGGGCACATAAAACCAGATTGTCCATAGAGGAAGAAAGGGAGTGCAGAAAATAAAGAAGGCTCATCAAACTCAGCGAATGTAGTGGAAGAAGGAGACTCAGGGAGAGGTGATGGTGATATGTTTTCGGTCTCATCTAGTTTATATGGTCTCTCGAATTCTGGGATCTTTGATTCGGCATGCTTTTATCACATTATGCCCAACAAAGATTGGTTCACCACTTACAAATTGGTAAATTCTAGTTCTGTTCTAATGGAGAATGATGCTTCATGCAAAATTTTCAATATAGGGAACATCAAAATAAAAATGTATGATGGTGTGGTGAGGACGTTATACGATGTTAGGCATATACCATAGGATAGAAAGAATTTGATGTCATTAGACACTTTAGACTGTAATAGGTTTAGTTACAAGTCTAAAAGTAGGGTAATGAAGGTGAGTAAGGAACTACAAAAAAATACTAATTTTTAGTGATGAAAGTATTAGCGACGGTTTCAATTTCGTCACTAAAAGTTTAGAAAGGGGTGAAAGGGTTCAAGTTATGGGATCTGAAGGCAAACAAAGTGGTGATTAGTAGAGATATTGTTTTCGATGAGAAATCCATGTTGTGGCGTACTTAGGAATAAAAGGAGAAACAGGTGCTGAAAGTTGAGGTGTAGTCCCAAGAGGAGGGGTGAATTGGATTATTAAAATTTTCTTTTAATTCTTTTATGAAATTCTTAAGCGACTTGTTAATTTAACAACCACACAGCAAAGCTTTTCAATTAATCTACAAACCAAAACACAACACAAGTAATCAAAAACTTGATCAAACAAAGAACCAATCAACAATTTAAGATAAACAACCAATGATATCAACTTAAGATATTATATGCAGCTTCTTGGGAATCCTCAGCTTTTACAAGAATTCAAGATATTTGCTTGTTTGCAGCCCTGTGAATATATATAAGCTCTGTGTTGATCAATTTTATTTCTTAATATGATATACAATATAAAATCCAACACTCCTTCCCAGACCTAGGACTTTAAATAAACTTTTAGTTAATTAATCTTGGGTGTTAACCAATCAACGTACTCCCTTATGGTTTCTGCAATTTTTATTGATCAACTAACGTACTTCATTTTGGTTCCACAAATCCCAAAATCAAATTAATCTTCAGTTTATTTAATATCCAATCCACATAGTGTATATGATCAAAAATTAAATCCAACCACGCAATTGATATATGCTAAAAAGTAAAGAGAGTAAGGATTGAGTGACACCACGTTTTTACGAGGTTCAGCTTATCCCTAGCCTACGTCCTTGCCTTTGGCCAATACCACCAAAATATACAACTATATCATTCATTTTCGGATGGAACAAACCCTTACAAGCGATACCCCACGCTTAGACACTCCTTAAGTAGGCTAAAACATTGCCTCTCTAAGTGATACCCCACACTCGGTCACTCCTTCAATAGGCTAGAGTTGCGCCTCACCAAGTGATACCCCACACTTGGTCAACGATCCAACAATGTGAAATCGTCAAAGAAACTACAAGAAACAATAGGTAACCTCTGCGTACAAGAACACTCTCACCTAGAGCAGATTATTACAAATTCAAGCACTAGATACTTCAACATCTAAATATCAAATTGAAATACAATTGAAGCCCAAGTAAGAATTCACCAAGTTATTTCTAGATGAGAATTAGCAACTCAGAACTTAGTAGTGTTATGGATCAACACTTAAGAAATTTAGAAATTCAGTTGTGCAAAGTGTTGAGTAAGAGAGAGTAGCAAGATAGCAAGATGCGCTTTCAGCTACGCAATAGATTTTTCAATTCTTTTTTTCTTCTCAATTAATTTGATTTGCAAAACCATGTATTTTTAGGCTTTTAAAAGTAATTTCATGTTACCCAATATTACGTGGAGTATATTCTAAGTTTTTAGAAAATTTAGGGCACAAGCAACCATTATTTGAAATTTAAAACATTTAAAATTTCTATTCGTTAACAGTGTTCAAACGACTGAACTATCAGGTTCAGTCTTCTGATGTTCCTTAACACACTAAAAAAATTGAACTAGACACACGTTCAGATGACTGAACTATAGGTTCAGACTTCTGAAGTCCCAGCTCAGACGACTAAACTAAGGGTTCAGTCTTCTGAGGGTGTACTGCCTCTTCAAGATTTCTCCAATAAATTCTTCAGTAGACTGAACTTATTCTTTAGTCTTCTGGAGTATTTCTTCCGTCTTCTGAGGGTGCTCCTCAGTCGTCTAGGCAGTCACTTTTCAGATTTTTCATTTTATTTTCAAAAAACGGTTTTGCTCTCTTGCTTTGCAAAACATTTTCTGAGGTTTTAAATAAGGTCTCTAAGTCAATGAATAACCCCTAAAGAGCTTTCAACATATTTCCATAAGATATTCAAATACGAAGTACTTACATAAAGACTTCTTAGGACTTTGACATTCTAAGCACTTAAGTCTTTATGCTTGTTCTTTCTTTGAGCTCTCTTACTTTGTCTTTCTTTGGCTCCATCTTGTCTTCAAGATTTAATATACTATAAGCTTTTTAGCAAGTCCTTTTTAACATCCATGCTCTCATGGTCTTCAAGATTTAATAGATCATCTTTGAATTAATGTCTTGACTCTTTAAGCTTCATTTGATCATCTTTCTTTGGAATATAAGCTTTTAATGTTCCTTATGAGCATTTGACCTTATATTCTCATACATGAGTCTTGAAATATCATCACTTAACCAAATATGTTAAGTTCATCTTATTTGTTATCATCAAAACAAGATTTTAAGCCTTGTAAGGCCAACAGGTGCTATAAAACTATAGCAGCAATGAGCATGCGATGCAGATGGTGTTAGAGACTCAAGGTGGAGATGACAATGTGCCAAACGCAGGGAATTCTAGCTTAGGAGACCAGCAGCAATGCATAATAATTGTAAGCTGACCCAGATGCATTATCAGGTCACCGCCTAGGTACGGATTTGATGATATGGTGTCTTATGCACTTATCACTAGTAGTGGGGATCCTACTACCTTTCAGGAGGCAATGCACAGCCAAAAGAAAAGCATATGGATGGGCACTATGGTGGAGGAGATAGAGTCATTATATAAGAACCAAACGTGGGAGTTGGTGGAGCTTCCCAAAGGGAAGAGAGCGATAGGTTGCTAGTGGGTGTATTGGAAAAAAGAAGCAGTTTCAGAAAATGAAAAAGAGAAGTTCAAGGCTTGGTTAGTAGTTAAGGGTTACTCATAGAGGAAAGGTGTTGATTATGATGAGATCTTCTCCCCTGTGGCAGACACACTTCCATCATGGTAGTGTTGGGATTGCTAGCGCATTACGACATGCATTTGGAGCAGATGGACATAAAGACAACGTTTCTCCGTGGTGATTTGGAGGAACTAATTTACATAGTACAACCAGATGGTTTAGTCAACTTAGAAAGGAACACTTGATTTGTAAACTGAAGAAATCACTTTACGGGATAAAGTAGTCTTTGAGCCAGTGGTACAAATAGTTCGACTCCTACATGACCGGTATTGGCTAAATAAGGTGTGAGTATGATTATTGTGTCTATGTGAAGAGTCTTGAGGACGGTTCACTTATATTTCTATTGCTTTATGTTGATGACATGTTGATTGCTATAAGGAATATGACTGAGGTAAATCAGTTAAAGACTCTATTGAGTAAATAGTTTGACATGAAGGACTTGGATCCGGTCAAGAAGATTCTTGGGATGAAGATTTGTAGGGACAAAACTGCAGGGAGATTGTGATTATCTCAGGGCAGCTATGTGGAGAAGGTATTGGAAATGTTTAACATGGTTAATGCTAAATCAGTAAGTACACTGTGAACGTATCATTTTAGGTTGTCTACCCCCTAGTGCCGAAAGACAGATAATGACATTTGTGGAATGTTAAAGGTCCTCTATGCCAGTGCAGTGGGGTGTCTAATGTATGCTATGGTATGTACTAGATTGGACCTAATACAAGGTGTCAGCATGGTGAGCAATTTCTTTTTGAATTCGAGTCGACATCATTGGGATGCAATCAAGTGGATTCTCAAATACTTGAGGGGCATAACTGGCTATGAAATTATGTTTAGTAGACAACGGGGTGATCCTTTGGTGGTAAGATATGTAGATGCTGACTATGTGAGGGATTTGGATGATAGGAGGTCTACCACAAGGTGTGTTGACTCTATGAGTCTGATCCCATTTTAATTATGAAAAAAACCAATGTTTCTCACTTGTGCATTGAGCTTCTTAAACATGTTTATCCTTAGCATGCACTGTTGGTAGAAACTCAAGCAAGCCATACGGACTATGAAGATCAAGCTTCATTTTATGGCGTCTGAAGAATTGAAAGAATTAAGACCTATTCTCTATTATATTTGCATTCTTTTTTAATTGCTCTGTAATAATTTATATGGTTTGTAATAATGCATCTGCATGCATGATAAGGTCTAATGTTCAACATGACCGTAGATTGACCATAGGGACCGAATGACCTTAGGTCACCCTTCGGTCGACCGACGCCAGGTTTTTAGGTTTAATTGAAAAGCCTAGACCATAGACTAACCCTAGGTCCCTACACAAATGCACTAAATAGTCCCCATAATAACTTGCTCAATCAGGGGATCAAATTGAAATGGATTGAACATAATAGGCATAAAATAAGAGAGGTCGGACGACCGAACCGCAGGAGTTTAAAACACCTTGGGCGCCCGAACCGCTAAAAAGTCAGCGGGTTGACTTGGTTTCAGGCGATTGAACCAAAAATGAATGTATTGCCCTCAGGCAACTGAATGCCAATCTTGACTTTTCCCAACAACTTGGCTGCCCGAACTCCCACATTCATTTTATCCTCGGGCGACTGAAAGTTCAAGTTCGGGTTACCAAACTTTACACTGGGCGACCGAATTGTGGACCTTTTCGAAATCGCCTCAATTCAGCAAACCGAAGCTCGATTCGAGCACCCAAACTTCAAAATGAAAATTTACCACAGTGTCTATTTGGGAGACTGAACCGTGGCTCGGGCACCCGAAACTCTCGAGTTGGTTTTATTTTTTAACTGAGATAAAAGGGTTAAACAGGGTTAAAATATTAAACTCATTTAAAATATTTTTAATAATGCCCATTGAGTCCCCAAAGGTCATAATTTTTCCCTTGCCTATATATATCTTTTCATTTGCAAAATTAAGCATTTGATTAGCAAGATCATTAAGGAAAAACTCTCTCAAATTTTCAAATCCCATTTAGCTCATACTAGTTCCATACACTCTCTATTTTGCTATTCCCTTGATAGATCAAGTTCCCAGGAGTGTTATTGAGTGTTTTACATTGCTAAAACACTCCTTATTTGTTGATTGATTATTTTCATTGAGAGTCCTTAGTTAGGGTTTTCCCCCGATTTAAACAATAAATCCTTGAGCGGGAATACCCTTATAGCTAGTGAGTCTTTGCATCTTGATTGCAAAACTCATCAAGCTTATGGATTTTCATTTGTAAAAATATTATTTTACACAAACTTGCATATTATTTTTGATATTGTTTTTGCCAGCTTCAATCCAAAAATATCTATTGTGCTTTACATTTAGAATATCCTTGAGATATTTGATTTGGATTTTGTTAAACTTCCTTTGATCATTTGTGTGTTGAATATCTTATCTTCAATCAAAGGTTGAACTCTCACATATACATACGCTCACACATCTTAGAGAGTTTACATATTGGATCTCACCTAAGCATTAAATTAATATCATCTGTGAGTGCATATTTGTTTGTACTGTATTGTGGTAGATATCTGCTTGATTAAGAAGCATAATCATTGTACCGGTTATATTGTGAAAATACTGTTGTATTCCAAGCGTGGCCTGAGGGGGTGGTAATCCAACCTTGTAAGGATTGCCTGTAAAGGTTGAGGTTAGCTCTGTGCTAATTGACATGCTTGTTTAGGTGTCGCTCCACCCGTTTAAGTGAGCCTTATAGTGTAATCCTTGTGCGGGTGTGCCAAGGTGGGGACGTAGGAAGGATTGGCCAAAGCCCGATATCTTTTTCGGTGTCACTTTTACATTTCCTACATTATATTCTGCTGTGTGCTTGATTTGATTTCCTTGATGAATATACTGCGTATCTAAAAGACACAGAATTGCATTAAGTTGAGAAATACTGAAAGTGTGTTGTATGCTTTGCATATTGGTAAATATTTCATATTTTCAATTTCATATATACTTAGACTGCCCCTAGGTTTTTTAATACTGCTACTAGACTAATTAACCTAGGGGATAAAATTTTTAAATACCAATTACCCCCCTTTTGGGATTACACCAAAGCTAACAGGGTGCGTATTTACCCTTGTATGAGGGCCTATTTGTTGGAGGTCCATGGTGCAGTCTCTTGTTGCTTTATCTACTACTAAATTTGAATACATGGCAGTGGCTGAGGCTGCCAAGAAGGCATTGTGGCTTACAATATTAGTCAAGGAGCGAGGTATCCAGCAAGGTGGTGTTCAGCTATAGTGTGATAGTCAAGGTGTCATCTATTTGGCGAAGAACCAGGTGCATCATGCGAGGACAAAGCATGTAGATGTGTGGTTTCATAGTATTAGGGAGCTGGTTACTTTTGGTGAGCTACTACTTGAGAAAAAGTTCACACGTCTGAGAATGCAATTGATATTTTGACAAGGCCTATTACAACGGACAAGTTCAAGCATGGCTTGGACTTGATGTTACTCCAAGTGCTAGATGGGAGGTGTCCCAATCTACTGTCCTAGGTGGAGCTGCAGGTTATGCTTTCGTATTTCTCCTAAAGGGTGAATATTCGCCAAGGTGGAGATTGTTGGAGTGTGTCTCTCATTTTGAGTGGAATACATGTACGAAGGAAAGCATGGTGAAGCAAGAATAAGGAAACAAGGTTGTAGGAAGAAACCGATGACAGGTTGGTTGACGTATTGGTTGATAGTTTGGTCTCAAAAGATAATTGTCAATAGTTTCCCTTAAACTGTCGATGGTTTCAGTCTGCATACTTCATTCTCAGTACTAAATTGTCGACGGTCTTGTTCAGCGTTGATTATGAATTTTGAATTGAGAAGATCATTACTAGATTAAGGATTTTAGACGATTTTCCTCCAGGGATTGCTACAGGGGTACTTTAGGAACTTTCTAAGCCTTTTATACCATAGGATTAGCATATAAACAATATTGTAAACCTTGTTTGATAAGATAGTGAAAATTCAGTTGCTTGCTTCTCTAAACATAGGCACATTGTCAAACCACGTGAATTTTTGTGTCATTGATTATTTGCTTTCCTTTATTATCTGTGTGATTGGTTCTATCCGTATTATTCATCATTAATTGTTGCATTTCACGATCCAATTTGATTTGTGTTTCCACTGTGCATTGGTAATCTTTGCATAACAAAGGTTGAGCCCCATTCTAAGTTAAGTGTAAATGATTGCTAACTACTAACTGGAGTGTAATATGATAAGAATTTTTTTATAATGCAGGAGAAAAAATTTGTTTTTTTCCACCAATTGAATGGAGTAAAAGATAAAGTCTTTCTCAATGTTGTGGCTAAGTTAGAGCAAATTGTTAGCACTTTTCTTCTAACTTGGATATATTGAATAAAGGTCCACCATGGCAGTGTATTTTATGACTTTATGCTCTAAAATATTTTATTGAATGCAAATCTTGAACATGCTAAGGCCTATACAATGAATTGTATAAAGGTTCATAATGGTAGTGCATTTTCTGACTTCATGCTATAAAAATATTATATTCAATGCAAATTTTAAAGTTGTTATTGCCTCTACAATGATATATCTCTCAAATATTTTTATCACTATAATAGTCAAAAATACCAAAATTTTCACCCTTAATAAGTGGTTTCTCTTTGGTGTGAAAAAAATGCTTTGTTAACTTCTATAAAAATTTCGAGAGACTAGGGCATACCCATTTTTGATAGCACCTATTAAAAAAAAAAAAAAAAAAACTTTCATAGGCAAACAATCAAAAAGTTTTTTCACAACATTCATACACAAAATTTATACCTTCATAGTATGTCCAATTTTTTGTAAAACTTTCAGCAGAATCTCCTCTTAAAATTGAGTATAGCCATTTCTGAGCGCACCTATAAAAAAAATACAACTTTCATATGCAAACAATCACTAATTTTTTTCACAACATTTATAAATAGAATTTAAGATGCATTGTTTTGTCACTTAATAGGGTTCTTAATAATAATAATAATAATAATAATAATAATAATAATAATAATAATAATAATAATCCATATTTATTTATTTAGTTGAGGACTAAGCTAATGTTCTCCAAGTATTTGTACCCCTCATCAGTCATCCCCCTCTTTTTCAAAATTCTTCATTGGACAATGTAAGAAATAAGAATCACAATTCTATTACTCCGTCCCATAGTCTCATTTAATCTTTCATCGTTTCATAGAATAGACTTTTGGATCTCATTTTTTGTCTTTTATCCAAAGAACATAAGATGAAATAAAATCCTAATAAAAAAAATTACAGACTAATTCATTACACATTCATATACTTATGAAATTAAATAAATATCCTAACAATAAAAATTTTTCAATACGAACCGTATGACTTCAAAATTTAAGCTATTTTTAATAATCACGAAAATTGATAATAACAATTTCATATTCATCATTTGTAGATTCAAATAAACATAAGATTAAATACAACTCTAACCTCAACAATTTACACATTACAAATTAAGCATTCAAATAATCATGAAACTTAATAAAAAAAGTGCACATAAAAACTTCACATTCAAACTTTCTTACTTTAAAATTAAAACTAAATTCAATGTGCACATAAATGGATAATAAAATTTACATACAATGAAAAATTTCATGTGTTCAAAAATTTAATATGCATTCATCATTTATACAAGAAAAATTTAACATGCGTTCATCATTTATACATGAAAAATTCAAACATGAAAAAAAAAAACCCTAACTTGAATTTGGGAGTTCCACAATGATGTTTTAAATCACCAAACTGACTTCAATACAAGTCAATTCAAGATATAAAACACTAATTTTTATTTCAAACTAAACAAAACTTTTCAGAATTTCAATTCAAATTTTAGAGTACAAGAAGTTAGGGTTCTCAACAATGTTGAATGTGGGAGAACATACCTAATTTTTGTTCCTTATATAATGCTCTCCCAATTTGCTTGTACTTTGTAGGTAGAACGTTCAAATTGTACAATTTGAACGACAACAGTCACCTGCAAAATCCCGCAACCGAAAAAGTTGACTTCGCGTCGCCTCCCTCTTCGCTCTCAGCTCTCCTATTTGAACGCAAACGGGGAGGAATTAAGAAAATAAAATTTAACTTAGCAGAAAACACTAGTTCATCCAGTATTTTTTCTTTTGTTAACAAATGTTGGCATTAATTTAAAAAATAAAATTTCATCTGAACTATTTTAAAATAATTTTAATTAAAATAATATTAAATTTGGAAAAACTCTGCTTTGTACATAAGACAATTAGTTAAGGGTTTTGTAGTTTATTATTATTATTTTTTTAGAAAATTTGTCAATTTTAAAAGTCATTTATGATTAAAAAATTTATAGAACATATATATAACTATTGAATAAAATAATTTTAATTTTTTAAAGAATTTATAAAATTATAAAATTTTTCCTTATAAATTCTAAACAGTAAACATATAATTATTTTGTTTAAAAGTAATAAGTTTAAAAATGTAATCGAAGGGGCAGCCCATTACAATACAAGCGAAGAGCCAACAGAAAAGAAAAATTCTATTAGCCATAGCAGATGAGAGAGAGAGAGAGAGAGAGAGAGAGAGAGAGAAGGGGACCATACTACTGCATGGGGAGGTAGGAGGTAGGGCGTAGAATTAGAAGGGTAGGAGCTGTGGGACGCATGGGGATTGAGGATATCCCTCGAGTCTCGAGAGAATAACACGGATGGGTGTTACCCGTCTACCCCACCGGCACCCAATTTGCAGTAAAAGAAGAAGAAAGAAGAAAGAAGAAAGAAGGTTGGGTGTGGCCTGCCGTCTCCTGTGAAGTCTCAGCCGCTGCAGCCACTGCCGGCCTTTGTGGTTCAGTGTCTAGCTATGGACCTATCAAATACTACTGCATGAATCCACCGCCCTACCACACTCCTCCTACCCCACCTTCTTTTTGTTTTGTAGTAACTCGCTGTCTGAAATTTTATACAAACGGAAAATATAATAAAAAATGGGATTCCTCCTTATTTTAATTTTCTTTTCTTTTCTCAAATAAAATATTTGATTTCCATGTTTGATTATTGGAAAAAGTAATAAAAAAATAAAAATTATACCTAATTCATAAACCAAACTTTGATTTTACGTATTATTAGTATTTAATTTTTCTTAATTTTTAGTCATATAAAAACAATCTTTCATTTTTTTTTTGAAAAAATTTACACTTCATTAATATTTAGTTTTTCTTAATTTTTAATAATATTATAGTAAACTTTTATTTTTAGTAATATTTAATAGAGAATAAAAATATAAAAGAAATAAGTTTCATTCTTATTTTTACTTTCTTTCCTTTTCTCAAGTAAATCATTGATTCAAACGGACTCTAAAGAAACAAATAAATAAAAGTAAGACACGACTTGTGTAAGAATATATATATATATATATATATATATATATATATATATATATATATAACAATGCACAATTGTATGAAGGCGGTCAAATATTTGTTTTAAGTTGTGTTGTATATATATATATATAACAATGCACAATTGTATGAAGGCGGTCAAATATTTGTTTTAAGTTGTGTTGACACCCTAATTTTTACTAGGTAATTTTAGATCCTAAATTCAATGGATTGTCCCTAAGTTCCTAAGCTAATCAAGTTACAATTGATGTCCCTAAGTGTCCCTAACCAGGTTTTTCAAAATCATATTACAGAAATTTAAATAAGATTAGAAATTTGGTTGATTAACTAAAGGTTCTGAAATCCTTAATTCATATTTAAGTAAGGGCCCAAAGTTAATAAGATTGCAAACATGTGCCGATTTTTTCAAGACCAAGTGTTGCAATTTAAATGTTGAGAAATCATTTATGTGGGCAAAAATTTGTTAATTGAGGAATTTTAATTTCTGTTGATTTATAGCAGTGATGGCCCAAGTATTCGTGAGGCACTGAAATATTTTATTAAAAGGGACACGGGCCCAAGTTAGGGAATACACGAAAATATGACACAAATGTAGAAAAGACAAAAATGAGGAAACAATGTGCAAATAAGGGGAAATGATGTGCAAATACAGGGAAATGTTGTACAAATGCATAAAAGGAAATACAGGGAAGAAACATGTGAATACAAAAAATTACAAAGAAAATACAGGGAAATAAAATTAGATCAAATCAAATCCAATCCTCAATCGCGCTCGCTAGTTGGAACATTGTGAAGCATCCATGGAGGTCTTGTGCACCTAATGGGAAAGTGTTGACCTCATTGGTTACATCCAGTTTTGATTATGACAAATACTCATGGTACTGATGGTTGTACTGAGAATTGCATGCAAATTCACCTTGTGTGCGCTTTAAGACTGAAAGATATATCATGATGGCATGCGATATTCGTGCCGAAGAATGAAGATCTATATGTTGTATTTTGTATTTATTTGTTTATTTCTTCATTTTGTGATGTAATTTATTATGAACTATGCGCGTGTATGACTTGTAATAATTTGCATCATGCATCGTAGGTAGGTATGCTCAAAATGACCATAGTTGGATTTTAGGTACCTACACAGACCTTAGGGATTACCCTTCGGTCGACCGACTTCGGATTTTTTCTGGTAGGATAGAAAGTCTTTAGGTCTCTAAACAAATGCACAAAAAGTCCCCATTATCATCTTCATATAAGGAGAATTAAAATTAGCTAAAATTGGACTCAAAATTGAAAAGGTTGAGAGGGTTCGGGTGACCAAACCTATGTTGTGTAAAGCGGCTCGAGCGACCAAACAAGTCAACATGTTGATTTGGTTTTGGGCGACCGAACCTATTTTGAACGTATCTTCCTCAGGCACCCGAAGGCTTTTCAGAGAACTTTTCGACTACTGGGGCGACCGAACGTTTACGTTCAAAAGAGGCTCAGGCGACCGAACTACCTAGTTCGATTAACCAAACTCTGAACTGGGCACCCAAAATGTTGAACAAAAGCTACTGACTTTTGTTCGGCCAATTGAGTTATAATTCGGGCACCCGAAGCTCTTAAAGTTAGATTTTTGGCTGTGCTGTTTGGGCACCCGATCTTATGACCAGGTGATCGAATCTTGCGTGTTAAAAATATTTTTACTGATTTTTAAATGGGGTAAACTTTGTTAATTTTCTTAATGGTCTTTTAGACAATTCTAATTATACCCATTGTGTCCCCAACGGTAAAAAATCCTCCTTGCCTATATATATACACCAGTTCATTTATCTTAATTAGCAAGGATTAACAAACTTGATTAGGGCAAAAATTCTCACAACTTGCAAAATCCTAAAAACCCTATATTAGCTAAATATTTCTTGAAAACACTCACATACTCCTCATTCTTTTTCTCTAAGCACTGTGAGTATTTCTTTAAGGCTATTGTGCTTAAATCTCTCTAGCTTATACTCTCTCTTAGTATATTGATTGATTGATTTTATTTGAGAGTATAGCTTAAAGTTTTTCGACCAATTTCATTTGATAAATCTAGTGTGGAAAGACTTTGAGGGTTTTGGTTCTTGCATTATTGTTGCAAGTTACCTAAACCTAGATTTTGTGTGCAAAAAACTTTTCTCAAAAAGTTAGTCTTTCAAACAACTCCATTGTGTTTTATACATTGAAATATACTATTGAGTTTGTTTGATTTATCGTGCTTAGCATATTTGAAACTCTGATATGTTTTTGTGATATTCAAATAGTGTGTTTCAAATCTTGCTTAGATACACACTCTAGATCTTGATTGATTATCATACTTGATTAAGTGGTTAGCACACATTAGAGCACTGAGCATATTTACGTATCATTCATGTTTGCATTATTGACTGAGTTATATTAGTGCACACAACTACTTGTGTTGAAGCGCATTTCCATGTACAAACATTTTTATACACATTGGTTGTATTCTAGGCACGGGCCTGAAGAGGGAGACTAGCCCTGTGGAATAGTCTCGGATTGGCTTAGACCTGGTTAGGAAAGCTAGGTGCATCATCCTGTTAAGGCGTGTCGGTTGAGGTTAGCCCCTTGAATTGACTTGGTTGTATTAGGTGCCACTCCACCCATTTAAGTGAGTATTCTAGTAGTAATCCTTGTGTTGGTGTGGCCAAGGCGGGGACATAGGCACAGTTGGCCGAACCCCGATAACATATCGTGCGTGTTCTTTACATTTCTATACTTTACTTTTATCGCACGTGTATGCTTGTTTATTGATTGCATAGGTTGACCCTAGATTGTGTAATACTGTTGATTAACCAATTGACCTAGGCGATAATTTTTAAATACCAATTCACCCCCTATTGGGATTGCACCAAAGCTAACAGAAAGAAAAATTAGAGAAGTAAGAGTTGTTAAATAAAAATTCAAAAGAAATCAAACATATGCGCAATGTGCAAATTGTTGAAATATTCCCTCCTCGCTGCCCAAATCTTTAGAATTAACCAACTCTCGAAAATAAGGGAAACAAATTTCTTTTGGAATGGATTTCTGCTTAAACAAAGGCAATCAAGCACTAATTGGACCTAGCCTAGACTCCCTATAAATAGGGAGTCTCATATAGAGAGAAAGAGGATGTGAGAATTATGCAATTAAGACTGACAATGAGAAGGAAACCAAAGGACAACACTTCCAAAAGCAAGTTCTCAAAGCTGCAACAATCTTACAAAGATTCTCAAGAGTTGGAGCCATTCCCTTAAGAGGCACACCCACTGGTGCCAAACCCCCATCTGAAGAAGGCACTCCGTAGTGCCTACGTTCAGAAAACAGAAGGGCCATAAAGACACCCTGAACAAATACCTAGACAAACACAGAGGAGGGGAAAAGAAGACTAGGGGAGTTAAAAGACTAAAGGTAATATCGACTACTCCTTCCATTCCCTACTTTGCAATGCAGAATTGTTGGTGTACGTATTTGCAGGTTATTTGAACCTCAGCCCCATTGAACCCCAGCACTAAACATGAAACCAAGCCGTGCGCCAACCTGTAAAGACCTGCTTATTTTACTGTAATCATAATTTTTTTCCCATAATAACATCTAATAGAATAATTCTGATTAGCTGATAAAACATAGTCAACCTGGACCCATGGGTACCAGGGATATACCTAAAATTCAACTATAATACCTAAACAACAGAAAACATAAAAACGTACACATAACAAGTCATCCAACCAATACAATACTAGAGTTTAAAAAACCTGTCAAATACATATACACATCCCAAAAAGACCAAACATGTGCCCTAGGGTCATAACCCCAAAACCCATCAAACCCTAGCATAACGACTTACCCTTCTCACAGGGTAGGATAGTCAACCTCTAACACTACGGAGCTCTATCCGCTCTTCAATCTGGGACTCCTGAAATGTTTATATAGCTGGGGTGAGACACCTCTCAATAAGGGAAATAAACTAACATCAGTGTGTGGCGTTATGAGTATTTTCGTATTATACATATAAACAATATAATAAGCATATTTGGTAAAATTTGTCTATAGCAGAACTGAGTAAAACATGATTTGTCATATCACAATAAAGCATACTAGATTTCTATACGTGAAAATCATCTTATATCATTGTACAATACTGAAATAACACCCAGGATGGATAGTTAGCTGATGTCATGTCTTACCCCTACATGACTAGGTTATGCAGTACAAGGGCGGGACCTAGTGTCACGAGCTAATCTTGCAAGGGTGTGAAAATAGTCGGACCATGACACCTAGCAATGGTTGGCCGACCATGCTAAATCAATTATAAGTCTGTAAGTACAATGGGTCTATCCCACCTAATCCTAGACTTCCAGGGGAACAACTCCACTCTACGCTGAAGCAACATCGACTGCCATCTCCTACACTACTAGTTGTGTGGTAGCACTATCTTAATTCTGAACATATAGCTACGATATCGTGCTCCTGAAAATTGAACTAAACCATACCATTCAGGTTTTGATAACATATAATATGTTTCATATACTAAACATATTTCATAATAATATATGACATGATAATATTTCATGAATTTTGTCTTATCATATACGATTATGGCATCTGCGCCAATATGAATCACGACATCTATGCCAGCATAACATAACATGAACCACAATATCTATGCCGACATATCATAATATATTGAACATGACTTCTATGTACTATTAAACATTATATTCGTACTATTATGATTTATGTATTATTTTATATTTGCCCTAAAAACTATCATATCATGCTTGATTTGGGAAAAACATATTATTCTGATATACATGACTATATGGAAATTTAAACTCATGCCACACAAAAATGGGTAACCTCCTAAATGTAAAATCTGTTCCAAAACCATAATTTCTAATAAAAACATGTTTAAATCATATCTTTGTTCATAACAGTATTTCCCAAACATAATTATATAATATACGTATTTTCTTGAAATTTAATGCTGTAGAATAGTAAGTAATTTCATAAAAATTTTGACTTAATTTATCCTCTTACCTTGTTTACTGAGAAGCCCACAAAACCCCTAATTCCTACACTTGTAGTGTTCCCAACACAACACCTTGAAATTAACATTTTTCCCAACAAAACTTAAGTACTATCTTTCCTAACATATTCTCCTCATTCCAGAAACACCAAAAACCCAATAAAATTGAGATTAGCTAACTTACACAAAATTTGGGATGGTGCTCTAATTGGCTTAATCAATGATCTACTCCAACAGATGTGAAGAGAATCTTCTCAGGAGTAGCGTGGCGGTTTCGGATTTAGGTGTGGAGGATGGAATGTAGAAAGAGAGAGAGAGAGAGAGGAGGGTTGCATACAGGATTTCTTACTGAAAGTCTGAATTTAGCATATTTATAAAGTGCAGACTCGTCGATGAGCCACATCATCTCGTCAATGAGCGCAAGAAGAAGATTCATCAACGAGCACTTAGTCCTCACTGACGAATTTCATGCCCTAACACATCTCTCTCGGTAATCCCTCGTCGATGAAACACATGTCCCCGTTGACGTGCTCTAGAAGTCTCCTCGTTGACAAACGATCTAGCCTCGTCGACAAGGCCTGCTAAACACCCTTAAAAAACTTATTTTCTTCCCTTTTTTAATACTTAATTTGGTAAAATTCTTTAGGTCTCAACATTCTCCTTTCCTTATAAAAATTTCATCCTCAAAATTTACTCTCTGTATTGTACACCATCCTTAAAGAAAAATGACTACTTATTTTATTACTAACCCTCACTTATGGCGGAGGAATATCGTGGTTACATAAGCAGTTATGGGAGATTACAAATATACACATAAAATAAAATTCTTACAAAACCAAAATACTACCTATCCTATATTCTAAATTACAATTACACATTCGTCACTTTGTACTAAACAAAATAAAACTGTCATTACTTGAACTTTACAAATCACTATTGTACCCCACTAAACAGGTGTGGGTATTTTTGTCTAATTTCCTCCTTAAGCTCCTAAGAAACTTCTTCCACTGCGTGATTTCTTCACAGAACTTTTACAAATGGTATTTTCTTACTGCGCAATTCCTGTTCCTTCCTGTCTAACATTTGTATTGGAGTTTCCTCATAAGCTAAAGTATAACTGAATTTCAATTATGTATAACTGATGATATGGGAAGGATCTGAGACGTATTTCCTTAACCTAGAAACATGAAATAGGTCATGTATTCTGAACAGAGTTGGTGGTAAAGCTAGCCGATAGGCAACTAACCCAACCTTCTTAAGTATCTCAAATGGACCAATAAATCTAGGGCTCAATTTACCCGTCTTCCCAAACCTCATGACTCCTTTCAATGGTGCTATTTTCAAAAACACATGGTCACCCACTTTAAATTCCAATTCCCGGTGGTGAGTAATTATGTAGCTTTTCCGCCGACTTTGAGCTACATTGATTCTATCTTGAATAAGTCGTACTTTATCGTACGCCTGCTGCACTATTTCTAGCCCCAAAACTTGCCTCTCACCTAACTCATCCCAGTATAGCGGAGAACGACACCTCCTACCATAGAGTAGCTCATAACGTGTCATGTCAATGCTAGCCTCATAGCTGTTATTGTATGCAAACTCTACCAGCAGCATATACCGAGTCCAACTACCCCCAAAATCTAGCACGGACGCCCGCAACATATCGTTTAATATTTGAATCACCCTCTCAGTTTGGCCATCCGTCTGAGGATGAAACGCTGTGCTGAAAGATAACTGAAACCCAAGGCCTCCTGAAAAGCTCCTCCAAAATTGTGACGTGAAATATGGGTCTCGGTCTGACACTATAGACACTAGCACACCATAAGAACGGACTATCTCCTGAACATAAATCTTAGCCAGTCTGTCCATGGAGTAGTTGACTTTAATAGGAATGAAGTGAGCGGTCTTCGTCAATCTGTCAACGACCACCCAAATAGCATTGTGACCATGTGGTGCCGGTGGTAAACTAGTCACGAAATCCATAGATACATGATCCCACTTCCACTTTAGGATGTAAAAAGGCTGCAAGTGGCCGGCTGGCCTCTGGTGCTCATCCTTTACTTGCTGGTACATCAGACACTGCTACACAAATTCGGAAATTTCCCTCTTCATGCCACTCTACCAGTAAGACTCTCACAGATCCCTATACATTTTAGTACTACCTAGATGAATTGTGTACAAGGACTTGTGAGCCTCCTCTAAAATCATCTTTCTGATATCAACATCTGCAGGCACACATAATCTGGTACGGAACTGCAGAGCTTCGTCATCTGAAATAATGAACTTCTCCTTCTGTCCGTCTTGCACCTTAGTTATTTGCTAATTCTGCGTCATCTCTCTAAGTAGTCTTAATCCTTTTTTGTAGAGTAAGTTGCAATACTAGGTTGGCAATAAATGCCTGAGGATCACTCTTTACCAATTCTATACCGAGTTTCTCCAAATCCATTTGAATCGGGTGTTGAATTACTGCTGCTAACTGTGCTGTGCCCTCTGATTTACGGCTTAGTGCATTAGCCACCACATTTTCTTTACCTGGATGGTAGCTGATGGTACAATCATAGTCCTTGATAAACTCTAACCATCTTCTTTGCCGCATATTCAACTCCTTCTACGAGAAGAAGTACTTTAAACTCTAATGGTTAGAAAATATTTCACATCTCTCCCCGTACAGGTAATGCCTCCAAATTTTCAATGTATGAACCACTGCAGCCAATTCTAGATCATGAGTGGGATTATTGTTTTCATATTCTTTCAACTATTGGGAGGCATAAGCTACAACCCTACCATGCTGCATCAATACACAACTGAGCCCTTTCAAAGATGCGTCATTGTAAATTACCTAACCATCACCCCTGATAGAAGATCAACACTAGTGTAGTGACAAGCCTCTATTTTAGTTCCTCAAAGCTCTATTCACAACTATCATTCCATTCAAACTTGACATTCTTCCTGGTTAGACGCGTTAGAGACCCTGATAATGCTGAGAATCCCTCAACAAATTGACGGTAATATCTCACCAGTCCCAAGAAACTCCTAATCTCCTGAACATTCCTCGACCTTTCCCAATTTACCATTGCCTCTATCTTACTGGGATCCACTGAAATTCCATCCTCTGATATAACATGCCCCAGAAATGCCACTTTCTTTAACCAAAATTCACATTTGCTAAACTTGGCATACAATTTCTTTTCCCTGAGCGTCTAAAATACTAGCCATAAATGTGCCTCATGCTCCTCAAAACTCCTCGAGTATACCAGTATATCATTAATGGAAACCATAACAAAACGGTCTAGATACTGATGAAAATTCTATTCATCAAATCCATGAATACAGAAGGAGCATTCGTCAAACCAAAAGGCATAACGAGAAATTCATAATGCCCATATCTGGTCCTAAAGTTTGTCTTCGAGACATCTTCTACTTTTACTTTCACCTAGTTGTAGCCTGATCTGAGGTCAATCTTGGAATAGACCCGCGTACCCTAAAGCTGGTCAAATAGATCGTCTATATAGGGTAGAGGATACCTATTCTTGATTGTCACCTTATTAATTTCCCTGTAATCTATACACATCCTTATAGACCTGTCCTTATTTTTCACAAATAACACTGGAGCTCCCCACAGTGATACACTGGGCCAAATAAATCCTTTATTCAATAGATTTTGCAGCTGGTCCTTTAATTCCCCCAATTCTGCTGGAGCCAGCCGGTAAGGAGCTTTAGAGATTGGTACCGTCCCGAAAAATAATTGATAGTGAAATCTACCTCGCGGTTAGGAGGCAATCATGGCAATTCTTCTAGGAAAACATTTGGAAACCCCTAAACCACTGGTGTATTGCCAAGCTTCAATTCATTTCCTGGCACCTCTTTTACAAAAGCCATAAACCGCTAACAACCATCTAGGAGTAGCCTTCTCACTTGCATAGTTGACACTAACTGAGGTGGGGAACACACCTGCGACCCCACAAACCTAAATTCTTGCTTGCCTAGTGGTTTGAAGATCACCTCTTTCAAATGACAGTCAATATTAGCATAGTTAGCCATCGAATCCATACCCAGTATTACATTGAACCCATGCATGTCAAGTACAATTAGATCAGCAAGTAATACTCTCCCCTGAATTTCTACGGGATAACCTCTGAGCACCCTACAACATTTTACCACTGAACCAGCCAATGAAGCTGCTAACGTTTCTACATCTAATAACTGGGTCTCGCCTCCAAACAATTTAATGAAATTTGTAGACACAAAAGAATGAGTAGCACCCTAATCAAATAAAACAATAGCATGGCATGACAAAACAGTAAGGGTACTTGTCATAATGTCTGTGGCAGTCTCAGCGTCTCCTGGCGTCAGAGCATAAACCCTTATTAGGTCTGCATTCCTCTGCTGACCTCCACGAGGTGTCTGGTAACCTCCCCTGAACTTTCTGGGAGTAGGAGCAGTACCAATAGGTGTAGGAAAATCTTGTGCCAGATGCCATGATCATCCACAATGATAATATACACCTCTCCCTACTTGGCACTCCCCCAGATGCCTCTTTCCACATATCTGCCATACAGGGTAGGTCTGAGCACCCTTAACCTCACTTGCCCCTAGTCTTTTGCCTCTAACCTCTGTCATAGTTTCCTCTCCTCCACTGACCCCGACCAAAGCCCTGCTGAAAGCATGAAGGTGTGGACCTCTTCTTCTGTCCCTACTCCTCTGCACCCAACCGCTCACCGGCCTCAGCCAAAGCTGCTCTATCAACTAACTGAGAAAAGTATTGTATTTTCAACACCATAACTTACCTATAGATCTCATGCCTCAAACCCCTTTCAAATTTTCTTACTTTCTTTGCTTCATTGGGTATGATAAAAGGGCGAAGAGAGACAACTTGATAAACCTCACCACGTACTGCTGGATCGATTGTTGTCCCTGCTTCAAAATCAGAAACTCTTCCACTTTAGGTTCCTTGACAGTAACTGGGAAATATCTGTCAAAGAATAATTCTTTAAATCGGCCCCATGTCATAACTATCAGCGTCGTCCTCTACTACTCCAGAAGTTTCACCGCAGTCCACCACCTCTCGGCCTCCCCTGTCAATTTATAGGTGGCGAAGAGGACCCTCTGCTCCTCCGTGCACTGCAATACTGCCCAAACTTTCTCGATCTCCTACATCCAATTTTCGGCGGCTGCAGGATCAACTCTTCCTAAAAATGTCAGAGGATTCATCTTGGTAAATTTCTCTATCGTGCACCCATGGCCTGCAGACGGGCTTCCTTGCTCTCTAGAGCTCCTAGCGATCTCAGCCATAACCTGCTACACCACACTGCGTAATACCATATCAAAATCAGCCTCGCCTGCACTCAAGGGCCCCTGCACCATCACTACCACTCGCATTGGCACTACCTCCTCCACGGTCCATCCTGAAAAGACAATAAACATGACTTAGGGACCTTATCCTTATAACTTACACATCTAACGAAAATCCCCTATCTTGACATCCTTATCTTATTTCAAGATCTAGTCCTACACTTTAAAAACAACAACCCAACAATAGTTTACTATGACTTTCCTAAACTCGTCACCTCAAGAAAAACACAGAAACTATCATGGAAGTCATGCCTTTAAACTGCAAAACAAAACCTCAAATCCTTTTTCCTATACTCTGGTATTGTTTCCACTGCACTCTAGAGTCTATAGAACCTAACAACTTAGGCTTTAATACCAAACTGTAATGACCTGCCTATTTTACTATAATCATCATTTTTTTTCCACAATAACATTTAATATAATATTCATATTCAGGTTATAAAACATAATCAACATAGACCTATGGGTACCAGGGATATACCTGAAATTCAACTCTGATACCTAACCAGTGGAAAACATAAAAACATATACATAAAAAGTCATCCAACCAATACAATAACAGAGTTTACAAAACCTTTCAAATACATATACACATCCCAAAAAGACCAAACATGTGCCCTAGGGTCATAACCCAAAAACCCATAAGACCCTAGCATAACGACTTACCCTTCTCACAAGGTAAGACAGTCGACCTCTAAAGCTGTGGAGCTCTATGCACTCTTCTATTTGGGACTCCTAAAATGTTTATATAGTTGGGGTGAGACACCTATTAGTAAGAGAAATAAACTAACATCAGTGTATGACGTTATGAGCATTTTCGTGTTGTACATATAAACAGTATAATAAGCATATTTGGTAAAATCTTTCTGTAGCAGAACTGAGTAAAACATGATTTGTCATATTATAATAAAGCATACTAGATTTCTATACATGAAAATCATCTTATATCACTGTACAATACTGAAATAACACCTAGGATGGATAGCTGACTGATGTCATGTTTTAGCCCCACATGACTAGGTTATGCAGCCTGAGAGCAGGACCTAGCAATGGCTGGACGATCATGCTAGATCAATCATAAGTCTGTAAGTACGATGGGCCTGTCCCACCTAGTCCTGGATTGCCAAGGGAGCAACTCCACTCTACACTGAAGTCACATCGACTGCCATCTCCCACACTACTGGTTGTGTGGTAGTACTATCTTAGTTTTGAGCATATAGCTACGGTGCCATGCTCCTAAAAACTAAACTAAACCATACCATTCGGGTTCGGATAACATATAATATGTTTCATATACTAAACATAGTTGTTTCGTATTTCATAATAATATATGACATGATAATATTTCATGAATTCTATCTTATTATATATGATTATGGCATCTGTGCCAACATGAATCACGACATTTGCACCTGCATAACATAACAAGAATCATGACATCTGCGCCGACATATCATAATATAATGAACATGATTTCTTTGTACTATTAAACATTATATTCATAGAATTATGATTTCTCTATTTTTTTATAATTGCCCTGAAAACTATCATATCATGCTTGATCTAGGAAAAACATATTATTCTGATATACATGACTATACTGAAAATTTAAAGTCATGCCACACAGAAATGGGTAACTCCCTAAATGTAAAATATGTTCCAAAACCATAATTTCTAATAAAACATGTTTAAATCATATCCATGTTCATAACAGTATTTCCCAAACAAAATTATATAATATACGTATTTTCTTGAAATTTAATGTTGTAGAATAATAAATAATTTCGTGAAAAATTCTGAATTAGTTTATCCCCTTACCTAGTTTACTAAGAAGCCCACAAAAACCCTAATTCCTACACTTACAGTGTTCCCAGCACAACACCCTGAAATTAACATTTTCCCTAACAAAACTTCATTATTATCTTTCCTAATATATTCTCCTCAGTCCGGAAACACCAAAAACCCAATAAAACTGAGATTACCTAACTTACCCAAATTTTGGGATGGTGTGCAAATTAGCTTAACCAATGATCTACTCCAGCAGATGTGAAGAGAATCTTCCCAGGAGTAGCGTGGCGGTTTCGGATCGTCGAACCGGTGAAGAATTTGCCCATAAACCTAGAGAGAAGGGGTGGAGGGTGGAATGTAGAGAGAGAGAGAGAGAAAGAGAGAGAGAGAGAGAGAGAGAGAGAGAGAGAGAGAGAGAGAGAGAGATGATGGTTGCATGTAGGATTTCTGGCTAAAAGTCTGAGTTTAGCATATTGATAAAGTGCAGACTCGTTGATGAGCCACGTCATCTCTTCGACGAGCGTAAGAAGGAGGTTCGTCAACGTGCACTTACTCCTAGTCAATGAATTTCAAGCCCTAACACAGCTTTCTCGGTAATCCCTCGTCGACGTGCTCTATAAGTCTCCTCGTCGACAAATGATTTGGCCTTATCGATGAGGCCTGCTGAACACCCTTAGAAAACTTATTATCTCCCCTCTCTTTTAATACTTAATTTGGTTAAATTCTTCAGGTCTCGACAAAATCCCCTTGATCTGAGCTTTGAACCTGGACCTCAACCCGAACCAGCAACCTAACCCTCTGAACCTAAACCAAAACTGTGAACCAGAACCTAAAACAAACTCGTGAGCCATAATTTAAACCAAATACGTGAACTAAAGCCAGATAAAACTCCTAAACCAACCCCTTTGAACCGAACCCAGTCTAGCCCATACTGAACCCAACCTTAAATCGAGCCTATACCTTTTGAAAGCAACCCGCGCCCACAAAAAAGAAAAAAACAAGCCCCCTTGCTTAGTGAAAAAAAAAAAAAAAAAAAGGAAATTCAGGCCCAAACACGTATTGTTTAAGACCTAAGGCCCAAGCCATTTTTTTAAACCCAAGCTTGTTCATTTTAGAAAACTAATTGAACCCACTCCATTTTGAATAACTCCAAGCCCACGCACCCTAAGGCCTAAACCCTTTCTTTTGTAAAATTGTTAGCCTTGGTGTATTCCCAAGAGTGGGGAGAATTGGGTATTTAAAATTTCTTCCTAGGTATGTTCAAATCTGCAGTAATAATACTCAACCTAGGGTCTGCCTATATACTCATAAACCCAATGCCAAGATAAATAAGATATGGGAAAATTAAATCATGCGCAACATTCATTGAATAACATACATGTGCGGTAAATAAATTATGGAAAAATAATGCACACATGATATGTTATCGGGGTTCAGCGAATACTGCCTACGTCACTGCCTTGGCTCACTAGCACAAGAATTCCACTAATGCTCACTTAACGGGTGGAGCGACACTAGTTACAACTAGGTCAATTAACAGGGATGACCTCAACCTACAACTGCACCTTACCAGGATGGTGCATCTAGATTTCCTAACCGGGTCTAAGCCAATCTGAGACTATTTAATAGGGCTAGTCTCCCTCTTCAGACCCACATCTGGAATACAAAAGAAATAATTTTGCGTACAAGTAAATATGTTTTTTACGCTAAGCAGATGTATACCACTATGCACAATATAATCAATGCACCTCAAATAGATAGCAAATATAAGCTCAATGCAATACGTGTGCAATAACACTTAATCTAACATCAATGTTCAATCAAGCACAAGAGTGTATTAACAAGCTAATCTTTGAAACTAAGTAAGGATAAATCTCAATCAAGGTTTAGGGTTTCAAATATTTGGGCCAATGGAAATTCAGAATTTCTCAAAAATAATTTTCTCAATATCAAAGTACAAAGATATATTCAAATATGATTTTGTAAAAATATTTTTACACACACAAAATACAAGCCCTAATGAGTCTTGTAATGATAATGCAAAGACCCACTTAGCTCTAAAAATTTTCCCAATCAAATATTTATCAAATAAAGTCAAGGGGAAAACTCCTTTGCTTAACCCTTAAACTAAAATCAAATATGCAAGAGCAAGTGAGGGATTTTAGCAATATAGAACAATCAACAAACACTCACAAGGCTTTGATTTTTCAAAAGAATGGAAGTGTTAGAGTGTGTGAGGTTTGTATAAGAAAATAGAGCTTAGGATTTTTCAGAGAATTTTTCTTAATATGTTTTTCTAATCCTATGCTAATCCTTGCAAATGAACCCCTATATATAGAAGAGGGCTAAATTAGGATAGTTGGGGACATAGGGGTTATTATTAAGTTTGTTTAGTAAAATTAACCCCATTTAATTCCTCTTAACCGTGGTGAAAAATTGTGCAACCCAAGAGTTTCAGGCACCTGACTTGAAGTTTGGTTGCCCAAATATACACAACAAAAAAAGTCATTTTTGAACGTTCGGGGGTGCTTGAATAAGGGTTCGGTCTATTGAACTGAAGGCAATTTCAAAAGACCACAGTTCGGTCGCCCAGTCCTGAGTTCGGTCTACCAAACTCATATGTTCGGGTGCCCGAGGCTATTTTGAACATATAAGTTCGGGTTGCTGAGTTGTTAGGAAAAGTCAGAATAGCGGTTTGGTCGCTTAAATCCAAGTCAAGACTCTAACTGGTCAAAGGTTTGGTCACCCAAAGTGTTTTGAACACTAGGGGTTTGGTCGCCCGAAACCTCACAATTTTACCCTTTAAGTCCTAATTTAATTCAATTTATTCCCTTAATATTATATGTGATCTTGGGGACTATTTTTATGTGTAAGTGTAAGGACCTAAGGTCATTATAAGGTTTAGCCTAAAAAACCCGGCGTCGGTCGACCAAAGGGTGATCCCTAAGGTCTTTCTAAGGTCTTGAGCTTATAGTCCTACATGCATGATATGCAGATTATTATAGACCTTTTTGAATTTAAATATTACAGACTTGAATATGGAAATACAACAAGTAAATATGTCGGGGTCTTCATTCTTCTTCAAGTTGCTGCATGCTATCCATATAATCTTGTTAGTATTATCCTGCACACAAACTTGACAAATATTAAATACCTTGTATTTGTTATTATAAAAAATGAGATAGGACTCAAAAAGTCAACAAAAACCTAGCCCACATTTGTTTTAAAATCCGAGGCCCAAACCCATTTTAAAAATAACCTGAGCCCAAACACTTAAAAATAAAAAATAAAAAATAACAAAGCCCACCAACTCCCTTTTAAAAAGTCAAGCCCAACTCCTTTTTAAAACCCGAGGCCTAACTCCCTTTTAAAAAGCCAAGCCCGACTCCCTTTTAAAACTAGGCCCACTAACCCTTTTTTTAAAAACCCAAACCCAAACCCACATTTTGTTAAAGACCCGAGGCCCAAAATTTTTTGAACTCAAAGGTTATCATTTAAAAACAAGCCCCATACATGTCAAGCCTAGTACGAGTCAAGCCTAATAGGCCCACTTAGGCCTAGCTGAGTCCACACAATCCTATTGGTTGACTTGTGCGAGTCAACCCTGTCACCACTCACCGAGTTTGGATGAGTCAACTCATCCCTGAATCCTAATGTATATGAAACCCTAACCTTCTGAACATGAACCCTAACCTTCGAATTCATGAAACCCTAGAACACCACCAGCACTTGATGTAGAGACTCGAAAAATAGTAATTAATGAAATAATAAAGAAAAGAGGAAATTTAGTTTGACATAGGCCAAACCGTCGATGGTTTTTGGTGGAGCTCATAAAACCATCGATGGTTTTGAGTTACCATGGCTAGGTAAAGGTATAACAGTAAGAAAAAGGTTTGGTTAAAACCAAATCATCGATGATTTTGCTGTGGGTGAGACACTTATAAAAGGGGATCAAGTCTTTCTCTTTTTTTTGGGGGGGGGGGGGGGAATATTAAAACCCTCTCCTCTCTCTCTCTCTAGGCTGCAGCCATCACTCTCTTTCTCTTTGATTTTTCATTCGGTTTAAGCTTGAATCAAAGAATAAACAGCATTTTGGGATCCCGACGACGATTATCTGCAGTTTAACTAGAGCGATTTTGCTGTTTAGCCTTTTCAGGCACCACTCCAAAACAAGGGTGAGGAAGATGCTTTTCAAGTTTAATCAGTTATTGGAAGAGTATGGGCTTAGGAGTATTGAAATGGTAAATATTTTGGGGTTGAGTTGATTGAGTTAGGGTATATGGATACATGATTTGTGTGAGCGCCGCAGGCATAGTTTTGGGATCCTTGTAGGAACATTTCCAAGATACAGGTAAGGGTAATAGATTATGTCAGACATTTTCAGAAAGTTTACTGATTAAATTATAATATGCGATTTCTGAATTATATATATATATATATATATATATATATATATATATGTTTTCCTGAGTATACAAATTTATGAGAATGGAAACTTTGGAAATGATATATATGTATGTTTGAAATTGGGTTATTGAGTTTGAGTAAAACCCTAGAGATAGTTTTACTAGTATTTTCATCAGAATATTATTATAGTATAATTTATCACTCAATCTGTGTGGCATGAGTTTGCAAGTCATGTATGATTAGATTTGTCAATTTCTATGGTAAAATTATATAGATAGAGGTAAGATTTTATACAGTATTACAATGCCCTATTAAGGACTACAGTACAGATTTTACACAGTATTACAGCGTCCTATTAAAGACTATAGTACATATTTTATATAGTATTACAACATCCTATAAAGGGCTATAGTACATATTTTATACAGTATTACAACGTCCTATAAAGGACTACAGTACAGATTTTATACAATATTACATTGTCCTATAAAGGACTACAACGTTCTATATAGAACTACATTATAACATTTGATACAGAATTGTAGAATGATAGCATTTTATACAGAACTATAGTATGATAGTATTTTATACAAAATTATAGTATTTCAATGATTTTATACAGATTTATTGTATGACAATTTATACTGAGTTGTGAATGAAATTATGATATTATATTGTTTTAAAAATTACATTATATGGTTTAAGAATCCTGATGGACCATAGCTAAGCACAATACCATAGCTTCACAGATACTAGTGTAGCCACACTTCTCAGATAGAGTGTTGGTGGTATATAGTCGATTATGCCATTGAAGTGTAGAGTTACCTCCTGGAGTCTGGGTCAGTTGGGTAGGCAAATCATGCTCATAACTATAGATATAGATACAGATACAGATACAATTGACTTAGTCTAGTTAGGCCAACCATGGCTAAGTCTAGCCTACGGGCCGCACAACCTGAATCATGCGGGGTTAATACATGACGTTATTATTTATCCATCTAGGGCAGTTCTTCTATACATGTATGCGTATTTACTTGTACAGAGATATTACCTTATACAAAGTATGATGTGAAAGGAAAGTATGTATTTTGAGATATACTTATATATACATGTATACAGTTTTACATGATTTCATAGTGAAAGGAAAGGTAAATTATGGTTGCATATTTGAAACACTAAAACTCATATTGCCACATATTGTCAATAATCTATTCCTACTTACTAAGAGGTGTCTCACCCCAGAATTCAAACATTTCAAGAAATCCAAACAGATGAGCGGAGTGAGCCTTGAGGTAGAGGAGGAGTGGGTACAGTCCTTGTTAAAGGGTAAGTGGTTGTGTATGGTATTTATATATTGATGGATGATTATGGAACTGTGGTATTGTAGTTGGATGTGTGTATATATATAGATATATGCTTCCACTGAGTAGTGGAATATGTTTGAGTACTGTTGTACCTGGTGCCACTTTGGGCATCCTAGGATACTATAGTTTATTTTATACAGAGATTATGTAAGGAGTTTTACATAGTGTATTACAGTTGGTATCAGAGAAGACTTATGTTATAAAAAAAAGAGAAAAATATAGAAAAATTTTTGGGTCGTTACAATTTGGTATCAAAGCCTAGGTAGCTAGGTTCTGTAGACTTTATTGCACAGCAAAAAACAATACCAGAGCATAGGAATGGATCTTGATAAAGGTAGGAAATGGGTAGATTAGGATTTTAGTGGAAGTTAAGATGAGAAATTAGGGTTTTGTCTCACAGCCTGGAGGTAAGAATTCCATGACGGTTTTTATGATTTTCTTGAAATGATGATTTCAGGAAAGCCATGGTAAACTATCGTCGATTTTTGTTTCTAAATGGTAAGACTGAACCTTAAACTGGGAATAAGAACGTTAAGTTGATTGGTGGTATGAGGATATTTTGTGGTTCTTAGTTAGATTAATGTATTAGTTGTGTTATGAAGTTAGGGTTCTTAGACTATATTTTGTTCTATTTTTACGATAGACCTCGAAAATAGCGATGCACACACTAGTGGTGGTAATTATGCAGGACCTTTCAGTATGGGTGACAGTGATTCTGATGCAGTATTGTGTAGTGTTGCCCAGCAAGTAATGGCAGAGATAGCGAGGAATTTAGGGGAATAGGGTTGCCCACCAGCTCACCAGGGCTGCATAATCGAGCATTTCACTCATATGAATCCCTCATCGTTCTCAAGAAGAGTTGACCCATTCATGGTAGAGAATTGAGTCTAGGAGATTGAGGAGACGTTGTCAGTTCTCCCTTGCATCGAGGAGCAGAAAGTATCATTTGCCACTTTTAAGATGATGGGGGAGGCTAAATGCTAGTAAAGGCCAGTGAAGTTTCTGGAGGAGCAGAGGCCGATGTCTATAGCTTTGACCTAGAGCTATTTCAAAGAGATATTATTCAAACACTACTTCCCCGCTACTACTAGAAATGCTAAAGCGGCGAAGTCTATGAATTTGACTCAGGGGAACCAGACAGTCCAGCAATACACAGCTAGATTTGTAGAGTTGTCCTTCTTTGCCCTATACATTGTGCCAGATGAGAAGAAAAAGGTGAGGAGATTTGAGGAGGTCTTGAGACAAAGTATCTATGAGTAGATGGTGGCATTCAAGGTTAAAACTTTTTCAAAGTTAGTGGATAAAGCCATAGTGATAGGACCAGCTTGCAAAGAGGTACTGGGGTGCAGAGTCAGAGGAAGAGGCACGCGCCTTCAGAATTCCAAGCAGGTACCAATATGGGTCAATGGAGGAGATATGATAGGGGCTAGTAGCAGGTAGTAGGACGTTAAGCCCCTTAGGGTGATCTAGCACCCCCTATTTGTACTAGGTGTGATTAGAGGCATTGAGGGGAGTGCCGAATTGGGTCTAATGCCTGCTATCGGTGTGGTCGTCCTAGCCATATTATAAGAGACTGTTGTGTGCCGTTAGCTAATGCACCTACTCCTAATCGTTATCGGGGAGACAACCATGCACCCCCAGGCAATCTGCAGAGGAACTCCGCCTTGACATGGGTCTATGCACTAACACCGGGAGATGTAGAGGCTACCGGTGATGTGGTGATAGGTATCATTTCTATGTTTTCAAATAAATTTTTTGTTTTGTTTGATTCAGGGGCCACACATTATTTTGTATCTCTGGGGTACATCAAGTTATGTGGGATAGAAACTCACATGCTAGCCAACGAATTATCAGTAGCCACACTGATAGAATCAGTAGTGATATGTAGAAGGGTGTTCAAAGACTGTCTAGTGGATATTTAGGGTAAAATGCTACCAACCAATCTAGTGGCATTAGATATTTATGGGTTTGACATGATTTTGGGAATAGACTTGCTAGCCACTAACTATGTTAGTATCGATTGTTATAAGAAAAGGTAGTATTCAGATCTCCAATGGAGCAGGAGTACAGATTTGTGGGGTCGTGTGTGAGCTCCCCACCACAGATGTTATCAGCTATACAGGTGAGGAGGCCACTTTTGGAGGGATGCTAGGGGTATTTGGCTTATGTGAAGGAAGCACCCGAAGGAGGGTTAAAGTTTAAGAATATACCAGTTGTGAGAGAATTCTTTGATGTGTTTCCAGAGGATTTACCTGGATTACATCCTGATTGAGAAAATGAATTTGCCATTGACTTACTTCTAGGGACACTAGTGATATCTAAAGCTCCTTATAGAATGGCTCTAGTTGAGTTATAAGAATTAAAGGAGCAATTGTAAGAATTACTAGATAAGGGGTTTATCAAACCTAGTGTATCACTTTGGGGAGCTCCAGTTCTATTTGTGAAAAATAAATATAGGATGATGAGGATATGTATCGACTATAGGGAGATAAACAAAGTGTCAGTTAAGAATAAGTATCCTCTTTGCCGTAATCATGATTTGTTCGATCAGCTCTAGGAAACACGAGTTTACTTAAAGATTGATCGTTGATCCAGGTACCATCAAGTGACATTCAAGGTAGAGGATGTTTCAAAGACAGCTTTCCAAACCAGGTATGACCATTATGAATTCCTGGTTATGCCTTTCGAACTGACTAATGCTCCTGCGACGTTTATGGATCTAATGAACAGGGTTTTCCTTGAATACCTGGACTAGTTTGTAGTGGTTTTCATGGATGATATTCTGGTTTATTCAAAGTGCTTCGAGGAGCATGAAGAAGATCATCTAAGGATGGTGTTATAGGTTTTGAAAGAAAGGAGGTTGTTCACTAAATTCAAGAAATGTGAATTCTGGCTGAAGGAAGTTACATTCCTTGGACATGTGATATCCAGGGATGGTATCTCTATGGATCCAAGCAAGATAGTGGTAGTAGTGAATTGGGAGAGACTGAGGAATGTTCAAAAGAGAGAAGTTTCTTGAGTCTGGCAGGATACTATCGACGATTTGTGGAGGGTTTTTCCAGACTATCAGGTCCTCTGACATGGTTAAAAAGGAAAAAATATGAAGTTCAAGTGGACCAATGATTGTGAGCAGAGTTTTCTAGAATTGAAGCAGGGACTCATCACTGCACTGATTTTTTCTATTCCATCAAGAGATGGTAGATTTGTGATATACAGTGATGCATCTCAAAAAGGACTCGGGTGTGTCATGATACAGCTAGGGAAGGTCATTGTATACGCTTCCTGACAACTTAAAGGATACGAAAAGAACTACCCTACGCATGATTTGGAGTTGGCTGCAGTGGTGTATGCATTGAAAATCTGGAGACATTATCTGTATGGTGGGAAGTGTGAAATATTATAGATCATAAGAGTTTGAAGTATTTCTTCACGTAGAAGGAGTTGAATATGAGGTAGAGGAGGTGGCTGAAATTGATAAAGGATTACAACTGCTGTAGAGACCCAAAAAATTTAAAATAATAAGAAAAATAAGAAAATGAGAAAATTTGGTTTGGGAAGCCCAATCCATCGACGATTTCATAGGGGAGGAAGAAAATTGTCGACGATTTTCTAAAAACTAAGGTGTAGTCCCAAGAGGGGGGGGGGGGTGAACTGGATTTTTTTTTAAATTTTCCTTTAAGTTTTTTAACAACTTCACAACCTTTAGTAAATTTAGAAAAACACACAAGAATTGTTTAATTTGAATTCTTAATTTGATCAACCCAAAATTCAATATCAACACAATACAATAACAATCAACCAGCCAAACAATCAATTAATCAACCAATGTATAAGCTGCAACACTTTGCAATATTCAGCATTTGCAAAAACTCAAAATAAAGTTTGAATGATAGCCTGAAATTGGAATAGCTTTCCTAAGAGGGGAGTGAATTGGGTCTTTTAAAAATTTTATTTTCTTTTTTTTTAATACTTCTGTGCACACCTCAAATATAATCACAAAATTAATTCAAATCAACCACAACCAAAACAAAATAACCAATCACTTGATTCTTGTAACAATAGCCTTGTAGCAATATGTAATGCTTGCTGAATATGTATAAGCCTTGTTTTACAATCACACTTCTTCCCAAAGTTCAACTTTTAAATAAAATTTCAGTTTAGTAAGTTAAGAATGATCAACCAATGTAGTCTCTTTTAGTTTCCACAATCAATGCTGATCAAACAAAAACAAATTATCTTCCAGTCTATTTAACAACCAAACACTCAGAATTCAGAGTTTTATAAAGCATCCACACAGTTTGTAAATTTTACTGAAAAGTAAAGAGTAGGGAAGAGAGAGAAACACACTTTTACGAGGTTCGGCTTCAACACAGCCTACGTCCTCGCCCTTGGAAAACCACAAAAGGGTTCCACTATCGTAGTTCCTTTACAAGGAGGAACAACACCTTTACAAGAACTCCTTCAAATAGGGCCAGAGCTTGCCTCTCCAAAAGATGTACTCTCGTTCGGTTAACAATCCAACAACTTGGAATTGTCCAATAACTACAAGAAAAACAATAAGAGGATGTGTACAAAGAGTGCTCACACAAAGAGCAAGTTAGTACAATTCAAATCTATGTGCTTCAAAATTTAAATATCAAAAATGAAATACACTTTGAAGCTCAAGAATAGAATTCACCAAAATCCCTTTTCTCTAGATGAGAAATCAACAAGTAGACCTTAGGGATTGATGATCAATGATTTCAGAACACCAGCACTTTCAGTTTGCAAAAGCCAAGCAAGTAGGAACTTTGAGAGCAAGAGAGCTTATAACATATTTTTCATTCCTTGGTAAGTTTTGATTTGCAAAACCATGTAGTTATGGGCTTTCAAAAGAGTTTTCGTGTTGCCCAAGTTTACTTGGAGTATTTCTCAAGTTTTGAGAAAAATTGGAGCACAAGCAACTAATATTTTAAAAATAAAACTTTTGAAAAATTTGCCTATTAATGATGTTCAGATGACTGAACCTTCGAGTTTAGTCTTCTGAAGTTCCTTAGCCTTTTGAAAAATTTGAACTGGATGTTAGACGTCCGACGTCAAGGGTCAGACGTCTGAAGTCTGAGTTTAGTCTTCTGAGGTGCTTCTGCCAGTTTCTGTCTTTCACCAATAATTCTTTAGATGACTAAACTTATTCTTCAGACGTTTGAAGTAATTCTTCAAGGACTGAACTTGAAGTTCAGTCTTTTGAAGTTGCCACTTCAGGCTTCTAAGCAGAAGCTTCAGTCTTCTGAAGTACTTGCTTTTTGATTTTTCAATTCCAATTCAAAATATGTTTTTGCTCTCTTTCTTTTAACATTTTTCGGTAGGTCACTTAGTCCATATAATCCCCTAAAGAGCTTCAAAAGATATTTCAATAGACATTTTACTTTGAAGTACTTCCATTGTTCTTCCTAAAACCTTATACTCTAGGCTTGAAAATCATCCACTTCATATTTGCGTTGAAATCCCTTGGATGTTAGCTTGAGCTGGTTTTAGCTTCCCTTGCTTTGATCAATATAGTGCTGCTTTCAGCTTCTTTTGGATCACTTGTTAGTTTATGTAGCTTGATGGTCCACAATGATCCTTGTTTTCTTGTCACACCTGAAACACCATAGCTTAACCATTCCAAGTTAAAATTTCCTTTGTTTGTTATCACCAAAACTGATTGAAAAACCTAGTTAGGCTAGCATAGCCCTATATTGATTTTGATTAAAGCCCTGTTTAATATTTTTTTGCTTCATTTTAAATAAGGTTCCCGAAAATGATTAATCAATGTACTCCTTTAAAGGTTTCCACAAAAGATTAATCAACATACTACCTTAAATTAAAAGTCTTCTCAATATTAGCATTTAGCTTCCTGCACTCAAATACAACCCACACAATTGATATATGAAAAAATTTAAAGAGAAAGGGTAGAGAGTGACACCGAGATTTTTATGGGGTTTGGCTTATACCCAGCATACGTCCTCACCTTAGGCCAATACCACCTAAGGATTCCACTATACAGTTCTTTTTCGGGTAGAACAAACCGTTGCAAGCCTCCTTAAGGGTAGAGCCCCCTCTCCAAGTGATACCCCACGCTTGGCGCAACGATCCAAACAACCTTGAACTGTAAAGAACTACAAAATAAAAAAAAAAAATATTGGTGTATAAAGACACTCTCACAACTGAGCTGATTAGTACAAGTTAGAGTACCAATATACTTCAAATCAAATATCAAATAGTCAATATGAAGCTCAAGAATGAATATCACCAGAAATTCTTTCTTAGAATTTGAGAAACGTAGTAGAAAATTAAGAACCGCAGGCTTTTGATTAGTAGAATATTAGTAGTATTCTTTAGCAAGTGTTTGCACAAGAAAGAGTTTTAGAAGAGTTTGCAATATCAATGCTAGAATGTTGATTGTATTGCTTGGTGTATCAAAATCTTGGGTTTAGGGAGTATTTATAGAGCTTTAGAAAGTAATTCTTTGTTTCCCACGTTACATGGAGTGTCTCCCAAGTTTTTACAAAGTTTAGAATTCAAAAACTTATTTTTGGAAATTTCCCGTTGCTATTTAAAATTTAAATTTTTCACAAGTCAGTTGACTGGGCCTATTCTATTTGGGGTTAGTCGACTAGGTTTATTCTGTTTAAGAAAAAATTTAGTAAAAAAATTGTCAGTCAACTGGGCTTTTTGGTGAGTCAACTGAGTTGTCAATTTTTCACAATTTTCATTTTTTCAATACTTTGAACATTTAATTTTTGAAAAACTCAATTGTGACTTTAAAAATTATTTTCTGGGGTTTTCAAAAATTTGTGTCTAAGTCTATATCGTATCCTAAAGAGCTTTATATACCTATATTGATATTGAATGAAGTACTTACATAAGACTTCTTAAACGTAAACACTTTAAGCACTAAGACTTCATGCTTTTTCCATTTCTTTGGGTCCATCTTAACTTCATGTCTCAATATGATTTAAGCTTTAGAGTTGTCTATCTTTGAAACCATTCTTCAATATCCGTTGAGCTTTCATCTTTCTTTAAATCCAAGCTTCAATATCCGGTAAGCTTTCATTTGATGGACTTTAAGTATAAGGTTTTTCCTTTGATAAGGCTTGTGAGAATTTTGAACATTCAATCCTAAAACTTTATGGACTAAAACAAACACATGTTAAATTTCCTTAGTTTTTTATCATCAAAATAAGATTTGTAAGCCTTGCTAGGCCAACAATCTCCCCCATTTTGATGATGGCAAATAAGGAGAAAAAAATGAGTGAACCCTGATAAGGCTCCCCCTTACAATAAGCATACTTGTAACAATGTTTGAAAAACAATTATTTATCAAGATAAAATAAATCATATCTCATAGCATCATATCATATCTTATATTAGTAGGTCAACAATATGTATTCATTTTTACTCAAGACTTTTCTCCCCCTTTTGACATCAATCAAAAAGTATCAAAGTAAAGTCAAATGCAGACACTTGAAAGCACAAAATAGATAATCATATTCATCCAGATGCATATACAAGTGTCAACAAAAACCATTGGGAGAGAACATAAAAACATAATATCATGAAACTGAAATAAAAAGCATAAAGAGAAATAAAAGATCAATGACCTACAGCAATATCATCATCATTAGCTGAATCTTCTTCATCTTCTCCAGTACCTTCATCATCACTTTCTTCCTCTTCTTCATTTGTGTCTTCTTCTTCACCACTAGCATAATCACTTGTAGGAGTAGAGCTAAATATCCATAGCATCTGTACTACGTGAAAAACTTGCCAAATTCTTTTCAATACAACCAAGTCGCTAATCAAGTGATGAATAGTTGGTCTGAAGAGAAGAAAAATTCTCTTGAAGAGATTGGAGTCTGGATTTCATGTCACTACTGAAGGATTGATGATAAAAAGGACTAAACCAAGAAAAGGTAGCATCAATTGGAAGTTGTTGTTTAAGAGCTTGCCTTTTCCCTCCACTACCTTTTAGAAACCAACCATGCTCATATTTTCATATTCCATTTGCTTGAGCGTAGTAAAATTAAAAAGATTATAATGGGTACGTTTGATAAAGAAATCAGTAGGTGAGGAAACATGCAGATGAGCGAAGATTATATTCAAAGTTCCTCCATAAGGAAGAATGACCCGACAAGCCTCAATACGGGATATCATCCACTTAAGAACTAAGTTTGATAAATCAAGTTTCTTGCCTTTGAGCAAACACCATAGCACAAAGCAGTCCAGGTACGAGATATAGGCATGAGAACCAGTCTGAGGGAGGATATTGTATGTGATGATCTTTTGGAGTATCTGGGTTTGGAGGTTTAGATGTTTGTATAATGAAGGATTTTCAAACGAAACAGGTTTGTTAACCATGCTTAATGGAAGAAATTGTTTGGGAGTAAATCCTTGTCCATTATCCATGATGATCCAAAGTGAGGACATTTGAAATCTTCTTGGTTTATTTTGAAGATAGTGGCCAGGGTTTCAGGTGTAAGAGCAATTGACTTACCCATTACTTTGGTAGAAATCACAGATTCTCCTTTAACCATATTTGCATAAAAAATTTTTGCAAGCTTAGGGAAGTTTCCTTTGGCTTGATACATAGAAAAATTTTTCCAACCCAGATTATTGAACATGGATAGAATGTGGGGAAATTTTAAGAACTTCACCCAAAACTAGATTCGCCATTCGAAGATGATTTTTGTAGAAACTTTTGGCATGTGAAGTGACAAGCCATTGTTTAGTGGAGGAGTCTTCAGAAGCTTGTGAGGAAGTCAAGGAAGTCTTACGCCCAACTAATTTGGTTATTGGCATCTTTGAGTTTCAATGAAAACCGAACAAGTTAAAACCCTAGATTTTTGTGGCTGATTGATTTTTCAAGATGATGCTCGAAGATTAAATGGTGGCTTTTGGAGATTGGAGTGCTGAAGATCGAAGAGGAGTGAGGAGATGAAAGAGGTAAAACATGATCAGTTGACTGACTACTCGAAAGTTGGGGTTTTTACGCTTGGATTTTAATTTAAGTTTCGTCAGTCAGTTGACTGGACTTGTGGTCATACGACTGACTTTTGGTTTCTTTTTAAAATTTATTTCCTTTAGTCAGTTAACTAAACTCATGGTTAGTCGGTTGACTCTTGCTTTCTTTTTAAAATTCGTTCTTTACACAACCTCTTTGCTATATAACATTCTAAGCTCTCTTCTTATAGATATAAATCTTTCGTCCGGTAGAGGTTTTGTGAAAATATCTGCCCATTGGTCAATTGTATTTACAAATTTAAGTATAATATCTTCTTTTTGCACATGATCTCTTAAAAAATGATGTCCTATGTGAATATGTTTTGTTCTTGGGTGTGATATAGGATTTTTAGATATGTTTTTTGCACTTGTATTATCACACTTAATTGGTATGGCTGAGTACTCTAAATTAAAATCTTTTAATTGTTGTTTCATTTAGAGTGTTTGTACACAACAACTACTTGTTGCCACATACTCAACTTCAGTGATTGACAAGGCTACAAAATTTTTTTTCTTGGAAAACCAAAGGAGAAGAGATCGTCCTAGAAAGTGGCAAGTTCCACTTGTACTTTTTCTATCTATCTTACACCTTGCGTAGTCGGTGTCCGAATAGCTAATCATTTTGAACCCAGTATCCTTAGGATACCAAATACCTAAGTCCATTGTACCTATTAAGTATCTTAGTATTCTTTTAATAGCTATTTGATGTGATTCTTTAAGTACTGATTGAAAATGTGCACACATGCAAACACTAAACATTATAGCAGACCTACTTGCCATTAGATATAGTAAAATTCCTATCATACCTCTATAGTATTTCATATCTACTGGTTTCCCTTTTTCCTATTTGTCGAGGCTTATTGAAGTACTCATGGGTTTGCTTCCTTCCATATCAAACTTTATAAGCATATCTCTTATATATATTTTGATTGATTTATAAATGTTTCATTTTTAGCTTACTTAATTATAAACTTAGGAACTAATTTAATAAATGTTTCATTTTTAGCTTACTTAATTTATAAACTTAGGAACTAATTTAATTCTCCCATCATACTCATTTCAAACTCATTTTGCATACACTTTGCGAATTCCTTACATAATTCACCATTTGTTGCATCAAATATAATATCATCCACATAGATTTGTAAAATTATCATGTCTCTATTTTTGGTTGTAATGAATAAGGTGCTATCCACCTTTCCTATTGAGAAGCTATTTTCTAGTAAGAATTTGCTTAATCTCTCATACCAAGCTCTAGGAGCATGTTTTAATCCATACAATGCTTTAGATAATCTAAATACATGATTAGGAAGCTTTATGTTCTCAAAACCAGGAGGCTATTCCAAAAAAAAACTTCTTCATTTATAAAACCATTTAGAAAAGCAATTTTTACATCCATTTGATATAATTTGAATTCTTTATGAGATGCATATGCTAATAACGTCCTAATAGCTTCCATTCTTGCTACGGGAGCAAAAGTCTCATCGTAGTCTATTCCTTCTTCTTAATTGTATCCTTGAGCTACAAATCTTGCTTTATTTCTTACAACTATGCCATTTTCATCCTTTTTATTCCCAAATACCCATTTAGTTCTGATTATTGAGTGGTCATCGGGTCTAGGAACTAATTTCTATACTTTATTTCTTTCAAATTGGTTTAATTCTTCTTGCACAGCTATTATCCAGGAATCATCACTCAAGGCTTCTTCTATATTTGTAGTTTCTTCTTGTGATAAAAATGCATAGTGGTTGCATAAGTTCTTTAATGATGATCTAGTAGTTACTCCTCTAGTAGGTTCTCCTATTATTTGATCTTTGGGGTGATTTCTTACATATTTCCATTTTTTGGTAATTCAATATTTTCAACAACATCATTATTTAATTTTTCTTTGATTTCTTCTTCTTTTACTTCTACAATTTCTAAGTCTTCTAGTTTTTGAGTATTTTGAACTTCTCTAGCTTTTGTTGTTTTATTGAAAGGATTTTCTTCATTGAATGATTCAATAATAGTAAGGGTCCTTTTATTGTATATTCTAAAAACTTTGCTTTTTAATGAATGCCCTAAGAATATTCCTTCATCGGCTTTTGCATCAAAATTTCCTAACTCATCTTTATCATTTAATACAAACCATTTGCATCCAAACACATGAAAGTACGAAATGACAGGCTTCTCTATTTCCAAAGTTCATATGGTGTTTTATCTAATTTTGATCTTATTGATACTCTATTGATTATATAGAATGTGGTATTCACTACTTCAACCCAAAAGTATTTTAGTAAATTGTGTTCATTTAACATTGTTCTTTCCATTTCTTGAAGAGTTCTATTTTTTCTTTCAAAACTCCATTTTGTTGTGAAGTTCTAGGTCCTGAGAAATTATGACTAATTCCATGATCATTACAAAATTTATCAACATATTTGTTGTTGAATTCTCTTCCTTGATCACTTCTTATGTTTGAGGCACTATATTCTTTTTTTATTTTGAAGTTTCTTGAATAGATTTATCAACATATTACAAGTTTCATCTTTGGAGGCTAAAAACAATACCCAAGTAAACCTAGAATAGTCATCAACTATTACAAAGGCATATTACTGAGCTCCTAAGCTTTGTGTTCTAGTAGGACCAAACAAATTCAAATGTATAAGTTCTAAGGGTTTACTAGTTGATATATGTTTTTTTTTTTTTTTTTAAATCTTGTTTTGATTTTTTTTCCAAGTTGGCAAGCATCACAAATTTTATCTTTAATGAACTTTGTGTTTGGTAAACCTTTAACTAAGTTCTTTCTAGATAGGTTTGATAATAACTCCATGCTTGCATGTCCTAATTTTTTATGCCAAAGCCAACTAGCTTCATTTGTGGCAACCAAACATGTTACATCTTGAGAGACTAAGTTTTCTAGGTTTATACAATATACCTTGTTTACTCTATTGGTTGTGAATAGAATCTCATGATTTACAAGATTTTGAACTAGACACTTAACTTTCTTAAAGATTATGTCATGACCTTTGTCACTAAGTTGACTTATACTTAAAAAATTATACTTAAGTCCATCAACTAACAAAACATCATCGATAGTACGTGAGGGTTTTTTCACCAATTTTACCTATACCGATGATTTTACCTTTGGAATTGTCACCAAAGATCACATATCCTCCATTTTTTTTAACTAGGGACGTGAACTTTGTTTTATCTCTCGTTATATGTCTTGAACACCCGCTGTCCAAGTAGCATTTTTCTTTCGATGGAGTAGTCTTAAAGCAAACCTTCTTAAGTGGACAATTAAACATCATGTGTCCTTTATTCTTACACAAGTAGCAAGTAGTATGTTCATGTATATTTGTAGAGGATGTACTTGCATAGTGTTTTTCTTCTTTTACAAAGTATCTGTTGGCTTTTTAAGTCTGATCTCTATTTTGATGCTCACAAACCACCAGTATCTTATGTGTGCATTTAGTGTGTGAACATGTTATCATTTCATCATGAACATAAGATACCAAAAAATGGAAGCCAGTAGAGACATAAAGCTCATACACTCTTGGGAATTCCATGGAAAATGAAGAGCAAAAGAAGGAGACATTTTGAATTTAATTTGTATTGCATTTAATTTTATATTTGGTTTGTAATAATGCATGCATATGCATGATATGATTTGAATGCTCAGATGATTGTAGTTTGACCATAGGGAACCAAAGGGCATAGACAAACCTAAGGTCAACCGATGCTAGGTTTTTTAGGATAAATTAAAGAACCTTGACCTTAGATAGACCCTAGGTCCCGACACGTAACTTTAAACTCAAAATTAAGACCTAAATAAATAAATGAAAGTCACTCGGTCGACCGAACATAGCTAGTTATATTTAGCTCAGTCGATCGAACCTCTCAGGGGTTAACAGTTTGACTAGGGTTCAATCGACCGAATGGTTTTTGAACGTATCTTCCTCAGTCAACCGAACTGATTTGTGTCTGACACCCAACCATTCAGCCAATTGAATCTCTAGTTCATTTTTGATTGGGTCGACCGAACTACATGTTTAGCAAAGCGAAGTTATATATAGTCGACTGAATCTCGAATGCTTTTAAAATCACCTAAATTCAGTTAACTATATCTATAGTTCAAAAGTGCCTTAGTCGACCAAACTTGGCAATTGGGTCAACCAAACTTAAAATATGGTCGACCAAAACCTCTCCGGTTGGAATTTTTTAAAGCAATAAAATATCATTAATTTTAAATTAAACTTTTCCAAAATACCGAGCGTGTCCCCAATGGTCATCATTTTCGTAAAATTTATAAATACCCCCTCATTACTCCATATTAGTAACTTTGATTAACTCCAAAATTCTCTCAAATTTTTTTTTAATCAAAGTTCTCCCAAACCATTTTTATTTCAAAAAGTATTTCTTGGGGCAAATATTTTACTCTCAAACTCTCTTTATTATTCTTTGGAAAATATTTTGAAAGAGAGCATCTTTATTTTTGAGCATTTATTTTTGCATCCATGCTTTCATAGAAAAAGTGTTATATTGCAAAAATCATCTGAAAACCAAAACCCTAGGTTCTCCAATTATTCTTTGAAAAATATTTTTGGGAGAATATTTTATTAGGGTCCAAATCTTTGAAGTATATATTATATACATTTTCTTCAAATATTGAAAATATAACTTTAAGAAAAGAACCCTTACTCTATTGAGCATTAATTTCATATCATAGTAAGGAGTGCATGTTTTATTGAGCTTAATGTGTACATCTTTGCTTATATTTTCATAAGCATGTTTTATGTACAAAAATATTTTTAAATGTATCGGTTGGGTTCAACCCAGAATTGAACTGGGGAGTCTTAGCCCCGTAAGTGAGACTGGTTCGATTCAGCCTAAAAATTGAACTGGCCGAACCTCGATAACAAATATCGTGTGCCGCTCTCTCCTTATCTCATTTAATTCATGCACTTTAAATTCAGCATATGGAAGCCTATTTATTCATAGTTCTAATTACTTGCATGCATACTTTTTTTTAAATGAGATATGTTGCACGTGTATGTCTACGCATATTGCTTATTCAGTTTTACATACATGACCATAATTATAATAGGATATGATATGTGGTGAATCGGCGAAACGTTTAAATTAGTCAAAAAGTTTTTAAAACCCAATTCACCCCCTCCCCCCTCTTGGGATCACACCAATTCCAATAGTATCCCATAAATAAGTTCTTCTTTCTTTTGTTTTCAATTCCGTTGTAACATATTTCTTCTTTATCACTAACCATCCTTTGTCGTCCAACCATCTTCACAAAATTATCTTTTCCTCTAGTAAAGTTGTAAATGATCTTTTCTTTATCTTCAATTTTGTTTTTTGAGATCACTTATCTCTAGATCTTTCTTGCTATCATCATTCACTTGTAGTTTTACTACTTCTTGAGACATATTGTTGATTTTCTTTATGAGATCATCAATATGAGAATCCTTTTCTTTTTCAACTAATTTAGAATTTTCTACTTGTTTCTTAAGATTTTCATTTTGTTCTTTTAAGACTATGTTTCTCTTAGATACTTTGATGAACCTATTGTGTAGATTGAATAGTTCAACTTGAATTTCTTTATAAAAAGACATACTTTCACATGAACTATTACTATATTCTCCACTAGATTCTTCCGAAGAACTATAATAAGAATTTACCTCAGCATTGTGTGCCATGAAGCACACATTGGCCATCTCTTGCTCACTTGATTCGTTCTCCGACTCACTTGAGCTTGTATTGTCCCATGTAGCTTTCATTACGATCTTCTTCTTCTTCTTCTTCTTCTTCTTCTTCTTCTTCTTCTTCTTCTTCTTTTCTTTTCTTTCTTGAGCTGTGGACAATCAGACTTTATATGTCCAACCTTTTTACAATGATAACAAGTCGGTGGATCATTTTCATTCTTGTTTTCCTTTTTACTTGTTTCTCATTTATTAGTTTTTGCACCTCTAAACTTTCTAGTGAACTTTATTTTAAAGAATTTTCCAAGTATTTTAGTGATAAATGCAAGTTCTTCATAATCTAATTCACTTGTGTCATCATCTTCTTCACTTGAGCTTTCTTTAGATGCTTTAAGAGCTATAGATTTCTTATTTTATTTTCAACATTTCTTTCATTCATAACCATCTTATAGGTGAGAAGAGATCCAATAAGTTCATCTAGTGAGGTATTCTTAAGGTTTCTTCCTTCCGTAATAGCTATGGCTTTAGGTTCCCAAATAAATGGAAGACCTCTAAGGATTTTTGAATCATTTCATTGGTTGAGTAGTTCTTTCCTAAAGCATTGAGAGAGTTTATTATATGGATGAACCCAGTGTACATACTAGTGATAATTTCATCAGGGTTCATCCTAAAGGCTTCGTAGTCACTAGTCAACATATCAATTCTATTGTCTCTAACATCAATGGTACCTTCATAGGTTACCTCAAGTTTATCCCATATTTTCTTTGCCATTTTGCAAGCCATAAACCTATTAAACCCATTTATATCAAGAGCATAATATAAGACGTTTATAGCACTATAGTTGCCTTGTAACATTTTATGGTCAATTTCAGTCATGCCTTTTTATTCCTTAGGAACTTCTTTTCCATCTACTAGTTTTGTAGGAATTAAGTCACCATGTGTGACAACCTTCCAAGCTTTCCAATTCATGGTTTGAAGATAAATTCTCATTCATTATTTCCAAAAAGTATAGTTGAGTTCACAAAAGATTGGTGATTTGGTTGAGGATTGACCCTCTCCAAAGGGAGCTACTCCTACGTGTGCCATCTAGATATTTATATAACTTATTTTCAAGGTTTGTTATAACACATATCTGATACTAATTGAAAGGTGTAGTCCCAATAGGGGAGTGAATTGGGTATTTTTTAAAAACTTTCTTTTAAGTCTTTTTACAAATTCACAACCTTTACTAAATTCAGCAAACACATAAGAATTGTTTAATTTGAATTCTTAATTTGATCAACCCAAAATTCAATATCAACACAATGCAATAACAACCAACCAACCAAACAATCAATTAATCAACCAATGTATAAGCTGCAGCACTTTGAATTATTTAGCATTTGCAAAAACTCAAAATGGAGTTTGAATGATAGCCCTGTATTGATTTTGATCAAAGCCCTGTTTAATTTTGGTTTGCTTTTTTTTTTTTTTTTTTAACTAAGGCTTCTACAAACGATTAATCAACGTACTCCCTTAAAGGTTTCTGCAAAATATTAATCAATGTACTCCCCTAAATTAAAAGTCTTCTCAATCTCAGCATTAAGCTTCCTACACTCAAAACCGCTCCTTTTCGGGCAGAACAAACCGTTACAAGCCTCCTTAAGGGTAGAGCTCCCTCTCCAAGTGATATGCCACACTTGGCCCAACAATCCAAACAATCTTGAACCGTCAAGAACTAAAAAATAAGAAACAAATAATGGTGTACAAAGACACTCTCACAACAGAGTTGATTAGTACAGGTTAAAGCACTAATATACTTGAAATCAAATATCAAATAGTCAATATGAAACTCAAGAATGAATATCACCGGAGGTTCTTTCTTAGAATTTGAGAAATGTAGTAGCAAATTAAGAACCATAGGCTTTTGATTAGTAGAATATCAATAGTATTCTTCAACAAGAGTTTGCACAAGAAAGAGTTTTAGAAGAGTTTGCAATATGAATGCTAGAATGCTGATTGTATTGCTTGGTGTATTAAAATTTTGGGTTTAGGGAGTATTTATAGAGCTTTAGAAAGTAAATCCTTGTTTCCCACATTACTTGGAGTGTCTACCAAGTTTTTACAAAGTTTATAATTCAAAAACTTATTTTTGGAAATTTCCTGTTGCTGTTTGAAATTTAAATTGTCTGCAGGTCAGTCGACTGGGCCTATTATGTTTTGGGTCATTCGACTGGGTCCATTCTGTCTGAGCAAAAATTTAGTTAAAAAATAGTTAGTCGACTGGGCTAACAGGTTAGTCAGCTGATCTATCAATTTTTCACAATTTTCATTTTTTCAATACTTTGAACCTTTAATTTTTGAAAAAATCAAATGTGACTTTAAAAATCATTTTCCAGGATTTTCAAAAATTTGTGTCTAAGTCTATATTGTATCCTAAAGAGCTTCATAAACCCATATTGATATTGAATGAAGTACTTATATAAGACTTCTTAAACATAAAAACTTCAAGCACTAAGTCTTTATGCTTTTTCCATTTCTTTGGGTCCATCTTGACTTCTTGTCTCAATATGCTTTAAGCTTTTGAGTTGTCTATCTTTGAAACCAATCTTCAATATCCATTGAGCTTTCATCTTTATCGAAACCAAGCTTCAATATCCAGTAAGCTTTCATTTGATTGACTTTAAGTATAAGTTTTCTCCTTTGATAAGGCTTGTAAGAATTTTGAACATTCAATCCTGAAACTTTATGCACTAAAACAAACACATGTTAAATTATTTTGATTTGTTATCATAAAAATAAGATTTGTAAGCCTTACTGGGCCAACATTTTCTTTTTACCGTGGGTTGGTAATAGGTAAAACAATGAAAAGGGGCGAGTTAAAGCCTAAACCATCAACGGTTTTGTGAACAGTGCATAAAACCGTCTATGATTTTCTCTGTAGTGAGCTTGATAAGGAAGTCCCACGGGTCATTTTCTTATAACAAAACAAAATTCTTTCTCTCTCTCCCTAAAAATCCTACGAACTCCTTTTCCTTCTTTCTTCGATTCCGACTTCGTTAAAGCTCAGATCGATGATCAGGAACCACCACGAGGTTCTTGGGAAGATTCTCTGCAACTTAGGCAGAGCATATTTTCAACTTGGGGTTCTGGGGCACCATCCCAAAACTAGGGTAAGTGGAGTATTTTAGAGTTTTAATGTTAATTTGAAGTGTACGAAAACTAGGAAGAGTTAAATAAAAATTATTTTGGGAGTTGAGTCAAATAATTTGGATAAATGTAAATTTCAGGATTTTGGCCTACGAACGCCGAGGACCATATAATTTAGGGTGATAGTGGACCTCTCAATAAGCCAAGTAAGGGGAATAAATTATAGCAAACTTTTCTGAAAATTACTGGTTAGGAAATGTGAAAATTTGAATTTTGATATTTTACTTGAAATTTATTATGATATGAGTATTGGATGAAAAATTGTGTTGCTTATGATTTATACTAAAATATGTTTGAAACTAGGTTAAATGATTTACCTTGAGAATTATGAGAATGTGAAATGTGTACTGAAATATGGGATTTGAAATGTGGAAAATGATGAAAGTGATATGTATTGAAAAAATATATCTTCTAAGAAATGATGAAACATGAGATATGGAAATGTTTTATTGAGAAATGTGAATAATGTGAAATGAGATATGTATATGTATTTATGAGATGAAATGAGTATTGAATTAATGAAATACCATTGAAATGTTGAAATGAGTTGTGATTACTGAAAATGTGAACATTGCAATGTTAATGGTCCAATGAGAATAATGATATGTGAATACTGGTATGTGAATATGAAATGAGAATATTAGAATGGGAAATATTGTAATGTAAAATTCTGCAATATGAATATTGAATTGTGAGAATTGAAATGTGAAATTCTGAAATGTGTATATTGAAATATGAATATTGAAATGTGATTGATGAAATGCCAATACCGCGTAATGATTGTGAGTATGTGGTAATGATAACCCTGATGGATGGATATGGAAACCCTAATGATGGGTTGTGATATTACGCATGGTATCGTTGCTAGTGGCGATAGTACAACCACATGGACTCTTGGAGCGTATGGCATGGCAGTCGACTAAAATATTTAATAGAGTTGTTGTGCCTCCTGAGTCCAAATCAGGGCTATAGGCCGGCCAGTCGTACTACAGACGTTGGATATATGATATGATATTTTGATCTAACCGGGTCGCCCAACCGCGGTAAGATCCAACCTTCGGGTCACACTCCCCTATCCTCAGAAATTTTGCTAGTAAATATGGGTTGTGTAAGAATGAATTTGAGCAATGGTTTATAAAAGCTTGTGTATAATATCTATATGATTATGAGCATATATATTAGTGTATTTTTCTTAGATGAATTGATGATTTGAAAAGTAAAATGTGTTATAACTAAACTCATATTGCCACACACTGTAAATAGTTTATTCCGTCTTACTAAGGTGTGTCTCACCCAAATTATCTTAACTATTCAGGGAATAGAGGCGACCAAGTGATAGAGCTCCGTGTTAGTAGGGAGCTGAGACCCTACTATACAGGGTGAGTTTTTCGACTAGGGAGGTGTGATTCCCCTAGAGTTGTATTGTTTTTGGGTATGAGATAGAAATGTATGTATATGGATATTGATACTCTGGGTATTGTATTCTGGATGGTATGTACATTATGTCTTCCACTATTAGGTTAATATAAATAAAATGTTTGTTTACCCGGTATCCAATGTGAGTCGGGTCATGTGAGTGGCATCAGAGTTATGACGTGGCCGATGGTTGATGAATATTTACTATTTATTAACAAAAATGGTATGAAAATTGGGAGTCACAGTTTGGTGTGATGAGATTCATATCGTTGAAGTTGCATTCTGTAAGTAGGGGAGAATTTGATACCCCATGAAAGAAAGGCTTAAAAGGATTAGACATTATTACACATATCAATAAGGTGCACCTTTCTTTTCAGGAGTCTTCCCATAAGAACTCTATGACTAATTGTGCTTGACTTGGAGTAATCTTGGGATGGGTGACCTTCTGGGAAGTTTTCTCAGGAAGTGTGTGTGATTGAGGATAAAACACACTAAGAAGGACATGTGTTGGTCTGTGCAGCCAGTCATTAGTTGTTGTTAGAGGATGAGATTGGAATTTAGTGTCCTATCTTGCGACCTAGAGGCAAAAATTCCATGGTTGTTTATATGTTTTTCCTGGGGTGACGACTTCTGTAAAACCATAGATACTATCGCCGATTCTTTTTTCTAAGTGGTAGGATTGAATCTTAAATGGGGATTGGGAAATATCTGTAGCTTAATATCTTGTGGATTTTAGTATGTTGGGTGTGTTAGTGAGTTATGATAAAAGAGTTCTAAAACCATTTTATACCATTTGTAGGATGGATCCAGGAAGTAGTACTGCATTTGCTACGGGTAAGGATGTAGGGCCTTCTGGTATGGGTGGCAAAGATCCTGATGTTGTACTATGTATTGTCACTCAGCAGGTCATGGCAGAGATGGTTAGAGGTTCAGGGGAGCGGAGTTGCACGATTGAGCAGTTTATGCATATGATACCCCTATCATTCTCCGGAGGAGCTGACCCACTCATGGCTGAGAATCGGGTCCAAGATATAGAGGATATATTGGTAGTTCTTCCATTTACAGATGAGCAAAAAGTACTGTTTGTGAAATTTAAGTTAACAGAGGAGGCAAAGCGCTGGTGGAGATCAGCGAGACTGTTGGAGGAGCAGAGACTTGACCCTATAGCGATGACGTGAAGCTGCTTCAAATAGAACTTTTTTGAGAGGTACTTTCTCTCTACTATCAGAAGTGTGAAGGTGGCAGAGTTTTTACATTTGACACAGGGACCGATGACAGTACAACAGTATGCAACTAGATTCATTGAACTGTCTCAGTTTGCTCCGTATTTGGTACCAAAAGAGGAAAGGAAAGTGAGGAAGTTTGAGGAGGGCCTGAGGCACAATTTGCATGAGCATGTTATAGGTTTTTGGGTCCAGACATTTGCAGAGGTAGTGGATAGAACTGTAGTGATTGAAGATGGCTTTTAGAGAGGCACTTCAGCACAGAGTTAGGGAAAGAGGCCCGTGCATTCAGATTTTCTGGCAGGGTCCAATCGAGGGCCTTAGAGGAGGCATCATTGTAGAGGAGGATGAAAACAGATAGTGGGAGATCGGGCAGTTCAGGGCAAGCAGATGCCCCCTTCTTGTCCTATATGCTATAGGAGACATCTATGAGCATGTCGGGTCAAGGGTATTGTTTGTTATCGATGCCATTAACCTGGGCATATGGCGAGGGATTGTCGAGCACCACTAGTTGTTGCGCCTACTTATAGACCATACCAAGGAAGTCATTAGGTACCTTGAGGCGGGCAGTAAAGGAATATCGCCCTAACACGAGTCTATGCATTGACATCAAGGGATGCTGGGGTAGTAGGAGATGTTGTGATAGGCACAGTTTCAATTGTTTCATTTACAGGTATTTCTTTGTTTGATTTAGGGGCGACTCATTCTTTTGTCGCCCAAGAGTTTGTGAAATTTTATGGGTTAGAAACACAGTAGTTGGGTGTCAATTTGGCAATTACTATGCCGACAAAGGCTGTGGGGATATGTGAAAAGGTACTCGAGAACTATCCAATATGCATTCTGGGGAGGACGTTATTAACTAATCTAGTGGTTTTGGATATGCATGGGTTTGAGGTGATACTGAGGATGGACTGGCTAGCTACCCACTGCACCAGTATTGTTTGTTATTAGAGAGAGGTAGTGTTTAGACCTCTGGGGTGGGGGACATTGAGTATAGATTTGTGGGGTCTTGTGTGCGCAGCCCACCACAATTGTTATCCGCCATTTAGGTGAGGTGATTGTTATTAGAGGGTTTTCAGGGATATGTGGCTTATGTGAAGGAGATATTAGAAAGGGAATTATGGTTAGAGGATATCCTGATAGTGAGGGATTTTCCCGATGTTTTGCCTGAGGATTTTCCAGGACTACCTCCTGATCGTGAGACAGAGTTTACTTTTGATCTAGTTCCAGGGACAACACCAATTTCGATAGTGCTGTATAGAATGGCACCGAAGGAATTAAAATAATTAAAGGACCAGTTGTAGGAACTGTTAGACAAGGGATTTATTCGGCCTAGCATGTCGCCATGGGGAGCGCCAATATTGTTTGTGAAAAAGAAAGATAGGTTGATGAGAATGTGCATCAACTACCGAGAAATTAACAAAGTGACTATCAAGAATAAGTATCCACTTCCCTACATCGATGACATATTTGATCAGTTACAAGGGACACAAATTTTCCCAAAGACAGACCTGCGGTTTGACTACCATCAGGTGAAAGTCTGAGCAGAGGATGTTCTGAAAACAACATTCAGGACTCGGTATGGCCATTATGAATTCTTGGTTATGCCGTTTGGACTGGTAAATGCTACTGCAGTGTTTATGGATTTGATGAATAGGGTTTCTCACCAGTATCTGGACCAGTTTTTGGTAGTATTTATTGATGACATACTAGTATATTCAAAGAGCCTAGAGGAGCACGAGGAACATTTGAGGATAGTACTATAGGTTCTGAGAGAAAGAAGATTGTATATGAAACTTAAGAAGTATGAGTTCTGGTTGGATCAAGTTACTTTCCTTGAGCACGTAGGATCTAGGGATGGTATTTCAGTAGATACGAGCAAGAATAAGGCAATAGTAGACTGGGTATGGATGAAAAATGTGCAGAAAATCAGAAGTTTTCTAGGATTGGCTGGATACTACAGCAGGTTTGTTGATGGTTTTTCTAAATTGTCGGGTCCTTTGACTAAATTAACCAAGAAAGGGTTAAAGTTTGAGTGAACCAATGAATGTGAGTAAAGCTTCTACGAGTTGAAGCAATGGCTCATCGCTGCAACAGTGTTGACGATTCTTTCAGATGAAGAGGGTTTCATGATTTACAGTGATGCATTGCATAAAGGGCTCGGTTGTGTTTTAATGCAACAGGAGAGAGTAATAGCGTATGCCTCTCGATAGCTAAAAGAATATGAGAAGAATTATTTCACCCATGATCTGGAGTTAGCAGCAGTGGTCTATGCGCTAAAAATTTGGAGACATTATCTTTATAGGGGTAGGTGTGAAATTTTCACTAATAATAAGAGTTTAAAATACTTTTTCACGCAAAAAGAATTAAACATGAGATAGAGGAGATGGTTGGAGCTGATAAAAGATTACGAACGCACCATCAGTTACCACCTAGGAAAGACCAATGTGGTAGCCGATGGCTTAGGCCAAAAATCAGTGGGTGTATTAGTATCTGCAGTGGCGATATAGCATCCGATTCAGATGGATTTGGAGAGACTTGGGATAAAACGTATAGAGGGCGATCATCAGGCATTTATTGCCAATCTGGCGCTGCAACCAACTCTACAAGAAAGAATTAAAGTGGTTCAAAGGAGTGATGCTGAGTTAGTGGAGCTTATAGAGAAAGTACAGGATGGTCAAGAGGTTGATTTCAGTATCTCAGATGATGGAGCCTTGAGGTTCTGTACCAGGCTATGTGTACTTGTTGACCTTGAAATTTAGAAAGTGATTCTAAAGGAAGAACACTGATCCCTATATACAGTACATCTTGGTAGCACTAAAATGTATAGGGATCTTCGGGACTCTTTTTGGTGGAGTGGAATGAAAAGAGAGATTGCTGAGTTTGTAGCACAGTGTTGGACATGCCAGCAAGTGAAAGCTGAGCATCATAGACCAGCAGGGTCATTGCAACTGTTGTACCTTCCTAAGTGGAAGTGGGAACATATAGTGATGGATTTTGTCAAAGGATTACTGCCAACACTTTATAGACAAGACGCCATTTGGGTAGTTGCAAATCGACTTATGAAGACTGTCCATTTCCTGCCTATCAGAGTTAATTACTCCTTAAACAGATTGACATAGTTGTATATACAGAAGATAATTAGAATGCCTGGCGTGCCAATGTCCATAGTTTTAGACTGAGACCCATGTTCACATCCCGTTTCTGGAGGAGTTTGTAAGGAGCCATAGGTTCTCAGTTATCATTCAAAATAGCGTTTTATCCTCAGATTGATGGACAGATGAAGAGGATGATATAAATATTGAAAATATGCATCTTGCATATATGCTGGACTTTGGAGGCAGTTGGATACGGTATATACCACCAGTTAAGTTTGCGTATAATAACTACTATCAAGCTAGCATTGGGATGGCACCATTTGAGGCATTGTAAGGCAGGAGGTGTTGATCCCTGTTATATTGGGATGATATTGGGGAACGTCAAATTCTGGGGCCAAAGTTGATACTACAGACTCAGGATAAAGTTAGACTCATCGGAGACAGGATCAGAACATCACAGAGTCAGAAGAAGAGTTATGCGGATACTCACCGACAAAAGTTAGAGTTTGACACTAGGGATCACGTATTTTTTAGGGTGGCACCATTGAAAGGAGTTATGAGATTTGGGAGGAAGGGTAAACTAAGAACTAGGTATATCAAACCATTTTAGATTCTTGAAAGAGTGGGCCTAGTTGCCTACAGGTTGGCGTTACCGCCAATTTTGACAAAAATTCAAGATATATTTCACGTTTCCATGCCGAGAAAATACATCCCAGATGCCTCCCATGTGATTTGTTATGAGGCCCTAGAGCTCGATGATACTTTATCTTATGAAGAAGTGCCAGTGCAGAATTTAGATTGGAAAGAATAGGAGTTAGGCATGAAAAGCATACCACTAGTAAATGTTCTATGGCGCAACCATGCAATAAAGGAAGCTTCTTAGGAATTAGAGGAGCTGATGCGCTAGAGATACCTGCACCTATTCAGCAAGAACCAGGGATAAGGTATGTATATTGATTTAAATATGTAAATTCAGGTGTAATCCCAAGAGGTGATGAATTAGGTATTTTTGAAAACCTTTAATATTACTTACCACTTAATCCCTATTTATATATTTAACAAATCAATCGCAGGGATTTAAAACTGATTTAAATCATTATATTAATGAATCCTCTTCACCCAATTAATTGTTACGTGCGTGTGGGGTTATTCAACATACACATGCAAGATAGATATTGAAATGCGTTGCAGAAAATAAAAGGAGTAAAGGAAAAGAGAAGGCAAACACAATTTTTACAAGGTTCAGCCAACCCGGCCTATGTCCTTGCCTTGAGCAACCCACTCAAGGATTCCAATAAATCCCTACTCCTTTGATCGGGACGGAGCTTCCCTTACATCCACTGCCTACAAGAGGCACAACTTCCTCCTCACCTAGTTCACAAATCGAACCGTGATTACAATATATAATGTCAAATTTGCAAAACAACTCAAGATTCGCTTCTAACAAAGCTAGTGAGTACAATTGAAACCTAATACATATCCATATGATGAAACTTGAAGCTCAGTATGTATGTAACGATATAATCATTGGATGAATGATATGCTTCAACCATTTCCCTTTTATCAAATCTCCAAAGTAACGATATAAGTAAAAGCTTTGGAGAAATTAGGGTTCTAGTTCAACTTGCTAAATGCACGAATATCAAATGTGAACTTATTGAAAGATTTGTCTTGAATATTATAATGATCAAAATCAATACGCTTTCTTCTAAATATCCAACCACAATATGATCTTTGTAATATGCAAATATATATATATATATATATATATATATATATATATATATGATATGATTTCCAAAGATCAAAAACTGATATAATATTTTTCAAAAAATATCCCTCAATAATATATATAGTTATGAACACTAATGATATTTAATCAAGAGGTTTTGTAATATCAAAAATATTGAGTCTTTAACTGAATACACACTTGACTCAAAATTGTCTAACCAGTGGCTAAAAAACTTTTCTGAAGTAGTGATCTTGTCAAAACAATATATACGTATATGAATACACTCAAGATCAATAATATGCAATAATATATTTTGAGGTGAAAAACACTTTGAAAAAGAATATTAACAAATAAACTAATTTACCAAAGCTCAATACCAAGTTGAATGCACAACAATCATAAGAATGCATTTTGAAGGTCAATGTAGCCTTAGCTCATATTTGAAGTGTAAACTTTGAAATCCCAATCAAAAGTTTCAGCAGTGTGCTCTCCCAAGTTGTGTTAATCATACAATATTCTTAATCATTTGCCAAAGGTTGTTTTTCTCTTTTCTCTTCTTCTTTTTTTTTGGGGGGGGGGGGGGGGGCACTAGGGTTTAGATGTTGATTATGTAGGTAACCTTGCCCTTAGAATGAATTCTAACCATTGGATCAACCTGATGTAAAAAGTAGCTCGCGTGTTCTCTCATTAAAAATCAAATTTTTAACTTGCCTACAGGTTTAGACGACTGAGGGTTAGAGCCCAGACGATTGAAGTTCCTTAGAGCTTCGAAAAATTAGCCTGAACATAGGGTCAGATGACTGAAGTTGGGGTTCAGTTTGCTGAAGTGTTGGGTTCAGATGACTAAAGTTCGAGTTCAGTCTTCTTATGTGCTTCTTCGAGGTTCTGTGTTTCACCATTAATTTTTTAGGTGACTGAACTTAATCTTTGGTCTTCTGAAGAAACTCTTCAGATGACTGAGCTTAACTTTGGTCTTCTGAAGTTAAATCTTTATACGACTGAATGTGGAGTTTGGTCTTCTGAACTATTCATTTTCAAGATTTTTTCTTTTTTAGTTTCAAAAATTTGCTTTGCTCTCTTTCTTTGCTCTTTTTAAAAATATTTTTCAGGGTTTAAAAATGTCTCTAAGTCCATAAATATCCCCTAATGATGTTCATGCGATGCATGAGTCCTAAGGTCAGTCTATGGTATATTTTGAACTTCCAATTAAATCATATGAAATATGTAAATACATTTAGTTCTAAGTACCTATTCCCATGACGTTCTTGAACTTTCCGTTTACATCTTCATTCTTCTACTCTTTTAGTTCCATGGATTGTGCCAAGTTGTGTATGCTTTAATCTTCGTGGCTTCCATGACTTGTTATCCTTCTGTGCATGCTAAATATTTTTCCTGTTCATGATCTCAATGCACAGATCAAATACCAAGTGATTTTTTATTATCAAAATAGGATTGGATTCATAAAGTCAACAATCTCTCCCCTTTTTATGATGACAAATACACGAACAAAAATATAGAGTTGGTTACGCCTAACAAGGCTCTCCCTCAAATAATGCACACATATAGCAAATGAAATATGCTCATACTAAATGAAATATGCTCATGCTCATACACATTTAGTTTTGCCAACCATTTTTTTCCATTTTTTCTAGCCTGATTCTTCTCCTACACATTTAGTTTTGCCAACCATTTTTTTGCTAGCCTGATTCTTCTCCCCATTTTGACATCAACAAAAAGATGTATAATAATAATATATGAGTGGACATAACCTTATGTCCTTCTCCCCTTTTAAATCTTAAATTTTTAAACTTGTTCAACCATCAGATTTTAAAAATTTTACTATGAAATGTGTCTCCTTGTGTTACTTTAATTTACTTCTCCCCCTTGCAAATATAGAAAGCTGTGTTATTGAATGTAAATTGCAATGTGAACATACATAGTGTGGAAAATTTCAAAGATTATGTGATGATTAACATGTGTAAGTCAATAAACTATTATCATGATGTGAACAAATATGATACCGAATGAGAGCAAATGAGCTGAATATGAAATTTTTGACAAATTGTGAAATTAAGTGATGTTGCTCCCCCTAAATTATGTCATCTAATATAATTCTAGGCAACCTCTCGACTATGCATCAGACCTAATTCATGCCTAATTTGGATAAACCTATCCTACGCAAGTGGTTTCGTGAATATGTCTGCCCATTGTTCATCCGTGCATACAAACTCAAGTGTCATATCTCCTTTTTGCACATGATCACGAAGGAAGTGATGTCTTATTTCTATATGTTTATTTCATGAATGTAATATGAGATTCTTTAAGAAGTTTACTACACTCATATTGTCGCATCTTATAGGATTTGTGTCATCGCTTAATCCAAAATCTGTCAATTATCGCTTCATGTATAGTGTTTGAGCACAACAACTTCCTACCGCTACGTATTTAGCCTCAGCTGTGGAAAGAGCTACTGAATTTTGTTTCTTGGAAAATGAAGAGACTAAAAAATGTCCTAAGAAATAACATGTACCACTCGTGCTCTTCCTATCCACTTTACTACCAGCAAAGCTGATAATCTCAAAAGATGTATACTTAGGATACCATAACCCAAGTTCCACGGTTCCTATCAGGTATCTAAGTATTCGTTTAACAGTTAAAAAATGTGACTCTTTTGGTGCAGCCTGAAATCTAGCGCACAAACATACATTAAACATCATGTTAGGTCTGTTGGCAGTCAGATAAAGTAAGCTCCCGATCATTCCACAATAGAGCTTGACATCTACTGGTATACCTTGTTAATCTTTGTCTAATTTCAAAGAAGTGCTCATAGGTGTTCCTAGTATTTTTCCATCTCCCATATTAAACTTTTTGAGTAGATCTCTAATGTACTTCGATTGATTTATAAAGATTCCATGTTTCTCTTGTTTGATCTAAAGTCTTAGGAAGAAATTTATTTCACCCATCATGCCCATCTCAAATTTATTTTGCATAGTACTAGCAAACTCATTGCACAAGTCATTATTTGTAGCTCCAAATATGATATCTTGAACTAGGAGCAAGTCATCTTTCTTAGACTTTATGAAAAGTGTTGTGTTTATCCTTCCTCTAATAAAACCATTTTCCAGTAGAAAGCCACTTAGTCTCTCATACCAAGCTTTAGGAGCTTGCTTTAAAACCATACAAGGATTTTTTTAGTCCATAAACGTGATCTGGATTCTTATGGTTTTCAAAGACTGGGGTTGTTCTACATATACCTCTTCACTTATGTAGCCATTTAAAAACGCGTTTTTGACATCCATTTGATATATTTTGAAATCCTTAAAAGAAGCATAGGCTAAAAGCATTCGAATGACTTCCATTTTAGCTACAGGTGCAAAGGTTTCTTCAAAATCTATTCATTCTTCCTCGTTATATCCCTGAGCTACTAGTCTAGCCTTATTTCTAACAACTATCCCATGTTCATCTTTCCTTTTGTTATATATCCATTTTTTTCCAATAATTGTCTTATCCTCAGGTCTAGGAACTAATGTCCATACTTTGTTTCTTTTAAACTGGTTTAACCTTCTTGCATGGACAACACCCACGATTTATCCTCAATTGCTTCACTCACATTCTTAGGTTCTTCTTGAGATAGAAAGGCAAAATGACTAATCATATTCCTAAGTGAGGATTGTGTGGCTATTCCACGTATTGGTTCACCTATTATTTGATCAATGGGATGATTGTTTATGTACTTCCATTCTCTAGGCATTTCATTAACATCATTTTCAATTTGATTAGTTTCAGCGAATGGTTCCTTAATTTCATTTTTCTTTCCTAAATCTTCTTTAATGGATAGTTTTTCAAATTCCTTATTTATCTCAATTTCATCTTCATCAGTCTTCTTAGAGAAGGGATTTGACTCATCAAACACTACGTGAATGGATTCTATAACTGTTAATGTTCGTTTATTGTATACTCTATAGGCTTTACTATCTAAGGCATACCTTAGGAAGATACCTTCATCTGACTTTACATCAAACTTTCCTAAATGTTCATTGTCTCTAAACACAAAACATTTACAGCCAAAGACATGAAAATATGACATGTTTGGTCTATAGCCATTCCATAATTCGTACGAAATCTTATTTAGATATGGTCTAATCAAAACTCTATTTATAACATAGCAGGAGGTATTTGCTGCCTCAGTCTAGAAGTACTTAGGTAGTTTATCTTCGTTAAGCATAGTTCTGGCCAGTTCTTGTATAAACCTATTCTTCCTTTCAACTACACCATTTTACTGTAGTGTTCTAGGAGCCAAAAAAGTATTAGCGGTTCCTAATGAATTACAGTAGTTTTCCATACTTTGATTTTTAAATTCTCTACCCCTATCACTTCGGATTTTAGTGATAGTATAACCCTTTTCATTTTGAATTTTCTTACACAAATTTATGAATTGTTCACACGCTTCATCTTTGTGACCTAGAAATAGAACCCATATATATCTTGAATAATTGTCAATTATAACGAACGCATATGATTTTCCTCCTAAACTATGAATTGGGTTTGGACCAAATGAATCTAAGTGTAGCATTTGAAGTGGCCTAGTAGTAGAGATTTCTTTCTTCTTCTTAAAGCTCATTCTTGCTTGTTTCCCTAGTTGGCATGCATCATAGATTTTATCTTTTACAAATTTAGTCTTAGGCAATCCCTTAACTAATTCTTTTTTTTTATAGGTTTAAATATTAAGTCCATGTTTGCATGTCTTAGTCTCCTATACCAAATCCAACTAATATCATTTATAGCAGAGAAACACGTAACATGTTGAGAAGCATGGTTATCAAGGCTAGTAATGTATACATTTTCATGATGATCAGCAGTAAATAATATTTTTTTTTCAAATTTGTTCTCTATAGTGCATTTGTCATGTTCGAATGAGACTTTATAACCTTTATCATATAGTTGACTTATACTCAATAAGTTATGTTTCAATCCATCAACTAATAACACATTATCAATGACAAATGAAGGTTCCTTACCAACTTTACCAAATCCAATGATTTTACCTTTAGAGTTATCCCCAAATGTAACAAATCCTTCATCTTTGGATATGATAGATGCAAATTTAGCTTTATCTCCTGTCATATGTTGCGAGCATCCGCTATCCATATACCACTTGTCCTTTGAGGAGGACAATCTCAAGCACATCTATAGGACATAATCTGATAACTACTTTTGGTACCCAGATTTTCTTGGGTCCATGGGGGTTAGTACTAGATTCTCCCTTGACTTTCCAGACTTTCTTAAGTTTGACATCTTTATTTTTGAAAGGACAATCAAATTTTATGTGACCCAACCTCTTACATTTAAAACACGTAATATTTCTATGATGGTCTTTAGTTGGAACATACAATTTTGACTCTCTTACAAAATATCTCATGTAGAGATGTTTCTATTTTAGATTCTCCTTCCCATTAAAACCAAGACCTTCCTTCTCTAGGGAATTTCTTCAAGCTCCTAGGAGTTTTTCAAAACTATTTTGACCTTCAGTAAATTTACAAAATAATCTTTGTTTTATCTTTTAAATTCTTTTCTAACTCTTCAAATTTCAAATCCTTATCTTTCATGAGAGATGCATGAGATTCATTTTGATGTTCAACTAACTTTGAAAATTCTTTCAATTTTAATTTCAAACCATAATTTTTCTTATTCATTTTTCTCAAACATTTTAAGGGTGTACAAATATCCCTAATGCAATTCATCATACGAAAGCAAGCTATTTTCATTTTCTAAATCACTTGAATAGTAAGATGAAGTAGAACAAAATGATTATACCTCGTGGTCATCGTGTGCCATTAGACATAGATTTTCCACCTCATCATCACTGGATTCAGATTCTGAGCTACTAGTACTGTGTATGTCCCAGCCCACTTTTAGAGCCTTCGTCTTCTTTTTCTTAGACACTTTCTTCGGTTGGGGACAATCCGGCTTGATGTGTCCAAATTCTCTGCAATTATAGCACATGAGGGGATCATCTTTTTGCTTCCTTCTCCTTGACTCTCCCTTTTTCGCTTTTGAGCCCTTGAATTTTCTGGTGTGTTTCTTGTTCTTTCTCATGAACTCTCCAAATCTCTTAGTTAAGAGTGTTATGTTGTCATCCGATTCCGAGTCACTTCCCTCACTGGAGCAATGAGAGAATGCCTTAAGTGCTGTGGCTTTATTTGCTTTACTTTGCTCATCTTTCCTCTCATTTATTGCAAGCTCATATGTGATGAGCGATCCAATTAGTTCATTAACCGACATCTCCTTGAGATTTCTCCCTTCTACTATTGCAATAGCTTTAGCTTCCCAAATTGGAGGTAGTCCCTTGAGTATTTTCTTGATTAACTTATAAGTAGGGTAAGATTTACCAAGAGTATTTAAAGAATTTTTTATGTGTGTGAATCTAATGTACATAGATTGGATAGATTCATCAGTAGTCATTTTAAATGCTTCATACTTACTGGTGAGCATGTCTATCCTACTATCTTTTACTTCCTTAGTTAATTCATATGGAACTTTTAATTTTTCCTAAATCTCTTTAGTAGAGTTACATGTCATTACCCTATTAAATTCATTTACATCTAGTGCATAAAAAAGCAAGTTCATCGCAGTAGCATTTATTTGTACCAATTTCCAGTCTTCCTTTGTATACTCATCTTCACTTTTAGGTACATTTACCTTATCAATTACTTTCATGGGGGCATGATTTCCCTTAGTAACTATTTTCCAAACAATCCAATGTACATTTAACAGGTATATGTTTATCCTATGTTTCCAATAGGTGTAATTTACAATACAGAAAATTGGTGGTCTAGTGGAAGAATGTCCCTCACCGAATGGAGTTACACCAATGAGTGCCATGTGATTTTTTTACAAATGAACAATTAAGTCTATATAAACCAGCTCTGATACCAAATGTTAATTTAGGTGTAATCCTAAGAGGGGGGGGGGTGAATTGGGTATTTTTAAAAACCTTTAATAATACTTACCGCTTAATCCCTATTTCTATATTTAACAAATCAATTGCAGGGATTTAAAACTGATTTAAATTATTATATTAATGAATCCTTTTCACCCAATTAATTGTTACGTGCGTGTGGGGTTATTCAACATACACATGCAAAATAGATATTGAAATGCGTTGCGGAAAATAAAAGGAGTAAAGGAAGAGAGAAGACAAACACAATTTTTACGAGGTTCAGCCAACCCGGCCTATGTAACGACCCGAATTTTTAAATGGAATTTAAATAATAGAGAGAGAGGGAAATAGAAACAGAAACGGAAGGAGGCCATAGACTTCGTCGACGAAGGCTTAAGAGAATTTGTTGACGAACACAGGGCTTCGTCGACGAGAAAATACTGAGAAGGGTTCTGAGGTAGCCTGAATGTCGTCGATGAATACAGGGTTTTGTCGATGAAATTTATGAAGAACTCATCGACAAAGATCGGGCTCGTCGACGAGTTCCGCCGCCTATAAATATGAAAGATCCGATTTTAAATTCAATTTTAAGTTTCCTCTCTCTCCTCTTCAGCCCTCTCACTCTCTCTCTCTTTGATATTGGGCTGGTTTTACGCTGAATCGAAGATCTGAGGCTACCACGACCCTCTCGGCGAAGTTCCCTACAAGTTTGCCGGAGCGGATCGTTGGGGAAACGACGTTGGAAATCATCCCAAAGTTGAGGTAAGGCTTTTTAAGCCAAATTAGACTTCATGGTAGTTATAGAAATTAACGTATGCATGGAAATACTGATGTTTAATACTGGGAGTTTTGAGTTTCAGGGTGTTGATCAGGAAGTCATACGAGGGTTAGCTTAGGATATTTTGGGGCTTTCTCAGTAGCCAGGTAAGAGAGTAAACTAAAGCAATTCTTTTCCATGCAAACTATTATTGATTATGAGTAAATTTATTTTCAGAAAAGCATATGATATACCTGTATATTATAGATGAAATGTACGTTTGGGAAATACTACTATTTTGATGAAACATATATGTATGTATGAGATGATAGAAAAGCACGATTATAGAATATGAAGTATGACTTTTAACAGAGCATGTGTGGCATGAATATTATTTTACATGAAATGAGATATGATATGTATGCTTTTACGTGCAAAACACATTTTCAGGTATTTTGGAAAGACGAGATATGCTATATTGAGTTTGACGAATATATGATAAAAAAGTTATTTTTAGAATGTAAATACCTGAAACGATTCGGCATGAGGCCATATTTATATTATCGGTGTGAGGCCGTATTTATTATGCTATCGATGCGAGGCCATACTATTATGTTATCGGCACGAGGCTATATTTATGTTATTGGTGTGAGGTCGTATTTATTATGCTATCGGCGCGAGGCCGTATTACTATGTTATCGGCACGAGGCCTTATTTATGTTATTGGCGCGAGGCCATATATATATTTACTATGATTTTGGCACGAGGCCATACGTATGATTTCGGCGCGAGGCCGTATCTATGTTTTCGGCACGAGGCCGTGTTGATGTTACGTATGTTCATGTATTATATGTTATTGCAACCAGGATGTTAGTTTAGTTCAGACCAGGAGCTTAGTACCGTAGCTATGGGTAGATCAGATTTGGCTCGAGGCCTTATTAGTGCTAACCATTCCACGAGGGGATGGGAGATGGATAGTCGATGTGGCTTTCAGAAGAGTGTGGACGTCCACTTGGCAGTCCGGACCAGGGTGTGGCGGGCCCATCGTACTTATAGACATATTTGATTCGGCAGTGGTCGGACAACCATTGTCGGGTCCTGCCTTCGGGCTGCACAACCCGTCATGGGGAGTAATACATGACATTAGCTAGCTATTCATCCTGGGTTGATTTTCAGTATTACGAGTTATAACAGATGTTTATGTATGTTATGATTTATTAACGAATATGAAAATACATGATTATCCAGCATGATATTATGATTATTTCCAGAGTTATGAAATGTATTGTATATGTATAAGCACTTTAAATATTTATGTTGCCACACAACTGTATTTAGTTTACTTTCCCTTACTGAGAAGTGTCTCACCCCCAACATTAATATATTTTTCAGGAGCCCCAGAGAGACCGGCGGGTCAAGGCCGCTGTTGACATTAGTGAGATTACCCGTGAGAAGGGTAAGATTTTGTACTAGGGTTAGAATTATTTTGTGTGACCCTAGAGATATTTTGATGTATATGGATGTGTACAGAAGTACAATATTATAATGTTATAAAAGCTCTGGTATTATGTTTTTATGGATGGATGTATGGATTTTATATTTACTGCCGCTAGGAATTCCGTTGTGTATGATAGGTGTCCCCGTTACCCACAGGTTTGGATCAACCATTTATTTATTATGTTGTATTTTTATTGAGGGTCGCTACAGCCTACATCCTCACCTTGAGCAACCCACTCAATAATTCCACTAAATCCCTGCTCCTTTGACCTGGACAGACTTCCCTTGCATCCACTGCCTACAAGAGGCACAACTTCCTCCTCACTTGATTCACAACCCGAACCGTGATTACAATATATAATGTCAAATTTGCAAAACAACTCAAGATTCGATTCTAACAAAGCTAGTGAGTACAATTGAAACCTAACACATATTCATATAATAAAACTTGAAGCTCAGTATGTATGTAATGATACAATCGTTGTATGAATGATATGCTTCAACCAATTTCCCTTTTATCAAATCTCTCAAGTAACGATATAAGTAAAAGCTTTGGAGAAATTAGGGTACTGGTTCAACTTGCTAAATGCAAGAATATCAAATGTGAACTTATCGAATGATTTGTCTTGAATATTATAATGATCAAAATCAATAAGCTTTCTTCCAAATATCCAACCACAATATGATCTTTGTAATATGCAAATATATATATATATATATATATGATATGATTTCAAAAATTCAAAAATTGATATAATATTTTTCAGAAAATATCCCTTAATAATATATATAGTTATGAACACTAAGGATAGTTGATCAAGAGGTTTTGTAATATAAAAAATATTGAGTCTTTAACTGAATACACACTTGACTCAAAACTGTTTAACCAATGGATAAAAAACTTTTCTCAAGTAGTGATCTTGTCAAAACAATTTATATGTATATGAATACACTCAAGATCAATAATATGCAATAATATATTTTGAGATGAAAAATGCTTTGAAAAAGAATAATAACAAACTAACTAATTTACCAAACCTTGTTGATTTAGGTGTAATCCCAATAAGGGAGGTGAATTGGGTATTTTAAAACTCTTTGAAACTTATTTACCTCTTAGTCCCTCTTTCAAAATTTAACCAATTACTTATCAAGTTCGTGTGAGGTTATTCAACATACATACATGCAGTGTGTTGTGCAAATTAAAAAGATAAGGGAAGAGAGAATGCAAACGTGATTTTACAAGGTTCAGCTAACCTGACCTATGTCCACGCCTTGAGCAACCCACTCAAGGATTCCACTATAGTCCCTACTCCTTAAATTGGGACAGAGTTTCCCTTACAATCCGCTACTTGCAAGAGGTATAACTTCCTCCTACTCTACTGCTTACAAGAGATACAACTCCCTCCTCAAACCTAGTTCACAACCCAAATTGTGATTACATTGAAATTTGTAAAACATTCAAAGTTGCTTCTAACAAAACTAGTGAGTACAATTGAAATTCCTAATACATAATCATAGGATGAAACTTGAAGCTCAGAATGAATGTAACGATATAGTCGTTATATGCAAGAGTATGATTCACTAACTCTCCCTTTTATCTAATCTCCCAAAAATATTTATATAAATCAATGCTTTGGAGAGCATAGGTTAAATCTTTGAATACGCAAACAACTTTGAAGATTGCAAAGATTTGAAACACACTGTCACAACAATATTTCTCTCAAGTTTTCAACCACAATATGATCTTTGTAATATGCAACATAATATATATATATATATATATATATATATATATATATATATACGATATGTATTCCAAAGATCAAAACATTGGATATAAAGTGTTAGCCTAAAAAGGCTTTCACCTCTTGTTTTGATGATAACAAATGAAGAAAAGGTTTGATGACATTGTGTGTTCAAGTAATGATGTTTTAAAGGCAACTTAAAAGTATGTGATATGTCTTGAAGAGATCAAAAAGGGAAGCTCAAAGACATCTGAAGATGGAATGAACTCAAAGTTTCAAGAGAATCATGAAGTTTCAAAGAACGAGAAATGTTTATATTGTTGGGAAATCTTCATGTAAGTACTTCAAAGTTAAAAATGTCATTATGAATGAAATAAAGCTCATTAGGGGATAAATATGGACTAGAAGCTATAAAAAGATCTAAATGGCTAACTTAGGCATAGCTCCCTTTGGGGAGGGACAATCTTCAATTAGGCCACCAATCTTTTGTGGTTTGAACTATACTTTTTGGAAAAAGTGAATGCAAATATATCTCTAAACTATGAATTGGAAAGCATGTGAGGTTGTCATGGAAGGTGACCAAATTCCCACTAAGATAATAGATGGAAAACAAATCCCAAAAGAGAAGAAATATATGACCGATCAAGATTATTAAATGCTCCAAACAAATTCAAGTGCTATAAATGCTTTATATTGTGCCTTGGATGCTAATGAATTTAATCGAGTAATGTCTTGTAAATCAGCTAAGGAAATATGGGATAAGTTAGAAGTTACTTATAAAGGAACAACGGATGTTAGGGATAATAGGGTTGATATGCTCACAAGCGAGTGTGAAGCCTTTATGATGAACCTGGATGAATCAATTACAAATATGTTTACTAGGTTCACTCACATAATCAATTCCCTAAATGCACTAGGAAAAGCCTACACTACTTATGAGATGATAAGGAAAATTCTTAAAGGGCTACCAACAGTATGGGAACCAAAAGCCACTACCATAACCAAAGGAAGAAATTTGAAAAACACTTCCTTAGATGAACTTACAGGTTCTCTCCTTACATATGAAATGACAATAAATGAAAAGAATGGGAAACCAAAGCCCAAGAATCAATAGCCTTTAAAGCCTTAAAAGAAAACTCAAGTAGTGAAATGGATGAAGATGAAGAAGCCTTCATATCTAAAAAGCTAGCAAGAATACTAAGAAGGAGAAACAAATTTAAAAGAAGAAATCAAGAATTCAAATTAGAAGAAAAAGATATCAGCAAAAATAAATCAAAGAATAAAACTCCTAAATGCTACAATTGCAATAAAGCTGGACATTTAAAACCGGAATGTCCACTATTAAAGAAAGAGTCTAAAAAGAAAAACAAGAAGGCCATGAAAGCCACTACTTGGAATAGTACAAGTAGTTCGAAGAATGAAATAAGTGACCAAGAGGTTGCTTCCACGCGCTTTATGGCTTGAGATAACGAAGGAAGTTCCTCAACTAAACCTTCAAATAATTCTTGTAGTGATGAATCAAGTGATGAGGGTATGCCATCTTATGATGAACTTCAAAATGATCTTTTAAAGTACATAAGATGCTAATAAAAGCAAATAAACAAAACACCTCATTGAAGAATAAGAATGAAAGTTTAATGAAAGAGTTAGAATTCCTAAAAAATGTTGAAAGAGATAAAGACTCAAAACTCAAGCAATTAGAACATAAGTATGAATCAGCAATGAAAGAAATAGAATCCAAAAATCTTGCTGAAAAAGAAAACAACTTGAAAATTGAGAAACTAGAAAGCAAGAATGACCAAATGATAGAAGACCTTCGATCCTTATCCTCTACCGTATATGAGAAAGATATACATATTTATGAATTAGAGGATAACATAAGAAAATTATCTCCAGAGTTAGACAAATCTCAGAAGAAGATTGAGTACAAGAAAGACATAGAGTTAAATGATCTCAAGAATCAAATCAAAGATAAGGATAAAATTATTTACAACTTCACAAAAGGAAAGGAAAATCTTGATAAAATGACTGGCTTACAAAGTATGTCTCTAAATAAAGAAGGCATTGGTTTCAATGAAATTGAAAATAAAAAGAAAAAGAATTCCTACATGGGATATTTCTCGAAAGAATCCAAAGACTATACTTGCACATCTTCTAATGCCTACACAAACACTATATGCTATCAATGCAAGAAAAAGGGGCATATAAAGTTTGAATGTCCATTTAAGAGGAAAGGTGTTAAAACCAAACAAGTATAGAAAATAAAAAAAATATATATATCTCTTGAAAAATCCTCTGGACCCAAGAAAATATGGGTACCAAAAATGAAATAATGACTTTACACTTAAATAAAATAGAAAATGGCATTGTTGGCCAAAATCGTAGGATGATTTTTTTACAAGGCTTAACTTAAGGAATTATATAGAAAATATAAAATTTGAGCTTATTATATAAGAGCCTTGATGTTACATACTACATGCTTACTTGATTTTGAAAAGTATGGCTTACTATGATTGAGAATGAGATTATTAAGCTTAAGCATAAATTTTTGATGTAAGGAAAATTCTTAAATCATTATAAAAATAAGAGAAATAAGGAAAATTCAAAAGTTGAAGCACTTCGGTTGACTGAGCAAACATCCTCAAGCTCCTACATGTACCTCGGGCACCTGAACTCCAGACCTCAGGCGACCAAACAACTACTGCCTGTTGAACTTTCACCCAGGATATTCTTCAGGCGCCTGAAGTCGCGGAGTTCTTATATTTAAAATGCGTGACACCCTATTTCATTTACACTTTAGGCTCTTGAACTAAAACCTATCACTCACCCAAAGTTCCAAACATAAAACCCCTTCAATCTCCAGCGCTAAAACCTTAGAATCCAAGCTTCTAAACTTAGTCATACGTGTTCTAGGGTTTGAAAGAAGGTATTTGCTGCTTCAAAGAAACCTTACAATGCCTCGAATTAAGCAAATTGAAAATCGTGGCTCGTCTTCTGGAAGAGATGATCCTAATATCGATCGATGGCTGGTTTCCTTGCACGCAAAGCATGTTTATCAAACTCTTCTTTAGTCCATAGATCCCATTTTCGATAAGGTCCTTGATGTTCAATTTTTCAACTAAGAATTTCCGGATATTCTGTCATTGTTTCAAACCGTAGGATGGAAGAACTTCATTGTTTATCAAGCTAAAGGACTTTTTCCAAATCTTGTCAAAATATTTTATGCAAATTTAGTTCAAGAAGAGAATAGCTTAACAACTAAAGTTATAGGTAGGAAAATAATCCTTACTCCTCAATCATTGGCTTCCATTCTTCACATTACTTCGGGAGAGTTTGAATGTCCTACATTTGCACAATCTTGGATTCTTCAACAAGAATTTACACCAGAAGAGTTTTTGCCACTAATTATGGAGAATGAGCCTATCTACTTTGAACATCCACCACTTTATAAGCAGCTAAATTTGAAAGCCCAAATCTTTCAAATCATCACAAATAATATTTTTCCACAAGCTGGATCTTATGATCATATCTCGTATATCGATTATTTTGTGTTGTGGTGTTTATTAAAAGGGAAGAAGCTTGATTTGGCTAGTCTCATTATGAAGTGGATGTGGGCAAAGCTGGATGCAAAACGAGTAACTCTTCCATACGGGGGAGCACTTAATATTATCTTTGCAAGTCAGAATATCACATCTTCATCAGACTTTTTCATAAAAAGGACCAGATATGAACTCTTCACCTCAACCACTCTCAAACAAATGGGATATGAGAAATAAAATAATGAGTTGTTCTTAAAAGGAGGGAGACAACGAAGGGCGACTGCTGCACCTCCTCCTTCGTCTCAAGATCAGCCAAAAGGTTTAGTCTCTAAAGCTCCCTCATGGTTCACATCGTTCTACAATGAATTCACCTCCTTTAGCCAAGATATGCGTGATGGTCTTAAATCCCTAGATCAGCATCTTACGCGCATTGAGCAAGAACGAGCTAGTTCCTCACATCGTGATCCTATGGACACTAGCTCCATACCCCGCAGTGATGATTCAGTTGAAGCATCTGAAGAAAAAGAAGGATCTTAGCAATCCAAAGAAAAAGGAATTGCTGAAGATAGTGACACTGAATCTGATACATAGACTATTGATGATGTTTTTGCTACTTAGTATGCTACACATGCTTAAATTATGAATGTCCTTTTTTTTTTGTTGGTTGATGTAAAAAGTATGTGTGAGCAAAGACGATGAGTCTTTCTATGTATTTGGTTCTAGTTCTAAAATTCTGAAACTTTGAAATGCTTTGTTATCAGGTTAATATAAGTTTTACTGTTAAAGATAGATCTGCAAACTTTGAAACTTCTGAACTTATGACTTAAAAGAAATGCTTAACTATGCCAATTGACAGGGAGAGTGTTATGATTTATTGCTTGGTTCTCTAAAATGCATTTAATTCTTTGCTCTTTGAATTCAAATTATGCACCCTTTTTGTATGATGTCAAAGGGGGAGAGATGGTTTAGAGAGAGCAAAAATATGAATTGAATATTTGAGCTGAATTAAAGCTGAGTGGAATATTGAGCTGAATAAAATATTTAATATTTAAGTTGAATTGAATAAGCACACATTATATATTGACCATATACTATGCTAAATGTTCATAAATTCTTGTTGTAAGGGGGAGCGTTTTAAAGTTTTTATAAATTTTTGTTCCTTATTTGTCATCATCAAAAAGGGGGAGATTGTTAACCTAAAAAGGCTTTCACCTCTTGTTTTGATGATAACAAATGAAGAAAAGGTTTGACAACATTGTGTGTTCAAGTAATGATGTTTTTCAGGCAACTTAAAAGTATGTCATATGTCTTGAAGAGATCAAAAAGGGAAGCTCAAAGACATCTGAAGATGGAATTAACTCAAAGCTTCAAGAGAATCATGAAGTTTCAAAGAACGAGAAATGTTTATATTGTTAGGAAATCTTCATGTAAGTACTTCAAAGTTAAAAATGTCATTATGAATGAAATAAAGCTCATTAGGGGATAAATATGGACTTAAAAGAATTTATTTTGATACCCCATAAAATGCTTTTCAAGAGTAAGAAAGTAAAGAAACCAAATGTCTTTGAAAAAGAAGGAAGGAAAAATGGTTGTATACTGCCCAGGCGACTAAGGTTAATACCTCAGGCAACTGAAGATTTTTACTGAAGAAAATTAAACAGGCAATGTACCTTCAGGAGCTTGACACTGTGTCTTCAGGCTCCTGAACGTACCTCAGGCTCCTGAGGTTGCACTTCAGGCAACCGAAGTATGGCAACGGGAAGATTTTTTAAACCTCTCTTTTTCAAATTTGATTGACTTGTGCCCTAATATTTTTGGAAACTTTGAGGGCACTCCAAGGAAACTTGGGGAGCACGAATGAAAGTGTTTCTGAAGCCTATATATATACATGGTTTATGAGAATCAAAATATATCAAGCATTGAAAATTCCTTCAAGATATCTTTCACTCAAAGCTCTTGCTATTTTGTTTCTAAGTTCTGAATTGCTGTGAAATTTTTGATAAATCTCTGAGTTCTTACAACTTCTCTGAAGCATACGATTTAAGTTCTTGATCCTCATCAAAGAGAAGTAATTCGGTAATATTTACATAGAGCTTCTTACTTCATTCTTTTGATATTTTACTTTGAAGTATATTAGTTTCTAAATTGTTGTACTAATCAGCTCTTTCTGTGAGCAAGTTCTTGTACACAAATATTTGATTTGTATCTTGTAGATTGACGATTCCAAGGGTTGTTTGGATCGTTGGCTAAGCAAGGGGATATTGCTTAGAGAGGCAGGCTTTAGCCTATGTAAGGAGTGACCGAATGAGGGGATATCGTTTGGAGAAGGCGGGCTCTAGCCTTACCCAAGGAGTGTTGTAAAGGTTTGTTTAGCCAGTTAAAGGAACAATTTTAGTGAATTCTTTGGTGGTTTACCAAAGGCGATGACGTAGGCTATGTTGAAGCCGAACCTCGTAAAAATCTCCGTCTCACTCTCTCTTTCCCTATTCTTTATTTTCAATGCATATTTAAATTGCATGGATGGTTTAAATTTGAAAATCATATAAACTACGTATATTTGGAAATCAAGTAAACTTTAAGTTTGATTTTAATTTGGGTTGCGGAAACCGAAAGGGAGTACGTTGGTTGAACCATTCTTTGCGAAATCCATACGGGAGTACGTTACTTGGTCAAACACCCAAAGATATATTAACAGAAAGTTTATTTGAATTCTAAGTATTTGGGAAGAGTGTGAATGTGTTGTTGAAAAACATATTGAAGAAGCAAATCTATATCAGTGAAGTATAAATTATAATTCAACTACAGGATTTACAATTTCATATCCAGGGCCGACAACAAAAGATATATTGTGATTGAATGGTATAAAGCTTGAGATTGATTGGATAGTGTTTGTATTCCAAGAGTGCTAAATCTTGAATGATTTCATCAATCTAATAATGCTGCAGTGAACTTATATTTGATAAATAAATTGTGGTTGTGTTGGTTTGGAGATTGTGATTTATTGTTTGAATATTTTATTAGCTGTGTGGTTGATTAAATAGATTAAGTTGTTGTGTGATTGGTGAAATTAAACAAACAAGTTAAAGAATTGGTTAAGTGTTTAAAGAAGTTAAGGATTCTTAAAAGAAGTCAAAAGAAAGTTTTAAAAGCCAATTCACCCGCCCCCCTCTTGGGAAGCTATTCCTAATTTCATAAAGGTTTCCAAAAAATATCCCTCAATAAATATATATATATATATATATACACACACACACATAGTTATAAGCTTCTAAGCATATTTAATCAAATGGTTTTAACGTATCCAAAATATCAAGTCTTTAACTAAGGACACACTTGAATGATAACTATTTAACCAATGCCCAAAGAAAAACTTTCTCAAGTAATGAACTTGTCGAAAACACTCTCTATATGTATATGAAAAACTCAAGATCAATCTCTCTAATAATAATATTCAATAATAGATGATGAGATGAGAAACTCTTGAAAATAATAAATGGATTGACTAAACCTCAATACCAAGATGAACTCAAGATGTGTAACTGAATTCCCTTTGATTTTCTAACTTGATTTGCCCAGGCTTGATGTGTATAAGTTGGAGTGCATGCAATCGTATAGCTATATGCTCAAGTTTCTCAATTCTCTTTCAAAAATATGTTCTCTTCTCTTCTCTTTGATCTTAGCTAACGTACTAGGGTTTATATGTTCAATATATAGGTATCTTGTCCTTAGAATAGATCTCAACTGTTGGATCAAAAAATGTCTCTCGAGTTCTCTTATTAAAAATTAAATTTTTAAGTTTTCTCGCAAGTTTTGATGACTGAGGTCAAAGGTAAAGACAACTGAAGTTCCTTAGAGTGTTGAAAAAATAACTTGGATATAGGGTCAGACGACTGAAGTTTGGGGTTCGGATGACTAAAGTGTCGGGATCAGATGACTGAAGTCTGAGTTCAGTCTTCTGAAGGGCTTCTGCTAGGTTCTGTATTTCACTATTAATTCTTTAGGAGAATGAACTTAATCTTCGGTCTTCTAAAGAAATTCTTCAGACGACTGAGGTTAACTTCGGTCTTTTGACGTGGCAACTTCAGGTGATTGACTGTCGATTTCAGTCTACTGAAGTTCCCAAATCCTAAATTTTTTCTATATACTTTGAAAAACTGCTTTGCTCTTTTTCTTGGTTCTTTTATAAAAGTATTTTCTAGGGTTTTAAAAATATTTCTAAGTCCATGAAAGTCTCCTAATGATGTTCATCAAATGCATGTGTCCTAAAGTCATTCTAGGGTATATGTTGAGCACAAACTAAATCATATGAAAATGTAAATGCATTGGTTCTAAGTACCCGTTCCCATGACACTCTTGAACCTGTTGCTTACATATTCATTCTTGTATTCTTTGAGTTACATGGATTTGCCAAGTTGTGTAGGCTTTAATCTTCATGGCATCCATGACTTGTTATCCTTCCGTGCATGCTTAATATAGTTCATGTTCACTATCTCAATGCACAAATCAAATACCAAGTGATTTGTCATTATCAAAACAGGATTGGACTCATAGAGTCAACAATCTCCCCTTTTTTGATGATGACAAATACACGAGTAAAAGTATAGAATAAAATGGGTTATGCCTAACAAGGCTCCCCCTCAAATAAGGCATCAAATATTCAATGTGAAATATGCTCATGCCAAATACAATATTCTCATATTCATACACATGTTGTTTAGCCGAATTCCAAATAAAATATATGCTCATGTTCATATACACGTTGTTTAGCCTGATTCTTCTTTTATAGTCTGATTTTCCCCCTCTTTACACAATTAGATTTGCCAACAGATTTTGCTCCTGATTTTTCAAACAATTTTTGCTATTATCCTTTTCCCCCTTTTGCACAATTAGTTTTGCAAACAACTTTTTGCTCTTGATATTTCTCCCCCTTTTGACATCAATTGTAATAACCCCAAAACTGGCTGTACAAGATTAACAGGGTGATTCCAAAAAGAAAATAATTAATTAATTAAAGTTATAAAAAAAATAATAATAATTAAAATTTTTTATTTTTATTAATAAAATATATTATTATTAATATTAATTAAATATTATTATTATTATTATTATTATTATTATTATTATTATTATTATTATTATTATTATTATTATTATATATCTATACTACCTGAAGCTTCAAGATCAGTTTGAATGCAGCGAGGTGTGTAGGAGCCCCCCTATCCTCTGCTGCATTTCTATCTCTCTCCCACTCTCCTCATTTTTCTCGATGGATACTCGCCTAATTGTAAAACGAAAGATATCGCTGGACTTCGTTTTTCGTCGTCGTCATTTCTACCGGAGCGGATTGGTGGTAGGAGTGGCGTAGGTGTATCTCCTGGGGAAGCTAAATTTCTGCTTTTACCTCAATTTCTTGTCAATTTTAAGCTTAATCGACAATTGAACACCATCATGAGAATTTGGGAATAATTTTCTACAAGTTTAGCAGAGCGGATTTCTCGTGGGGTCGTCGTAGGCATAACCCCAAATTTTGGATAAGGGGGTTATTAAGGGGCTAATTGTCATTTTATTAGTACTGATTTAGAAATGCTAGAATATTGGGCATTCTGAGGTTGAAGTAGGGTTTTTGAAATTTAGGACCTAGGTGAGCGCCGCGGGTGTAATTTTGGGACCCCATAGACATAGTACAGAAAATCAAGCGAGGGTGTTAAATGTTAGTTTAGATGTTAATTTGGAGTATGTGGAGCCTAGGGAAGGTTATATGGGTATTATTTTGGGAAATGAGTTAATTAATCTGGGGAAAACGTGAATTGCAGGATATGGATTTCGGATGCCAAGGGCGTAGGATTTGGGCTTTAGCGAGACTCTTAGTAAGTCAGGTAAGAGGAATAAATTATAGTAGTATTTTTAGAGTTACTGTTAGAATTGATATGTGAAAATAAGCATATGGTATATTTCCTGAAAATTATTATGATATAAATATCAGATAAATTGTGTGGCATTTGAGTAATATTAAATTATGATAACTTGGAATATGAAATATAATCATAGAAATATTGTTTATAATAAATGGGGAAATATGAGAATATGATTTGTATTATTGAAAAGTGTGGAAATTCACGAAATGGTTTTTATATATATATTATTTTGAGATTGAAATGTGTATATTGAGATGGGTATTCTGAAATTGTGAATATTGGAAATGTGAAAATTGTATTGAGAATTCTACAAGGTAAATACTAAAATGTGAAAATGGGAAATATGAATATTGTAATGTAAATGCTGCAATGTGAATAGTTAAAACATGCATATTGAAATGGGTATACTGAAATATAAATATGGCATTGTGAATATTGAGTTGAAATGTAATTATTAAATTGCGTATACTGACTGTGAATATTGGGAAAATGTGAATGTTGTAAAGTGCAACTGCTGCAAAGGGATCATTGAAATATGATTGATGAAATGTCAATACCACATAATGATTGCGGATATGTGGTAGTGAACCCTGATGGATGGCTGTGGAAACCCTAATGATGGGTTGTGTTATTGAGCACGGTACCGTTGCTAGTGGTGTAGTGCAACCACACAGACTTTTGGAGCGTGTGGCGTGATAGTCGACTGAGCTGTTTAGTAGAGTTGTTGTGCCCCTTGAGTCTAGATCAGGGCTATAGGCTGGCCAGTCGTACTACAGACATGAGATATGTGATATGATATTTTGATCTAACCGGGTCGGCCAACCGCGGTTAGATCCAGCCTTCGGACCGCACAACCTTGGCCATGGGGGTAAGCATGGCATGGAAAGAAAGATCCTCAGGGTAGTCATGAGTTACAGACGCGATGTTTGTACTAGATACCAAGGATACTCATGAGTCAGATAGTGAAATGGAAACGGAAAGTGAAAGAATGATAAAATGGGCTAAAATAAGAAATGAAAGAAATAATGGAAAATGAGAATTAGAGAATGATAAAATTGAGAAATGGATCCGTTTGAGTTAATAATATAAATAATTGATGCAAAGTGAAACTCAACGCCTGAGGATTTATTGAGTAAGGTGAGTGCCCTGATAGGTATTAGAAGTGGCCATACTTGGCTGCATAACGTGTTAGGGCAAAGGAAAGCTACCTGTATAGGCGGGTAGTCTTCCCTATTCTCAAAAACTTCGTGGGTAAATATATGTTGGAAATGATTGAATTGTAGAGATTGTTTTAAAGCTTATAAAAGTTTGTGTTGTATATTTATATGATTATCAGAATATGTTTATGAGTGTATTTTTCTTAGATGAAATGTTGATTTGAAAAGTAAAGTGTGTTATAACTGAACTCATATGGCCACATACTGTAAATAATTTATTCCTTGTTGCTAAGATGTGTCTCACCCAAATTATCTAAATTTTTCATGGAACAAGGATAGGCCAAGTGATAGAGCTTCGAGACCATAGGGGGCTGAGACCCTGACACATAGGGTGAGTTCTTAGAATAGGGAGGGGTGTAATTCCCCTAGAGTTGAGTTATTTTTGGGTATGTGGTGGTGATGTATCTGTATATGTATGTTGATACTCTGGGTATTGTATTCTGATTGTTATATATATACCGTCTTTCGCTGTTACGTTTTATAAATGAAATGACCTTTTACCTGGGACCAGGTGCAGATTTGGTCATGTGAGTGGTAACAGGGTTGTTGACGTGACCGATTGGCGAATATTGTTGATGATGAGTGAATATTTGTTATTATTTATAAAAAAATTGTACTAAAATCAGGGCGTCACAGTTTGGTATCAGAGCCTAGGTTGCTAGGTTCTGCAGACTTTAGTAAATAGCGGAATACAATACCAGAGTATAGGAGTGGATTTTGAGGGAAATAAGAGATAGGTAGATTGAAATGTGAGTTAGTGATTGTTAAAGGATGAGGTGAGAATTTAAAGTTTTATCTTGCGGCCTAGATACAAGAATACCAGGGTTGTTTCTGTGTTTTTCCTAGGGTGATGATTTCAGGAAAACCATGGATACTATTGCTAGGTCATGTTTCTGAGTGGTAGGGCTAAATCTTAAATGGGGACTAAGAATGTGGAGATAAATGGTTGTAGAAGAGTAATTTATGAATTATAGCAGTGTATTGGTTGTGTGATAGTAATTGTTTGCTGAGATTAGTTGCACTCTTTGCAAGATGGATCCAAGGAATAATAACACGAGTGCGGGAGGTGATGGAGTAAGACCTTCTAGTATAGGTGGTGGAGACCCTGATGCAGTGTTGTGTAGTGTCACCCAAGAGGTGATGGCTGAGATGGCCAGGAGCTCAGGGGAGTGGAGCTACACAAATGAGCAATTCACATATATGTAACCCCCATCTTTTGCTGGAGGAGCGGACCCACTAGTAGCAGAGAATTGGGTTCAAGACACAGAGGACATACTGGAAGTTCTCTCATGTACAGACGAGCAGATGGTGTTATTTGCCACATTTAAATTGACCGAGGAAGCAAAGCGCTGGTGGAGGTCGAAGAGATTACTGGAGAAGTAGAGGTCTAACCTTGTAGCAATGACATAAAGTCTCTTCAGGAAGATTTTCTTCGACTGGTACTTTCCCGCAACAGTCAAGAGTGCAAAGGCATCAGAGTTTCTGTATCTAACACAAGGGCCTTTGATGATGTAGCAGTATGCAGTGAGATTTATTAAGTTGTCCCGATTCTCCCCGTATTTGGTGCCAGATGAGAAGAGGAAGGCGAGGAAGTTTGAGGAGGGCCTGAGGCAGAACTTATATAAGTAGGTGGTAGGTTTCCGAGCTCAGGCCTTCTCATAGATAGTAGACAGGGTTGCAGTGATTGAAAGCGTCCTATAAAGAGGCATAGCAGTACAAAGTCAGAGGAAGAGGCCTATGCCTTATGATTTCCAAGTAGGGTCCAGTCGAGGGCCATGGGGAGATATGACATCAGAGGGGGACAACAACAGGGAGGAGAAGATCGAGCAGTACAGGGTGGATAGATGCCCCCTCCTTGTCCTAGATGTTTCAGGAGGCACCCAGGAGAGTGCCGAGTGGGGGAGGTTGTATGCTATCAGTGCCACCAGCTTGGACATATTGTGAGAAATTATTAGGCACCTCCAACGGTAGCGACTGCTCCTCAACCCTATAGAGGAGGCTATCAGGCACCTCAAGGTGGATAGCAGAGGAATATTACTACAACGCGAGTTTATTCACTAACGTTGAGAGATTCTGAGACGGCAGAAGATGTGGTGACAAGTACTGTTTCAATATTGTCATTTAAAACTACTGTCTTGTTTGATTCAGGGGCTGTAACACCCCAAACCCGCCATGTGGGGCTCGGAGTGTTAAGAGATCGACACGCATCTCTGACACCATTAACGCAGTGAAAAATAATAAAGCAACCTCGAGCATAATATACCAGAGTTTTATAATTATACATCATCAAACTCATTTCACACATCCACATTCTCTATAATACAAAACCTGACAGAAATTTAATAAAACATAAAAACTAAACATAACCGTTTAAGTCTCACTCACAAAACTACCCCGCCCTGGAGCTATCTAAGCTCGATCTCCTGGATAACCTGAAAAGATTTAACATATAACGGTGTGAGACACCTCTCAGTAAGGAAGAAATAGTTTATAACAGTGTGTGGCTGAAGTGTTTAATATACAATTAAAATATCTATCCAAAGTGCATCCACAATCCGCAAGTAACCCAAAATATCGTGCCCTTAATTACACAAAGTCAATGGCTTTGCCAACCAATCACATTCCACAATCATCAATATTTTATTGGTAATTCCCAAGAATAGAGAAATCTACCCGTCTATACAAGTAGTTTCCTTCTGCTCTAGTGCTAACACTAGGGCACTCACCTTTCTCAGTAAGTCCTCGAGTTATGTATTCAAGTAAAGTCATCGAGAATAGGGAAGGTCACCTGCCCATACAAGTGGCTTCCCTCTACTCTGGTACCCACAATTAATTACCAGAGTACTCGCCTTTCTCAACAAGCTCTTGGGTGGAGTAATCTACTTTATCCAAACTACTTAATTAATTAAAGTCACACTTTTACCCTTATCACAATCATTCCACACAGAATATTCATACAGTTTCCAATTTCTACCCACACAAGGTTTACATCCACATGTCATGTAATCGTCCACACAGGACTCTAACAAATCCCAACATAAATGTGCACACAGGATTAATCAAACCACAACAAAAATATCCACACAAGACTGGTCCACACAGGACTAATCAAACCACAACAGAATTGTCCACACGGGACTGGTCCACACAAGACTAATCAAACCACAGCAGAAATGTCCACACAGGACTAGTTCACATAGTACTAATTAAACCACAGCAAAAATGTCCACACAATACTGGTCCACACAGGACTAATCAAATCACAGCGTAAATGTCCACACATGACTCAAAACAACACTTTGTTCATAGTAAATAGGTAAACAACCTCCTAATACCACTGCCAATGTTTACCTCCCAATATAATCATCCATATAACGACCTCCTTATACCATTTCCAACGTTATATGATCGTTATACCAGATACGATATAACGACCTCCTCATACCACTGCCAACGCTATATCGTAATTTACATGAACCACAACCCACAATTAACAAACAATCAATCATTCAACTTATCAATAATTCTATCGCAATATACACCACATCAGCATATTCATCTAGCCAAAATTCACAATCAAACAATAATCGCATTCTCAATAATTCTTCATTCTACAATATCCACAATCATTTAATTATCAAAAATGGTTTCAACCACACGATTTTTCCTAATATAATTTATTTATCTAAAAACAACGTTTCAATACCATCAAGGTTTAGAAAATTATTGTAAAGACCCGAAAATTTAAAAGGATTAAAATAATTTAGAAAAAATAAATAAATAAAATTACAAATAAATAAATAAAAGAAATGACGTGGGAAAAAAATTAAATTAAAGTAAGATAAATTAAATAACTAAATAACTAGTTGTTAAATTAAATATTATTGCATTGGATTTAAAATAATAATAATTAAAATAATATATATATATATATATATATATATATATATATATATGTAAAGTTACTTTTACTGAAAGGAGATAGGAAGATAAGAAGAAGAAGAAGAAAGAAGAAGCAGAAGCCAGTACGCTCCCCCCCCCCTCACTTTGCAAGTTGCTGTGCTGCCTTCAGTGACTCCGTCTCCGTCTCTCTTTCTCTCAATTTCTCGGCGAATTGGCAGCAGATCGGGAAACAGAAGGTGTCGTTGGAATCCTGGTTCAGATACCGACATTTCTACTAGAGCAGATTGGTCGTGGGAATGACCTAGGTACTGCTCCTAGGGAAAGGTACTATTTTCCCATTTTCTCAATTTTGCTTTAAATCTACTATTAAATCGGTGAACGGGTACCACCACATTGTCCTAATCATCGTTGTCGTCATTTTTACGTAGGTAATTTTTCAATTGAGATTTTCTAGGCCCTACTCCAAAACGAGAGTGGGATTTGAGAAATTTGGCAAATTAATTAAATTGTGGGTATAACTGTAAATTAAAAATTATGATCCTAGAAAATATTTAAATAGTACGTTATTTAGAAATAATTGAAATGGAATTAGGGTTTTTGAATCAGAGCTCGGGTAAGTGTCACGGGTGTAATTTTGGGCACCGCAGGCATAATTTAGAAAATTAAGTGAGAGTATTAAATATTAGTTTAAATGTTAATTTGAGATGTGTGGAGCCTAGGGAAGGCTAGATGGGTAGTATTTTGGGGAAATTAATTAATTAATTTGGGAAATTTGGTAATTTGGTTATATTTAAGGATATATTTATTTATTTAGAATTTATGGGCCTAGAAAATATTAAAATAATATTTTATTCGGGATTAATTACATGGGATTAGAATTGTTTATTCAGGATCCGGGTGAACACTGCAGGTATTTTTCCGAAGTCCCTGTCGGTGTAGTTCAAGAAATAAGGTAAAGGAGAAATTTATATATTAAATCAGGTTTTTCATGAATTCAAAATGAACATGTGTTATTTATATATATATGTTTTTTATGTGGATTTAAAATGTCAGCCATGAAATTTATGTTTTCTGAGCCTAGGATTGTCGATATAGTTATGTATGTGTGAAAGTAAACAAACGAAAGTGAAAGGAATTTTCTAAGGAATTATGTAAGAAATGAAGTGTATTTTGAGCAAGTAAATGTTAGATGTGGGTTGGCTTATTTTATGAGAAATATGTATGAATTTTACTGCTAAATTGTGTGGCATGAGAATCTGTGCAAATTATATGTTAAATGTATGACATGCAGGCTAAGTAAGTAAAACAATGAGAATAAAATATGATATGGACAATGTTGACTGTGTATGTTAAATGCAACCATGTAAATGTAAGATAGCTAAAAGACAGTCATGTTAGCAGTTCTAGCACACTTCTATGTAGACTAACTGATGACAGCTAAAAGGAGCTGTGTTAGCAGATCTAGCACGTTTCTACGTAGACTAACTGATGATGGCTAAAGACCAGCTGTAGTACAAAGTAATGAAATGAAATGTTATGCAATGAAATGACAATGAAATGAAATGACAAAGGTAAATGATATAAATGGGAAAGAGTCACTTAAAGTGAAACGAAATGCAAAGTTAAGTTATGAATAGGAATGAATGTGCATAAATGTATAATGACAGAACAAAATGATGTATTATGATAATAGAAGTATGTATGTACGTAGAACATGTTACGATTGGGCGAGGCATACTCTTCGCCTGAGGGCTTGCTGAGTAAGGCGAGTGCACTAGTAGCTTCAGATATGGCAGTAGCTGCATAACACACTAGGGCAGAGGGAACCTACTTGTATGGGTGGGTAGGATTCCCTATCCTTAGGGCCTTTTTCGGTAAACTATTGTTGAACTGTGTGAGTACGAGATTAATCTACTACTTGAGGGCTTACTGAGTAAGGTGAGTGCTCTGATATGTTTTAATTGTGACCTTAGGGTTACCTAAGTATCATAGCAGAGGAGTGCTACTTGTATGGGTGGGTAATAACCCCTATCCTTGGGTAATCTTATGGGTTAAATATTTGCAAGTGATTGTTTAGGTTCAGAAAACGATTTCAATGTTATATGATGATTTGCAAATGAAATAAAAATGATATCTATCTATCTCATGTTGGCCACACGCTGTTATAATATGTATATTTCTTCCCTTACTGAGATGTGTCTCACCCGAATATGATTATTTCTTTTTCAGGACATCCTCGAGATCGAGCTTAAGGAGCTCGAGGGTATTTAGCATTTTGAGGGACTTAAATAGAAAGGGTATATTTTTAAAACACTTTGGGGGAATGTAAATATTTATGTTTTAAGTTTTTATGTTTTAAGTCTGTTGAGAACAGAATGGTTGTGAAAATACTGAAATGCTTTTGGAGATGTATGTATATATGGGAATGCAGGTGTTGGATGGATACTTTGGATTATAGATAGAAATTAGTAAATTCTAAGATTGTGTTATATGGAGATTTTGTTTATGTTTTCCGCTGCATATGTTATGTTAATTATGGATTATCAAGGGTTTTATCAGGTATAACGCTCCGGACCCGAGTTTAAGGGTTCGGGCCGTTACAATTATACCTGTATATATATATACTCAAAAATAGTCGTTTAAAATTACTAAAAAGCCATTATAAAATATTTCTCCTTACCTGCTCCTCGAAATTTGACCCAAAATCAAAAAAACGAGACCCTATAATTTAGAAATTCCAAATTCCTCAAATCTTAGGATAAACACCCTTATAACACTTCCTAGACTCCAAATGACAATATTTGCTAAGGAAACTCCAAAAAAATTCACTTACCTTGGTTTTGGGATTTTTCTCAAACTACTCAAATCAAATATCCACTCCACCTATATTCTATAAAATCTTCCCAGAAGTCTTGTGGTATCTTTTGATCATCGAACAAAGCTAAATTCAACCCGTAATCAAAGAGAGAAGGTGGTATGGCCAAAGTTCTTAGAGAGAGAAGGAAAACATGCAAGAAATTCATGCTGAAATGAAAGAAATTCACTATTTATATGCAGGGATTCGTCGATGAGACACGTCGATTCGTCGACGATTCCTAATACATAGTTTGGCGACGAGACAACCAACTCATCGATGAATTTCAGTCATGCGAAGAACCCCTCTTGGTAATTCCTCGTAGACGAGACACGTCCCCTTGTTGACGAGCTAAGAAGAACATTTGTAGACGAGACCAATCTATTCGTCGACGAATGTTTGCTACCACCTTTTTGAATTTATTCTTTCTTCCCTTCTATCTTCCTTATTATTTCGGGTTGTTACAGGGGGGGAACTCATTCTTTTATCGCCCGAGAATATGTTAAGTTGTGTGGGTTTGAACCTTAGCAGTTAGATATTAGTTTGTCTGTTACTACACCGACTGAGGCTCTAGGGATATGTAGAGAGGTACTCAAGGACTGTCTAGTGGGTATTCAAAGGAGTCTTTATTAGCTAATCTGGTGGTTTTAAACATGCATGGGTTTGAGGTAATCTTGGGAATGGACTGGCTACCTATTCACTATGCCAGCATTGATTGCCATTAGAAAGAAGTGGTGTTCAGACCTCCAGAGGGACAAAAGTATAGATTCATAGGATCACGTGTGTGCACCCCACCTCAGTTACTATCTGCTATTTAGGTGCATAGATTGCTATCAAAAGGCACTAAGGGATATTTAACATGTGTGAAGGTAGTATCAAAAGGGCAGCTGAGGGTGGAGGATATCCCAGTGGTGAGGGATTTTCCTGATGTATTCCCCGAGGATTTGCCAAGCCTAACTCCTGATCGTGAGGTAGAATTTGTTATTGATTTGGTTCTGAGGACAGCGCCGATTTCGAAGGTGTTGTATAGAATGGCACTAACAGAGCTAAAAGAATTGAAAGAACAGTTACAGGAACTGTTAGATAAGGGGTTTCTTTGACTAGTTATGCCGTTTGGTTTGACGAATGCTTATGCGGTGTTTATGGATTTGATGAATAGGGTCTTTCACTACTATTTGGATCAGTTTGTGGTAGTATTTATTGATGATATACTAGTGTATTCGAAGAGCCCAGTAGAGCATAAGGAACATCTGAGGATAGTGCTTCAGGTGCTGAGAGAAAAGAAGTTGTACGCGAAGCTCAAGAAGTGCGAGTTCTAACTGGAACAGGTTACCTTCCTTGAACACGTTGTATCCAAGTGTGGTATTTCTGTTGATCTGAGTAAGATCGAGGCGGTAGTAGACTGGGTACGACCAAAGAATGTGCACAAGATTAGGAGTTTCTTGGGATTGGCTGGGTACTGCCGTAGGTTTGTTGAGGGCTTCTCTAAACTGTCGAGCCCACTGACGAGATTGACTTGAAAGGGAGTGAAGTTTGAGTGGTATGATGAATGTGAACAGAGCTTCCAGGAATTGAAACAGTGACTCATCACTACGCTTGTGTTAATGATTCCTTCAGAAGAACATAGGTTCGTAATTTACAGTGATGTGTCCCATAAAAGGCTCGAATGCATGTTGATGCAGCAAGAGAGAGTGATAGCCTATGCCTCACGATAGTTGAAAGAATATGAGAAGAACTACCCTACCCATGATCTAGAATTGACGGCGGTTGTTTACGCACTAAAGATTTGGAGGCACTATCTATATGGGGGTAGGTGTGAGATATTTACTGACCATAAGAGTTTAAAGTATTTCTTCACGTTGAAGGAATTTAATATGAGGCAGAGAAGATGGTTGGATCTAATAAAGGATTATGATTGTACTATCAGCTACCATCCGAGAAAGGCTAATGTGGTTGCTGAAGCTTTGAGTTAGAAATCAATGGATTCATCTGTGTCTGCAGTGGAGATTTAGCATCCAATCCAGATGGATCTTGAGCGGCTTAGTATGGAGCTGGTAGAGGGCGATCACCAGGTGTTCATTGCTAACTTGGTTATGCAGCCAACTCTACATGAGAGAATTAAAGTAGCTCAGAGGAATGATGCAGAACTAGTAGAGCTTATGGGGAAGGAATAGGATGGTCAGGAAACAGAGTTCAGCATCTCATATGATGGAGCCTTGAGGTTCCGTACCAGGTTATGTGTTCCTGCCAACCCTGAGATCAAGAAGGTTATTTTGGAGGAAGCACATCGGTCCCTGTATACTGTACATACAGGTAGCACTAAAATGTACAGGGATCTTCGAGAGTCCTTTTGGTGGAGCAACATGAAGAGGGAGATAGCCCAATATGTGGATCAGTGTTAGACATGCCAACAAGTGAAAACTGAGCATCAGAGATTGGCGGGGTCATTGCAGCCACTCCACATTCCTGAGTGCAAGTGGGAGCATATAGCGATGGATTTTGTCACAGGATTACCACCGGCGTTATATGGACAGGACGCTATCTGGGTAGTGGTGGATCGACTGACAAAGGCTACTCACTTTTTGCCAGTCAGAGTTAGCTACTCCATGGACTGATTGGCTGAGTTATATATCCAAGAGATAGTTACGCTCCATGGTGTTCCAGTGTCCATAGTTTCAGACAGAGACCCATGGTTGACATCTCATTTTTGGAAGAGTCTGCAAGGAGCCATGGGTTCTCAGTTGTCGTTCAGTACAACTTTTCATCCTCAAACAAATGGGCAGACAGAAAGGACAATACAGATTCTAGAGGATATGCTGCGAGCATGTGTGCTAGACTTTGGAGATCGTTGGATATAGTATTTTCCATTGGTCGAGTTTACGTATAACAACATCTACCAGGCCAACATTAGGATGGCACCGTATGAGGCGCTGTATGGCAGGAGGTGCCGATCCCCGTTATACTGCGATGAGATTGGGGAGAGATAGATATTGGGGCTAGAGCTAATACAACATACTCAGGATAAAGTTAGACTCATTAGAGATAGGATTATGATAGCATAAAGTCGGTAGAAGAGTTATGCAGATACTCACCGATGAGAACTAGAGTTTGACGAAGGAGATCACATATTCCTAAAGGTGGCACCGATGAAGGGAGTTATGAGGTTCGGGAGGAAGGGTAAGCTAAGCCTTAGGTATATTGGGTCATTCAAGATTCCTGAAAGAGTGGGTCCAGTTGCTTATCGATTGGCATTACTACCGGTCTTGTCTAGGATCCATGACGTATTCCACATTTCTATGCTGAGAAAATACGTCCTAGACCCCTCCTATATGATCAGCTATGAAGCACTGGAGTTGGGTGATACTTTAGCTTACAAGGAAGTGCCAGTGCATATTCTTGACTGGAAGGAACAGGAGCTACGCACGAAGAAGATTCCACTGGTAAAAGTTTTATAGTGCAATCATGCCATTGAGGAGGCTTCCTAGGAATTAGAGGATCAAATGTGCCAAAGATTTCCACACTTATTCAGTGAAATTTAGAGTTGAGCCAGTCAAAGTAAAGGGAATAATACTGTGTATTTTTATTTGTATAGTGTAACATAGGATAGATAGAGTTTTTAGTTTTGGAAAGTGAATGGCTTTAGGAGAATTTTGAATAGTTGTAATCTCCCAAAATCCTCTTTGTAACCACGGTGTTCCTCCACCATAAGTGAGGGTAATTAATAAAATTTGAAGTATTTTCTCTAAGGATGAGAAGCAGATGAATAGTAAATTTCGAGGACAAAATTTTTATGAGGGGAGAATGTAATAACCCCAGAAATGGCTATATAAGATTAGTGGGGTGATTCCAAAAAAAAATAAAAAGTAATCAATTAATTAATTAAAATTATTAAAAAATAATAATAATTAAAATTTATTTTTAATTTTATTAATAAAATATATTATTATTAATACTAATTATTATTATTATTATTTTATTATTATTATTATTATTATTATTATTATTATTATTATTATTATATCTATCCTACCTGAAACTTCAAAGAAGCTTTAGGATTAGTTTGAATGCAAAGAGGCTGTGCAGGATCCCCCCCATCCTCTACTGCTCTTCCGTCTCTGCCTCTCTCTCCTCATTTTTCTCGACGGATACTCGCCTGATCGAAAATCGAAAGATACCACTGGAGTCCGTTTTCCGTCGCCATCATTTCTACCGAAGCGGATTGGTGGTAGGAGTAGCATAGGCGTATCTCTTGGGGTAAGTTAAATTTCTGCTTTTACCTCAATTTCTTGTAAATTTTAAGCCCAATTGATGATCGGACACCACCACGAGAATCTAGGGATAATTCTCTACAAGTCTAGCATAGCGGATTTCTCATAGGGTCGTCGTAGGCATAACCCCAAATTCGAGATAAGGGGGTTATTAAGGGGCTAATTGTTATTTAATTAGTGTTGATTTAGAAATGCTAGAATATTGAACATTCTGAGGTTGAAGTAGGGTTTTTGAAATTTAGAGCCCGAGTGAGTGCCGCGGGTGTCATTTCAAGACCCCGTATGCATAGTTCAGAAAATCAAGTGAGGGTGTTAAGTATTAGTTTAAATGTTAATTTGGAATATATGAAGCCTAGGGAAGGTTATATGGGTATTATTTTAAGAAATGAGTTAATTAATCTAGGAAAAACGCGAATTGCAGGATTTGGATTTCGGGTGCCAAGCGTGTAGGATCTGGGTTTTAGCGAGACTCTCAATAAGTCAAGTAAGGGGAATAAATTATAGCAGTATTTTTAGAGTTACTATCTCATTTGATATGTGAAAATAAGTATATGGTATTTTTCCTGAAAATTATTATAATATAAATATAAGATAAATTGTGTGGCATTTGAGCAATATTAAATTGTGATATTTTGGAATATGAAATATGATTATAGAAATATTTTCTATAATAAATGGGAAAATATGAGAATATTATTTGTATTATTGAAAAGTGTGGAAATTCACGAAATGGGTTATATATATATATATATATATATATATATATATTATTTTGAGATTGAAATGTGTATATTGAGATGGGGTATTCTGAAATTATGAATATTGAAAATGTGAAAATTGTATTGAGAATTCTACAAGGTAAATACTAAAATGTGAAAATGGGAAATATGAATATTATAATGTAAATGTTACAATATGAATAGTTAAAACATGAATATTGAAATGGGCATACTAAAATATAAATATAGCATTGTGAATATTGAGTTGAAATGTAATTATTGAATTGGGAATACTGACTGTGAATATTGGGAAAACGTGAACGTTGTAAAGTGCAACTGCTGCAAAGGGATCATTGAAATATGATTAATGAAATGCCAATACCGCATAATGATTGCGGGTATATGGTAGTGAACCCTGATGGATGGTTGTGGAAACCCTAATGATGGATTGTGATATTGAGCACGGTACCATTGCTAGTGGTGTAGTGCAACCACACTGACTCTTGAAGCGTGTGGCGTGACAGTCGACTGAGTTGTTTAGGAGAGTTGCTGTGCCCCCTAAGTCCAGATCAGGGCTATAGGCCGACCAATCATACTACAGAAGTGAGATATATGAAATGATATTTTGATCTAACCGGGTCAGCCAACCACGGTTAGATCCAGCCTTCGGGCCGCACAACTTTAGTCATAGGGGGAAGCGTGGCATGGAAAGAAAGATCCTCACGATAGCCATGAGTTACAGATGCGATGTTGGTACTAGATACCATGGATACTTATCAGCCGGATAGTGAAATTGAAATGAAAAGTGAAAGAATGATAAAATGGGCTAAAATGAGAAATGAAAGAAATAATGGAAAATAAGAAATAAAAAATGGTAAACTTTCCACTTGAGGGCTTACTGAGTAAGGTGAGTGCCCTGATAGGTATTAGATGTGGCCATACCTGGTTGCATAACGTGTTAGGGCGGAGGGAAACTACCTGTATGGGTGGGTAGTCTTCCCTATTCTCAGGAACTTCGCGTGTAAATATATGTTGGAAATGATTGAATTTGATCAATGAATTTAAAGCTTATAAAATCTTGTGTTGTATATATATATATATATATGATTATGTGAATATGTTTATCAGTGTATTTTTCTCAAATGAAATGTTGAGTTGAAAAGTAAAGTGTGTTATAACTGAACTCATATGGCCACACACTGTAAATAATTTATTCCTTCTTACTAAGATGTGTCTCACCCAAATTATCTAAATTTTTCAGGGAACAGGGATAGGCCAGGTGATAGAGCTTCGAGACCATAGGGGGCTGAGACCTTAACAGACAGGGTGAGTTCTTGGACTAGGGAGGGGTGTAATTCCCCTCTAGTCGAGTTATTTTTGGGTATATGGTGGTGATGTATCTATATATGTATATTGATACTTTGGGTATTGTATTCTTATTGTTATATATATACCATCTTCCACTGTTAGGTTGTATAAATGAAATGACTTTTTACCCAATACCAAATGCGGATTGGGTCATGTGAGTGGTAACAAGGTTGTTGATGTGGCCGATTGGCAAACATTGTTGGTGACGAGTGAATATTTGTTATTTTTTATAAAAAAAGTGTACGAAAATTGGGGCATCGCGTCAACAAAAAGGTGTATAATAATCATACATTAGTGGACATAACCGAAATCTTAAAGTTTTAAACCTGTTCAATCATCAGATTTGACCAAAAAAATTTACTTCTCCCCCTTTTGACATCAACCATCCCCCTTGCTAATGCATAAATCTGTGTTTTGGAATGTAAATTGAATTGTGAACATACACAGTGTGCCAAATGTCAAAGATTATGTGAGGATACCAATGTTGATTAATGTGATATCAAATGAGAACAAATGAGTTGAAAGTGAAATGTTTTAACAAGTTGTGAATATCAAGTGACATTGCTTCCCCTGAATTATGTCATCTAATATAATTCTAGGAAACCTATCGACTATGCATCAAACCTAATTCTTGCCTAATTTGGATAAACCTATCCTTCGCAAGTGGTTTCGTGAATATGTCTACTCATTGTTCATCCATGCGTACACACTCAAGTGTCACTTCTCCTTTTTACACATGATCACGAAGCAAATGATGTCGTATTTCTATATGTTTAGTTCATGAATGTAATATGGGATTCATTGATATGTTTATTGCACTCGTATTATCGCATCTTATAAAAATTGTTTGATTACTTAATCCAAAATCCGTCAGTTGTTGCTTCATGTATAGCGTTTGAGCATAGCAACTACCTGCCGCTACGTATTCTGCCTCAATTGTGGAAAGAGCAACTGAATTTTGTTTCTTGGAAAATCAAGAGACTAACGAATGTCCTAAGAAATGACATGTACCACTCGTGCTCTTCCTATCCACTTTGCTACCAGCAAAATCAGCATTTGAATAGCTGATAATCTCAAAAGATATATACTTAGGATACCATAACCCAAGTTCAATTGTTCCTATTAGGTATCTAAGTATTCCTTTGACAGCTAACAAATGTGACTCTTTTGGTGCCTCCTGAAATCTTGTGCACAAAAAAACGCTAAACATTAAATTAGATCTACTGGCAGTCAAATATAATAAGCTACCAATCATTCCACGATAAAGCTTGACATCTACTGGTATACCTTGTTCATCTTTGTCTAGTTTCAATGAAACACGCATAGGTGTACCTAGCATTTTTCCATCTTCCATATTAAACTTTTTTAGCAGATCTCTAATGTACTTTGATTGATTTATAAATATTCCATGTTTTGCTTGTTTGATTTGAAATCCTAGGAAAAAATTTAGTTCACCCATCATTCTCATTTCAAATTCATTTTTGCATAGTTCTAGCAAATTCATTACACTATTCTTTATTTGTAGCTCCAAATATGATATCATCTACGTATACTTGAATTAGGAGAATGTCATCTTTCTTAGACTTTATGAACATACTTGTATCTATCTTTCCTATTATAAATCCATTTTCTAGGAGAAAACCGCTTAGTCTTTCATACCAAACTCTAGGAGTTTGCTTTAAACCGTACAACGCTTTTGTCAATCTATAAACGTGATTTGGATTCTTATGGTTTTCAAAACCTAGGGATTGTTCTACATATGCTTCTTCACTTATGTTGCCATTTAAAAATGCGCTCTTGACATCCATTTTATATAACTTGAAATCCTTAAACACTACATAGGCTAAAAGCATTTGAATGGCTTCCATTCTAGCTACAGGTGCAATGGTTTCTTCAAAATCTATACCTTCTTCCTCGTTATATCCCTGAGCTATTAGTCTAGCCTTACTTCTCACAACTATCCCATGTTCATCTTTCTTATTCTTATATATCCATTTTTGTTCCAATGATTGACTTATCCTCAAGTCTAGGAACTAATGTCCATACTTTGTTTCTCTCAAACTGGTTTAACTCTTCTTGTATGGACAACACCCATGATTCATCCTCAATTTCTTAACTCACATTCCTAGGTTCTTCTTGTGATAAAGAGGTAAAATGACTCATGATATTCCTAAGTGAGGATCGTGTGGCTACTCCACGTAATGGTTCACCAATTATTTGATCAATGGGATGATTCTTTATGTACTTCCATTCTCTAGGTGGTTCATTAACCTCATTTTCAATTTGATTAGTTTCAATAGATGGTTCCTTAATTTCATTTTTCTTTCCTGAATCATTCTCAATGGATAGTTTTTCAAATTCCTTATTTATCTCAACTTCATCTTCATCGGTTCTTTTGAAGAAGGGATTTGACTCATCGAACACTACATGAATAGATTCAATAACTGTTAATGTTCGTTTGTTATATACTCTATAGGCTTTACTATCTAAGGCATACCCTAGGAAGATACCTTCATTTGATTTCACATCAAATTTTCCTAAATGGTCATTGTCTCTAAGCACAAAAATTTACAACCAAAGACATGAAAATATGATATGTTTGGTCTATGGCCATTCCATAATTCATATGGAGTCTTATTTAGAGATTGTCTAATCAATACTCGATTTAGAACATAGCAGGCGGTATTCACTGCCTCAGCCTAGAAATACTTAGGTAATTTATGTTTGTTAAGCATAGTTATGACCATTTCTTGTATAGACCTATTCTTCCTTTCAACTACACCATTCTGTTGTGGTGTTCTAGGGGCTGAAAAATTATGAGTTATTCCTAATGAATTGCAGTACTCTTCCATGCCTTGATTTTTAAATTCTCTACCCCTATCACTTCGAATTTTAGTGATAGTATATCCCTTTTCATTTTGAATTTTCTTTCAGAGGTTTATGAATTGTTCACACGCTTCATCTTTGTGACCTAAGAATAGTACCCCATGTATATCTTGAAAAATCATCAACTATGACGAATGCATATGATTTTCCATCTAAACTCTGATTTGGGTTTGGACCAAATAAGTCTAAGTGTAGCATTTGAAGTGGCCTAGTAGAGGAGATTTATTTCTTCTTCTTAAAGCTTGTTCTTGCTTGTTTTCCTAGTTGACAAACCTCAAAAATTTTATCTTTGACAAATTTTGTCTTAGGCAATCCCTTAACTAGGTCTCCCTTAACTAGTTTATATATTAAGTCCATGTTTGCGTGTCCTAGTCTCCTATGCCAAATCCAACTAATTTCATTCATAGTAAAGAAGCATGTCACACTCTGTGAGGTTAGGTTATCAAAACTGATGGCATATACGTTTTCATGACGCTCAGCAATGAACAATATCTTAATATCAGTTTTGTATTCAACTATGCACTTGTCATGTTTAAAAGACACTTTGTAACCTTTATCACACAGCTGGCTTGTACTCAATAAGTTGTGCTTTAAACCATCAACTAGTAAAACATCATCTATAATTAATGATGAATCATTACCAACTTTACCTACACTTGTGATCCTTCCCTTAGCATTATCTCCAAAAGTGACAAATCCCTCATCCTTGGGTGTGATGGATGTGAACTTCGCTTTATCCCCAGTCATGTGACGTGATCATCCGCTATCCATATGCCATCTGTCTTTTAAGGATGATGATCATAAGCATATATATACAAGACACAATCAAACAACTAGCTTTGGTACCCAAATTTTCTTAGGTCCACGGGAGTTAGTGCTAGATTCACCTTTGATCTTCCATACTTTCTTAATTTTGACATCTTTACTTTTGAAAGGATAGTCAAATTTTATGTGACCCAACCTTTTATATTTAAAACATGTAATATTTCTATGATAATCCTTAGTTGGAACATATGATTTTGACTCTCTTACAAAATATCCCATGTGAAGATGCCTTTGTTTTAGATATTCTTTCCCATTAAAACCAAGACCTTCCTTTTCTAGAAAATTTCTTTGAGCTCTTAGGAGTTTTTCAAAATTATTTTGTCCTTCAGTAAATTTACAAATAATCTCAGATTTATCTTTCAAATTTCTTTCTAACTTCTCAATTTTCAATTCTTTCTCTTTCATGAGAGATGCATGAGATTCATTTTGGCGTTCAACTAAGTTTGAAAGTTCTTTGACTTTACTTTTCAAATCAGAAATTTTCTTTGTTTTTTTCTCAGGCATTTTAATAGAGTACAAGTATTCTTATTTCAGTTCATCATATAAAAGCATGTCATTCTCATTTTTAGAATCATTAGAATAATAAGAAGATGATGAGAATGATGATTGTACCTTAAGGTCATCATGTGCCATTAGATACAAATTGGCAATCTTGTCATCACTAGATTCATATTCTGAACAACTTGTGTTGTGCGTATCCCAACCGACTTTCAGCACCTTCTTGTTTTTCTTTGAGGCTTTCATTAGTTTGGAACACTCAGGCTTGATGTGTCCAACCTCTCTGCAGTTGTAGCATGTTGGTTGATCTTCTTTTTCTTCATGCTTGACTCTCCCCTTTCGGATTTTGAGTTTCAAAATTTTCTATTGAACTTCTTATTCTTCTTCAAGAACTTTTTGACCTTCTTAGTTAGCAAGGTCATGTTGTCATCTGATTCCGAATCACTTTCTTCATTGGAGTTGTTTGATGATGCCTTAGGTGTTGTGGCTTTCTTTGCTTTGCTTTGCTCATTCTTCCTCTCATTTATTGCAAACTCATAGGTGATGAGCGATCCAATGAGTTCGTCAATAGACATCTCCTTGAGATTTCTCCCTTCTGCTATTGCTTTAGATTTCACTTCCCAAACTGGAGGTAATCCCATGAGTATTTTCCTGATCAACTCATAAGTAGGGTAAGTTTTTCCAAGTGCATTTAAAGAATTTGTGATGTGTGTGAATCTAGTGTACATGGATTGAACAGATTCATCAGTAGTCATTCTAAATGCTTCATATTCACTGGTGAGCATGTCTATCCTACTATCTTTGACTTCCTTAGTGCCTTCATATGTAACGAATTTTTCCTAAATTTCTTTAGTAGAGTTACATGTCATTACCCTATTAAATTCATTTACATCTAATGCACAGAAAAACAAGTTCATTACAGTAGCATTTATTTGTACTAATTTCCAGTCTTCCAATTATATTCATCTTCAGTTTTAGGTACATTTACCTTATCAATTACTTTCATGGGAACACGGCTTCCCTTAGTAACTATTTTCCACAACTTCCAATCTATATTTAACAGGTATATGCTCATCCAACGTTTCCAATAGGTGTAATTTACACCACAAAAAATTGGTGGTCTAGTAGATGAGTGTCCCTCACCGAATGGAGTTACACCGATGTGTGTCATGTGATCTTTTTACAAATGAACTATTAAGTCTATGTAAACCCACTCTAATACCAAAAGTTGATTTAGGTGTAATCCCAAGAGGGGGGTGAATTGGGTATTTTAAAACTCTTTGAAACTTATTTACCTCTTAGTCCCTCTTTCTAAATTTAACCAATTACTTATCAAGTTCGTGTGAGGTTATTCAACATACATACATGTAATATAAGTATTGAAGTGCATTGTAGAAATTAAAATGATAAGGGAAAAGAGAATGTAAATGCAATTTTACGAGGTTCAGCCAACCCGGCCTACGTCCTCGCCTTGAGCAACCCACTCAAGGATTCCACTATAATCCCTGCTACTTAAATTGGGACGGAGCTTCCCTTACAATCCGCTACTTACAAGAGGTATAGCTTCCTCCTACTCCGCTACCTACAAGAGATACAACTCTCTCCTTAAACCCGGTTCACAACTCGAATCGTGATTACAATGAAATCTGTAAAACACTCAAAGTTGCTTCTAACAAAGTTAGTGAGTACAATTTAAATTCCTAATACATAATCATATGATGAAACTTGAAGCACAGAACGAATGTAACGATATAATCGTTATATGCAAGAGTATGATTCACTAACTCTCCCTTTTATCTAATCTCCTAAAAAATATTTATATAAATCAATGCTTTGGAGAACATAGATTAAATCTTTGAATACACAAACAAGTTTAAAGATTGCAAAGATTTGAAACACACTTTGTTACGACCATATTTCTCTCAAGTTTTCAACCACAATGTGATCTTCGTAATATGCAACTTAATATATATATATATATATATATATATATATATATATGTGTGTGTATATATATATATATATATACAATATGTATTCCAAAGATCAAAACACTGAATATAAAGGTTTCCAAAAAATATCCCTTAATACAATATATATAGTTATGAGCTTCTAAGGATATTTAATCAAATGGTTTTAAAGTATCCAAAATATCAAGTCTTTAACTAAGGACACACTTGAATGATAACTATTTAACCAATGCCCAAAGAAAAACTTTCTCAAGTAATGAACTTGTTAAAAACACTCTCTATATGTATATGAAAAACTCAAGATCGATCTCTCTAATAATAATATTCAATAACAGAAGATGAGATGAGAAACTCTTGAAACTAATAAATGGATTGACTAAACCTCAATACCAAGATGAACTCAAGATGTGTAACCGAATTCCCTTTGATTTTTTGAGTTGATTTGCCCAAGCTTGATGAGTATAAGTTAGAGTGCAGGCAATCGTATAGCTATATGCTCAAGTTTCTCAATTCTCTTTCAAAAAGATGTTCTCTTCTCTTCTTGTTGATCTTAACTAATGAACTAGGGTTTAGATTTTCAATATATAGGTATCTTGTCCTTAGAATAGATCTCAACTGTTGGATCAAAAAAAAAAAATCTCGCGAGTTCTATTATTAAAAATTAAAATTTTAAGTTTTCCCACAAGTTCAGACGACTAAGGTCAAAGGCCCAGATAACTGAAGTTCCTTAAAGCTTCAAAAAAATAACCTGGATAAAAGGTCAGACAACTGAAGTTTGGGGTTCAGACAACTGAAGGGTCAGGTTCAGATGACTGAAGTCTGAGTTCAGTCTCTTGAGGTGCTTCTACCAGGTTCTGTGTTTCACCATTAATTCTTCAGGTGACTGAGCTTAATCTTCAGTCTTCTAAAGAAATTCTTTAGACAACTAAGGTTAACTTCGATCTTGTAAAGTGGCAACTTCAGGCGACTGACCATTGACTTCGGTCTACTGAAGTTCCCAAGTCCTGAATTTTTTCTGTATACTTTGAAAAACTGCTTTGCTCTCTTTATTGGTTCTTTTATAAAAATTGGGGTTTTAAAAATATTTCTAAGTCCATGAATGTCCCCTAATGATGTTCATGAAATGCATGAGTCCTAAAGTCATTCTAGGGTATATGTTGAGCCTCAAACTAAATCATATGAAAATGTAAATACATTGGTTCTAAGTACCTATTCCCATGACGCTTTGAACTTATTGCTTACATCTTCATTCTTGTACTCTTTGAGTTCCATGGATTTGCCAAGTTGTGTATCCTTTACTCTTCATGGCATCCATGACTTGTTATCCTTTCATGCATGCTTAATATATTTCTTGTTCACAATCTCAATGCACAGATCAAATACCAAGTGATTTTTCATTATCAAAATAGGATTGGACTCATAAAGTCAACAAACCTCAATACCAAGTTTAATGCACAAAAATCACAAGAATGTCTTTTGAAGGTCAATGTAGCCTTAGCTCAAATTTGAAGTGTAAACTTTGAAATCCCAATCAAAAGTTCCAGCAATGTGTTCTCCCAAGTTGTGCTAATCGTACAATATGCTCAATCGTTTGCCAAAGGATGTTTTTCTCTTTTCTCTTCTTCTCTCTTTTTTTTGGGGGGGGGGGGGGGGGGTGGTACTAGGGTTTAAATGTTGATTATATAGGTAAACTTGCCCTTATAATGAATTCTAACCATTGGATCAACTTGATGTAAAAAATAGCTCGCATGTTCTCTCATTAAAAATCAAATTTTTAACTTTCCCGTAGGTTTAGACGACTGAGGGTTAGAGCCCAAATGACTGAAATTCCTTAGAGCTTCGAAAAAATAACCTGGACACAGGGTCAGATGACTGAAGTTAGGGTTCAATCTGCTGAAGTGTTGGGTTCAGATGACTAAAGTCTGAGTTCAGTCTTCTAATGTGCTTCTGCCAGATTATGTGTTTCACCATTAATTCTTCAAACGACTGAACTTAATCTTCGGTCTTCTGAAGAAATTCTTCAAACGACTGAGCTTAATTTTGGTCTTCTAAAGTTAAATCTTCATACGACTGAATGTGGATTTTGGTCTTCTGAATTGTTCATTTTCTGGATTTTTTCTTTTTAGTTTCAAAAATCTGCTTTGCTCTCTTTCTTTGCTCTTTTAAAAAATATTTTTCGGGGTTTTAAAAATATCTCTAAGTCCATAAATATCCCTTAATGATGTTCATGAGATGCACGAGTCCTAAGGTCAATCTAGGGTATATTTTGAGCTTCCAATTAAAGCATATGAAATAACTAAATACATTCAGTTCTAAGTACTCATTCCCATTATGTTCTTGAACTTGCTGTTTGCATCTTCATTCTTCTATTGTTTTAGTTTCATGGATTGTGTCAAGTTGTGTATGCTTTAATCTTCATGGATTCCTTGACTTGTTATCCTTCCATGCATGCTAAATATTATTCATGTTCACGATCTCAATGCACAGATCAAATACCAAGTGATTTGTCATTATCAAAACAAAATTGGACTCATAGAGACAACAAAATAATATTGTATAAGATAGGCGGTGTTTGATTCTATTTATGAATGATTTTGGGGAGAATTTTCTTTCAATGGTTGTAATCTCCCAGAACCCCTATTTGTAACGACGACATTCCTTCACCATAAGTGAGGGTATTTAATAAAATGGTCGTGTTTTTCTTTAAAAATGGGAATGTGATAAATGGCAAATTTTGAGGATAAAATTTTATAAGGAGGGGAGAATGTAGAGACCCAGGAAATTTTAAATAATAATAAAAATAAGAAAATGAGGAAATTCGGTTTGGGAAGCCCAAACCGTTGACTGTTTCGTGAGGGCCATAGAAAATCCTCGACAATTTTTTTTTACCACAGGCTGGTAACAGGTAAAACAGTGAAAAGGGGCGAGTTAAAGCCCAAACCATCGATGGTTTTGTGAACAGTGCAGAAAATCATTGACGATTTTCCCTGCAGTGAGCTTGACAAGGAAGTCCCATGGGTCATTTTCTTAAAACAAAACAAAATTCTCTCTCTCTCCCTAAAAACCCTACGAACCCCTCTTCCTTCTCTCTTTGATTCCGACTCCGTTAAAGCCCGGATCAACAGTTAGGAACTACGACAAGGTTCCTCGGAAGATTCTCTGCAACTTAGGTGGAGCAGATTTTCGAATTGGGGTTCCGAGGCACCATCCCCAAGCCAGGGTAAGTGGAATATTTTAGAATTTTAATGTTACTTTGAAGTGTACGGAACCTAGGAAGAGTTAAACAGAAATTATTTTGGGAGTTGAATTGAATAATTTGGGGTAAATGTGAATTTCAGGCTTTTGAGCTATGAACGCCGAGGAGTGTATAATTTAGGGTGATAGTGGATCTCTCAGTAAGTCAGGTAAAGGGAATAAATTATAGCAGTCTTTTCTGAAAATTACTGGTTGGGAAATATGAGAATTTGAATTATGATATTTTACCTGGAATTTTTTTATGATATCAGTATCAGATGAAAATTTGTGTGACATATGATTTATACTGAAATATGTTTGAAGCTAGGTTAAATGATTTACCTTGAGAATTATGATATCATGAAATGTTTACTGAAATATGGGATTTGAAATGTTGAAAATGATGAAAGTGATATGTACTGACAAATATATCTTTTAAGAAATGATGAAACATGAGATATGGATATGTTTTATTGAGAAATGTGAATAATGTGAAATGAGATATGTATATATATATTTATGAGATGAAATGAGTATTGAATTGATGAAATACCTTTGAAATGATGAAATGAGTTGTGATTATTGAAAATGTGAACATTATAAAGATACGTGAATACTGGTATGTGAATATGAAAATGAGAATATGAGAAAGGGAAATATTGCAATATAAAATTCTGTAATATGAATATTGAATTGTGAGAATCGAAATGTGAAATTATGAAATGTGTATATTGAAATATGAATATTGAAATGTGAATGATGAAATGCCAATACCGCGTAATGATTGCGGGTATGTGGTAATGATAAGCCTGATTGATGGATATGGAAACCCTAATGATGGATTCTGATATTGAGCATGGTACCATTGCTAGTGGCGATAGTGCAACCACACGGACTCTTGGAGTGTATGGCATAGCAGTCGACTAAATCGTTTAATAGAGTTGTTGTGCCCCTTGAGTCTGGATCAAGGCTATAGGCCGGTCAGTCGTACTACAGACGTGGAATATATGATATGACATTTTAATCTAACTGGGTTGCCTAACCATGGTAAGATCCAACCTTCAGGCCATACAACCCTGACCATGGGGGGAAGCATGGCACGGAAAAGAGATCCTCAGGGTAGCCATGTGTTACAGACGCGATTTTGGTACTATGTACTAAGGATACTCATGTGCTAGATAGTGAAATGGAAATGGAAATGGAAAGTTAAAAAATGATAAAGAATGATGAAATTAAGAAATGAAAAAAATAATGGAAAATAAGTAATAAAGAATGATGAAATTGAGAAATGAATATGTGTGAGTTAATAAAATAAATAATTTAGGCAAAATAAAACTCTCCGCCTGAGGGCTTATTGAGTAAGGTGAGTGCTCTGATGGGTATCAGTTGTAGTCAAACCTGAGTTAATGGGGTACGGTTACAAACGATATCAAAGTAAAGGGGAGTTGCATGTATGGGCATGCAATCTCCCCTATACTAAGAAACTTTGCTAGTAAATATGGGTTGTGTAAGAATGAAATTGAGCAATGGTTTTAAAGCTTATAAAAGCTTGTGTATTATATTTATATGATTATGAGCATATATATTAGTGTATTTTTCTCAGATGAATTGATGATTTGAAAAGTAAAATGTGTTGTAACTAAACTCATATTGCCATACATTGTAAATAATTTATTCCGTCTTATTGAGATGTGTCTCACCCAATTTATCTAAATTTTTCAGGGAACGGAGACAGACCAGGTGATAGAGCTTTGTGTTAGTAGGCAGCTGAGACTCTGATATACAGGGTGAGTTTTTTGGACTAGGGAGGTGTGATTCCCCTAGGGTTGTATTATTTTTGGATATGAGATAGAAATGTATGTATATGGATATTGATAATATGGATATTGTATTCTGGATGGTACGTACATTATATTTTCCATTGTTAGGTTAATATAAATAAAATGTCTATTTACCCGGTACCCAATATGGGTCGGGTCATGTGAGTGGTATCGGAGTTATAACGTGCCGATGGTTGATGAATATTTACTATTTATTGAAAAAAAAATGGTACGAAAATTGGGGCATCACAACTGCACCATCAATTACCACCCAAGAAAGGCTAATGTGGTAGCTGATGCCTTGAGCTAGAAGTCAGGAAATCCCTCAGTATCAACAGTGATTGCACAACATCATATTAGAATGGATTTAGAAAGACTTGGTGTGGAGCTGGTGGAGGGAAATCACCAGGCATTTATTGCTAATCTGGTTCTTTAGCCGACTTGTCTTGAACAAATTAAGATTACACAGATGCAAGATGCAGAATTGGTAAAGATTAGAGATAAAGTGCAAATTAGAAAGGGAGCCGATTTTAATATTTTAGATGATGAAACTTTGAGGTTTCGTAACAAGTTGTGTACCCGATGACGTTGAAATTAAAAAGACAATTTTGGAAGAGGCACACCGTTCCCTATATAGGGTACATCTAGGAAGCACGAAAATGTACGGAGATTTGCAGGTATATTTCTGGTGGGAAAATATGAAAATAAAAATTGTCCAATATGTGGAGCAGTGTTTAATCTGTCAACAGGTGAAGGCTGAGCATCAAAGATCGGTGAGATCATTGCAACCACTTCACATCCCCGAATGGAAGTGGGAGAAAATTTCTATGAATTTCATCACAGAGTTACCGCCTACACTTTATGGGTAGGATGCCATCTAGGTAGTTGTTAACCGATTGATGAAGATTGCCCATTTTCTTCCCATCAGAGTTAACTACTCCATAGGTAGATTGGTGAAGCTGTATATACAGGAGATAGTTAGACTACATGGCGTGCCAATGTCCATCGTTTCTGACCGGGACCCATGGTTTGCATCTCAATTCTGGAAGAGTCTACAAGGGGACTTGGGATCTCACCCTCTGACCGATGGACAGACAGAGAGGACCATATAGATACTGGAAGATATGCTGCGGGCTTGTGTGTTAGATTTTGGAGGCAGCTAGATTCAATATCTACCACTGGTGGATTTTGCTTATAATAATAGCTATTAGACTAGTATTGAAATGGCACCATATGAAGCATTATATGGTCGGAGGTGCCGAACTCCACTATATTGGGATGAAGTCGGTGAAAGATAGATTTTGGGGCTAGAGATTGTACAGCGGACTTATGATAAAATCAAGCTTATCCAAGAATTAATTAAAACAACTCAAAGTTGGCAGAAAAGCTATGCAGATACTTGCGGATGAGTGCTGATGAGATTTGGGAAGAAAGCTAAGCTAAGCCTTAGGTATATTGAGTCATTTGAGATACTAGGAAGAATGGGTCTAATTGCCTACATGATAGCGTTACCCCCAACATTATCCAGAATCCACGACATATTTCATGTGTTTATATTGAAGAAATACATCCCAGATCCATCACACGTAATAAGTTATGAGGCACTGGAGCTTAGTGATACCTTATCCTATTATGAAGATTCAATTCAGATCTTAGATCATAAAGAACAGGAACTACGCACTATAAGGATCCCATTGGTAAAAGTACTTTGGCGTAATCACGCAGTTGAGGAAGTCTCGTGGAAGCTAGGGGAGGAAATACGTCAGCAGTACCCACATCTATTTAGCAAGGCCCAGCATTAGCTAGAAAGAGAAAAATAATGGTTGAGGTAAGGATTCATTGTATGTAAGTAGGTTTTGTGCTGGTTAAGTAGTTCAGGTATATTTAATTTTAGATTTTCATGTAATAGTTTTGTGTTTTGAGTGCTTTTAGGAGAGTTTTTTTTTTTTGGATATTTTTAATCTCCCAGAACCGTATATGTAATCACGGTATTCCTCCGCCATAAGTGAGGGTGATTAATAAAGATTCAGTGGTTTTTTTTTCAGTAGTTGGTATAAGTGTTGATGGAAAATTTGGAGGATGAAATTTTTTAAGGAAGGGAGGATGTAGAGACCTGAAAAATATTAATTAATGAAATAATAAATAAATAAATAAGAGGAAATTTGGTTTGGTACAGGCCAAACCATCGACGGTTTTTGGTGGAGCTCAAAAAACTGTCGACCTTTTTGAGCTACCATGGCCAGGTAAGGGTAAAATAGAAAGAGAAAGGTTTGGTTAAAACCAAACAGGTTCGAGTCAGGTTCGGGTCATTACACTTGATCCACACATAAGTATGAAAAGCATACAGACAATCACACAAAAATGGAGTAGGGGTAATACTTATCTGGTTGCAATCTTCAAAAACTAAACGGGTCATCCCTCCTAGGTTTTGCACCCAGCTTCATCACTTCGAGCATCCTCGGGTGTTCAATACCAAACAAACAGTGGTATTAGAGTGAACCGAGAGAAGTAACTATAAAACAAGGGTTAGGTTTTTTGCTATCGAAAGAACAGAGGGTTTTAGAGGGGTGTAATATGCAGATTTAAACCACGTTTTTTAGATCGCTTGAGAAAACAAAAAAGGAGAGAGAGATAGAGAGAGTAGGTCAATGGTTTTAGATCACTTAAGTCTCTGAGAGAAAAGAAAGAGCTTTGGAAAGGAAGAAGAGAGAAAGCTAGGGCTTTTGGGTTCATCGTAGGTTGGAGAGAGAAGTAGAAAGGGGATTTAGGGTTTCAATGGTTTTAGAAACTGAGAGAGCAAAGGTTAGAGTTTCAGAATAGAGGCTAGGATTTTAGAGCAGAGAGAAAGAGAAGGAGAAAATAGGGAAGTAAAGAGGGGGTCAAGGCTTCAAATTAGAGAAAAGGAGAGAGCCAGAGTTAGGGTTTCCGTGGTTCGCAGGGTTAGAGAAGGAGAGAGAAAAGAGAAAGAAGAGACAAGAAAGAAATGGAAAAATGGACAACAATGAAAAAAAAAAGGAGCTTTTATATGACTGCTCTGAAGGCCAAGTGTCACCACCGATGGGTGACACATGACAAAGCCTCAACCGCGCATGTTAAAGAAGCGTAGACAATTCCCAGCCGATGGTTTCGATCGTGCCATGTCACTGATCCACACACACCAACTCTGTCCACTTGGCCACCGACAAGTAGCATACCCACCTCCACACACACAAGGCATTACGCGGCTTCTCTATAGACGTTCTATTTGTGTTTCCCCGAAATGACCACGATGATGCCACATCGATGATCTGGGCCATATAGGAACACACCACTCGATGGCAAGGAATTTAGTAACATCAAAGTCTTATCATCTTCTTCAAACTTAACATCAACACGCATTAAATCACTTATGATTTAATTAAATGCATTGATGTGTTGATTTAAGTTCAAACCTTCAACCATCTTAAGCCAATAAAGACGTTGTTTAATAAATAATTTATTAGAAAGTGATTTGGACATGTCCCGACTTTCAAGCTTTTGCCACACAATTGCTGGAGAATCCTCCTCCATCACATGATAGTGCACTTCATCGGCCAAACACAAACGTATTGTGGAAACAGCCTTTGCCTCAATTTCTCTCTAATCTGCCTCATCCATACCTTCCAGTTGAACACTATACAAAGCCTTCATGATCCCTTGTTGCACGAGCAAATCCTTCACTCTCCTCTACCACAAATAGAAATTTTCGGTTCCATCAAATTTGACAGCATCAAACCTTGTAGAAGAAGTACCCGATGCCATGACAACAATGTTTTGATACCAATTATTGTGAAAAGAACTATGAATTCGGGATTTCACAATGGAAAATAAATGCAGAAAATAATTAAAAACAGAAATATAATTCACACACACATAATATATCTGAAAGCAATAAGAATCCACACAAAGATTTAAGTGGTTCGGCAAATCCTACATCCACGAGAGCAATCATCAAAGGTTTCACTATGAAATTCTCAAAGTACACACTACAATGGTATTACAATGATCTTCTTTCTTTTTCAATAACTCAGACAAGTGTATATATAAAGTTCCCTTTGGAGGTTCCCCCTCAAAACCCAACCAACTTAACGTTCAAATTCAAATTTTGAATTCAACCCCGCAACCTAGAACAAAATCGTTGACTGCTTTTTTGAAACCGTTAACGAAATAAAATACCGAGAGCAGATTTCCGAGACTTTTGAAATTTTAGTGAAACTGTCGATGGTTTTAGAAAATCGTCGACGGATTTTCTCAGAATGCTGATATTAACTATGTCCTCCTTATGTACGTTAACCATTCCAAGAAATGAGCTACCAAACAAAACACCATTTTATAGTTTGGGGGGGTGGAGGAGAGTAGACATGGATATAAAGCAGGCTACAAATCTTGACTACGGAGGAGTCAGTGCCGAAAAATAATCACGCTAGATCATGCGTGATTCATGGAGAGGATGCAATTTGTTGACTTCCTCTCTTAACATTTATTGCAGTACATGTGTGGGCCAAGTGCATGTGCATGTGTGTGTGTCTGAATAAATAAGGATAATATTTATACAAATTTAAGCACAAAGGATAATATTTATACTGGGAAAAGATGAGAAGAACATATGCAATTTCATTATACTACAACCATATCAAGATTAGTTTCGAATTAGTGTATTATGGAATTTTTGTTGTGATGCCCTGTTTCCACACCTACTAGGTCTAGAAGATTTATTGTGTCATAAATATGTCAAATCATCCCTTTTTTTTTCAGTGACATTTATGTATAGTTCTCATAAATAGTCTTTTGACACTTCTTTAGTACCATTTATGACAATAGACATCTCAATAGGCAATATGATATGCCTCTCTTTCATGGAAAAATGTTGCATGGGATAGTAATCTAGTCTTAGAAATGTTTGTGATTATCCCCTTCAATTTTCCAATTACTCTTCTGTATAATATATGCAATCTCACTCCAATCACTTACACAGTTGGCTTCACTAATTTGAATAGAAATTATTTTAGTTGAAGAGATGTACAGTTTTGAATGCATTGTAAGGAGATAAGGAAATCAAAAGTGGATGACATGTGGGAACTCAAAAAATTTTGAAAAAGATAGAAAAAAAAACAAAAAGAGAACTTTCATCTTATTTCTATTTTAATTTAGGGTAGGTGACACTTGTCTTATTCCATTACTTTATGATGGTGTCGGTGTTCTAAAAGTATTGTAGGTGTTTTCCTAAATACAAATCATGACTATGGCTGCAAAAAAATTAATAATAAAATCCACTTATAGAAAATAAGTGGCTACAAGACACAAGATGAAAAGAAAAAAAGAAGAGGAAGAAAATTTATTTTGAAATATGGGGCAGTTCTTCTGGCCTAAAGTTTTTTGTATAGCCTCAGGTGAGCTTGGAGTACTACTACCTCTTGATACCTTCACTCTCTCTTTGCCTAAAATTCACACTTCCCTCTCTCAGTCTAATTGTGTGTGTATGTGTGTTTGGTATTTAGATAATTCATCAAATGTTAAATAATCTAGTAACTCCTTTTATATGCTTCTATACGAAAGAAGAAATTTTTTAATGTTCTTTGCGGCCGTAATGGTGTTACTTGCTAGCTACCATAAAAAAAACTATATATAGCGTTGCAAATTAATAAATGACTTTGACTACATATATGGAGCCAAGGGCTGAGAGCAATAAAAGTTAGATCTTCTATGTGGTATGCTCATTGGGCCTTGGCCAATACATCCTTAAGTTTTTCATAATAAAATGCATCTTATTTTTTATGTTAAATGTCAAGTTATTTATTTATTCATTTATTTATTTATTTATTTATTTATTTATTTATTTTTATGATGCTGTTACAATTTCCTTTTCTTAGGATGAGTTTGAGAAGCGAAAAAGTATCTTGGGAAAGAATCATGGTGGTGATATTCAAGCCATGTATAGCTCGAGTTCATCATATGGTATTTTTAGGTGAATAGTTTTATCATTGTCAAAGTATCTAACTTACTTACCCATAATTCTTTTTGTTATATCTGATACAATCTATAGCATGTCTAAGTTGTCTTCACATCAATATAACTAAGTAATGAAATTTGGGGTTATGAAGTGTTGCTACCTGAAAATCGAACGATGTTCGGAAATGTTCCTTGATCACGACCACCTGAAAAAGAGAAAGTGACGATGGCTTGGAGGACTCTGGGTGTACTTCAAGGGATCACTCTGATGCCTAAGGGACTATTGAGAGGTTATGAATTGCAACAATAGGAAAAATGGGTATGAATGAGATGTCTTACCTCTTCTCCAAATCACTTTTTACAGTGGCGGAGGTTGACCCTTCATTTATCCAATATTAATAAGCGCATTATTGCGCTTGTGGGAGTTACATGAGCTTTATGGGGATTTGATTTCATAACTATTCCTCTCATCAATGTGTGTAATTTATTTTACCCGTTGGTTATGGAAGGTGGTTTAATTGTGGAATTGAAACTGTTCCTCCCTTTAAATGAGGATATTTTGGGGTATATCATTTCCCCCCCCCCCCCCTTTAGTTTCGAATTTTTGAAACTCGTTTCCAAAGTTCAAAGACTTTAAACACTCTTGGGACATAATTTCTTTTTCTTTTTGTTTTTTTATCGAGCCATGTATTTGTCTTAGCTGCTTTATATTCTTCCTAACAACTTGTCGGCTTGTTAAAGTCTTTTCTACTTCATCTAAGCCATCATTGATTCGTCTGAGACACCTTCGTCTCATCTGCATCGTTCTTGGCTCATCTGCAAATCTATCAGCTCGTCTGAGCCACATAGTCATTTACCAAGCCATTAGTAACATATTTACCCATCTAAGCTATTCACAAACCGCTGAGCTGAGCTAAGTTCGTCCAAGCCAGTTTTCTGATCAGGGGTTTGGTGCACTTTAAGAAACTATTCGACTGTATTTTGGTGTCCAAACTGTTCGAGCAGGTGTTTTTCTTATATTTAATTATTTTTTGATCAAACTGAGCAGCTGCTCGGCTATACTTTGATGTTTCTAAATGAGCTGATCAATTGTTCGGATAAAATAATTCGAGCAGCTCTTTTGTCAAAAATCCGAGCAACTTGTGATCCAAGCAATTCCTTGGTTGGATTTCTTAATCCGAGCAACTCATAAACCAAGCAGCTTCTTGGCTAGATTTCATAATCCGAGCAGCTTTAAATCCGAGCTGCTTTTTGGCTAGATTTCATAATTCGAGCAACTCTTAATCCAAGTAGCTTCTTCAATAGATTTCATAATCCAAACAACTCTTTAAACTGAGTAAGCTTCTTGGCTAGATTTGATAATCCAAGCAACTTATAATTTGAGCTACTCCTTGGTTGGATTTCTTAATCCAAGCAGCTCATAATCCAAGTAGCTGCTCCATTTCAAAAAAAGATCTGATAGAATTGGACTTCAAGGTCTGATACCTTGCCTTGACATTCCCTTTTAAAGTGGCTACAAAGGCTCGACACATGATTGCATCTGGTATGCCTTGCAGTTGCATTAATACTTTAAAGGTGTTTAGGTGATCAACAAGCTCAGACAAGCCATCATATCCTTCCACATTCGGCATTTTAAATTTGCTAGGTAGGGGAACGTTCATTACCTCTTTAGTGAGAGGTGGATCTAAAGATTTGACTAAGGACTCCCCAGAGATAGGTTACTATGAGCTTCCTTCATCATCTTCTTCAGATGATCAATCCTTTTGAATTTCTCTTCTAACTCATATGATTGTTAATGTTCATTGATTCCCACACTATTCGCATCTTTAACCTTCTTCGTTGGGTTAAGCTTTATCAATGACCTCTGTTAGACATCATAGCCAGTGGAGTATATACGTGTGCCCTGGAGCGGATATACAATAGAGTCAATAGGGGGGTGAATGACTCTTTTCGCGTATTAAAAGTTTTCTCTACAAAAAAAAAAAAAAAAAAAAACTTTTGGCAAGGTTCAAGCGATTATATCACAATATATAAATTAAAACAAGCACAAGACAAGTAAATAAAAGAGTGTAGGGAGAGAAGAATCAATACCAGATATTTTACATGGTTCGACACCGAGCCTACATCCACGCCTTAGAACCAACCCAAGGATTCCACTATCCAATCTCATTCACTGGCGGAGAAGCCTTACACCTCGAGAACAAATCCCTACACTTGGGAACAAATCCCTATCGCTCACAAAAAGCCTCTTCACTCACAAAGAACCTTCATCCAACAACGGTTCACAAAGAACCTTTACAATAATATGGGTATACAAATGATGCTCCTCACAATGAGTCAATTGCAATTACAAAACATGTAACGCCCGGACCTGCCACGTGAGGCCCAGAGTGTTATGAGACCAATACGCGTCTCTGATACCATTCACACAGCAAAAATAATAAAATAACTTTGTTGACCTTATAGATCACGCCCGGTTTTGATAATGACAAATCCTCCTATATTTAATAAATATCTAGTTCATGTGCAGGTTCATATTAGCATATCATCAAATGGCATGCGAAAGCTCAAAGCTTGAAGACAATCTCATGCTCTTAATTGTAATAATTTTTAGTGAAATTTGTCTGTAATAGTAATTAGGGTATTCGGTTTGTAATAAGAACACACATCACATACATGGTATATTTTGTAAGTTCAAACCAAATACGAACAAAAAATAACCATAGAAAGACCTTAGGGTATTCGGTCGACCGACACTGGACTTTTTTGGTGTCTTTAAATTGGACCCCAAGTGCTCCTAGGACACTCACACTTTCACATATATTTGTTAGGCACTTGAATAGGGATTGTTTGCTTCAATACGGGACCGAAATGCACACACAATGTGCTTTCGGTCGACCAGCCAAGCCAGTTCATTTTGGCCTGGTCGACCGAGACACACTAGGTCAAACTTTGACCACCTGTTCGACCAACAAAGGAAGTTCAAAAAGCCCTGGTTGACCGAAACTCCCTTGGGTCAAAGTTTGACCACTCGGTTGACCAGCAAAGGTAGTTCAAAAGGCCCTGGTCGATCGAAACCCTCCTGGGTCAATGGTTGACCATCTGGTCGATCGAGCACTTTTGTTCTCCAACTACCTGGTCGACCGAAGGGTCCTCGGGAGAATTCCCAGCGGTCTGGTCGACCGAACCAGGCAGTTCAAAATGCCCTGGTCGACTGAACCTCGAAAGTTTGGGAAATCTCCCTCTCCGGTCGACCGAGCCTTTCAGTTCAAAAGTCCCCTGGTCGACCGAACCATTTGAGTCTTGGTTGACCGAAACACTTCTGGTCGACCGAACCTCTGGGGTTGCTCCTATTTCTTTACCGCAGTTAATAATTTTAAACAGGGTTAAATTAATTTAAATGTCATTAATATTTTCTAACAATCCCTAATAGGTCCCCAACGGTCAAAATTTTCATTATGTCTATATATACTCTTTCATTTGGTGGATTAAGCATTGATTAGCAAAAAGATTAAGAAAATCTCTCTCAAGCAAAAACACTTTCTTTTGATTCCCATTTGCTCATACTCTTCCAAATACACTCTAGCTTACGTTCAATACTCGTAAAATCATTTGTAAGTATTCTTGAGTGCTTATATAGGAAGGTTTACTCTCTCTTGGTTGTGAGATTGATATAATTTTATTGAGAGCTGAACCAAAAGGATTCTTAGGGTACTTAGCCAATAAGTTCATCCTAAGAAGACTTTACTAGGTCTTCTGAGATTGCATATTTGTTGCAATATCTTAAGAAGCCCATTTTTGCTTTTGGTTGCGAAATATTTTCAAAATCATTTACAAATATCTATTGCTCTTTATTTTGAAAACCATTTGAGGAGATATTTGTGTTTGAGGTGAAACATCTTTGTTGCAATATTTATTCACTCAAATATTTTTGCTGAAAACAAAGATCCTATATATTTTGCAATCCAAGCATATACATACTTCCATGATTGAGATATTCTATTGATTGATATTCTTTAGGCTTATCTAATATTCTGTGTGAGCACATTTGATTGAAATACCTTGAGATACACAGATTGCTTGTTTGACACTCTCACGTACTTACTACACTGATAGAAAACATAGTTGAGAGTTGAAATATTTAGACCACACAGAGCTTACATTTTAAATCATCTGTGGTGTTTATGTTTGTGCGCATTTGTGGTACAAATCTGCTTTACATGAAAGCACCCATATATTGTATCATTTGATTGCATATCTGAGAGATTCCAGGTGTGGCCAGAGGGGGCAGTAATCCAGTCCGGTAAGGATTGGTGTAAAGGTTGAGGTCAGCCCTGTGGTAATTTGACCTGATTTGTATAGGTTTTGCTCCACCCATTTAAGTGAGCAAGTTATTGGGATAATCCTTGTACTGGTTAGCCAAGGCGAGGACGTAGGCAGTTGGCCGAACCTCGATAACATATCTGCGTGTCATCCTTTCTTTACTGCTTTTTGGTGCTTGTGTGATTGTTTAAACTGCTTTATTTAATTTCTGGTATGTTTACATTATTTGCACTAAATTGACCATAGGCTTGTGAACATACTGCTGTTAGGAGGAATACTTAGGAGATAAATTTTAAAAATACCAATTCATCCCCCCCCCCTCTTGGGATCACGGTAAAGCTAACAATTGGTATCAGAGCCACGTAGCATAGACTAGTTGTTATTTTGCGCAAAGATCACATATGGCTCATAGCTCCGTGACCCCTTTCCTTGAGGGACCATCTTCCACACGACCTCCTATTTTCAGCAATGTTAATTACACTTTCAGGAAACAGAGGATGCGCATCTACCTTCAAAATACTGATTGGAAGGTGTGGAGGATTGTCTCTAAAGGAAACTATGTCCCTATGAGAATTGAGGGTGCAGCTAGTGGGTGCTCATGGCACATGACCGGCGACAAGGAAAAATTCACTTCAATTGTTCCCAAGGATGGAGGCTATGTGACATTTGGTGACAATGCCAAAGGACGCATCATCGGGGTAGGTAAGGTTGGTAAGGATTCCTCTCCTACTATTGATAATGTTCTGTTGGTTGATGTACTGAAACACAATCTACTTAGCATAAGTCAATTGTGTGACATAGCATATAAATTATCGTTTGAAAATGACAAATGCATAGTAGAAAATAAAACAGACCATAAAGTGCTTTTTACTGCTGATAGACATGAAAATGTCTACACTACCTCTCTTGATAATTTAGCTTCACAACAAGTAACATGTTTTTCTACTATAAATGAAGCTAGTTGGTTGTGGCATAGGCGTTTGGGCCATGCTAGCATGGACTTATTGTCTAAACTTGTTAGAAAAGAATTAGTTAAAGGCTTACCTAAAATGTCTTTTGTAAAGGATAAAATATTTGATGCATGTCAAATGGGTAAACAAACAAAATCTAGTTTTAAGAAAAAGAAATTCATATCTACTACTAGACCTTTGGAGATGCTTCACCTAGATTTATTTGGGCCTAATTCTGTACAAAGTCTTGGCGGTAAATCTTATGCTTTTGTAATTGTAGATGATTTTTCTAGATTCACATGGGTGTTATTTCTTGCACATAAAAATGAATCATGTGAACATTTCACCAAACTTTGCAGGAGAATTCAGAATGAAAAAGGATATAAAATCACTCACATAAGAAGTGATAGAGGCACGGAATTCAAAAATGAAAGCATAGAAAAATATTGTGACTTAGAGGGCGTATCACATAACTTTTCTGCACCTAGGACACCTCAACAAAATGGTGTAGTTGAAAGAAAGAATAGGTCACTACAAGAAATGGGAAGAACTATGTTGAATGAGCATAACTTACCTAAATATTTTTGGGCCGAGGTCATTAATACTGCATGCTATGTTATGAATAGGGTATTGATTAGACCATCAATTAATAAAACCCCTTATGAATTGTGGAACAACCACAAGCCTAATATTTCCTATTTTCATGTGTTTGGTTGTAAATGCTTTGTGCTTATAGAAAATGAGCATCTAGGAAAATTTGACTCTAAATATGATGAAGGCATCTTCCTAGGCTATGCACTTAATAGTAAAGCATATAGGGTTTTCAATAAAAGAACTTTAGCTGTGATTGAATCTATTCACGTTGTGTTTAATGAGCCTAATCCATTTTCTAATAAAGATGATGAAGATGATATTGATATTAGAAAATGCTTAGAGAAAATGTCCATTGAAAATAATGCAAGTGAAAATCAAGAAGCAAACAAAAAATCACTTGAAGATAATGAAAATGGAAATCAGGAGTTGCCTAGAGATTGGAAATACATTAGAAGTCATCCTATAGATCAAATCATAGGCGAACCATCCTGTGGAGTAGCCACAAGATCATCATTGAGAAATATAGTAAGCCACTCCGCTTTCTTATCCCAAGAAGAACCTAAAAATTTTAAAGAAGCCATAGAATATGAATCTTGGGTAATGTCTATGCAAGAAGAACTTAATCAATTTGAAAGAAGCAAAGTATGGACCTTAGTTCCTTGGCCTAATGAGCACACCATCATTGGAACTAAATGGGTATATAGAAATAAGAAAGATGAAAATGGGGTAGTAACTAGGAATAAAGCCAGACTAGTTGCCCAAGGGTATAACCAACAAGAAGGAATTGACTTTGATGAAACATATGCTCTTGTTGCTAGATTAGAAGCCATTCGTATGCTACTTGCCTTTGCCACTTTTAAAAACTTTAAATTTTTTCAAATGGATGTTAAAAGTGCTTTTCTAAATGGCTATATTAATGAAGAAGTATATGTAGAACAACCACCCGATTTTGAGAGTCATAAATATCCCATCATGTTTACCGGTTGTCTAAAGCCTTGTATGGATTGAAACAAGCTCCTAGAGCTGGGTATGAGAGGCTTAGTGGTTTTCTACTAGAAAATGGGTTTACCCGTGGCAAAATTGACACTACACTCTTCATCAAGTCCAAAAATGATGATATGCTCCTTGTTCAAATCTATGTGGACGATATCATTTTTGGAGCAACCAATGATGAGTTGTGTAATGAGTTTGCCAAATGCATGCAAAGTGAGTTTGAGATGAGCATGATGGGTGAACTTAGTTTTTTCTTAGGTCTACAAATTAAGCAAGCTAATCATAGAACTTTCATATGCCAATTTAAATACATTAGGGACTTGCTAAAGAAATTTAATATGGAAGACTGTAAAATTCTTGGCACACCTATGAACTCTTCCATAAAGCTTGATAAAGATGAGCAAGGAATCCCTGTTGATGTAAAACTATATCGTGGCATGATTGGAAGTCTCCTATATCTCACTGCTAGTAGGCCTGACATTATGTTTAGTGTGTGCATGTGTGCTAGATTTCAGGCTGACCCTAAGGAATCTCATCTGAAAGCTGTTAAACAAATCCTTAGGTATCTAGTTGGAACTATAGAGTTAGGATTGTGGTACCCTAAGCATACTATCTTTGAGATTGTTAGTTACACTGATGCTGACTTTGTCGATAGTAAGGTTGATAGAAAAAGCACTAGCGGCACTTGTCATTACTTAGGACAATCTCTTGTTTCTTGGTTCTCTAAGAAACAAAACTCAGTTGCCTTATCCACCTCCGAAGCTAAATATATTGCAGCTAGAAGTTGTTGTGCCCAAACTCTTTACATGAAACAACAACTTGTAGATTTTGGATTGCACTATGAAACAATACCGATTAAATGTGATAATACTAATGCAATCAATATCTCTAAAAATCATATCTCACATTCACAAACTAAACACATTGAGATTAGACATCATTTTCTTCATGATCATGTGCAAAAAGGAGATGTGGCTCTTGAGTTTGTATGCACCAATGAACAGTGGGCCGATATTTTGACTAACCACTCCCCGAGGATAGGTTTATACAAATTATACGTGAGTTAGGCTTAATGCATAGTAGAGAAGCTTCATAGACTAAAATGTTTCATTACTTGCATAAATTTAGGGGGAGATCCCTCCTGAAAATTTTCCAAGTCTAAGCAACTAGTTCCATTGTTGACTTATCTTCTTTCTTGAGATATTGTGAAAGTTGGTTGTTGATTGTGTGCATATGTTATACGTACATCTATTGCATGATCATATTGATTATCATCTATGATTGCACCATTTGTCCAATTCATGATCATTTTGATAGTTTATTTGTTGTATTGGACCATACTGAACTGTTTGAGTAGTTGTGGATAAACTGTTAGGAAATATAAACTCAAACAGGCTACGTTTATACAGGTTTTACTTTTGGAAAGTCCGATTTACAAATGGCACTTTGCCGAAATTTTTCAAAAATTCTTTCCAAAATTGATCTTGTATCAATGTACTAAACACCCATTGCCTAGGACTTTAATTCCAATGACCCTTTTTGCTGTTGCCAAAAGGGGGAGATGGAAGGCAAAATAAAAAATGGATAAAAGAACTTATGTTTGAACATACATTGGATGCATATTGTGAGGGGGAGCCTTTCTAGGCTTAACCCTATATTTTGTCAATCGTATTTGTTATCATCAAAAAGGGAGAGAATGTTGACCTTATAGGTCATGTCCGGTTTTAATAATGACAAATACTCCTGTATTTAATAAATATCTAGTTCATGTGCAGGTTCATATTAGCATATCAACAAATGGCACGCGAAAGCTCAAAGCTTGAAGACAATCTCATGCTTTTAATTGTAATAATTTTTAGTGAAATTTGTCTGTAATAGTAATTAGGGTATTCGGTTTGTAATAAGCACACACATCACATGCATTGGTTTATTTTGTAAGCTCAAACCAAATACAAACAAAAAATAACCATAGAAAGACCTTAGGGTATTCGGTCGACCGACACCGGACTTTTTCGGTGTCTTCAAATTGGACCCCAAGTGCTCCTTGGACACTCACACTTTCACATATATTTGTTAGGCACTTGAATAGGGCTTGTTTGCTTCAATACGGGACCGAAATACACACACGATGCACTTTCGGTCGACCAGCCAAGCCAGTTCATTTTGGCCTGGTTGACCGAGACACACTGGATCAAAGTTTGACCACCCGGTCGACCAGCAAAGGTAGTTCAAAAGGCCCTGGTCGACCGAAGTTTGACCACTCGGTCGACCAGCAAAGGTAGTTCAAAAGGCCCTAGTCGACCGAAACCCTCGTGGGTCAACAGTTGACCATCTGCTCGATCGAGCACTTTTGTTCTCCAACTACCTGGTCGACCGAAGGGTCCTCGGGAGAATTCCCAGCGGTCTGGTCGACCGAACCAGGCAGTTCAAAATGCCCTGGTCGACTGAACCTCGAAAGTTTGGGAAATCTCCCTCTCCAGTCGACTGAGCCTTTCAGTTCAAAAGTCCCCTGGTCGACCGAACCATTTGAGTCTTGGTCGACCGAAACACTTCTGGTCGACCGAACCTCTGGGGTTGCTCCTATTTCTTTACCGCAGTTAATAATTTTAAACAGGGTTAAATTAATTTAAATGTCATTAATATTTTCTAACAATCCCTAATAGGTCCCCAACGGTCAAAATTTTCATTATGTCTATATATACTCTTTCATTTGGTAGATTAAGCATTGATTAGCAAAAAGATTAAGAAAATCTCTCTCAAGCAAAAACACTTTCTTTTGATTCCCATTTGCTCATACTCTTCCAAATACACTCTAGCTTACATTCAATACTCGTAAAATCATTTGTAAGTATTCTTGAGTGCTTATATAGGAAGGTTTACTCTCTCTTGGTTGTGAGATTGATATAATTTTATTGAGAGCTGAACCAAAAGGATTCTTAGGGTACTTAGCCAATAAGTTCATCCTAAGAAGACTTTACTAGGTCTTCTGAGATTGCATATTTGTTGCAATATCTTAAGAAGCCCATTTTTGCTTTTGGTTGCGAAATATTTTCAAAATCATTTACAAATATCTATTGCTCTTTATTTTGAAAACATTTGAGGAGATATTTGTGTTTGAGGTGAAACATCTTTGTTGCAATATTTATTCACTCAAATATTTTTGCTGAAAACAAAGATCCTATATATTTTGCAATCCAAGCATATACATACTTCCATGATTGAGATATTCTATTGATTGATATTCTTTAGGCTTATATGATATTTTGTGTGAACACATTTGATTGAAATACCTTGAGATACACAGATTGCTTGTTTGACACTCTCATGTACTTACTACACTAATAGAAAACATAGTTGAGAGTTGAAATATTTAGACCACACAGAGCTTACATTTTAAATCATCTGTGGTGTTTGTGTTTGTGCGCATTTGTGGTACAAATCTGCTTTACGTGAAAGCACCCATATATTGTATCGTTTGATTGTATATCTGAGAGATTCCAAGCGTGGCCAGAGAGGGCGGTAATCCAGTCCGGTAAGAATTGGTGTAAAGGTTGAGGTCAGCCCTGTGGTAATTTGACCTGGTTTGTATAGGTTCTGCTCCACCTGTTTAAGTGAGCAAGTTATTGGGATAATCCTTGTACTGGTTAGCCAAGGCGAGGACGTAGGCAGTTGGCCGAACCTCGATAACATATCTGCGTGTCATCCTTTCTTTATTGCTTTCTGGTGCTTGTGTGATTGTTTAAACTGCTTTATTTAATTTCTGGTATGTTTACATTATTTGCACTAGATTGACCATAGGCATGTGAACATATTGTTGTTAGGAGGAATACCTAGGAGATAAATTTTAAAAATACCAATTCACCCCCCCCCCTCTTGGGATAACGGTAAAGCTAACAAACTTCAACAAAAATATAACAGAGTTCTATATTTACACATGCAGATCCATAATAATAACAACCTAATTCTTCATATTACAAAACCTTAATAAAATATATATTACATAAAAACTGAAAAAACATAATTGTTCTAGTGCCACTCACAAAACTACCCCACCTAGGAGCTATCTAAGCTCGATCACCTGGATAACCTGGAAAGATTTAATCAACAACGGGGTGAGACACCTCTCAGTAAGGAAGAAATAATTTATATTAGTGTGTGGCTAAAGTGTTTAATATATAATTAAAATATCCATGCAAACATGTTCACAATCCACCAGTAGCCAAAATATCATGCCCATAATCATACCATGGTCAACGTCTTTGTCATCCAATCACATACCCACATACGTAAATATTTTACTAATAATTCTCGAGAATAGAGAAGTCTACCTACCCATACAAGTAAATTCTCTCTGCTCTAGTGCTAACACCAGGGCACTCACCTTTCTCAGTAAGCTCTCGAGTTATGTATCCAGGTAAAGTCACCGAGAATGGGGAAGGTCAACCGCCCATACAAGTGGCCTCCCTTTACTCTGGTATCCACAAATAATTACCAGAGTACTCGCCTTTCTCAGCAAGCCCTTGGGTGGAGTAATCTACTTTACCCAAAATACTTAATTAGAGTTACACACAATCATCACCAAACATTTCACAAAGTTCCACACAGGATAATTCATACAGTCGTCAATCATACCCACACAGGGTCTAAATCCACACAATATATAATCATCCACACAAGACTCTAACACACACATCATACATGACCACACAGTACTGTCAATTACAACATACTTGTCCACACAGGACTAACCAATCACATATATTACCCGATCCACTCATGACAAACCAATCACACAACATATATGTCCACACAGGACTGGTCCACACAGGTTACAAAATAAACACTCCGTTCATGGTAAATAGGTAAACAACCTCCTTATACCACTGCCAATGTTTACCTCCCAGTATAAACGTTCATATCACGACCTCCTCATACTACTGCCAATGTTATATGACAGTTATACCGGGTACGATATAATAACCTCCTCATACCACTATCAATGTTATATCGTAATTTACATGAACCACAACACAGGTCAACAACAACCAATCATTCAACACATCCACACATCCACAGTGTACACAACATCTGTATCCACAATCAACCAGTATATTCAACCAAGCAAAAATCACAGTCAAATAATATTCACAGTCTCAATGATTCATCATTCCACATTACACACATCATTTAATTATCAGAGATGGTTTCAACCACACAATTTTTCCCAATATAATATATCTATATAAAAAAAATAGCATTTTCAATACCAGCATGGTTCAGAAAAATTATAACTGGATATGTAGAAATTATACCCAAAATTAGTGATTTTAAAATCATTAAAAAGCTATTATAAATATTTTCCCTTCCCCGCTCCTCGAGATTCCTGCCTAAAATCAACAAAACGAGACTTTGTATTCCAAAAATTCCAAATTCCTCAAATTTCATAAAAATACCCATATAATACTTTCTAGGCTCCAAATACCTCAAAATAATAATACCTTAAATTATTTCACTTACCCTGGTTTTGGGATGTTTCCCAAACTTCTCAAATCGAAAATCCGCTCCGCCTATATTGTAGATCGAGAATCTACCCAGAAGTCTAATGGTAACTTCCGATCGTCAGACTGAGCTAAATTTGACCCGAAATCGAAGAGAGAAGGCAGAGAAGCCTGGGTAGAGAGAGAAACAGGAGAAGAAATGAAATTCTTTGCTGAAAATCTAATTTTTGCCTATTTATAGGCAATTTGCCACATGGTCTCATCGACGAGACTTCTGGACTCGTCGATAAGCCCGAGAACACCACTTATAGACAAGACCATGAGCTCATCGATGAAATTCAGGTATTCAAAACCCCCTCTTGGTAAACCCTCGTCAACGAAACAAACATAATCAACGACGAGGGTCTGCAATTTTCTCATCAATGAGAAAGACCAGCTCGTTGACGAGCGCTAGCTATTACCCTTTTAAAATTTCTCTTCCCCCTTTCTTCTATTTTCCCTTTTTCCTTATTATCCTTCTTATTATTTTAAATAGTTAAAATTTTACGAGTAGTTACAAAACAAACCTTACACAGCTCTCTCAAGAATTGAATCAAACAAGATTAGAGAACAAGAGAGTTTGAGCACTTATGAATGTGAACTAAATGCAAAGTTCTTAGGTTTTGGATTCAAGAGTATTTTTCACTACATGCTTGTATAAATCATAAAAACCATTCTAAACTAGTCTATGGACTTGTTTTTATAGTCAAAAAAGCCCTTATAGTCGTTAACTAGCCGTTGGGAGCAACTCCCAAATAAAACTAGTCATTTTCTGGCCATTACAATGTTGGGCACGAGGCCACTGGTCGACCATTTACTTTCTATGGTCAAACATTCACCATATTTGTGAAGAAAAATTAGCTACTGGAATTGCTGGCTGACCATTCCCCTGCTCTGGCCGACCATTCCCCTGCTTTGGTCGACCATTCCCCTGATATGGTCGATCATTGCCCTAAATCAGAAAAATTCACAAACATAAAAGTTGTTGATTTTTTTTCTTAGATTTCCGTAGACACCAAAATCATCCGTTTTAGATTCTTATAGAAAAAGTTATGTCCGAAATACGGAAGGGTGTCCAAGACTTAAGGCTGCACTACGTTAGTTGACGATTACTCTATTTTTTCTTTGACAAAAAGCCTTTTAATGATTTAAAACATTCTTAGACAAAAGTCTATGAAGTATATAAAGTCTAATGAAGATTAAAACTTGTCTGAGTGAGCTTTTCTTCAAATATAAGATATCTTGAATTATGAAAACATATTTGAAAGATCATTTAGATATCTTATATGCTCAATATATCCTTTATAAAATTTTTTGAATTTCTTAACACTTTAGGACATAAAGCTCATTTTGACACAAATGAGACCAAGTATGAAAATGTTTATAAAACCGAGATGTTTGAAAACTTTGTCCCTTTGAAAATGTATTTGAGTTAAGGATTCATTTGACAAACTCCTAAGTTTAACTTTGAAAACCATGAAAGTTGAGTTTGTGATTTTAGTGCAATCCTATAAACTCATGTGTCCTAGTATGCATATGCAATGCTCAACTCTTACTCAGAAATCATGCAAGAAACACACTCGCAAGAGTTACAAAAAGTTCCTACTAGACACACAACCCTTATTACAAATAATGCTACAATTAAGCTTCCTTTGGTTGTGCTTGGGTTCTTCCGAGTACGTGACATTTTGATCTTTCCTACTTCGATTTTCAACTTGGTCAAATCTTTGCCTTTGATCTAGTACTTCATGAATGTGTCACTTGTACCTATACTAAGCATAATCTGCAAAGATAGAAAACACTAGGAACAACAAGTAGGCTAATATCATCAAAACACAATAAACCATGATGATATAGTCACCAAGGCTAACATTCTCCCCCTTTTTGATGATGTCTAACCTATTACAAATTTACTTAAACTTTGTGTTGGCCTTACAAGGCTTAACATCCTATTTTGATGTTAACAAACAAGTAGAACTTAACATGCTTTGTTTAGTGATGTTTTTTCAGGACTCAATGATGAATGCAAGGTTAAAGAATTCATGAAAGCTTGTACTTCAAAGAAAGATGATTATATCAAGCTTAAGGCATGAATTCAAACTTAAAGATCATGAGAGCATTGATATTAAAGAAAAAGCTTCAAGAATGAAAGCTCAAGTGATCAACATGGAAAGCTCAAAGATCAATGAAGCTCAAAATCTAAAGTAATATTGAAAGATCAAGAGAGATAAATCTTAAAAGCTCACATCAAATTCAGGTTCATTGAAGCTCGGCAATAAAAGAGAACTCTAAGCAAAGAAGAGTCAAATGAGTTTTTAGAACAAGCTTTGTAAGTACTTCAAGTATGATTCAAGTATGACTTTTCATTTTGAAGCTCATTAGGCAAATGAGACTTAGAGACCTTAGTTTTAAGTCTTGGAACTTATTTTTCAAAAAAAAAAATAATAATTGATATTCCAAGATTAAATAAGCAAAAAAGAGAGAGAACAAATATATTTTAAAACAAGAAACAATTGGTTGATAGGTGACTGACTGCACACGGATAGTTAACTACCATGTTAAAGGTTTCAAAATAAGCAGACAGAAGTATGACAGTCAACTGTCTAGAATTGGACAGGCGACTGTCAGTACAAATTGAGATGACTGCTTGTGTTTTGCTAGTCGTCTGTCACCCTTTCAGTCATATATAAAAACCTAGTTGTTCAATGACAGACACCTGACTCCCTATTGACAGGTGACTGCCACCTTAATATTTGTGCATTTTATACGTGTAATACACAGATAGCCGACTGCCAGAGTCCTCACAATCAACTGTCACGTGAAAGAATTTAAAAAACATAACGAACATATTTTGAAATATTCAATTGCTTAGGGCTCAAACTTATTTAAATCTTGGACCCTACTCCAAGTAAACGTGGGGAACAAGCTAGATACTTTTCTACATCTATAAATACACCCACGTTAAATTGATTTAAACACAAGAATTCAATTCAACATTAAAAATTTCTCTCAATTGTTCTGAAATTCTCAAAGCTCTATCTTGCTCTCAACTTGCACAAACTTTACTGAAGTCTTGCTGATTCTAATCACTGATATTGTGCTACAACTACTAATTCTTTTATCCACTGAAAGAATCATATGGTGAAATACTTCTAGAGCTTCAATCTAAATTCCATATTGTGAATTACATTGAAGTATATAGTTTTGAACTGTACTAATCAGCTCTTTTAGGAGCAATTCGTTGTACATCTATTTGATTTGCATCTTGTAGATTGATGATTCCAAGGATTGTTTGAATCATTGGCTAAGCATGTGGATATCGCTTAGAGAGGTGGGCTTTAGCCTAATTGAAGGAGTGACCGAACGAGGGTACTTCATTTGGAGAGGTGGGCTCTAGCCTAATTGAAGGAGTGACCGAGTGAGGGGGTATCACTTGGAGAGGCGGACTCTAGCCTACTGAAAAAGTGTGTAAACGGTGTTGTTTCGCCCAGCAAAGGAACTGGTTTTAGTGAATCCTTTGGTGGTTTGCCAAAGGCGAGGACGTAGGCTGGGTATAAGCCGAACCTTGTAAAAATCGCAGTCTCACTCTCTCTTTCCCTAACTCTTTAATTTCAGCACATATAAATTGCGTGGATGATTTAATTTCTTAATCATATATACTACGTATATTTGGAAATCAAGTAAACTTAAAGTATAATTTTGAATTGGTTTGCGGAAACCGAAAAGGAGTACGTTGGTTAAACCATATTTGAAAAACCATAAGGGAGTACGTTACTTAGTTAAAATTCCAAAGATAAATTAACTAAGATTTTATTTGAATTATGAATTTTGGGAAGAGTGTGAATCTTTTTTTGAATATTAAATTAAGAAACAAATTACATTATCTACAGGGCTTAAATCAAACTTTCATATTTTCAGAGCTACAAATAAAAAAGAGCTGAAATCTTGTATCTTATATATCTTGGTTTGAATATTGTGTTTTGGATAATTGGTTTGGTTGATTGTTTAAATAGTTGTGTTGTTGATTGTTTAAAAGAAACTAAGTTCTTGTGTGATTGACAAATTAAACAAACAAGTCAAGAATTGGTTAAAAGAAATAAAAGAGGTTAAGAAGTCTTAACAAGAAATTAAGAGAAATTTTTAAAATCCAATTCACCCCTCCCCCCCCCCCCCCTCTTGGGACTACACCTTAGTTTTCACTTTGCATACGTATTTATATTTATCATAACTTATTATACAAAGATAAGCTAACCTAGAATCACTAATGGGTTGTTATCATCAAAACAAGACAATTAAGCTTACGTAGCCTCTAAGCCTAACATTCTCCCCCTTTTTGATGATGGCAAACCATTAGTGCTCTCCTATAGGGTACAATTTTAAACTCCCCCTCGAAATATGCATATTGTTGAATGATTAACATTTGCTCCCCCTTACTATATGCATATAAGGCACAATAAAAGTATTTCATATTCATGGAGCTTTAACATGCAATTCATAAGATAGAAAGTTCATGTAAGACAAGTAATAAGCAAGTTGAACTTTTCATGCAACCATATGCATTCTACCCCAAATGCATTTCACTTCTCCCCCTCACACCACACATCATTCTTTTAACAAAGAGGACATCAAATATCTTCTCCCCCTTTGATCATCATCAAAAAGAGAGGTACAATTCATTTTACCTAAAAATGATTTCTCCCCTTAATCTAAGATTCTATGGTGGTGAGGTGAGTGTGTGCTAGACACATACACCAAAATATTTGCTAAACCAAAACATTGGAAAGCCTAGAAGGGCTTTCTTTCAAAAACTTGAATGATGATTTCTAAGAATTATACCATATGATGTAGATCAATCATTAAATGCAAATTTTCCAACAAGTTGTTATGATTAGCATTCACTAAAACTCAAGTCTGTTTATGGGATTTGTTTTGTAATGCTTTTAAGAAATCTACTATATATCCAAGCAAAAGCATATATCATCAAAACACATCATAGCATGCTTTTGAAATTTTAAAAAAAAAAATTCAAAACCTTAGAAATTCACAAGAGAAAAACAAGGTTTTTCCATTTATCATACAATTTCATCCCATCAAGCAATAGCCAATATTTCAAAAAAAAAATCAATCTATAATGATATATACAATTTAAGCATCATATTGGTTATATAATCTGAACATATCAATATTGGCATGATTTTCAAAATAATTTCCAAAAAAATGATTTAAACAAATTAAGATGCAAGATCTAGAATTTTCTCATATTGAGCTCTATCCAAAAATGAGTGTTTTTATTTTATCACAATGACTATTTTACTTTCTCAACACTTATTCCATATCTCCTAGGTTAAGCCTACCTAAACCTAATTCCTAATCCTAGGTCCTAAGGAAACACTTCAAGAATCACGTGTTCCCTTTGGGTACCCATTCTTCCTTGGGTGCCAATGGGTTTTTCTTTACTACCCATTCCAACTTCTTTTGTTTGCCTCTATTTCTTCTATAAGGCAAAAATATCTTATGTGACCCTTCCTTTCACAATATAAACAAATCTTGTTTTCATGTGAGGGTCTTGACTTATTTGAATTACTTTTGCTTGTTGAGGCATAATGATGTGATTTACAAGAGGTTTTAAAATTCTTTTTGTAAAAATCATTTTTCTTAACTCCGAAAGACTTTTTGGAGTTTTCTTTTCCTCTTGTGGCTTTGCCATGATCTTCATTTTTCTTTTTCAAAATAGCATTTTCCTTCAAAACATTTTCAATTTGATTTTTCAAAATGTTCACCTCAATTTGAAAAGATCCATGGCCTTTTTGAGCTTTTTCATTAAGCTCCTCATTTTCATTTCTAAGGGAAGCATTTTCATCTTTCAAGGATGAACAAAGACAAGGTTCTTTTTCTTTGCATTTTGACAATTTTTCCCTCAGGTTCTTTCTTTACTTGCTCATTTTGAGAATTTAAAACCAGCTCCTCATTCTTCTTTTTAAAAGAATCATTTTCTTCTATCAATGAGAATTCCCTATGTTTTGACAAAGCAAGCTCTTTCTCAATATATTTGTTCATTCTTTTTACTAAAACAAGTTTATCATACAATTTAGCACAACTTTTTGCTATTTCATCATAAGAAGGAGTATAATCATCATCATCCGAACTTCTTCCTTCTTCTTCATTGGCTAAGAAGCAATGTGCTTCTCCTAGTGTGTCTTGGTGAGTAGCACTAGAATCTAAGGTGAGGTCTATTTCTTTCCTAAGTTCTTCATGGGTGCTTTGAAGCAAATCCCACAATTCCTTTGTGGTTTCACATCCGCAAACACGACTATATTCAACTTCATTTAAAGCACAATAAAGTAAATTTTTTGTTTGAAATTAAGTTCAACTAACCTTATTTCGCTGTCCGACAACTCCTTAAGTTGTTTTGGTTCACCTTTGGCTTTTTTGAATTCATAATCTCCCTCTGAGATGACCCACCACATCTTGAAATCGTGTGCTTTGATGAAGGTAGTCATTCAGTTTTTCCAAGCTGGATAGTTAGAATCATTGAACATAGGTGGTCTTGTCACAAATTGCCCTTGTGAAGAGGTGCCCACCAAATACTCCATTTGATCTTTACGCTCTAGATTTTACTCTATTAAATACAAGTGTCTATCTCTGATACCACTTGTTAAATGTCGTAGCCCGTGGAGTATATACGTGTGCCCCAGAGTAGATATACAATAGAGTCAAGAGGGGGGGTGAATGACTCTTTTCGCGTATTAAAAGTTTTCTCTACAAAAAAAAAATCTTGGAAAGGTTCAAGCGATTATATCACAATATATAAATTAAAACAAGCACAAGACAAGTAAATAAAAGAGTGTAAAGAGAGAAGAATCAACACTAGAGATTTTACATGGTTCGGCACCAAGCCTATATCCACGCCTTGGGACCAACCCAAGGATTCCACTATCCAATCTCCTTCACCGGCGGAGAAGCCTTACACCTCGGGAATAAATCCCTACACTTGGGAACAAATCCCTATCACTCACAAAGAGCCTCTTCAGTTAACAAAGAACCTTAACCCAACAATGGTTCACAAATAACCTTTACAATAAGATGGGTATACAAATGATGCTCCTCAAAATGAGCTTATTACAATTACAAAACAAACCTTACACAACACTCTCAAGAATTGAATCAAACAAGATTAGAGAACAAGAGAGTTTGAGCACTTGTGAATGTGAACTAAATGCAAAGTGCTTAGGTTTTGGATTCAAAAGTATTTTTCACTAAATGCTTATATAAAACATCAAAACCATTCTAAACAAGTCTATGGACTTGTTTTTATAGCTAAAAAGCCCTTATAACCGTTAAGTAGTCGTTGGGAGCAACCCCAAAAATAAAACTAGTCGTTTTCTAGCCATTATAGCGTTGGTCGACCATTCACTTTCTATGGTCAACCATTCACCCTATGGTTGATCATTGCCCTACACTGGTCGACCATTCACCTAGTCTGTGAATAAAAATTAGCTACTGGAATTGCTGGTTGAACATTCTCCTGCTCTGGTCGACCATTCCCCTGCTTGGGTCGACTATTCCCCTGATATGGTGGACCATTGCACTGAATCAAAAAAAGTCAAAAACATAAAAGTTGTGGAATATTTTCTTAGCTTTCCATATACACCAAGATTGTCCTTTTTAGACTCTTCTAGAAAAAGTTATGTCCCAAATACAGAAGGGTGTCCAGGACTCAAGGCTGCATTATGTTAGTCGACGATTGCTCTGTTTTTTCTTTGAAAAAAAGCCTTTTAATGATTTAAAACATTCTTGAAAAAAAAGTCTATGAAATATATAAAGTCTAATGAAGATTAAAACTTGTCCGAGTGAGCTTTTTTCCAAATATAAGATATCTTGAATTATGAAAATATATTTGAAAGATCATTTAGATATCTTATATGCTTAATATATCCTTTATAAATTATTTTTGACTTTCTTAACACTTTCGGACATAAAGCTCATTTTGACACAAATGGGACCAATAATGAAAATTTTTATAAAACCGAGATGTTTGAAAACTTTGTCCCTTTGAAAACATATTTAAGTTCAGGATTCATTTGACAAACTCTTAAGTTTAACTTTGAAAACAATGAAAGTTGAGTTTGTGATTTTAGTGCAATCTTATAAATTTATGTGTCCTAATATGCATATGCAATGCTCAACACTTGCTCAGAAATCATGCAAGAAACACACCCACAAGAGTTACAAAAAGTTCCTGCCAGACACACAACCATTATTACAAATAATGCTATAATTAAGCTTCCTTTGGTTGTGCTTGGGTTCTTCCAAATACGTAACCTTTTGATCTTTCCTACTTTGATGGTCAACTAGGTCCAATCTTTGCCTTTGATCCAGTACTTTGTGAATGTGTCACTTGTACCTATACTAAGCATAATCCGCAAAGATGGAAAACACTAGGAACAACAAATAGGTTAATATCATCAAAACACAATAAACCATGATGGTGTAACCACCAAGACTAACAACCTCCAAAGGGATTACAACCTTTCTGTGTGACTCAGGATCTACTTGGTTAGGGTGGGGAACAAGTTCCTTATGATCCTTTTTTTTTTTTTTTGCATGATCATACTGAACATGTCCTCCATCCTTTTCTAGAATACAAGAAACTTACCTCTAGTCACGTCGGAATTGTCACCTGGTGCGGAATGTATGGATTGGGGTGATTTGTCACCCAAAGCATGTTCTAACTTTGAGTTATGTGATGTAGTTGTGGTTAATGATTGCAAAAATAAAACCTCTCAAGAATTTTCCACAAACAGCACCAACTATTGATGCCTGAAAATCGAATGATATTCGAAAACGTTCCTTAATCGCAATCATTTGAAAGAGAGAAAGTGAGGATGGTTTGGAGGACTCGGGGTGTACTCAGGGGGATCACTTTGATGCCTAAGTAAGGGACTATTGAAAGGTTATGAACTGCAATAGTAGAAAGAATGTCTATCAATGAGAGGTCTTACATCTTCTCCAAGTCCCTTTTTATAGTGGTGGAGGTTGACGCTTAATTAATCCAGTATTAACGAGCGCATTATTGTGCTTGTGCGAGTTACATAAGCTTTATGGGCATTTATGTGGGGGTTTTGAATATGATTTTTAATCATCTCTCTCATCAATGTGTGTAATTTAATTTACGTGTCGGTTATAGAAGGTAGTTTAATGGTGGAATCGATACCGTTCCTCCTTTTAAATGAGGATATTTTGAGTTATATCATGAAGTAAGGCCTAGAAGGGGAAGTCCTATATCTTTCATCATTTTTTCCTTCGTCACTTTCTTATCCAATATTACTTCCTCCCTCTTTCTCTTTTCTTGTCTTTCTTCTATGTCCTACATTTATTAATTTTAATTTATGCTCCAAAGTCTTAACCTCCTCCTAATTGTAGATTTATGGATTTTGTAGGTATTTGCACTGCAGGTTTATGTGTTGCAAGATTTTTGGGTCTACTGCAGTTTGTTTTGTTGAAAGCTCTCTTAAGAACAAAGGAAGACTCTCTAGGTTGTAACCCAACCAAGCTTTTTACGTATATGTTATCTGTTATTTAATTAATTGTTAATGTATTTGAAATAATCTTTTATTCTAATTAGTTGTCTATGCAATTGAATTTTTAGATTTTTAAAAAAGTGCGATGATGCTTTGGTTGTCTTATAGGTGCCATCATTTTTTATTTATGACTTTTTTTATTTAAGGAGACTGACCTAATGACCTAAATTATAAGAAATATAATGAAAATTTCAAGATTGAAAATGAATAGATTATGGGTTTTTTCCTAATAAATAAATTAAAATAATTAAATTATATTACTAGTTAGGGATATGTGTATTGCATGTGGAGTAGATTTTATGAATTACAAATAATAATAATAATAATAATAATAATAATAATAATAATAATAATAATAATAATAATACACAATCTATACTAAAAATGTACAATCTATAGTCAATTGATTTTTTTTTCAATAAGAATAATCATAATATTTACAAATTATATAATATTTTTATTAGCAAATGCACATTTCGTTTATTAACAATGATAGTTTATGTGTAAAAATCAAATTCCACACCTTATAGTATTCATCACTGTATATCTTTGTTCACCGTTAATTGTATATAAAGTGGTTTTGTCTTGAATGAATTATTGAGCCAATGGTTTGGAGTTTGTGGTTCTTCAGGAATAATAAACTTGTACACCATTACATTTGAGTTCAATGTTAGAATTGGTGTATTCTCAAGAGGGGGGTGAATTGAGTATTTTAAATTTTGTTCTAAGTTCAACTATTCTAACAATCAATATTACACAAACCTAGGGTCTGTCTATGCAATTATAAACTTAATCATTCACAATGATAAATCACAAACATTCAAGTGCTGAAATTTAAATTGTAGAAATTAAAAGCAAACACAAGAAATGATATCAGGGTTCGGCCAAAACTGTCTACGTCCCCGCCTCAAGCTAACAAGTAAGAGGATTTCATTAAGTTGCTCACTTCACGAGTGGAGCGGCACCTAATACAATACTTTAATAAGATGGTGCACCTAACTTTCCTAATCGGGTCAAAGCCAATCCGAGACTATTCATAAGGTTAGTCTCCCTCTTCCGACCATATGTCAAGAATACAACAGATAATCAAATAAAATATATTGTACAACAAAATATGCTTCTAATACAAGCAGATGTGTACAACACTACAACTCAAAATACACTCACGTATGATATGGAAATAAGCTCAATGTAAGAATATGATTTTCACAAAAATAATCTTTGAATAAAAATGTATATATGAGTGCTCAAAGATTTTATCCCCAAATAAAACTTTTTCTCCAAAAATATCTTTCCAAATGAAGTGCTGGAGAGTCTAGGGTTATGGCTCAAAATATTTTTGCAAACACAAAGCACGTGAATCTTTGAATCTTGCAATGGATGTGCAAGATTCACAAGCAAAGAATGATTCACTCTCAAGGATATTTATCAAATAAAATATGTGGGAAACACTATGGATTTACTCTCAAAAGATATGATTTAAAAAATGTATGCAAGATGAGAGTAAAACAAAATGTCCAAGATAAATAAAACACTCTCTTTGAAAATGATTTTCCAAATAAACAACTAAGAGAGGATAAAAAATGAGTATAAAAATTTGAGAGATTTTTTCTTAATGATTTTTCTAATCTGCTGCTAATTAAAACAAATGAAGGGGTGTATATAGACTTGGGGAAAAATATGACCGTTGGGGATACGCTGAGTATTTTTGGAAAAAGATGAAACATGTTTAACAAAAATTAACCCTGTTTAATTGCAGTAAAAATTTCGCCAACCTGAGAGGTTCGGTCGACCAGATTTTAAGTTTAGTTAACCTAATTTCCAAGTTCAATCGACCGAGGCATTTTTAAACTGTAGGTTCAGTGGATCATATTTATGCAATTTTGGATCCTTCGAGGTTCGATCGACTAGTTAAGTTCAGTTGACCAAATTTAGAGGTTCGGTCGATTAGTTCATATTATAACTAGAGGTTTGGTCGACCAGGGCGTTGGGAAATCCCCACGTGCCAGTTCGGTCGACCAGAGTGTTGATGTTCATTTCAAACTTGGTCGACCAAATGGTCAACTGTTGACCTTGGGAGGTTCGGTCGACCAAGGCATTAACACGGCTAAGGGTTCAGTCGACCGAAGCTTTGACTTTGGTCAACTTCTTAGTTCGGTCGACCGAGGTCAAATGACCTTGTGATGTTCGGTCGACCGAGACAAGTGAAATTCCAATTTTGCCTCTAAGGTCAGCTATGGTCCTTGTCCGAGTCCCTACGGTCAAAGCTTTTGAATTAAGCCTAAAAACCTGGTGTCGATTGACCTTTGTAAACTTCATTTTAGCCCTAATCTTTAACCCTAACCAGTTAGTTATTTAAGAAATGACTTTCTGTGTAAAATGTTGGTCCCTAGGGTCTATCTATGGTCGTTCTAAGCTATCCATTCACATCATGCATGTAATGGATTATTACATACCAGAATATAAAAACAAATGCAATTACAATAGAAAGTGTATGTCTTCTTTTGTCTTTCTTTTTAGTTCCATGGAATGCGCCAGATTGATGTGAGCTTTAAGTTCCTACAAGCTTTCATTTTTCGGTATCTTATGGCTATACTAAAATGAAAACCTGTTCATGCACTAAATGCACACATAAGACATTGGTGGTTTGTTAGCATCAAAATAGATATCAGACTCAAAAAGTCAACATTCACCATTACATTTGACTACTAATTGATGTAAGAGTACACTTGAGTTCACTCTTATTTGGATTCATACTCTTCTTATATTGGGCTACTTAATTGTTGTAAGTATATTTGAAATTGGCATTTGCAATATACAAAATAAAACTCATTTTAGAATAAAAGGCACATATTCAAACTTTGTTTGATTTGGTCCAATTTGTGATGATGTGAATAAAACAAAAAAAACAAAAAAACAATCAGGTATCAAATTTGTTAAGCGTTAACAACACGAATAAAAACATTTACTTCTTGGAATGGTAAACCAATGCTATGGTAATTACAAAAGATATAGATACACTTTTAATAAGCTTAGAATAGTAAAATAAACTATTTGATGTTTCACTATAAACATTTCAATACTGAGTAATACCGGCCAACAACGAAGTGCCAAATTTTTCACTAATTTCTTCACGTAGAATCGACATTAAAATTGAATTGAAGCAATATTTCCTTATACAAATTAAAAGTTATTGATGATAGGTTATTTATATATCATAGCATAAAACATGCTTTAAAATGAGTGTGAATGAAATGTAGATGACGAAATGGATGAAAAAATATATAATAGTATGTAAATAGTTTTATCCAAAAAAAAAAAAAAATCCACTCATTTTAAGTTAGAAGTTACTTACTTGCACTAATTTAGTGATAAGATTAGAGTCAAATGATACTATATTCATATACATGTACATTATATATATATAATTATTCATGTTCACATCAACCTAGAGAAGTGCATAAATTATTATTTACTACTAAAAATTAGTGGAAAAAACGCACAAACTTCTAAATTCTGACACATATTTCCCAAATTGAACAAAGCTTGTAACATTATTTAGCAATCTTTTTGTTGTAGAGAGCCTCTTATTTAAAATGATTTGATACCCATCTAGGGATGAGTTAATTCCTCCAGGAAGAAGTTTCTAGAAAAGACGTCCAATTATAGCACCTTCTCTCCTAAATTTGAAATATAAGTTGTGGGTAATGTTAAACACATCATGTAAAAAGTAGTGGCTTTCAAAGAAGGGTTATATTGTTCATTTCAAATGTGGGTTTTGATCCAATTGTTTAGTAAAGAATATGAATGAATTTAAAATTACAATGATTGAGTCTCTCCCTTTGAGGTGTAGCCTCTCTTTCAGCTCCTTCTAATCCAACTTCTGGCAAGTGATTTATATCTATGATCTTCACATAGGAAACCATCTCTATGTATCCAATCCTCACACAAGAACTTATTCAAACCTATAAAAACATTTGAACAAGTAATAACAAAATAAAATGTCTAAAAGACAAAAAATTAACTTTCATAAAACAAGTTCTAAACTACAAAATTAAAATACTTTAGAATAGTGAAAACAAGAAAAACCAAGCTATACTTGTAAAGCAGGCAAGCTCAAAATGATGATAACAAGCAAAATATGTGTTAAAGTGGAAAACATAGATTTCAAAAAATAATGATGCTATTATAAGGGGAAAACAAAAATTCAAACCAATACAACATATTGTGTAGAAAAGATGAGGTAAATTCAATCCCATGGGCATGAAGCGGTGGAAAGGCATCAGCACGTAAAAAGGAGTATCGGGGGTTCAATTCCAGGTAGATACACTCACGGAGTAAACTGTACTTGTGGATAGTGAGAATTTACTCTGTAAGCCAGCAGGGACCATGGATGGTAATGGAGATGTGTCCCAGGGGTCGAGTTGGCCGAACGTCCAACTGATACACGGAAGCTGCGTCCGCATTCTGGACTTTACCTGATCAGTAAGACCTAGTGGGAGGACGCTGATCTATAGGTTTGGTGCCGCACCAAGGGGTCCGAAGGGCTTGTTGATGGCTGGAGTTCCTATGTAATCAAAAGAAAAAAAAAAAAAAAAAGATAGAGGTAAATTCTCACATATGGAAAATTTTTATAATTCCTTTAAGAAGGTTTGTCCACTAATTAAATGTATTCTTTTACTTATTACCTTCATTTGATTTATCTTAAACTTTTAATTTATTAATAACTCAACATTAATAAATACATTTTATAATTCTTTTAGTTCAAAGTATAAAATTATGAATAATGCAAATCATTTTATAAACAAGATTATTCTTGTGTCTTTTAAAAAAAAAGACTAAAAATTCTTAGTAGAAATTAATTTTTATAACAAATATAGAAGTATGAACAATTTAATTATTCTGTGGCTAAATGTATATTAATAGTTTAGAAGTAACAACATTAAACATTTCTAAAGAAATAAATTTTTATACCATATTTAGGAATATAAATAAATTATTATGTGAACAATAAAAGTGACACTAAAACATTAGGTTGAAGTCAAATGTAATAGAGACTTCTCTTTCATGCTACTTGCCCTTATTTCTTGCAATTTCTCTATATATTCTCTTCTTGGCTTAATAAGATTCTTATCTTTTGCCCCAAAAAAAAAAAAATTATGTGAACAAAAATATTGTTATCTTTTAAAAATAAGACCAAATATTCTTACAAGAAGTAAAAATTGATATCATATAGTAATTCAACCACAATTGGATATAATTATTAAAAATTATATAAACTATTGCTTGAATATAAAAGAAAATATGCATTTATCTAGTTAAAATAAAATAAAATAAACTTTGTAAAAAAAAAAAACCCAACCAAAGGTTTCAATTCAATATTTTTGTGAATTGAAACTGATCCAAACTCATGAAAAAAATAAATTGTAAAATGTATTTTACATGGACAAATTAAAGTGTTTCAACCTTAAAAAAAAAAAAATTGAAAATTTCCTTCTCCATTGGAATTAATAGATATTTCATACGTTTTGTCAATGCTACAAATTTACACCTTCATGGCACGGTGAACTATTGAAAAATGCCTTATCTAGGAAATCAGGGAGAATTCTACAACTACAATTAAGAACTCTTCCCTTACTTATTTTTCAAGGAGTTCAAAATTTAAGCTAATTTCATGATATGTAATAATTGTAAAAGAGAATCCTTTGGTTGGCTCGGGTATGATCTCGTATGGAACAGCAAAGAGTTGGAATTGCATAAACTAAAAGTTTTTGTGCCTTTTAAGTTTTAATTTTGGTGAGAATTCTTATTGAAGTAGAAAGGAAATTTTAAGATTGTAGATACGTAAAATCACCTTGAACTAGGAGTTCAACAGTTAGTGGTAAAATTTTGATTAAAGCATTTAATATTGAGTTTTGGGATACATTTGAAATTCATGATGGAGGGTAATTTTAGTATTCCAAATTTTGTAACTTAGGCCCATGTTCTGCAATTGTTCTCATGGCGTTGGCCCATGTAGCCCAAAACACTTTATACAACCATCACTAAGATTAGTCCAGCCCATCCCGGCCCAGCCCAACCCTGTTTGGTCATTGAGTTGTCCATAGTTCCTCGAGCTTAGGCGGGTGCTTAATTTGTTCCTCTTATTTTACGGTCGTCGTGCTGAATGCAATGTTGCGATCCGTTTGAAATTCTCTTACCCCAACTTGAAAAATATAATGAAAAGAAAAGTAAGTTTAAAAAAAATTTAGGCCCATTTAATTTTGAAAAATATTTTTTAAAATTTTTTATTTTCTAAAGAATTATAAAATTTTAACCCTTTTTTTTAAAAAATTTTAAGATTCATGTTAAAAAAGTAGAAAATAAAGATTTTGTTTAAATAAAATAATTTTTCGTCTTTTATTTCTAAATTTCAAAACAATAAATAAAAAAAAGGATAACTTTTTTATAAAAAAAAATTTAAAATTTTATATAAGATAATATTTAAAATCATGATTTTTGAAACTTAAATTTGAATTTACGTGGATTTAGTAGAAACTCAATACATGATCAACACAAATTAATATTTGATATCTAAATTTCATACTACTGTATGCAACGCAATAGTTGAAAATTTAGAAAATAATGAAAAAAAAAATGTTTTCAACCTTCCTATACAATTTGGAAAGCTAAAGAATAAAATGATATTTTTTGTAATTATTTAAGATATTAGAAATGAAAATTTAAACTATTTACTTCATTAAAATGGAGCAATTTTGTCTCTGTTCGATCGACTAGGGATGGGTTCGTTCGATTGTTGGCACTTTATAAACGGTTCAAATTGCACTAGTCGATCAACTAGGAAATTGGTCCAGCTGACTGGCCTTTTATAACCGGTTTAGACTCAAGTGGTTGGTCGACTGGGAAAATGGTTCGATCAACTGGGAAAATGGTCTGGTCGACTAGAGTGCAAAAAGAAAGTCTTGGTCTATGGTCTGGTCGACTGAGGGGCAACCAGATAGGCTATGAAGGCCAAACAGAGAGTTTCGATCGACTGGGGCGATGCTATGACTGTGCCCAGAAGGGTTTAGTCGATGAGGCGTGTTGGTCCAGTTGACTGGGCCTCACTAATCTTGACATTTTTGCCTATTTTTCCCTTCTTTTTGCGTTTAACTCTTTAGCTAAGGGTTCTAAATTTTCAATCTTGAATTTGGCTCAACTCTTAAGCACAAACCACTTAACTTTCAAATCTTAAGGAAGAATCAATTTGTGGTTCGTTTTGGTACCCACTCTTCCTTGAGTCTCAGCGGATTAAAACCCGGTGTTTCTTTGACTCTCCATACTTGTTTGGGTTTCATACCTTTTCTTTTAAATGGGCAATCAAATTTTATATGACCATTCTTTTTACACAAGAAACATGTTGTGTGAGCATAAGCACTAGAAAAGGTACTAGTGTTGGGCTTTGTGGAGCCTAGTTGTGTTTGATCAATGGAGAGAAGGCTTAGCCCAAGCCTTCCTAAGCCAAAAATACAAAGAGTCTCACCCAAGTGCTTGACTAGGAAGACCCTAAAGGGCGACCAAGTTGAGATTTTGAGATTTCCTAAAGGACGAGATCCTACAAATCTCAACCATCATCTCGACCAACAAGACTTAACGGTGTGACTAGGTCGAGGATCCTGAAGTTTAAATTCCCTAATTTTTTGCAAGGCTCGACCTGGGCGTGATCATGGAAATACAAGGGTGCGACTAGGTCGAGGCGACAATCTTCTGTGCGAGATTTTGGCAGAACTTTCCTATTTTGAAAGTTCAAACCTTGTAAACCCTAAGATATATAAGTCTAATGTTCGATCATGTGTGTAGAGTGGCATAGAGATATGTGAGTTCTTGTGTGCGCACTACAAAGTTGTTTACTTTGGTGATTAGGGTTTGTGCACGTAGTTTTCTTTTAGAGAGAGTAAGAGAAACTGTACTACTGCACCCTATATTCTTCCCCGATAATAGTGAAATCCCTGCAACTCCGTGGACGTACGAAAATTTGCTAAACTACGTAAATATTGTCTTGTGCGTGTGATTATTTTTCTTTGGCATGTGTTTCTTTCTCTATTTTGTTTCTCATATGATTTTGGAATTTTTCAACATTGGATTTTCCCTGCAATTGGTGTTAGAGCCTAAGGTTAGGTTTGAGTGGGAGCAATGGTAGAGGAAGCACGAAAGGCTCCTGGAATAAAAAAGTTCAATGGCACAGTCTTTGGATTCTAGAGGATGCAAACAAGGATTATCTCTATGGGAAGAAGTTGCATCTACCGCTTCTAGGAGAAAAACCTATGACTATGAAGGACGATGAATGGACTCTCCTTAACAGACAAGTACTGGGAGTTAACAGATTAACTCTATCTAGGTCTATTGCACACAATATTGTAAAGGAAAAGATCACAACAGATCTGATGAAAGCTTTGTCTAGTATGTATGAAAAGTCGTCAACAAACAACAAGGTACATCTGATGAAGAAATTATTTAATTTGAACATGGCAAAGAATGCATCAGTAGCATAATATCTAAATGAGTTTAACACTATCACAAATCAATTTTCATCTGTAGAAATTGATTTTGATGATGAGATCCGTGCACTAATCATTTTGGCTTTGTTGCCAAACAGTTGGGAGACAATGAGGATGGCTATAAGAAACTCCACAGGAAAAGAAAAACTGAAGTATAATGACATATGAGATCTAGTTCTAGCTGAGGAGATTCGTAGAAAGGATGCAGGTGAAACCTCAAGATCTGCCTTGAGACAAAAGGCAAAGGTAATGACAGAAATTCAAATCGGGGCAGATCAAAATCCAGAAATTCTAATCGGAACAGAAGTAAATCTAGATCTAGCAAACAAGGACAATGTTGGAACTGTGGTTGCGCAAACAACTCACTTTACGAGGCAGTGCAAAAGTTTCAAGAAGAAAAATGAAGATGATTCTGCTAATGTCGTAACAGAGGAGGTACATGATGTCATAACAAAGGAGGTACATGTTGGCCTTACAAGGCTTAAAATCTTGTTATCTTGTTTTGATGCTAACAAACAAGTGGAACTTAACATATTTTGTGAGTAATGTTATTTCAGGGCTCATATATGAGAAAACAAGGTCAAAGTGCTCACAAGGATCAAATGAAACTTAAAAGAGTCAAAGCATGGATTTAAAGATGATTTAAATATATCTTGAAGATTATGAGAGCATGCATATTAAAGTGAACTTACTAAAAGCCTAAAGTACATTGAAAACTTGAAGAAAATATGGACTTAAACCAAGGACATACATGAAAACTTCAAGAGTTGAAGGAATCTTAAGGAAGTTTTATGTAAGTACTTCAAATAATTTCAATATGGATACATGAAACTCTTAGGTTAATTTCTTGGACCTGGATACTTTTTAAAATACATGGAAAATATTTTTATAAGGTCAAAATATATTTCAAAAAGGTTAAAATTATTTTTGGAATGAAAAGCACCAAAAAGAGGTTTTTCCAAATGCTATCATCTTTTCTACATCCACATTGAGGTACACTTTTATCTATAAAAACCTCTTTATTTTAAAATATTTTCAACATGAAAGTTGTAGTATTTTCTCTTACCTTTCGTTTGACACTAAGAACACCTAATTTGGAGTTGTATCAAAAAAGTTATGACCAAAATACTTAAACAGGGTTTGAAACTATCAGCCAACTAAACACTGTTCACGATGGAACATCATAAGATTGAACCGGACACTTCGGTCGTCTGACTCTCAACCTTGGTCCTCTGAAGAATATCTTAAGATGATTGAAGATTAAGTTCAGTCATCTAAAGATTTTGCTGAAGGTTTTCTAAAGAGGTAGAACCACCTCAGACAACTGAACCCGAAAGTTCAGATGTCTGAACACTGTTAACGGTCATATTTTTTAAAAGTTTTTAAATTCAAACTTATATTTCTTGTGCTCCAAACTTTCTATAAACTTGGGAAACACTTCAAGTCAGTTTGGGAACACGAAATAGAGTTGATTTATCATCTATAAATAACCCCCCCCCCCCAAGGCTAAGGATTAATTACACCAAGAAAATACAGTAAACAAGCTTTCTTACTCTCAAATCTCCCAATTCTTTCAAAGCTCTCTTGTGCAATCAATTTTTGAGTTTCACTACTGAGATTTGCTGTGAATTTATCAAGAAAATTTTAAGACTACTCTTATTTCTTTCAACCTAGAAAGAAGGCTTACAGTGATATCTACTTGATCTTCATATTTCCATATTGTGAATTTGTTTGAAGTATATTAGTTTTTAACTTGTACTAATCAGCTCTTTGTGTGAGCATTCTTTGTACACATCTATTTGATTTATATCTTGTAGATTGACGATTCTAAGGATTGTTTGGATCGTTGGCTAAGCAAGGAGATATTGCTTAGAGAGGTGGGCTCTAGCCTATTTGAAGGAGTGACCGAACGAGGGTACATCGTTTGGAGAGGCGGGCTCTACCCTACTGAAGGAGTGTTGTAATCGGTGTTGTTCCACCTAGAAAAGGAACTGATTTTAGTAATCCTTTGGTGGTTTGCCAAAGGTGAGGACGTAGGCTGGGTATAAGTCGAACCTTGTAAAAATTCCGGTCTCACTCTCTCTTTCCCTTACTCTTTATTTTTAGCATATTTAAATTGCATGGATGGTTTAGTTGGTAATCATACAAATTACATAATTTGGAAGTTAAATAAAATTAAGGTTCAATTTTGATTTGGGATTGCAGAAACTGAAAGGGAGTACGTTGGTTGATCAAACTTTTGCGGAAACCTCAAAAGGAAGTACGTTGGTTGGTTAACACCAAAAGAAAAATTAACTAAGATGTTATTTAAATTCTGACTTGTTTGGGATTTGAATTGTTGGATATTAAATTGAGAAACAAATTACATTCTCTACAAGGTTTTCAAATTTATATCCACAGGGCTTATATAAACAAACAACCATCTTACATTCCTACATTACCCAAAGTGTTGTATACTTTCTATCTTGGTTTGGTTGTTTGCTTTCAAATTGTGGTTGATTGGTTTGGTTGATTGATTACTTGAATGATGGGATGATTGTGTGGTTGTGGATTAAATAAAGAAATAAGTTTTTGTTGAAAGTTTGAAGAATTAACAAGTTAAGAATTCATTAAAAATATTTAAAATCCAATTCACCCCCCCCCCCTTTTTGGGATTACACCTTAGTTTTCAGTACAAGATACATTACTTCTTGCAGTAAACAATCCACTTGACGGTTGGGTTTTAGACTCAGGAGCTTCGTTTCATACCACTTCACACTAAGAAATCATATAGAACTATGTTGCAGGTGATTTCGGTAAGGTGTATTTGGCTGATGACACAACCTTGGATGTTGTGGGTATGGGAAATATCCAAATGTTTTTGCCCAATGGGTTTGTCTGATTATTGGAGAAGGTACGACATATTCCTAACCTGAGGAAGAATTTGATTTTTGTTGGACAACTTGATGATGAAGAGCATGTAATGTTGTTTGTTAGTGGCACTTGGAAGGTTACAAAGGGAGTTAGAGTATAGGCTATTGGAAAGAAGACTAGTACTCTATATATGACCTTAAGTCCAAGAGACACAATTGTAGTTGCTGAAGCAAGTACTGATACAAGCTTATGGCAATGCAGACTTGGTCACATGAGTGAGAAAGGGATGAAAATGCTACAATCAAAAGGGAAACTACCAGAATTGAAGTGAGTTGATTTTGACTTGTGTGAAAGTTGCATCTTAGGAAAGCAAAAAAGGGTGAGTTTCTTGAAAACTGACAGGACACTTGATTACGTGCTTAAATTGTGTAGTTAGGTGGTTTCTTGAAAACTGACAGGACACTTGATTCATGCGCTAAGACGCATATTTTTTAATTAAATACCTAATTAAGCTTAATAAATTAACATTGTGTTCTATTTATAATATTTGGATTTTATTGAGTAAATTATGAATTTTTTGTATTTTTTATCGCATGGCAATTATTGGAAGCTAAAATCGATGCTACCTCCAAACACAGTCAGATGGTTGATACTATCTTTGCCTCCATATCATTCCAACTTATTCATCCATGCTTTCCAGCTAAATTCTATATAAGGCCTTCACCATACTTGCTGCACTAAGAGATCCTTCACCCTTCTCTGCCACAAATCGAAATTCCCGATTCTATCAAACTTTATAATGTCAAATTTCATAAACGAAGTTCCAGAGGCCATTGCAACAATGCTCTAATACCAATTTGTTGTGAAAACCCCAAATTTTGCACAGCGGAATATTTATGTGTAAAGGATCAAACACACAATGTAGCACTTTAATGATGAATATACAGAACAATCCAAAACCACAACAAACATATAAAAGCAATAATAATCACAAGGACACAAGGAATTGTGTGGTTTGACAATGCCTACATGTTGACCTTATAGGTCACACCCGATTTTGATAATGACAAATACTCTTGTATTTGATGAATATCTAGTTCCTGTGCAGGTCTACATTAGCAGATACATTGACGACATGAAGAGAAAGTGAAGTTGAAGACCAAATCTCCTTTTGTAATGTATTTCATATCTATTTGGTCTGTAATAGTAATTAGGACATTTGGTTTGTAATAAGCTCACACACATCACATGTATGATATATTTTGTAAGCTCAAACCAGATGCGAACTAAAAGTGACCTTTGAAAGATCTTAGGGTTTTTCCTTCGGTCGACCGACACCAGACTATTTTGGTGTCTTCCAAATTGGACCCCAAGTGACCCTAGGACATACACATTTTCACATATACTTGTTAGGTACTTGAATAGGGCTTGTATGCTTTATGACGGGACCAAAATGCACACTTGGTGCACTTTCGGTCGACCGAACCGGGCAGTTCATTCTGCCCTGGTCGACCAAATCAGGCCTGGGTCAACAGTTGACCAAGGCCCTGGTCGACTAAACCAGGTAGTTCAAGAACTCCTGGTCGACCGAAACCTCCCTAGGTCAACAGTTGACCAAGGCCCTAGTCGACCGAACCTATTCTGGTCGACCGAACCTCTCGGGTTGCCCTGATTTTTACCGCAGTTAAATATTTTTTAAACAGGATTAAAATATTTTAAACGTCATTAAACTTCCCTAATAATACCCAATAGGTCCCCAACGGCCATATTTTCTCCTATGCCTATATATATGAGATCATTTGAGAAAATTATAGATGATTAACCATCTTGATTAGGAGAAATTCTCTAAAATTTTCAAATCTAATAATACTCATATTTGACCCTCCTACACTCATACTTACCTTCTCATACTGATTAAATCATCTGTAAGTTGATTGAGTGTTAGTCTAAATAGGTTTGCTCTCCTATTCTTGATTGATTGATTCGATTTTTTACGAGAGTTGAACCTAAGTATTCTTAGGGGGCTTTTGCTAATAAGCCTATCCTAAGAAGACTTTCTTAAGCTTCTGAGTATTGCATTTGTGTTGCAATATCTTAGGAAGCTTGTATTTGTCTTTGGGTTGCAAAATCATTTTCAAAACATACTCAAATATCTGGTGTGATTTATATTGATATATTTGTGAAAAGATATTTGTGTTTGTGATAGTGATCTTTGTTGCAATATTCACTCACTCATACATTATTTGCTAAATACAAAGATTACACATCCTTTGCAAACCACGCATATACATCATATGATACTTACATGCTTGAGATATCTTGCTGATTGAAGATACTTGAGACTTGACATCTTTGTGTGAACTTATTTGCTGAACATCTTGTGATACAAAGATTACTTGTTTGTCACTCTCACGTATGCATTACATAGATAGAAAATATTTTTGAGAGTTGATCTGTTTAGACCACATTGAGCTTATATATTGAATCATATTGTGGTGTATGTTATTGCACGCATTTGGGTACATATCTGCTTTACACAAAAGCACAATCACTGTACCATTCGATTATATACACATTTTTTGTATTTCCAGGCACGGGCCTGAAGAGGGAGACTAGCCCTAGAATAGTCTCGGATTGGCTTAAACTCATTTAGGAAAGTTAGGTGCGTCGTCCTGTTAAGGCGTGTAGGTTGAGGTCAGCCCCGCTAATTGACCTGGTTAAGGTTGAGGTCATCTCTGTGTTAATTTGACCTGGTTGTAAACGGTGTCGCTCCACCCTTAAGTGAGCCATTAGTGGAATCATCTGACTTGCGAGTTAGAGGCAGGGACGTAGGCACAGTTGGCCGAACCCCGATAACATATCGTGTGCCTTGTTTATATTTCTATACTTTATATTTACCGCACATGTATGTTATGATGTGAATGATGCGTTTGATTTAATTTCTACATCATTTTTATCTATGCATTTGGAATTGCATAGAAAGACCCTAGGTTTGTGTAATACTGATTACAGGATTAGTTGAATTTAGGAAGAAAGTTTAAAATTCCAACTCACCCCCCCCCCTCTTGGGAATACACCTTTTCTAACACTACATCCACAAGAGCAAATGCTTAAGATTCACTATCTTCTTGTCCAAATTTCAAGAACAATACATCCATCCTCTCAACTCTTACAACCATCATACTCTAAATACATCAGATATGTCATATATATATATATATATATATATATATATATATATATAGATTTCTCGGAGGTTTTCACTCCAAACCCCAACCATACTAACATCCACCTTCAAAATTTGAAATCTCCACTAGGTGTCCTATGCCAAACCGTTGGCGGTTTTAGACAGAACGCAATGTGTCTGAAATACTGCTCCAAACCATCAACTATTTCCCCTACTACTACTTGATTTCCTTCATGCTTTCCCTTTGAATATACTTTCCACTCAGTATGTGGTCCACATTTCACAACACATCCTCGGATAACTATGATGGCTCATCAAATCCTTTATACCACCTAAACACTTTCAAGACCTTGATATTGCTTTAGGGGGTTCCTAGATGCCATTATGTGCACAAGTACTTAAGCAATTAATATCTGAGGGCCAACAAGGTTGTGGTGTAGAGACTTGAAGGTGTGCCCCATTGGCTCCCTTAAGAATATGGAGAAACAATTTGGGAGCCACTTCATCAACAACTAGAATATATAATTTGGGAGCCACTTCATCAACAACTAGAATATAATATAAACATATGAGCACTAAATAAACCTAGAGTATGGAGAGCGGTCACTCATGCATCAATTCACTGCAATAGTTTCCTTGACAATGGTCCTTTGACTTAGTGCATTCCTAACCTCATTGGGCAAGAGAGCACCAGCAAACATTGGAGTGTTGATGAGGAAAGAGCAAAAGTATATAAACTTGGGAGAGATGATGAACATCTAAAAGAACACAATCAAGCTAAAAAGAGAAGAAACCTGAGACTCACCTAAGTCTAGTCAACATGAAGAAAATATGAGGATGCTAAGAAGCTTTCCAACTAAACTTAGAATTTAAATTCTGGACCCCCAACAAATATCACCATTGTACTCCCCTACTAAATGCAACTTATAACCATGTCCTAATGCATATAAAGGAAAAGAGCTACTTAACTTGGTCCAATTTGGTGTAAGCAATTATGGGAGTATGTTAACATTTTTTGTGGACCTCCATAGGATGGAGGCAAACCTAAAGCATAAAGTAGTGAAAGAGAAGAAAAGGAGCTTTGATCATAAGTAGTTTAAAGCAAATGGCCATCTCAATTTTAATGGTGGTCAAGAGGGTATAACACGAGACTATGAGTCTATAAAGTCCACAGAGTCACTAGTGACCTAATTTGATCTAGATCACCCAATTACTACCAATTTCTTCGTCCCTCAACTAATACTATGTCTAGATAATCTCTATTCTTTGTCTTCTTAACCAAGGTAGGATTTTAGGAGTACAGTTATGCGACTAGAAGTATCAACGATTCCTACCCATTCATCCTACAAACAATACCTAATTAGTCAATTATTACCATTTGAATTCAATCAAACAATACTTCTAACCCTTTACTTTATTTAATTACCAACCTTTAAGTACTAAACAACCCAACCATTTTGAAGACCATTAGTTCCTTGAAAATTTTAAAAAATGTCACTGCTCCACTTTTCAATTCCATTTCGAATTAATTTCATATTTTGAAAATTCAACAAAAGAATGCTAAACATGCAAATAATGCAGCAAATTGTCTAATACAATCACCAAGATAACTAAAGGTGTTGAACTAGACAAGTTACCCCTTAGAGTAATGTATGTATGGTCTAAACACTCTCCATCACAGGTAGGGTTGTGCAAAATTCAATCCAAATTGAAATAACCTACTAAATCAAACTAGTTCGATTCAATTGATTCAATTCCAAAACTAGTTCAGCTTGATTTGGTTTAAAATTTAGCCACAAAAAAATTTTGGTTCGATTTTTACTTATACCAAGCAAATTTCGATATCAATTGAAAATCAAAATATTTTATTGTCATCTTTTATATTATTCATAGTTAATTTTTAACATCAACATATTTATATTAGTCATAATTAATGCCCTTTTTTGAGTGGTTAGGAACTTGAGAAAAATATTTTTAAACTTGGACAATTTTTTGGAGGTTCGGTGGTTTACTTGCAAAGTTAGAGAAAAGCAAAAATGCTTTGGTTTGATTCAGTTCTTGCTCTCACAAAATTGAAATAAAATTGGCATCTTAACTTTTTTTGTCTCAAAACCAACCACTTGCACAACCTTAATCATTGAGGATCACATAGCATGCAAATGATGCTAAAATGTGGACATGGAGAATGCAAACTGCAATGTATATAAGAAAATCAAGTACTAAATGCTCAATTGTATTTTTTCAGATTTTTAAAAATTTCTAAACATTTTTTTATAAATTTTCTTTGGATTTATGAAGGTGAGAAAAGAACTTGTCTCATAAAAGAAACTTCACTTCCTTTTTCTTTACATTGATTCACAATAGTTTAACGCATTTCTTTTTTTTATTTTTGTCTTCTTAATATATATTTATGATAAAAAAATCACAAAAATAATATTAAAGAAATAGAAACAATTTTTTTTTTTTTTTTTGAAAATTTTAGCACAACAACAACAGCAACGATAAGCACAAGCATGGTAACATAAAATAATGAAGAGCACATTGTATGAATTAGCTCATGTGACGCATATGCTTATAAAATCTACCTTGTATGATTCAGCCCAGGTGACCCACGTGTGTAAAACCTACATTATATGAATTAGCCCATATGATCTATATGTGATCCAATTTGTATAAATAAAGTTCTTTGAGTCTAAGAGAAGACACATCAATCATTAAATCATTTTTTTTCTTAATGTTTAGCTAACATGATATTAGACCCAAACATATGTTCCACAAAAAGGGTACATCTCTTCTAATTGCCCGTCCAATGTCATTGGTAAGTGCTTTTAACGTACACATTAAAAAAGTAGGTGTGGATTAAAGTCTTCTTACGAGACTTATATATACAGCAGCGGTTTTATCGACGAAGCGTCGTGTGATGGACCTATACCAGGTAAAGTATGGGTCATATGAACACATCGGACCGTCCTCCGCCTCCCCCGATAGAATATACTCTTGCCGATGCTCCCACGCAGTAACGTACATCGTGTTTGGTTGCCCAATTCATGAACCCTTGACCGCATCCATCGATATCATGTAGGTCCTGCCCATGTACATCTACCCCTGATGTCAAAAAGCAATAGGGAATGCCTTGCTGATTGCCAAAATGCCACATAACTCGGCCAGGGAGATACCACTCGATAATATGAAAGCATATGAGTGGCACTCAGACTACCCACAAGTCACTCCCAACTGCATAATCGGTGGGTAAGTTAGCGATGATGTCATCCGTCTAGGACCTTCAAATGAACTGCAGGTAAACAAGTAAAATGAAAGTGAACTATACATAGCTTGTAGAAAAAAAAAACTATGATGTCATGCACTTTAATCGAACTATACCTCATATGCCCGGTGCATGTCCAACTCACACCTGTATCAAGGTAATGTGTGTTACGCAACCGATGATGCCCTCAAATCGTCCCTCGATCTATACAAAATAAAACGTAAGTTGTTGAATGTAGCGACTAGTAAGTACTACAAATTAGAATTCATAGTACTTATAGCACAAATGCATTGTAAATAAAGTTGTTACTAACCAAAAAGCAAGAAGGACTGAGTCAATTGGATGACCGTCCTCGTCCCTCTCAATCTATAGCAAACCGAGGCGCGTAGGAGCGAAGGACGGGAATTTCTCCCAGGCCTAAACTTGTAGTAAGCAGAGTGGGCCAGAGATCTCTCGCTGATCCTGGTCAACGGCGCAGCACATCTCCCTGTAAAGCCACGCCATCGTGGCAAACCCCCAACTATATAAGCGAATCTCTCCCGGGTCCGCAAGGAGTGGAAGAAACATCATATGCGTGTAACTCCTTGAAAGGTTGCAAAATAGCATCCCACATATAAAATGCAATAGGTGGGCTCATCTGTGGCACGCTACAGTATACGCATCTGCATTTGTCGAGAGCTGGCATAACATCTCCCCCTTAAGAAACCGCATACGGATGCGGGCACCAACCAACTCGCTATCAGGTAGCACCACCCCTAAAAATCGCTCACACATATGACGCAGTGTGAGTCCTCCCTGATGGTCTGCAGGGCCCTCTACTGGTTCAGCAGTACGACCCATGACAGGCCTCCCATTAATCGGCAGCCCGAACAAAACCACAATGTCTTGGAATGTGATAGTCACCTCCTCGCCCGGTAAGTGGAACGTGTGTGTCTCTTGTCTCCATCGCTCCATGAAAGTAGTCACCAGATGCCAATCCAACTGGATATGGCCAATTCGATATATATCGTAGAAGCCTGCATCGTGTATCCATCTAACAATACGGCCATCTGCATCTATCCGGTGCTTAACAAACTGTGTGGCCCCTTGGCAATACAAAGGGTCGGCGTGAGGCCCATGCTCGACTAGACCGGTGCACATCACCCATTGTCAAGACACCGCGATCAGACAACCCTAGATTGATCCTGCAAAAGATACCAGTGAAAATATAATAAATACAATAATAATAGGATGTGTAGATGAACCCCTATAAGTGCGTAATAAGTCAATGCGAAGGCCCAACTGCATCCCCAGGTTGTGTCCTTCTCGGACACCTTATGCAGTTATATCCTTCTTGATGACATATGTTGCACGTGATCTCATTGTGTAGACGTGAGCTCCTAGGCCGACCTTTACGTCGAACATATGCAGGATTTGACTACAAAGTCAGAAACGAGGATGCTGGCCAATACGCCTCATGCATAATCGGATGAAAATCCATGGCATATATCACATAGAGCTCGGCAATGCTCTAACATAACTCAACATACTGGACAGCGTTCAGCCGTGTCTCTACACATGCAGCGAGAATGTGGGAGCAGGGAAAGTGTAAAGCTTGCCATTTCCCACATAAGCATTCGTGTCTATTTATGCTCAAAGTTTGGACGTTGTTTCCTTTATGTTGCCCCAATTGTGCGATTATGATACTAAAGGTACCCCTAGACCAGTTGAACGTCGTGACTCGATATCTGGTCGCCTTTAGCTTCCTTCTTTCCATCGCTAGCAAGATATGCAGAGTAAATGCATTTCCTCCAGATATTGCGTTATGAGCAGCTTCCCATCAGCTATTGAAATAATGTGCAATGCGATAAAATGTTAGTTGCATAATGGCTATTATTGGGAGGCTACGAGCTCCTTTCAAAATGGCGTTTAAACATTCCACAAGGTTAGTGGTCATGTTCCCATACCTTCATCCACCGTTGTGGCACTGAGTCCACATATGAGGAGGGATCTAGTTGAACAACGACTTTTCTGGTTCTCTATCCTCATCGAATATCCTCTCCATTGACTTGCCAAATTTTCTTATCTGATGCTCCCTTCCCTATCGCTCATCCATACGCTTAAGATTGATACTCTGTACTTTCATATTAAAGTTGCTGACCACGCGTCAAAGGCAGAGTTAGTGGTGGGCACGTATGGTTGCCAATCAGGATTGCGTTGCACTGCAATGAGAATTTCTGGATGCTGATATGATATAAGGCAAATGTCATCCCTATCAGTAATGGAACGAATACAATACAGAAATCAATTCCATGTGTCTAGGATTTCCTTTTGGACAATAGCAAATGTAAGGAAAAATATTTGCCTATTTGCATCTGGGTACATCGCAATAAGGAGTTTACCCTTATACTTATCATATAGGTGTGTCCCATCCACACATATAATAGGAGGGCAGTGACGAAAACCCTGAATAGATGCTACAAACGACCAAAATGCAGATACAAACGTTGCAGTGTTCTCGCAACCTGGAACAGGAGTCCACCTCCACTTGACTACAGTACCAAGATTGTACGCGCACATCGCTTCCATCCACTTCGACAAAGTTTGATAGGACATCTCCTAATCGCCGAATACTTGGGCAATTGCCTTATGTTACCCAACCAGACCTTCTTATACTAGATCGAATAGCCGAAGCGACAATCTATGAACTCTTTCAATGTAGCAATTGATGTCGATGCATCTCCCCTTATTATATTCAATATCTCCTTAGCAATGAGGGATGATGTGATTTGGTTATAGTCTTATGAGAGAAGTTTATTCAAACATGTGTGTAGATCACCATATTGAGTGATTTCGAATAATCGGTATTTCATTTGATACATTACACGCAGTCTCCATTCGCAATCAAACTCCTTACACCTAACAACCCATAACACTGAGGTAGACTACAAAACATGGAAGTCATGGTGGGTTCGAGTGTTATATATTCGCATTATCACTATCAACTGATTCTTCAACTCGAATAGCATCCCCCTACCCAGCTCAGATGATTCATCCCAACAAGTGGCCCGTATAGGAAGCTCCTTTTCATGTGAAAAATCTGCAACATCTACGTCAATTTGACTATACATTGAAGGTTCGTCCGTAAACTAGGCGTTGTATGTGGCATCATTCATTTCACCGAGGGTTGGGTTCACATCATCGGGGAACTCATTTAACCCTTCACCTGTTTCCTACTCGTACGTGTCTTCATCTTGTAAATTTACATCATTCATAATATTCATCCCCTTGTCTAACGCATTGTTCGTAATGGCGAACAACGATCCTAGACCTTCTACTGGAACATCTTCACAACCTCATTTATCATCTGTGTGAAGAATAGGTCTTTCATACGTCGACGACTCGAACAACAATCCCAGACATTCGTTGAAATCCACTACAAGAATCCTACCAACCTTCACACTCGTGTATGGTTCAATACCTTCATCCACAGTCATTTCATAATGACGTGTTTGTTGGGTGTCTTCCTCCACTTCAACCATATGCTCGACAGACGCCCCCGTCTGCCTATCTCGATGACACCCATTTTGAGGAATGGTTTTGACATATAACTGCATAATTAAATATATTGGACCTACACAATGCACAGACCATAATCATCAGTTATGGGAACAACCTCATAGAGGACTGTATCATTGAACCCTCGTATAGGGTATCTTGCGGTCACCCACAATGTATATTGATATGAATCAATATGCAAATATTTGTATATCTTCGTATACAATTTATTTAATTTAATCATATGACCAATTCAAATTGGTCGAACCGGCTTAGTACTATAACAAACACCTTCTACTCCGGTGATAATTAATCTCCCCCCCCCCCCCCCCAAATATACAACAACACCGTCACCGGAACACTACTTGAGCTTCCTACCATTTAGATCAACCCTCAAGAAAGAGTAAAGACCTACGAAAAACAGAATTGTATATATAAGCACATCGCCTAACACCTCTGTTCATTTATGCTGAGCTAACAACTATAATCACAACTTCATTCATTATGCAGTAATCCTTTAAAATAAAGTTCAACATGCAGTATTTGTTAATCATTCTATCTTTTTTAAATTTGACTAACTATTAACCGATGAACTAAAAAAAAAAAAAAACTCAATGATTGAAGTGTCATATTGAAAATCTTAGGTGTTTCAAATTTTGCCAATGAAAAACTATATAATGAATATTTAATAAACTAATCTTATTAATTTTGCACAACAAGCAAATAATGAGTTTTGAATACTACCTAAATTTTAGTACATTAGAATATAATGAAATTGTGAGGACATGATAAGAATATTATAAAAATTACAATAAGTTTAGGAAGACCAATTTTTGTTTCATCCCATTCTCATGTATCAAACAAATCATTAGGGATAATAATAAGAGAATCATATAATATACATATATATATATATATATAATATACATATATTATTTTTTATCAGTAAAAGGCAAATATATTGATCAAAATGGGATATATACAGTAAATTCCGAACATACACCAAGTAGGGAGATCAAAGCTCACAATCCAAACAACACAAGTAACAAAAAGTTTCATCAAATCTGGGCATATCTAGGGGCTCAAAGTCAATCAATACAAGAAAATATCTAAACAGCATAACAAATATAGCATAAAAAAATTACAATTTTGCAGCAAATGAAACCCACAAAATTACAATATCAAAACTACACATATATTTTATCTAAAAAAAATACAAGAGTTTTAACAATAATTCATTTTAAATTAAAATCCGATCAATAATAAAACTACATTATATCATACTTCTCAATTAAATTTCACATAACACATATAACAAATGAAAGGAACCAAAATACTAAACAGAAAAACGATGTCTTTAATCAGCAAATTGAAGGTGTTATGTAGTAATTTATGAGTCACACTAACAATTTTATCAATCAAACTAACAAACTTTTCAATCAAAAATATGAATTTGAATTACAAAATAAATGAGCAAACGGGTTTCATTGAACTTACCCCATCTCCCCCTTTTATATCCTCCTCCTTAACGTTCACGGGCAACGGTCACCTGCCACTCATTTGGCCTCTGCATTCTCTGGTTTCTTTGCTCTCTGTTCGCGAAGAAAATTGAAGGAGAAAGAGCAGTTGAATAGTCGAAGCAAATCTTATTGGACCAACCGGCGAGATTTGCCACAAGTCAACTCACAGTTCATTTCCGAAGAAAATCTCGTCGGTTGGTCCAGTGAGATTTGCAGGAAAACAATGTCGCGCGTCACCACCGGAAGCCCTGCTCGTTTAAATCTCGCTACTTGATCCAGTGAGATTTGTTTAAATCTCGCTAGACCAAGCATCGAGATCACGTAAGCATCAAACTGGAAAAATTTTCACCAAATAGAGTATTATTTTATATTTTATAATAAAATAATAATAAATTGGGAAAAAACTCACCACTCATAACTATCCCAAGATACCTTACAATTATCTGTAACTACTTTTTCAATCAAATTTATGCCCTTTAACAATTATTTAATTTTTTTCATAATTATTTCTAAAAAAAATAAATTTCAAAATTTATAAAATTTAGTGAAACATGCATGAAGTCGTGCCCACGAATAGTATATATAATTGTTATACATATTGCGTTTAATAATATATATTTCTATCAGTTGAAGTTTTTTAATTAGTTCTTAAGTTAAAACAATTTCTTTATTGTAAAACTCATTTTAATCTTATCAAATACTTTCAAATTTCAGAGAGAATTAAAATTTGCAAAGCTCATAAATCTCTTTTTATAAGATTTTAAACTCTTATCTCTCCATATTTTTAATCACCCAATCTACTTCAGATTTATGTTTTTTTTTTTTTTTAATATCCAACCGAAAGTCGGTTGGGTTCGTAAATTTTCACCCACCCAATTATATTCTTAATATTTTGGTAAACATTTCGGAGTAATTAATGTTGGCATTATACGTTTGCGGTGTAAATCTGTAACGCGTGAACCTAATGACGAGACCGCAAGTCGACTCCGTCTGTTATGGCGGTGACAGAGCAACCGCCTGCTTACGTATATGTTGGTCCATATACATATGATATATCCGACGGCTAGTATTGCGCCGAACATCAATTCCTCCCATCATCCCCACCGTCAATTGTGATTTTCCCATGAAGTAAAATATATATTATATCATCCGACCTCAACTGTCAAAACCGCGTAAGAACGTGCTTTACAAAAAAAGGCCCACCAATCAGAGAATGCCAGCGAAGAATTTAAAAAAGCAACTTAATTAAGCACAGCCCCACTCTGCCCCTGCAATATATAATATAATATAATAGAATTCCATAAATGCCCACCTTACGAGCATATAATTACGAAGATGGGATCATCAATCCAAGACGAGCGATATGAAACGTGAACTGAGAAAAAAGCAACCTGTAAAGTAATTCTCTAATTCAATGAATGGTTCATTAACTTAACTACCTGCATTGAAGACTATATTCTGCGCGTGCAAGCTTCTCTACACCCTAATATTTTAATTTATTGTCCAACCGAACCAACTCAAGTGGTAAGGACGACTTATGATTTTGATGATCACAAGCTTACGAGTTCGATTACTTAACATTACGCAGGTAATACCAGGAGCGCGTCAATGGGCAGACGACTTTCACTCCTTTGGGTTTGGTGCCGTACTATGGTATCCAAAGTGACGCGATGGTAGCTGGAGTCTTTGGATTATAAAAAAATATATATTCTTAGTTTATTAAGTATTAACTTTTATTATTGAAACAAAAATTATTAAGTTCATGTTAGTTTTAGGGGGGAGGGGGAAGTAAATTTATACTATTAATTAAAAGAATTTGATCATTAATTACAGTTTTTAACTTGCATATTTTGATCTAAACATGTGTTGTTTTTTGTTCCACATTGGTACAAAAGTTTCATATTAGTAGAAAAGTTGTTTTGAATTTATTTTCTTTGTTTGTCCCACATTAGTAAGAAGTGTTTTTTGAACTTGAGATTAAAGTTATATAAAGAGCTCAACTCTCCATTTGTAAAACACATCTCAAAGTTGTACTTTGTCAAGAAGTAGTAAATTGATCGTCGGCGCTTGAGGACGTAGGTAATTCTGTACCGAACCTTGTTAAATTTTTGTCTTATTCTTTTTATTGTCTTTTATTATTAGTTTCTGCATTACTTTAGTTTTTTATATATTCAATAGCATTAATTGTAATATTGGTTTTTGGCACAAGTGGGGTATCCGACACAACAATTGGTATCAAAGTTAGGTTGAATAGTGTCAATACGGAGGTGTTCCTCTTTTAGGATCTTTGATTCCACATTTGATGCCTAAGAAAGACATTGTCTAAGCGAGTGCTCAGAGACCATTGCGGCTCAGTCGCTCCCTTGAGGTTGGCTTGGTCAAAATAGAATTTAATAGGTTAAAATAGAATAGACACAATTGGTACGTAATATTCATTCTAGGCCTTTTGCTTTGTTAGTTGCTATTGAATATATAGAAGATGGCAGAAATTGCAGTAGAAGAAACTTTGTCCACACGAATTCCAACCCCAACAGCTTCGACATCATCGTCAAAGGCAATAGCTAATGCTTGGTTTGAGGTGGAGAAATTTGATGATATCAATAATTTTGGAATATGACAATGTGAGGTGATGGACATCTTGTATTGGCAAGAATTATATATTGCTTTGGCTGATAAACTAGTGGATATAGGTGACAAAGATTAGGAAAAGATCAATTGTCAGGCATGCGGTACAATTAGTCTGTGTCTCGGTAAGAATCAGAAATATTGTGGTATGAGGGAGACATCTGCAAAGAAATTGTGGAAAACATTGGAAGATATATTTATGACCAAAAGTTTGGAAAATCGGCTTTATTTGAAAAAGAAATTATTTCGCTTCCAATATCAACCAGGTATTTCTATTAATGACCACATAAATGCTTTCAATAAAATTTTGGCCGATTTGTTAAATTTGGATAAAAAGGTGAAAGATGAGGATAAAACCATATTGTTACTGAATTCTCTCCTTGATGATTATGAACATCTGACCACCACTTTATTGTATAGGAAAGATAAAGTTACTTTTGATGTTGTTTGTACTGCATTGATTAGTACTAAATGCAGAAAGAATGATCAAAGGGTCCATAAAGAAACAGCAGAAGCACTAACAATAAAGGGACATTCTCAAAGTCGTATGCCTAGACGGAGGAGTAAATCTCATGGGAGGAGTAAATCTCGTGGGAGACTTGTTAAAGATGAATGTGTCTTTTGTCATGAGAAAGGACATTAGAAGAAAGAATGTCCTAAATTACAGCAAAAGAATAAGGGCAAAGCATATTATAATGCCAATATAGCTAATGATGATGGAAGTGAGTCAGATTTTTCTCTTGTTAGAACATCTTCGTCACATTTTTTTGGTGAGTGGATTTTGGATTTTGGTTGTTCCTATCACATGTGTCCCAATAGGGAATGCTTTTCTAATTTTGAAGAATTAGATGGTAGGGTTGTTTTTATGGGAAATGATAATACTTGTAAAACAACTGGAATAAGATCAATACAGTTGAAATGTCAAGATGAAACTATTAAAACCTTGACTGATCTTAGGTATGCTCCAAGCCTAAAGAAAAATCTGATTTCATTGGGTGTCTTAGAATCTAAAAGGTTCACTATCACTTTAAAAGATGGAGTCTTAAAGATTAAATTAGGTGCGCTAGTGGTGATGAAAGGAATAAGGAAAAATAACTTATATTATTTACAAGGTAGTACAATTATTGGCTTAGTAGCTATTGTTTTGAGAAAAATGTTGGTTCAGATACAACCAGGTTATGACATATGCGATTGACACATGCAGTAGAAAAATCTTTGCAACAATTATCTATGCGGGGTTTTTTGAAGGCTGCAAAGGTGTGTAAACTTGAATTTTATGAGCAATGTATTTTGGGAAAACATACTAGAGTGAAAGGCACTACAATCCACCAGACTGAAGGTATTTTAGACTACATCCATACATATGTATAGAGGCCCACAAAAAGGGCTTCATTGGGTGGTATGCATTATTTTGTCACTTTTGTTACTAATTTTTTCAGGAGAGTTTGGGTGTATTCTATGAAGCATAAAAATGAAGTGTGTGATATTTTCCTTAAGTAGAAAAAATTAGTTGAAACTCAAACTGGCAGAAAGATTAAACGGCTTAGATAAGATAATGGAGGTGAATACAAGAATGACCCGTTTATGAAGGTTTGTCAAGATGAAGGTATTGCTCAAAACTTCACATTTAGAGATACCCCACAGTAGAATGGGGTGATAGAGCGCATGAATTGTACTTTACAGGAAACAGTTCAATGTATGTTGTCTAATGCTGGGTTAGACAAAAAGTTTTGGGCTGAGACTGTTAGATATGCATGTCATCTCATCAACCGTCTACCATCATTTGTAATAGGGGGAAAAACATCCTATGAGATATGGTCTGGAAAGCCTGCTAGTGATTATGATTCTTTACATGTTTTTGGTACTATGACTTATTATCATGTTAAAGAATCTAAGTTAGATCCAAGAGCCAAGAAAGCAATATTCTTGGGAATAAGTGCAGGAGTGAAAGGATACCATATTTGGTGTCTAGAGATGAAAAAAATAATTTTAAGCAGGGATGTGACTTTTAATGAACTTGTGATGATGAAGAAAACAATACACAAGGAGTCATGAGTTGAAGAGAATACTAGTGGTACGCAACAACAGGTGGAGGTTGAGACAATTTTGGGAAATTTAGTAAGAAATGAGACTACACAAGGTAACTCTATAGTTACAGTGGGGAATAGTGTACAAGAAGAGGAGATTTCAACTCGAGAATCTTCACAGCAATAAGAATCAATTGTTTCTCAAAGGCCAAGACGAGAAATTCAAAAACTTGCTCAGTATACTGATATAGTGGCCTATGCACTTCCAGTTATGGCTGATAATGTTCCTTACACTTTCAAAGAAGTAATGAGGAACTCTGAACCAGACAAGTGGAAAAGAGCAATGGATGAAGAAATGCAGTCTCTTCATCAGAATCAGACTTGGGAGCTAGCCCAGCTGCACAAAGGTAAGAAAGCAATTGGTTGCAAATGGGTTTATGTAAAGAAAGAAGGATTTCTAGATGCAAATAATGTTCGCTTCAAAGTTAGATTGATAGCTATGGGCTATGCACAGAAGGAAAACATTGATTATAATGAGGTGTTTTCTCTAGTTGTTAAACATTCTTCCATTCGAATTTTGTTGGCTTTGGTAGCACAATTTGATCTTGAAGTAGTTCAGCTTGATCTAAAAACTAAATTTTTATATGGTGATTTGGAAGAGGAAATCTATGACTCAGCCAGATAGATTTCAGGTTGCTGGAAAATAAAATTAGGTATGTAAACTTGGGAAATCTTTGTATGGTTTAAAACAGTCTCCAAGACAGTAGTACAAATGATTTCATTAGTTTATGATGGGTAACAAGTACATTAGAGATAAACATGATCATTGTGTCTATTTTTGCAGACTACAAAATGGATCTTTTATATATTTACTCTTGTATGTTGATGATATGTTGATAGCTTCAAAGAACAGGGAAAAAATCAACAAGTTGAAAAGTCAGTTAAATCAAGAGTTTAAGATGCAAGATCGTAGTGAAGCAAAGAAGATACTTGGCATGGAGACTCGTAGAGACGGAATGAGAGGAAGAGTTAGTTTATCTCAGAAATAGTAATTGAAAAAGGTAGTATAGAGTTTTGGCATGTCTGAGCAGTCAAAACCAGTAAGCACTCCTCTTGCTCCTTATTTCAAATTTAGTATAACTTTATCTCCTAAATCAGATGAGGAACGTAAGTATATGTCACAGGTTCCTTATGCAAGTATAGTTGGAAGTCTAATGTATGCAATGGTTTGTACTAAACTTGATATTTCACAAGTTGTTAGTATGGTGAGCAGGTATATGCATGATCTGGGTAAAGGACATTGGTAAACTGTGAAATAGATTTTGAGATATATTATGAATACGATTGATGTTGGTATAGTATTTTAGAAAAATAATACTATTGATCAACGAGTTGTTGGATATGTGGATTCTAATTTTGTAAGAGACCTGGAAAAACATCGATCAACTACTGGATATGTTTTTACATTTGTTAATGGTCCACTGAGTTGGAGTTCTACCTTACAGTCTACCATTGCCTTGTCTACAACAGAAGCAAAGTACATGGCAGCTTTAGAGGCTATTAAGGAAGCTATTTGGTTGCAGGATTTACTTGAAAATTTGGGAGTTGTTTAGAAGCACATTGTTGTGTTCTGTGATAGCCAGAGTGCTATTCATTGGAGAAGAACCAAGTCTACAATGCACGAACGAAACACATCGACGTTCGGTTTCATTTTATGCGGGATATTATTGATGGAGGCAAGATACTTTTTCAGAAGATTGCTACAGCTAAAAATCCCGCAGATATGTTAACCAAGATTGTGACAACAATCAAGTTCAAACATTGTTTGGATTTGATCAATATCCTGCAAGTCTGAATATTTTTTGGAAGGCGTCGATGATGTGGAACTCCAGAGAATGTTGGTGACTGAAAAATTTGTTGAATTTATCGTTAAGGCAAGTCTGAATATTTTTTGGAAGGCGCCGATGATGTGGAACTCTAGAGAATGTTGGTAACTGAAATTTTTTTTGAATTTCTCATCAAAGTGGAGATTTGTGTTTTTTGTCTCACATTAGTAGAAAATTTTCACATTGGTAGAAAAGTTGTTTTGAATTTTTTTCTTTGTTTGTTGATTGGTGAGAGGTGTTTTTTGGACTTGAGGTTGAAGCTATATAAAGAGCTCAACTCTCCATTTGTAAAACACACCTCAAAGTTGTACTTTGTCAAGAAATAGTGGATTAATCGTCGGCGCCCGAGAACATAGGTAATTTTGTACCGAACCTCATTAAATTCTTGTCTTGTTCTTTTTATTGTCTTTTATTATTAATTTCTGCATTACTTTAGTTTTTTATATATTCAATAACATTAGTTGTAGTATTGGTATTTGACACAAATGGGGTGCCCGACACAACAACATGTTCAAAACAACTCCTTTTTTTCATAAAATTTACTCTATCAAAACTCGAGTTAATTCAAATTAAAGTTATATAATATATAATAATCACAAAGTATTAAAAACTAAGTCACACACTTATTAATTCTTTTAATCAATCAGTGATATCCTTTGGACTAAAAATAGAACTAGTCAATATATGGAGTAGTATCATTTATACGACCATTATATTTGGTAGAAAAGAAAATTAGGAAGACAAAATTGGGTGGGTGAAAAGTAGAAAAAAAACACGCATTTTACTATAAACCTAGCGATGATAATAATGTAAGAGGAAAGATGAAAAGCTTTTACTCAAACATAAGAAAACTATTCTTAGTGCGATAATTATATGAGGAAATGGGATTTGAAGAAATATTGTAGGACAAGTTATATGATTTCACTAAATTGTTCATTTATCAAAATATATGAATTATTAGCTTACTGTCCCAAACAAAGTCTCTCTTACCAACCAAACGAATTGTGAAAAAAAAAAAAGAATTACTTTCAGAAGACACTATTGGCACCATTAAAAAAAAAAAAAAACCCTTCTAGTGCTATTATTTTTTTTCTCCCACAATAAAATGATAATTTTATCTGCTCTTTATTTATTTATTTATTTGTTTATTTGTTTGTTTTCAGTTGTAAAGTGAAAATCAACAAATAAAAGTTAAAATCAAGGGGTCATATTGTTCATTTAATATATTAAAAATAAATGTGGAGTGTTTGTAGTTTTTTTTTTTTTTTTTTTTCGGATTGCCAATAGATCCTTTCTTATTTCTTTTCTTCCACTTTAATCTTTTCATGCCTCTTTATCATGTATCTTTTCAATGAGGTCATAGAAAGCAAAGTCAACCCATAGTGCAATGTTTAGTTGATACATTGAAAAAGAATGGGCGCACAATGGAATGAAATGAAAATTATATGGTGAACATATATAAAAATATAAAGAAAATTTTTATTTCATTTTTGCATACTAAACAACTCATGAGATAATTTTGAAATTACTGTAATAAATGTGCATAAACTTCTTATAATTCTGATATAGACTTCTTTAAAATTTTATAACAAAACTATATGGATATAATATTTATTTATTTCAAATTTATTGGCCTTAGTCATGCTTTGCTAGTTCTTATTTATGTAATTTGTTTTAATATAAAGTAAAAGGGATGCATGAAATATTAAGATTGAACATAAAAGAGAATTTGCTAGTTAAGGGATGTGGTGCTCTATCCTTAGGGTGAATTTCACCCTCCAAGACTATATAGAAGGCTCATCGTCTACTACTTCCAAGATATAACAACTCTAATCTATCATAGAGTCAGGACAACTTTATTGTTGCTTGAGAATTTAGGTATACTCCCAAAGGGGGTGAATTGGGTTTTTTTTTTTAAATTTCTTTGTAACTTAAGTTTGTAAATATGTTTAAGTATTACCCTTTTCAATTTAATTCCAATAACCACACAATCAATCTCATAACTTCAATATTCAGAATCATAATTGTTCTTCAACAATGAATATTAACAATAAGAATAATTTCAGATATTTGATTTTATAAAACTTGCAACTTTCCTTCAATGGAACAATTAATTTAACAAAATTAACTTCAATTGTGATATTCAAAAATCAGTATTCAATTTTACTCTTACTTTGTTGAACCAATCAATGATAAACAATATAGTTTCTTGATTTTAAGTAAGAACCAAAATCAATATTTCAACAACTTCCAATATGCAGCAAGTTCTCAATAAACATACACGCGGATTATAAACATGCAATAAAATGAAGAGATTAGGGAAGAAGAGTTGAAGACTAGATTTTTTACAAGGTTCGGCTAGAAGCTTACGTCCTTACCCCAAGCAACACGCTGTGAGGATTTTCCTTTCCCAACTTTGTTACCAGGTGAAGTTTCAACATCTTTCCCTCAAAGGTGGAGTTTGCCTCTCTAACGAGAATCCCCTCTCGCTAGGCAACGATCCAACAATCCTGAATAGTCAAGAAAACAAGAAATAAAGAGCAACTCTTGTTCATACAAGTAAAGCTCTCAATTAGAGCAGATTTATACAATTGAAATATAATATACTTCAACAATAAACAATATAGAAAAGTGAAGCTTAATAGAATATCACCAAGGTTCTTATTTGAATTGAAATTATCAGTACAAAAGATCATAAAACCATGGGTTGTTTCAGCAAAAGCACAACTTTACTTCAGATAAAATATTTTAGCAGGAGAACTTTGAATTTGTAATTTGTATGTGCTTGATTGTTGTGTATAATTTATGAAAATAACAAGTATTTATAGAGTAGTAAAACTTATTACCGTTGTCCCCAAGTTACTTGTCGTATTTCCCAAGTTTTCTCCAAGTTTGGGAGTCAAGAAATTAGTTTTGGAAACTTTCCCTCACTGTTTAAAAGTTAAAACAAGAACTTCAATCGACTGTGACCTAAGGGTCACTCGCCTATGCCTTTTAAGTTTAGCGTATTTTGAAAACACAGTGTTGAGTTAGTCGACTATGACCTAAAAAGTCAATCGCCTGTCTTAGCTCTGTTTAGTTAACATTGTCAGCATAAAAATGTCAGTAGCTTGATTAAATTCCATCAGACGCCTGTCCTTGTAGCTTATATGTTTGTAAAAACTTTGACTTTAACTTTTAATCTTGGAAAACTTAAATGGGATTTTTCTTTTAAAAATATTTTCCATGGTTTTCAAAAACAAGTCTCTAAGTCAACTATTGTTCCTAAGAGCTTCAAACATCCATATTGAAATTGTGAAGTACTTACATGAGACTTCTTATAAACTATAACTTTCTAAGCACTAAGTCTTCGTGCATTTGCTCCCATTCCTTGTGTCTATCTTGAGGTCTTTCTTCAATTAACTTTAGCTTCATCATAACTCATATCTCTAAGCATAATCATCTTTCAATCTCTTTAAACACTTGATCTTGATCTATATGAAAGCATTTGAGTCCTGAAACTTAACTTAACCAAACATGTTAAGTACCTTTGACTTGTTATCATCAAAATAAGATTCTAAACCTTGTTAGGCCAACATTGCTTATAAAGCTAGATAAAGAAAATTTAAGTAAATGAATAAATGTAGGTTGTTTGTGCACATCTGTAAAGCGTAATATGAGAATGTCATGTAAGAAATCTAAATGCTGCTATTAGACAAACTTATGATCTTCATCACATGATCTTCACATACGTGTATAATCTATAATGCGGAAAACATAAAATATACATACCGGGATCATTCATGGCGAATACAAACTAATAAAAATGCTTGTAGAAATAATAGAAATTGTTTCTCTCGCTTCACCCCAATCTCTTTTCATACTCCACCAGATTTATGGGAATATGACTAATGAACAGAGACCTAAGGCAAAGAGAGGACAATTCCTATATGCCTTACTTTTAATCTATTCTATTACTTTGTAGAATATCTTAACCATCATACTACTCCCCATAACAATAGCAATATATATAGATACATAGGAAACTCTTCAACTTCCAGCCATTATATCTCACATTAGTTAATTCATAGATAAAACTTTTCATTTTAGATAAGACCTTTCATGTCCCTTATCATAAGTCATTTCATTTCCCTTATCATATGGTGCACTTATCTTTCATGTGTTATTCATGTTGGACATATCCTTTGGGATATAATCCAACACTCTCCCGCTTGGCCCATATGAATGACTTTAATTTGGATTAACCATATAACCATAATATGTGCAAAATTGTCAACTTATACATACTTTTAGTGAGATTACCATAATATTATAATTAAACAACCTTCTAACACGAGTTATGGTGGTAAATATCATTAAAGCGACATCTTCCCTTCCATGTACTACTATTCTAGAAAATCATTAAACTATAATCCATAATAGGAAGTAACCATAATGTCCCTATAATGTCTTTGTCAAAGACCATTCCTGTCAACAATGATCCATCTCCAAAATTACGTAATTGATGGTAAACAAGAAACAATGTTCAGAAACACCATTAGTGATATCAACATACATTTTATAAAACAAAACATAAAGATCCACAATTATACATTAGAGATTACAACAACGACCCATGTGATCAGCATGTTCCCTAAATGTCTTTGGTGCCAACCCCTTAGTAAAAGGATTTGCTATCATGAGCTCAATCCTAATATGTTCTATAACCACTGTTTTTTTTTTTTTCTTAACTTCCTCCTTAACGGCCAAATATTTGAGCTCCATGTGTCTATCAGATCTAACAATTTTCACCTTTCTGTCTAATTGCCTTTCAATTTCATTTACATAAATCTCCAAAGTGTTTATCGATTGAGATTTATCATGTAGCAAGTAGAGTAGATATATTCATAACATGAAAAATCATCGATAAGAGTGATGAAATATCTATCATTACTGAAGGTATTTACGTCAAAGGGTCCACATATATCAATGTGTATAATTTCTAGAAGCTGAGTGTTCCTTGTGGCTCCTTTCTTTGTGTGTCTTGTCTGCTTTCCTTTAGTACAATCTACACAAATGTTAAAGTTAGTGAAATCTAAATCTGGAAGAATTTCACTCTTTACTAATCTTTCTAGTCTTTCTTTGGAAATATGACCTAATCGTTTATGCCATAAGTAAGCAGATCGTTCATTCACTAAACTTCGTTTAGTGCCAATACTATAATGCGAGGTTAAAAGTGTTTCAGCATGATGATTGTCAAGTTTTAACTTATATAATCCTTCACAAAGCATACCACAACCAACCATACAGACATCCTTAAATAAACTAAAAAAAAAACTTTATTAAAATTACAAGTGTACCCAGAAACATCCAATTTAGATAATGAAACTAAATTCTTAGAAATACTAGGAACATAAAAAGTCTAATATAAATCCAAACAATAACTAGTGTCTGGGATTAAACGATAAGTCCCGACAGCTTCAACTGGTACTTTTATTCTGTTCCCTATGAAGATAAACTTCTCATTCGGGTTTATGTTCTGAATTGTAAGAAATCTCTGCATCATATTAGAAACATGAGTTGTACATCTAGAATCAATCCACCAAGTATTATAAAGAACTTCAGTTAAATTCAATTCGAAACATACATAAGATCTAGGCTTACCCTTCCTTTCAAACCAAGCTTTCCGTTGTAAGCAGTACTTCTGGTAATGTCCAGGTTTTCCACATAAACGACATGTCCTTACTTGATACCTTCTTCTGGATATGAGAAGAGGATTCATTATCCTTCAAAGATCCTTTCCCCTTTCCATGCTTCTTTGCTTTCATTTCAACTCCTTGATTGTTCACATAATGAATAGATTGAATTCCTTTATTGTTCAGTCATGTTTCCTCTTGAACTAACATACTGTGCAACTCATGCACATTCCATTTATCTTTCATGGTGTTATAGTTCATTTGAAGTAGTCCATACTCATTAGGTAACGAGTTTAAAATGAACTGAACAAGAAAATTTTCATTCACATCCATTCCCAAAGTCTTAAGTTTTGCTGCAATATTTGTCATTTCAACAACATGCTCATGCATAGTATGTGAATCATCAAACTTTATGGTGGTTAACATACCCATTAATGTCCCAGCAAGAGACTTATCTGCTGTTTGGGAACGCTCTCCCACAAACTTTAAAAACTCTTTAGCACTTTCAGTTTTGAGAATAGCTATCTTGATGTTATTTGCAACACTCATTCGCATAAACATCAAACTTAACTTGTTTGAGCTTTCCCAATTAATATAATAAGTTATTTCTTCAGCACTGCTAGAATCAGTAATAGAAGTAGTTTGATCACTTAAGAGTGTCAAATCAAGATCTAATACACCAAGGTGAAATTGAACTTGTTCACTCCAATTAGCAAAATTCAACCCATTAAACATTGGAACAGATGAAGCATGCAAGTGTAACGATCCAGGCACAGGCACTGCAAAAATTAACCGTACTTAATGCTTTGAATGAAATATTTATAAGATCACAAACATAAATATATTAATGTTTTCCTTTGGGAAAACACTAAAGTAAAGAGCTTTAAAATGATGCTAATTAAATTTTAAATTTTTAACATTACTTTGGTAACATTATATGCACTCATTATAAGTATCTATTATCTTTGGATAAATAAATAAAATAATAATAATAATATTACCAAAACATTATCCTTATATTATAAGAACAATTAATCAACTTTTGGGTGATTCTTGATATCTTATAATAATTTAATATCATTGTAGTATCAAACATATGAGTACTTTACTTAATGATTTAATTACTTTGGTGATTAAAATCAAAATACTTTATAACATCAAAATGTTAAAATATTGTGAGTAATGTAAACATGTTAACATCATTCTATATATTTACTATCACATCAGACATTTTGTGCCATCATTATTATTACATTTTTTTTAAAGAAGTATCATGATAGAAAAGAATTCAACACAGTGCACATAAAATAAATTTGGAGACGTGTTGCATCGGGAAATTTTCTTGTGATTGTTTTGTAGTTGGTTCAATGGTGATATTTTCATTACGAAGTGATAGATCACCATATTGTTGTTCAATGATATCATACTGTTCAATAACTGAAGGAACAATAATATCTGTTAAAGGTCTAGATATCGGAATGGGAACCCATATCACTTTAATGACCACATTACATGATATATCACTTCCACTAATTTCATCATTCTCAATGAACTTTGAATTACCAGTTTCAACAATTCTCATACTGTGATGACACCTTTTGCTGAGGTGACGCTGATGACGTGGTAGTGGGGCTCAGTGATGATTGTGTTAAATTATACCAAGTCAATTCCCATGTATGTGGGGAGTCACAATGGACCGCTTTAAGTCCCACTTTTCTAGACAAAATTTTCTTTAGATACGTAATTAGCACAATATACCACAGAATCGGCCATAACGTAAACTATCGATCTTATCGTAAACTAGTCTTTAAAAGTAGATAATTAATCATACACGCTTAAATACAATCACCCAACTATAAGAATTTTACATGCTTACTTGTATGTAAAATTCGAAAATTCATGCATGCATAAATACAATTGATCACCCAATATAAATATGTAAGTGACCCAAAGCTAAGAACCATGCATCTTCTTTTTTTTTCCCCAAAATTCTCGCATTAAAGCATGTGGAGCATGTGGTTCAGCAATAAGACTTTACTGAGCAATTGATCATATCTTTTGTTCAATTCACAACTAAATTAATTTACTCCCCAAAATACTAGTAGATAAACACCCAACAATCACTTTACATCTCGGGCAGCGAGATTTAGAATCTTGATCTTAAGAACATAAAATCTCATAAATCCAGCAAATATCATATAAATTTTTTTTAATAATCATATATTATATTAATTTTTTTTTTCGATTCTAGAAAAATATCATGAACACAAATTTTTATACGAAACAATAACGAGATTGTAAGGGGTTAATGAAAATAATCTTTATCATGCAAGGAAGATCACAATAATTCTAACATGGCTTTGATACCACATGTAAGAAATCTAAATGTTACTATTAGACAAACACAGGATCTTCATCATCATGATCTTCATCATCATGATCTTCACATACGTGTATAATCTATAATGTGGAAAACATAAAATATACATACCGGGATCGTTCATAGAGAATACAAACTGATAAGAACGCTTGTAGAAACCATAGAAATCGTTTCTCTCGCTTCACCCCGATCTCTTTTCGTACTCTACCAGATTTATGGGAATATGACTGATGAACAGAGAGTTAAGGAAGAGAGAGGACAATTCCTATATGCCTTACTTTTAATCTATTCTATTACTTTGCAAAATATCTTAACCATCATACTACTCCCCATAAAAATAGCAATATATATAGATTCATAGGAAACTCTTCAACTTCTAGCCATTATATCTCACATTAGTTAATCCATAAACAAGACTTTTCATTTTAGATAAGACTTTTCATTTCCCTTATCATAAGTCATTTCATTTCCCTTATCATATGGTGCACTTATCTTTCATGTGTTATTCATGTAGGACATATCCTTTGGTATATAATCCAACATTGTGTTGTATTTTGGAAGTCACTAACCAAAGACTCAGTTTTGTCTTGGGTGATCATGGTTGATCAAGTAATAAGGTGGGTTAGATGTCAATTAAGGCACAAGGCAATCATCCAAGTAATGTGAATCACTTATCATGCACCCAATTGCCCTAGGGACCAGGGAAGGTCACCCAGGCAAGGAAAAACACACTTACCACCCAACCATCCAAAGAATTATAATTGGCCACGTAGTTCTCAGAGGTCGCCTAGTCATCCAAGGACAAAAGGTCACCCAATCATCGAGTAAGAGAGTTCTCCTAATTAGTAGAGACAAAATTTGCCCAGTTAGACAAGCATCAATCATAGTGATTCACGACATGAGAGTTTTATCAAATGTAGTAACTAGGCCCTTTAATATTTAAAAATGACCTAAATTTATAATTAGGATTAGTGTTTAGAAATATCTTGAATTTATGATTAGGACTAATGTCCTAAATATATGATTTGTAATCATAGAATTGATGTAGGTTTGACTTGAAAGAGACAAAAATATATATGTGTAATTTCTATTTTAAATGGACCTTCAACCATTTTTTTTACAAACAAACATTATACAATTAGTTTAGTGCTAAGCAAACTCTCTCTCTCTCTCTCTCTCTCTCTCTCTCTCTCTCTCTCTCTCTCTCTCTCTCTCTCTCTCTCTCAATTTCCCTCTGCCTTTATTTCTTTTCTAACTTTTTCCCCTTTTCTAACCTTAGTATGTTCATCTCCCTCCTTTCTACAAACTTCTATGAATTCTATTAATGTTGTTGTGCCTACCCTATTCCAAAAGGTATCCATGTGTAATAAAGCACTATCCTAAAATCTTCTGACATAAGGGTTGGTATAACGATCCCAACTCATCCACAATTGTTGGGAATTGAATTTTTATGAATGAGAAAACTTATATATTACTCATTGTGTGAAAGTAAATTTGGTAAAGTGATTATGGCCTTCATAAGAGTTTTTGTAGATACATTACGGACGCATGGTTAGATGCATACATAAATGTAATAAGAGATACATATATAGATGCACAAATAGATGCAATCATATATGCAATGACATATGTATACACAAATGCAAGTATAAATGTTGTTACAACTACAAATATAGATTTAGATACAAATGCATATATAGAAGCAATGTCAAATGCACTTGCAGATGTAGGATTATTGGAGTGGTTTGCGTAACATGTTTTTTTTGTCATATTTAAATATGAGAAAACACCTAAATATTTGTTAGGTTTACATGGGAAACATGGAAGATTCAAACGATCAGATCGATGCTAGATCAAAATTTGAATTTGCCTAAAAAATTCAAATTCCCCTGGCAAACTATAAACTCTATATCTGATTTGATAAGCTACTACTATTAGGGTCATATGATAGGAAGTAAGAATAGTGACCGTTGTTCATAAATGCAAATCTAATAGCTTTTGGAGGTCTATATGTTGTGTAATGAACAAGTATGAAAAGAAAAAGACTTTATGTATAGAGTGATTCATCCAAGTTGAAGAATTAATTTAAATTACATACATCTAGCTAGGAAAAGCTTAATGTTAATCTGGTTGATTTGTAATTCCTATTATATTTTCGATTCAAAGAGAGATCATTGTAATATCTAGCAATAGGCTAAGATAACTTTAGTAGCACTTGAAAGAATATCAAAATTGTTAAATGACCTAAGAGTTGTAGGATATTTTTTTATTTCTAGGATTATATCCCAAAGTAGACTGAGTTCTTGATGTGTGATTGCTCGAAGTCTTGACAAGATTGTCAAGAGGGTAAGTGGGTAGTTGGCTTGAGTGGGATGGTTGTCCTGATGTGTGAGTCTAGATGAGGCTTGAGATTGTAAAGGAATTGAAGTATTAAACCCAAGGAGGGTAAGTTATTGACACACACTCCTTTTAACACAGTTATTAATTCATGGAATTGCACATCTTAATTTTTAATTTAGTTATTTATCGTTGAAATGTGGAGTTCATTATGTATATGTGCTCATCCTAAGTTTTGTGAGGAGTGGAGGGTTTGAATCTATCAATGTATAAAAAACTAGTGATAACAAATGCAAAGTATAAAAAACTGAGTCAAACACTTATTAATTCTTTTAATCTATCAATGTCATAACTTTGGACTAAAAATAGAACTAGTCAATTTATGGACTAGTGTCATTTATAAAACCATTATGTTTGATAGAAAAGAAAATTAGGAAGACAAAAATGGGTGGGTGAAAAGAAGAAAAAAAGAAAACACGCATTTTACTTGTAAATCTAGCGATGAGAATAATGTAAGAGGAAAGAAAGTAGGAGAGATGGAAAGCTTTTGCTCAAACATAAGAAAACTATTCTTAGTGTGACAATTATATGAGGAAACAGGGTTTGAAGAAATATATTAGGACAAGTGATATGATTTCACTAAATCGTCCATTTATCAAAATATATGAATTATTAGCTTACTCTCCCAAACAAAGTAAAAGAATAATTTTCATTTTTTTCATTATCATCATCATCATCTCTCCTACTAAACATGCATTTAATTGTGAAAAAAAATATATAGTTTTAGAAGACACTATTGGCACTGTAAAAAGAACAAAAAAACAATAACTATTAGCGCTTTATTATTTTTTTCTCACGCAATAAAATGACAATTTTGTCAACTCTTTATTTATTTTATTTATTTATTTATTTGTTTGTTTGTTTGTTTGTTTTTACTTTCAAAGTGAAAATCAACAAATAAAGGTTAAAATCAGGGGTCATATTGTTCATTTAATACATTAAAATGTGGAGCGTTTGTAGTATTTAGTTATTTTTTGGATTGCCAATAGATCCTACCTCTTTTTTCTTCCACTTTCATCTTTTCATGCCTCTTTATATGGTGATACATTGCAATGTTTAGTATCTTTTCAATGAGGCCATACAAAACAAAGTCAACCTACAATGCAATGTTTAGTTGATACATTGAAAAGTAATGGGTGCACAATGGAATAAAATAAAAATTATATGGTGAACATATATAAAAATATAAAGAAAATTTTCATTCCATTTTTGCATACTAAAAAACTCATAAGATAATTTTGAAATTGCTCTAATAAATGTGCATCAGTTTCTTATAATTTTGATAGACTTCTTTAAAAATTTTATTGCAAAACTATATTGATATAAAATTTATTTCTTTCAAATTTATTAGCTTAAGTCATGCTTTGCAAGTTCTTATTTACGTAAATTGTTTTAATATCCAGCAAAAGGGATGCATGAAATATTAAGATTGAACATAAAAGAGAATTTGCTAGTTAAGGGATGTGGTGCTCTATCGTTAGGGTGAAGTCCCCCCTCCAAGACTATATCGAAGGCTCATCAACTACTACCTCCAAGATATAGCAACTCTTCTATCATAGAGTCAAGACAACTTTAGTGTTGCTTAAGCTAGATAAGAAATTTAAGTAAATGAATAAAGTAGGCTGTTTGTGCAATCTTTGTGCACATTTGTAAAGCGTAATGTAAAAAGTTCATGTTGTATTTTGGAAGTCACTGACCAAAGACTCAGTTGTGTCTTGGGTGATCATGGTCGCCCAAGTAAGGTGGGTTAGATGTCACCTAACGCACAAGGCAATCATCCAAGTAATGTGAATCACTTATCACCCAATTGCCCTAGGGACTAGGGAAGGTCACCAAGGCAAGACAAAACACACTTACCACCCAACCATCCAAAGAATTATAATTGGCCACATAGTTCTTAGAGGTTGCCTAATCATCCTTGGACAAAAAGTCACACAATTATTGAGTAAGAGAGTTCTCCTAATTAGCAGAGACAAAAGTTGCCCAGTTAGACAAGCATCAATCATAGTCATTCATGGCATGAGAGTTTTATCAAATGCAATAACTAAGCCATTTAATATTTAAAAATGACTTAAATTTATAATTAGGAATAGTGTTTAGAAACATCCTGAATTTATGATTAGGATTAAAGTCCTAAATTTATGATTTGTAATCATAGAATTGATGTGGTTTGACTTGAAAAAGACATAAATATATGTAATTTCTATTTTAATTGGACCTTCAACCATTTTTTAACAAACATTATACAAATAGTCTAGTGCTAAGCAAACTCTCTCTCTCTCTCTCTCTCTCTCTCTCTCTCTCTCTCTCTCTCTCTCTCTCTCTCTCTCTCTCTCTCTCTCTCTCTCTCTCTCTCCTTCTCTTTTTCAATTTCCCTTTGCCTTTATTTCTTTTTAAAATTTTTCCCCTCTTCAAACCTAAGTATACTCATCTCCTTCCTTCCTACAAACTTCTACGAATTCTATTAATGTTTTTGTACCTTCCTTATTCCAAAAGATATCCATGTGTAATAAAGCACTATCCTGAAACCTTCTAAGATAAGGGTTAGTATAACTATCCCAACATGTCCACAACTATTGGGAATTGAATTTTGATGAATGAAAAATCTTATATATTACTCATTGTGTGAAAGTAAATTTGGTAAAGTGATTATATCCTTTATAAGAGTTTGGACAGATATGTTAGCCTAAGTGGCTACATGATCCTAATTGTCGTATTTTGATGATAACAACCCATTAGTGGTTCTAAGTTTAACTAATATTTGCATACTAAGTTGTGGCATGTATAAGTGGCGAAATCATATAGATACGGGTTTTAGTGCAAAGATCGAGTGGACATTCAAGAAGGAAAGATCAAAGTGGACAATCACTCGAAAGAACTCAAGCACAACCAACAAAGCAAATGTAAAGACATAATATAATAAGGGAGTGTTTGGGATAGGAAATATTGTAACCCTTGTACTTCTGATTTGGGCAAGTTTATTTAGTAAGAGTTGAGCAAATTGCATGTCCATACTAGTTTATAAGAACTTATAGGATTTCACTAAGTCATAAGTTTTATACTCATGGTTTTCAAAGACAAAATAAAGGGTTTAACAAAAATATCCTATACTTAAATGTATTTTTATATAGGACAAGTTTTAAATCATATTAGTATTTTAATCTTTTAAAAACTTGGTCCCGGTTGGGTTTAAACCTTTTTTATGCACCTTTAAATCAAGATATTGAAGAAACAAGGCAAATCGTCAACGGTTTGGCCAAGTGCATCGACAGTTTTAGGCAGAGAGCTAAATGGTTTTTTCCTGAGGAAACCATCGACGGTTAGGGGAAAATCGTCGATAGTTTGCGTTAGGTTTTGAACTCCAACAGCCATAAAACGGCTAATTTCCAAAGTATTAAATTGTTTTATTAGCCCAACAGCCATATGACGGCTAGTAGCCCAATTTGCCTGTAAATACAAGTTCAAAGACTTGTTTTAAAATTGAATTTAGGAATTAACATCATTTGAATATCATTTACAAGCACTTTGCATTTAGTTCATCATCTCAAGTGCTCAAAATCTCTCTTACTCTCTAATTTTGTATGATTCATTGCTTGAGAGATTAGTGTGAGGTTTCTATTGTATTAGATATCATCTCATTCAAGAATCATTGTCTTTGTAATTCATATTTTTGTTGCAAAGGGTTCTTGGTGAACTGAGCTGCGAAGGGTTCTTGGTGAATCGTGGTTGAAGGGTTCTTGGTGAACCATGGTTAAAGGGTTTGTGGTGAACCTTGGGAAGGCTCTTGGTGAGCATTAAGGGATTTGTTCCCTTAGAAAGGTTCTTGGTGAGCATAAAGGGATTTGTTCCCATGGAAAGGCTCTTGGTGAGCGTAAAAGGATTTGTTCCTGTGTGAAGGCTCTTGGTGAGAATTAAGGGATTTGTTCCCTTGTTGTGTAAATGCTTCTCCACCGTTGAAGGAGGTTGATATTGGATTGAGAATCCTTGAGTGTGTCTTAAAATGTGGACATAGGCAAGGGGCTAAACCATGTTAATATCATTTGCCAAGCTTCTCTTCCATATACTCTTTAATTTACGTCTTGTGCATGATTTATATTCTTTATATTGTGATATAACTGCTTGTATCTTGCCAAGATTTATTTTTTTGTAGAGGAAAGCCTAAATACGCAAAAGAGTCCATTCACCCCCCCCCTCTAGACTCGACTCTAAGGCCAACAATTGTGATGGAATTGGTGTATTCCCAAAATGGGGTGAATTGGAATTTTAAAACTTCTTCCTAGGTTAAACTAGATATCGGTAAAACACAACCTAGGGTTTTTCTATACAATCCCAAATGCGCAAATAAGTATAATGTACGGAAATTAAATCATGCGCAGCATTCACAGTTTATTAAAAATAACATATATGTGCAATAAATTGCGAAAATATAAAATGTACACCCGGTATGTTATCGGAGTTCGGCCAATACTACCTACATCCCCGCCTCAGCTCGCAAGTCCGAGGATTCCACTAATGCTCACTTAATGGGTGGAACAACACCGGTTACAACACCAAGTCAAATTAATAGGACTAACCTCAACCTTTACAATCTCTCCTTAAAGGGGCAGAGAAGACCCACCTCAGGCTACGCCTGGAATACAACAGATAGTCAAGATAATTTTGTGTACAATTTCAATGCTTCTCCAATAAGCAAGTATGTACCGATACGCACAAATAATAACTAATGCACTCACGGATAATAGTATTTAATGCTTAAGTGAGATCTTGAAAATTTAATTCAAGATAATATATTCACCAAGTGAATATTTAAGGTTACCTCAAAACCCTAATCAAGTATCACGCAAATATTTTATCAAATATAATCATAGTAGATACTTAGGGTTTAAGCTTGCAATAGATTTATCAAATGAAGTATGCAAGCTTTCGAATCTGACAATAAGGATGCCAAGACTCAGAAGCCAAAAACACAATTTTTCCAAATATATATATATATATATATATATATATATGTGAAATATTGTGGGAAAATCACACAAGCAATTACTCTCAAAAAGATTTTCAAGACGTATGGTATTGTGAGAGTATTTTGCCAAGGAAAATGATTTTGAATGATACACAATAACACAATCAAATCTTCCCACACCTTGCAATTCATTTGCAAGTTAGGAGAACTAGAAAAACAAACTCTCTATTTCAAAATGATATTTGCTAATAAATACGTAAGAGTATATAAAAATATGTTTGGAATATTGAATATATAGCAAAAGGGGTATAAAAGATTTAAGAGAATTTGTGCTAATTACTTTTGCTAATCTCATGCTAATTAAGGCAATATATATATATATATATCCCTCAAATTTTGATCGTTGGCTGCCTATTGGGTATTTTGAAAAATGTTTAATGATGTTTAATGCAAATTAACCCTAATTTACTGCGGTAAAAATTTCACTAACCCAAGAGGTTCAGTCGACCATATTCAAGGTTCGGTCGACCATATTACTGAGTTCGGTCGACCGTGACCATTTTGAACTGGAGATATGGTCGACCATCTCAAGGCTATATCGAACCCTTCGTAGGTTCAATCAACCATGGCAAGTTCGGTTGACCATTTTCTAGGGTTCAGTCGACCAAGTCAGTTTTGAACTAATGGTTCGGTCGGCTAAGTTGTTGGGGTCAAACACGTGTGAGTTCGGTCGACCAAGGAAGATATGTTCATTTTAGAACGGTCGAATGAGTGAAGTCAATATGTTGACTTCTGGCCAGTTCAGTCAACCGAAGCTTTTGCACTGCTTAGGGTTCGGTCGACTGAGACTGCTTACAATGTGCATTTAAGTCCCGTTTTGGTCTCTGTGCTTCATCAACCCAATGTAAATAAATAAACATAAGGCATTTTAGGTTATATGGGTGATGATTCCTATAGTCATTCTAATGCCTCTTGAGAGCTAACCCCAAAAATTCGTCGACCGATCCCTAAGGTCAATCTATGGTATTAAGCATTAAACCCTATCGTGCATAAGATGCAGTTATTACAAACCATAAAAAACCTTATTACAATTACAATATAACTTGAAAGAAAAACAAAAGCACTTCATGCTCTGTTCCTTTGCAATATCATGGATTGTGCCAAATGATGTGCACATTTAAGTGCTTCTCGACTTCAATTTCTCATTTGTCATCCGTGCTTAGAAAAGTAAACTTGTTCATACACTTAGCACACAGATAAGATATTATGGTTTGTCATAATCAAAATAGGGATCGGACTCAAAATGTCAACAAATTGGTATCAGAGCAGGCGCTTACATTTTCGGAGTAATTTCCAGAGCGAAAAAATCAATGGCGTATATGGTGAACATTTCTTCCCAAGGACAATCTGTGGATAGACCACTGAGGTTCAATGGCACGAACTATCCTTCATCGAAAAATCGTATAGCCATCTTCATTCAATCGTGCAATCTAGATATGTGGGAGATCATCTTAAATGGAGACTTCTCCTTCACCAAGAAGAATGAAGATATTCCAAAGTCATTGATGGAGCTAACATCCATTGAAAAGAGGTTAGTACAACTTAACTTTAAAAAAAAATATTGTCTTTGTTGTAGCTTGAGCGATGAAGAGTACAATCGCATTTGCGGATATGAACCCACAAAAGAAATCTGGGACAAGCTCAAAGACACATACAAAGTTAAGAATAATGGTGTTGTAAATGCTACAACTTGGGAAGAATTTGATGAACTTTCCACCGACAATGAAGTAGTGGAACACTCTTATCTCATAGCTAACAAGAAAGAAGAGGTAAGTTCCGATGACGGTGATTATACTCCTTCATATGATGAATTAGTGAATACTTGCACTAAATTGCTTGATGAATTGGTTTTAGTAAAAAGAAAGAACAAAAATCTTGAGAAAGAACTAGTTTTATTTAAACAAAGGGAATCCTCCTTGAAAGAAGAAAATGATTCTCTTAAAAAGAAAAATGCTGAAAAAGATAGTGAATTTTTTAAAAAGAATCAAATTGAAATTATGAAGGAAAGTGTTTCGGAGGAAAATATACATTTGAAAAGGAAATTTGATGATTATGGTAAGATTATTTGTAAATTCACCAATGGGAAAGAAAACCTTAATAAATTGTTAGGAACCCAAAGAAATAGTCCTTACAAAAATGATTTGGGTCATAATTTCTCTTATAATTCTCATGGTCATTGTTGTGCGTCACCAAATAAAAATAGGGTAGCTAAGTCAAATCCCTCACATGCAAACAAAATTTGTTTGTATTGTGAAAGAAAAGGTCATTTTCGTTACTCTTACCCCTTTAGAGGTGCTATAGCTAAAGAAAGGAAGTTAGAATGGGTAGTCAATAAAACAAACCCCTTGGGACCTAAGGAAGAATGGGTACCAAAACAAACTACCTTAATCTTGAACTATTGCTTCCTTAGAACCTAGGATTAGTTAATTGATAGGAATTAGGTAGATTTAACCATACCTAGGAAAAAAGGAATAAGTAATGACTAAGTGAATTTATTTTTTGCAAAATTAGAAATACTTGTCACAATAGCAATCAAGGTATAAAATCCTAGTTTACACACAATAACTGTTTAATTACTATGCTGGAACTTTAGAAAATTAAGCCAGTATTGATGAGTTCAAATGTTAAAACCAATATGATCTTTTAAGCTGTATATATTCTTGTTGATTGGTTTATTTATTTTGAAAGTATTGGTTATAGTTTATGAAATGAAGTAGCATGCTCACCCTCACAAGCCCTTTATTCAAGCTTGTTATTTAGGAACAAATTTATGGGTGACAATAGAACAACCTTGTATTTTTTAGATTAACAACCTAGGTTATCTACTTTTGATTAAAATCTTAGAAGCATGCCCAAGTAACCCACCTCTCATAAACAAGAGATTTCTTCCCTAGTCATATGAACATATGATGGTAAAACTTATGAATATGCATAGTCAACATATTTCTTGCATAATATTGAGTCTTAGGGAAATTAATCATAACAACATGAGTACTATGTACCATCCAAACCCTAACTCATTTTGGAACATTTTAAGCCAAAAGAATAGTTCCTTTCTTTTTTATGATGATCAAAGGGGGAGAAGTAGGTTGGTGTTGTAGGTTGGGTGCTATAGGTGGGTGTATTAAGTACAAATCTACAATGTTGTTTAAAACAATTTCAATGGAAGTTCAGATTTGCTACTTAATCTGTTTCAATGAAAGTTCAGATTATTTGTTGATTTGTTTCAATATAAAATGAACTTTCTAGTTTGTATAATTGTATGCTATAGCTCCAATAGATATGAAATATCTGGTTGAATGTTTTAATGCCTTATATGCATATAGTAAGGGGAGAAAATTTTCATCTTATTCAACAATATGCATAAATTAAGGGGGATCTTACAATTATATCCTATGAGAACATCAATGGTTTGCCATCATCAAAAAGGGGGAGATTGTTAGCCTGAGTAGCTACATGATCCTATTTGTTGTATTTTGGTGATAACAACCCAATAGTGGTTCTAAGTTTAATTAATCTTCACATACTAAGTTGTGGCAGGTATAAGTCACAAAATCACACAGATATGGGTTTTAGTGCAAAACATTCTCATAGGCAAAGATCGAGTGTACATTTAAGAAGGAAAGATCAAAGTGGACAATCACTCGAAAGAATTCAAGCACAACCAACAAAGCAAATGTAAATACATAATGTAATAAGTGAGTGTTTGAAGTAGGAAATATTGTAACTCTTGTAAATCTAATTCAGGCAAGTTTATTTAGTAAGAGTTGAGCAAATTGCATGCACATACTAGTTTATAAGAGCATATAGGTTTTCACTAAGTCATAAGTTTTATACTTATGGTTTTGAAAGACAAAACAAAAAGTTTAACAAAAATATCCTATAATCAAATGTATTTTTATATGGGACAAGTTTTAAATCATATTAGTATTTTAATCTTTTAAAGACTTGGTTCTGGTTGGGTTTAAATCTCTTTCATGCACCTTAAAATCAAGATATTAAAGAAACTGGGCATATCGTCAACAGTTTGGCCAGGTGCATCGACAGTTTCAGCCAGAGAGCTAAATGGTTTTTTTCCTGAGGAAACCATTGACGGTTAGGGGAAAACCGTCGATAGTTTGTGTCGGATTCTAAACCCAAACAACTATAAAATGACTAATTTCCAAAGTATTAAATTGTTTTATTAGCCCAATGGCCATATAACGGCTAGTAGCCCAATTTGCCTATAAATACAAGTCCAAAGACTTATTTAAACATTGATTTTAGGAATTAACATCTTTTGAATATCATTCACAAGAACTTTCCAGTTAGTTTATCATCTCAAGTGCTCAAAATATCTCTTACTCCCTAATCTTGTATGATTCATTACTTGAGAAATTCGTGTGAGGTTTATATTGTATTAGATATCAGCTCATTCAAGGAGCATTGTCTTTGTAATTCATCTTTTGTTGAAAAGGGTTCTTGGTGAACCAAATTGCAAAGGGTTCTTGGTTAACCGTTGTTAAAGGGTTCTTGGTGAACCTTGTGAAGGCTCTTGGTGAGCGTTAAGGGATCGATTCCCTTGGAAAGGCTCTGGGTAAGCATAAAGGGATTTGTTCCCATGGAAAGGCTCTTGGTGAGCGTAAAGGGATTTGTTCTCATGTGAAGGCTCTTGAAGAGCGTTAAGGGATTTGTTCCCTTGTTGTGTAAAGGATTCTCTGCTAGTCAAGGAGGTTGATAGTGGATTGAGAATCCTTGAGTGTGTCTTAAGGAGTAGACGTAGGCAAGGGGTTGAACCACATTAATATCATTTGTCAAGCTTCTCTTCCCTATACTCTTTAATTTACATCTTGTGCATGATTTATATTCATTATATTGTGATATAATTGCTTGTATCTTGCCAAGATTTTTTTTTTTTTTTTTTGTTGAGGAAAGCCTAAATATGCAAAAGAGTCCATCCACCCCCCTCTAGACTCGACTCTAGGGACAACAAGATTTATTACAGATACATGGTTAGATGCATACACAAATGTAATGAGATACACACACACACACACACACACACACACACACATATATATAGATGCACAAATAGATGCAATCGTAGATGCAATGACAGATGTATATACAAATGCAAGTATAGATGGTGTTACAACTATAAATATAGATTTCAATACAAATGCATATATAGAAGCAATATCAAATGCACTTGCAAATGTAGGATTATTGGAGTGGTTTGCATAACATGTTCTTTTGTCATATTTAAATTTGATAAAATACCTAAAAAATTGTTAGGTTAACATGGGAAACATGAAAGATTCAAACGATTAGATTAATACTACATCAGAATTTGAATTTACCTAAAAAAAATTCAAATTCCCTTGGAAAACTGTTAACTCTATTTTTTATTCGATAAGCTACTACTATTAGGGTCATATGATAGGAAGCAGGAATAGTGACCGTTGTTCATAACTGCAAATCCAATAGCATTTTAAGGTCTATCTATTGCGGAACGAACAAGTATGTGAAGAAAAGGACTTTATGTACAGAGTGATTCCTCCAAGTTGAAGAATTAATTGAAATTACATACATCTAGGAAAAGGTCAACGCTAATCTGGTTGATTTGTAATTCCTATTGTATTTTTTATTCAAAGAGAGATCATTGTAATATCTAGCAATAGGCTAACTCTAGCAACACTTGAAAGAATATCAAAATTGTGGAGTGATCTAAGAGTTGTATTTTTTTTTTCTAGGATTAACTCTTGAAACGAACTGAGTTCTTGAAGTGTGATTGCACGAAGCCTTGACAAGATTGTCAATAGGGTAAGTGGGTAGTTGGCTTGAGTGGGATGGTTGTCCTGATGTGTGAGTCTATACGTGACTTGAGAGTCTAAAGGAGAGTGATCCTTCGAACGGGAGCTGAGTAAACTTGAGGAGCATTGTCCAAGTGAGAGTGATTTTCTTATGTAAAAATATTGAATGCTAATGATTAAAAGCTCAAGCTTATTGTCTTGGGGAGTGTATGTAGGTTTGTTGATCACATATCCACTATCTCTCTTATCTCTTGGTGTAATAGTACTTTGCCCGTATGGTTAAGATTTACAAGATATTGTGTAGTTGTTTTCATTGACAGTGTTGAAATCCCTATTATAAGATAATTCGGGATCTTTCAACTGTGAACTTCAAAATTTTCTAAAAACAAGTATTTTGAAACCACCTAATCCATCCCCCCTGCCCCCCCCCCCCCCCCAATTAGGTGCATATCATGACCAACAGCAAACAATCATATCCATCCACCTCGTCATCAAATAGGTGTTCACACACAGTTGACTTTGGTGCAATCCCAAGAGGGGGGGGGGGGTGAATTGGTATTTTAAAAATTAATCCCCTAGGTCAATCAACTAGCTGCAGTATTACAAAAACCTAATGTCAATCTAGTGCGGATAAAATAAATCAATGTATATTCAGCAAAAATTAAACTGCACAAGTAATCTAATTAAGCATGCACAATAAAGCAGTAAGGAGAGAAGACACCAAATATGTTATCAAGGTTCGACAAACAACCTACGTCCCCACCTTGGCTCATAAGTACAAGGATTACACTAAGGCTCACTTAACGGGTAGAGCGGCACCTAAACACAACCAGGTCAATTAGCACAGGGCTGGCCTCAACCTTCACAACCAATCCTTCCAGGCTGGATTACCGCCCCCTTAGGTCACGCCTGGAATACAACAGTATTTCAATACTGTTAATTCAGGTATAATCCCAAGAGGGGGGTGGATTAGGTATTTTAAAAATCTTTAAGATTATTTTACCACTTAATTCCTATTTCTATATTTAACAAATTAATTGCAGGGGTTTGAAATTGACTCAAATTATTATCTCAATAAATTCTATTTTACCCAATTAATTATCAAGTGCGTGTGGGGTTACTCAACATACACACATACAAGATAGGTAATGAAATGTGTTGCAGAAATTAAAAGGAGTGGAGGGAGAGAGAAGGCAAACACAATTTTTACGAGGTTCAGCCAACCCAGCCTACGTCCTTGCCTTAAGCAACCCACTCAAGGATTCCACTAAATCCCTGCTCCTTTAACTGGTATGGAGCTTCCCTTACATCCGCTGCTTACAAAGGCACAACTTCCTCCTCACCCGGTTCACAACTCGAACCGTGATTACAATATAGAACTTCAAATCTGCAAAACAACTCAATATTGCTTCTAACAAAACTAGTGAGTACAATGGAAAACCTAACACATATCCATATGATAAAACTTGAAGCTCAATATGTATGTAATGATGTAATTGTTATATGAATGATATGCTTCACAAAATTTCTCTTTGATCAAATCTCCCAAAATAATTATATAAGTAAATGCTTTGGAGAACTTAGGGTTTTAGTTCAACTGACTAGATGCAAGAATACCGAATGTGATCTTATTAAAAAATTTGTCTTGAATATTATGAAGATCTAAGTTCTTACTATCAAATAATTTGTGAAGTTGAATCTTTTAATAAATAAACGACTCTGAATATTGCAAAGATTTAAACACTACTTGTCACAACAATATTTCTCACAAATGTATATATTGAGAACCTTTAGACTTTTTAATCAAGTAAATTTTGCCATAAACAAAATATTGAGTTTTTGAATGAAAATAAGAACTTGAAGATCACCAAATACTCAATGTTTAGAAAATCCTTTCACAAATAAATTTATATGTAACAACACAAGGATTTTTCTTTTTCAATAAGAGTAATAGATGTATGAGAATGAGATATGAAAAATCTTCAAGATATCTATATATTGAAAATGCAAACCAATCCCTTGTTTACAAAACCTTAATCACCAGAGCTTGCTTTCAAGATGTGTAAATGAAATTCCTTCAAAAAGCTGAGATGATTTGCCTAAACTTGATTAATATAGTTGGAGTGCTAGCAATCGTATTGCAATATGTTCAATATTCTCAATATTATCCAAAAACTTGGGGCACTAGGGTTTAGAGGTTGATTATATAGCTAATCTTGATCGTAGGATAAGTCCTGACCGTTGGATCAATTTGATCAAGTGTAAAACCCACATATTCTCTCGCTAAAGATCAAAATTTTAAACTTCCCCTAGGTTCAGATGACTGAATATTAAGGTTCAGACATCTGATGTTCCTTGAAGCATTAAAAAATTAAACTGGACACAGGGTCAGATGACTGAAATTAAGGTTCAGACTTCTAAAGTCCCTACTTTAGACAACTGAACTTAACGTTCAAACGTCTGAAGGTGTTCAGCCTGTTCTGTGTTTCAGCAATTAATTATTCAGACAACTGAACTAATTCTTCAATCTTTTGAGAAAATCCTTCAAACGTCTAAAGTAAAACTTCAGTCGTCTAAAGTTGCATCTTCAGGCGTCTGAGGGTAATCCTTAGTCATCTGGGTAGTCCAACTTTAGTTTTTTTATTTTATTTTCAAAAATCATTTTTGCTTTCTTACTTTGCTTCGTCATAAAACTTTTTTTGGGGTTTTATATAAAGTCTCTAATTCAATGAAGAACCCCTAAAATATTTTCATGAGATGCATGAGTCCTAAGATCAGTTTAGGGTATATTTTGAGTTTCAAATTAAATCATATGAAATATGTAAATACATTCAGTTCTAAATACCTATTGGCCTAACAAGGTCTTTCAATTGGTTTTGGTGATAACAAACAAAAGACTATTTAACTTGGAAAGGTTTAGTTTTTGTGTTTCAGAAAATATGGATAAAGTATGGTTCAAGTAAAGTTCAAGTATGGTCCAAGTAAAGCTCAACTAAGGTTCAAGTGAAGGTAAAAAATGAATCAAGTATGGGACAACTATTCAATGATCCAAAGAGAAACTCAGATATTTGCAGCTCAAGCAAAGATCTTCAAAAGCAAAGATTGAGGAAGATGTCAAGTTTGGCATACAAAGTTTTAGGAAATATATTGTAAGTATTTTAAAATTTAAATATCGTTTGAAATATGTTTTGAAGCTCTTCAAAGAGATTATGAAGTCTTAAAGACCTATTTAAGATTTCTGAAATAAGTCTTGTAAAAATCATAAGAGAGCAAATCAGTTTTTAAAGAAAAATATTTTCAAAAACAGGTTCTTGGTAGATCAGATGACTGAACTTTTCAGTTCAGATATCTGAAGTGGCAACTTCAAATGACCGAACCTCATGTTCAGACATCTGAAGAATTACTTCAGACATCTGAAGATTAAGTGCAGACGTTTGAAGATTTTATGGACCAAAATAGAATCAGACAGTAGCAGTTCAGACGTCTGAACTCGCAACTTCAGACATCTGAACCTGGCACCTCAGACATCTGAACTCTCTCTTCAGACATCTAACCCTGTATCTAGTTCAATTTTTAAAGGGTTTCAGGAACTTCAGACGTCTGACCTCAAATCCTAAGACATTTGAACACTTCAACGGGCAAATTTTTCAAAAATCTTATTCTTTAAATTATAGCCGTTTGAACCCCAAATTTTCTAACAACTTGGGAAACTTTTTAAGAAAACTCTTGCAGCAAGGAAACTTGCTTGGAAGCCTATAAATACATGGTTCTTGTAAATCAAAAAATACACCAAGCATTGAAAATCTCTCAAGCTCTCTTGCTTTCAAAATCCTCATCTTGATCAATCTCTTGCAAGCTGAAAGTATTGTGATTCTGATACTCCTGCTCATCAATTCCTAAAGAAAGATTACTAATTTCTCATCTGGAGAAAAGGAATTTGGTGAAATCCTTGTTAAGCTTTAAAAGTGTATTTCTTTCTTGATATATATCTTTTGAAGTACATAGTTTCAATTTGTACTAATCTGCTCTTTGTTGAGCATCTCTTGTACACCAGATTTTTGATATCTCTCTTGTAGATTCTGGACGATTCCAGGCTGTTGGATCGTTGACCAAACAAGGGTATATAGTTTGGAGAAGACGGACTCTAGCCTTGGTCAAAGAGTGATTGTAAAGAGGCGTTGTTCCACCCAGTAACGGAACTGCTATAGTGGAACCCTTCAGTGTTTTACCAAGGGCGAGGACGTAGGCTGTGTTGAAGCCGAACCTCGTAAAAACCTTGTGTCTTTCTCTCTTCTTTACTTTCTATATTCTGTACTTGTTGTTGTTGTGTGATTTAAAGTGCAGGTTGCAGGTTTCAAAAGTTAGACACAAACAAAGACTCTTGATATTTAGAAAGTACGTTTTGATTAACCGTTTGCGGAAACTCAAAAGGGAGTACGCTGGTTAATTTGCGGAAATCTTGATCAAGAGAATGGAACAATTATACCTTTTGGAAAAAGAGAATGGAAATATATCTCCCACACATGGATTGGAAAGCATAGGAAGTAGTTATGGATGGAAATCTTATCCCCACTAAGATAGTTGATGGAGAACATATTCCAAAAGAAAAGAAAGATATGACTGACTCAGATTATAAAATGCTTCAAATAAATGCAAGTGCTATAAATGCATTATATTGTGCATTAGATGCTAATGAATTTAACTGAGTCATGGCTTGTAAAATAGCTAAGGAGATTTGGGACAAACTAGAAGTAACTTATGAAGGAACCGTTGATGTTAGAGATAATAGGCTAGACATGTTAACAAGCGAATACGAAGCATTCAAGATGAATTCTGATGAAACAATATCAAGCATGTACACTAGATTTACCCACATAATAAACTCCTTAAGCGCCTTAGGAAAAACCTATACTACCTATGAAATGATCAGAAAAATTCTAAGAGGCCTTCCCTCAATTTGGGAGCCAAAGGCTACAGCTATCACGAAAGGCAGAAACCTCAAGACTACTTCTTTGGATAAACTTATAGGCTCACTTCTTACCTATGAAATGACCTTGAAATAAAGAAATCCTGAACCAAAGCATAAAAGATCCATAGCACTAAAAGCATCTAGCCACAGCACCAGTGAAGAAGAAAGTGAAACAAGTGACTTAGATCAAGATGAATTGGCATTCATTACCAAGAGACTAGGAAAATTCCACAGAAGAAATAAAAGGTTTCCTAGAAAGTTTAATAAAAATAAAACAGAAAAAGGAGAGACAAGTAGGAAAAAAAATAGAGGTAAGAATGAACCACCAATTTGTTATCATTGCAAAAAATCAAGGCATATCAAACCGGACTACCCGTTGTTCAAGAAAGACAAGAAGAAAAAGAAGGAAGCAATGAAGGCTACTTGGGATGACTCAAGCTCCAGCTAAATTAAAATCTAAACAAGTGAACAAGAGATGGAAAATATATGCTTCATGGCGAATGACGAAGAGGTAAATTCTTACTATTCTTCAACCAAATTTCAAAATGAGTCTTGTGATGAGTCGTGTGATAGCTTGCCTTCTTGTAAGGAATTACAAGCTGAGTTATTCTCACTACATAAAAGATTTATAAAAATTTCTAAGAAAAATATAACTTTGAAAGATCAAAATAAAGAACTTGTGAAACAACTTGAATCATTCAAAATTATTGAAGAAGAAAAAAGTTCTCATATTAAGAAGTTGGAAGAAGAGATAAATATAGCAACACAAGAGTTAAGAAAAACTCATAAAGATAACTTCAATAAAAATGATTTAGAAATAAATGAACCCAAAAAGGCAGTTGAAGATAAAGAAAAGATTATCTATAACTTTACCAAAGGTAAAGAAAACTTTAAAAAGATGATTGGACAGCAAAGGCTTCATGGGAACAAAGAAGGAATAGGCTACAACGGTAAAGCAAATAAAAAGAAATAAAAAGTTATACATGGGATACTTTGTTAAGGAAGCTAAATACTATGCCAACACTTCATCAAATAACAAATATGAACATACCACTTGCTATATGTGCAAGACTAAAGGTCATGTGATGTTTAATTTCCCATTAAAAAGAAAATATGTTAAAGTTCAAAGAGAATGGAAAGCAAATAGTGGAACTAACAACGAAACAAAGAAAGTCAAGAATTTGGGTTCCAAAAACTAACACATAGTATCCCTCATTGTAGGTTTGCCTTAGGACAACAACGACAACAGACAAATGATACTTGGACAGCGGGTGCTCAAGGCATATGACCGGTGACAAGACCAAGTTCACTACTTTAAAACAAAAAGACGGGGGATTACGTCACCTTCGGCGACAATGCCAAGGGTAAAATTATTGGTATCGGAAAAATTGGTAAAGAACCTTCACTCACTATAGAAAATGTGCTATTAGTGGGAGGATTAAAACATAATCTTTTAAGTATTAGTCAACTAAGTGATAAAGGGTTTGAAGTAATTTTCATGAAAGAAAAATGTGTTATCCAAAATCCTAAAAATAAAGAAACTTTGTTTATAGCTCATAGAATAAATAATTTCTATTACATAAATCTTGAGAAATTAGCAAATAAAAACATAACTTGTTTAACAGCTATGAATGAAGTAAGTTGGTTATGGCATAGGAAACTAGGTCATGCTAGCATGGACCTACTATCCAAATTATCTAAGAAAAATCTTGTAAAAGGACTACCAAATACTAAATTCATAAAAGACAAGTTGTGTGATGCATGTCAAAAGGGAAAACAAGTAAAAACAAGCTTTAAAAAGAAAAAAATACATATCCACCAAAAGACCCCTAGGACTCTTGCACCTAGACTTATTTGGTCCAACTAGAACCTTAAGCTTAGGTGGAAAACAATATGCTTTTGTAATAATAGATGATTATTCAAGATTTACTTGGGGAATCTTTTTAGCAAACAAAGATGAAGCTTGTAACCAATTAATAATTTTATGGAAGAAATTACAAAATGAGAAAGGCTATAATGTAACAAGCTTTAGAAGTGACCAAGGAAGAGAGTTTAAAAACAAGGAAGTTGATAAATTTTGTAATGAATATGGAATAACTCACAATTTTTCAGCACCTAGAATTCCACAACAAGATGGAGTTGTTGAAAGGAAAAATAGAACTCTACAAGAAATGGCAAGAACAATGCTTAATGAAAATAATTTACCTAAATACTTTTGGGAAGAAGCTGTAAATACAACATGTTATATTGTAAATAGGGTATCAATAAGATCAAAAATAGAGAAAACACCATATGAATTTTGGAAAGATAGAAAACCAAATATTTCCCACTTTCATGTATTCGGATGTAAATGTTTTATACTTAATACTAAAGATGATTTAGGAAAGTTTAATGCAAAGTCGGATGAAGGTATCTTCCTAGGTTATTCTACAAATAGTAAAGCTTATAGGATTTATAATAAAAGAACTTCTACAATTATGGAATCAATTCATATAACTTTTGATGAATCAAATTGTTGGCTTTATGGGAAGTCAGCAGTCAACCCTGTTGCGAGGGATCGTAGCAGTGGGCCCTAGCTCGACAGTGCTTGGCGTGCCAACCCGTCGGCACCCCTACTTAGAATTGGTGCAGCCCCTCATGTCCACCCGACGCTTAGTGTGGGGCTCTGCACTTCCGTTTAAAGGAAAAGGTTGCACCCCTTCTACCACCAATTGGTTTTAGAAGAACCGGTAGCGCTTGATCCTAACAAGTGGTATCAGAGCGAGGTCACGGGTTTGAGCGCTCCCAGGGTAGCTACTGGGGGGGTAATTGTTGGCTTTATGGGAAGTCAGTAGTCAACCCTGTTGCGAGGGATCGTAGCAGTGGGCCCCAGCTCGACAGTGCTTGGCGTGCCAACCCGTCGGCACCCCTACTTAGAATTGGTGCAGCCCCTCATGTCCACCCGACGCTTAGTGCGGGGCTCTGCACTGCCATTTAAAGGAAAAGGTTGCGCCCCTTCTACCACCAATTGGTTTTAGAAGAACCGGTAGCGCTTGATCCTAACACAAATAATTATGACATTAAAGATATGAATGATGAAATAGAAGATACTTCACAAAAAGAAGAAGACCTTGAAATAAAAGAAGAAAATAATGATGATGCTCCAAATAATAACCTTACAGAAAATATGAAACTTCCTAAAGAATGGAAATATGCTAAAAATCACCCAAAAGAACAAATTCTTGGTGAAACCTCAAAAGGAATAACCACTAGAGCCTCACTAAAAAATATTTGCAATCATTATGCCTTTTTATCCCAAGATGAACCCAAAAATATTGAAGAAGCCTTAAATGATGATTCTTGGATTATAGCTATGCAAGAGGAACTAAATCAATTTGAAAAAAGTCAAGTGTGGGAACTTATACCTAAACCCAAAGATAAATCAATCATAGGAACTAAATAGGTGTTTAGAAATAAGAAGGATGAAAATGGAGTTGTTGTAAGAAATAAAGCAAGACTAGTAGCACAAGGGTATAATCAAGAAGAAGGAATTGATTACGATGAAATGTTTGTCCCTGTGGCAAGGATGGAAGCAATTAGGATGCTTTTAGCTTATGTAGCCCATAAGGATTTTAAGTTATATCAAATGGATGTAAAGAGTGCATTCTTAAATGGATATATAAATGACGAAGTGTATGTCAAACAACCTCCAGGTTTTGAAAATTCCAAAAATCCAAACCATATATTCAAATTGAAAAAAGCCCTTTATGGTTTGAAACAAGCTCCAAGAGCTTGGTATGAGAGGTTAAGTAAATTTTTACTTAAAAATGAATTTACAAGAGGAATGGTTGACATTACTTTATTCATAAAATCCAAAAACAAAGATATGCTAATAGTTCAAATATATGTGGACGATATTATATTTGGAGCTACAAATGAAGATCTATGCAAGGAGCTAAATTATTTTCTAGTATTACAAATAGAACAAGCTAAAAATGGAACTTTCATAAATCAAACTAAGTACATCAAGGATATGCTCAAAAAGTTTGATATGGAACAAAGTAAACCCATAGGAACTCCTATGAGTACAACCACAAATCTTGATAAAGATGAAAAAGGAAAACAAGTAGACATAACACACTATAGAGGAATTATTGGTAGTTTACTATATTTAACTGCTAGTAGGCCTGATATTATGTTAAGTGTGTGTATGTGTGTTAGATTTCAATCAGCACCCAAGGAATCCCACTTAATAGCTGTTAAGAGAATTCTTAGGTACTTGGTAGGATCTTTTGATCTAGGTTTATGGTATCCAAAGGACACGGATTTTAATATGATAAGTTACTCCGATGCTGATTATGCCGGATGTAAAATTGATAGAAAAAGTACAAGTAGAACATGTCACTTTCTAGGACAATCATTAGTGTCATGGTTCTCAAAGAAACAAAACTCTATAGCCTTATCAACCGCCGAAGCTGAATATGTGGCAGCGGGAAGTTGTTGTGCACAAATCTTATATATGAAACAACAATTAAAAGATTTCAATCTAGAATATAAAGCAATACCAATAATGTGTGATAACACAAGTGCTATAAATATATCGAAAAATCCAATTTCACACTCAAGAACTAAGCATATAGACATAAGACATCATTTTTTGAGAGATCATGTTCAAAAAGAGGATATAATTCTTGAATTTATAAATACAAGTAATCAATGGGCTGACATATTTACAAAACTGCTATGTGAAGAAAGATTTATACATATAAGGAGATTAATTGGGCTAATCCATAGCAGAGAAGTATATTAGAAGTGAAATTTCAAAATTTTTATGCACTTCAGACATCTGAACTTCACACCCCAGACGTCTGAGCACTGTAGCAGACAGGTTTAGATGACTGAACCTGGGACTTTAGACGTCTGAGCACCCACTGACTTTTTAAATTCCAGGCTTTAAAAACTTCAGACATCTGAAGATAATTATCAGACATCTGAAGTCGCGGAGTTTAAATACTTTTAGCGCACTAAACCCTAATTTCAAACTTCTGAAGTTGCTTGCTTCACTCATTCGAACACCTCCCTCTTCATCTTATCCCATCCTCATTTTAATCTAAAGCTTCTTCTCTACAAAGATTCACCTCATGAAACCTAGGGCATCCAAAATCCAGTATCTTCATGCCTCAAATCAAGCAAACTGCAAACAAGGGTTCTTCATCGGGGAAGGATGCTCAAAATATTGACAAATGGTTGGTTGCTCCTTGAGCTTGAATTTGTTATCAAAATTCACTGAGTTCTATAGAACCAATCTTAGGTAAAATCTTGGATGTATCATTCTTCACTACTGAGTTTCCAGATATCCTTTCATTATTTCATGATATTAGTTGGCTCAATTTCATCACTCAACAACCCAAAGGTTGTTTTCCTCATCTTGTCAAAATTTTCTATGCAAATATGACATATGAAAATGGTATTTTTTCTTCAGAAGTTAAAGGAAAGAAAATTCTGCTAAATTCTAAAATATTGTCTCCCGTTTTCAAAATTACTCCAACAGATTTTAACTGTCCTATGTTTGCTCAATCTTGGATCCTAGAACAAGGATTCACTTCTGAAGCTTTTCTTCCACTGATCATGGAAAATGAACCTATCTATTTTGCACATCCTTCGCTATACAAGCAACTGAACTTAAAAGGCCAGATTCTCCATAAACTTGTTTCAAACAATATCATACCAAAACAAGGCTTTTTTTATCATCTTTCTTATATTGAATGATTTGTTCTTTGGTGTCTACTTTAAAGGAAAGAAACTAGACTTGGCTAGTTTAATCGTTAGGTGGATGTGGACCAAGCTAGAATCTAATCGAGTTATTCTTCCTTATGGAGGAATTCTTACTCTTCTCTTTACTCATCTTAATGTTACCAATATTTCTGAATTTTTCATAAGAAAGAACTCAATATGATTTTTTCAATGAGACTTCTCTCAAGAAGATAGGGTATGACAAAGGAAGTTCAGGATGGTACGTAAAAACAGGAAGGACTACATATGCACCACCTGCCTCTGCAGCAGCCTCAGCTTCAGCCTCAGCCTCAGCCTCTGCACCAGTATCAACAGCTGCACAATCTTCTTCTACACAGGACCTTGGCTCATCTCAAGACACACCTTCATGGTTCTTATCCTTTCAAAAGGATTTCTCCAACTTTTCTTCCGAAGTACGCACTGGACTTCATAATATTAAAGAAAAAGTCACATCACTTGACAAACGGGTCACTCATATAGAACAATATCATGCAAAATCCTCTAAAGGAAATGATCCTATGGACATTAGCTCTGCTCCTCCAAGTGGAGATGATGATGATGATGACTCTGTAGAAAAAGAAGGAGATTCTGAAAAAGAAGATGATGAAGGGAACACTAGAGAAGAAGGAACCCAAGAAGAAGGAGAAGAAGAAGAAGAGCAAAGAGATGGCTCTAAAGAAGAAGATTAGGATAGTTAGAAACTACCTATCTTAGGACACTGAATTTTTTGTTTGTCATAAAGTATCAAGACTCATGTATTTCAGATGTATGTAATCATGATACAATGCAGCTTTTTGTGTTACATTTCTGTTTTTGTATGGAAACACATGAAACTTCTATGTACTACCTCTTGTACTGATTACCTTTTGATTATAAGAATGACTTTTTGATAGTTGTCATAAATCTTGTTACTCTTTTTGACTAATGACAAAGGGGGAGAGAGTGCTTAGTAAAGATAAAGTAAAAGAACTTGATGAATGAACTACATGAGAACTTGATGAACCACATGTAAACAAATGAAAGAACTGGATGAACCACATGTGAATAAATGAATCTTTTCCATATGAACTAACATGGCTATTAAATGAATATATGACACATGTGAACTTAAACTGACCTTAACATATATGGACACATGAGAACTTAAATTGACATGGATATATGATGAACTTTCTATGGCTTGCAACATATATGGAACGCAACATATATGGAACACATGATGAGTTTTCTATGGCTTATAGTAAGGGGGAGTACTTCATTTTTTATGGCTTGCTTATTAATATAGAAAGGGGGAGTACTTCATTTCACATAAAACCTTTATCTTTACTCCTTGTTTGTCATCATCAAAAAGGGGGAGATTGTTGGCCTAACAAGGTCTTTCAATTGGTTTTGGTGATAACAAACAAAGGACTATTTAACTTGGAAAGGTTGAGTTTTTTTGTTTCAGAAAATATGGATAAAGTATGGTTCAAGTAAAGTTCTAGTATGGTTTAAGTAAAGTTCAAGTATGGTTCAAGAAAAGATCAAGTGTGGTTCAAGTGAAGATCAAAAATGAATCAAGTATGGGACAACTATTCAATGATCCCAAGAGAAACTCAGATATTTGCAGCTCAAGCAAAGATCTTCAAAGGCAAAGATTGAGGAAGATGTCAAGTTTGGCATACAAAGTTTTAGGAAATATATTGTAAGTATTTTAAAAGTTAAATATCGTTTGAAATATGTTTTGAAGCTCTTCCAAGAGATTATGAAGTCTTAAAGACCTGTTTAAAATTTCTGAAATAAGTCTTGTAAAAATCATAAGAGAGCAAATTAGTTTTTAAAGAAAAATATTTTCTAAAACAGGTTCTTGGCAGATCAGATGACTGAACTTTTCAGTTCAGATATCTGAAGTGGCAACTTCAGATAACTGAACCTCATGTTCAGACATCTGAAGAATAAGTGCAGACGTCTGAAGATTTTATGGATCAAAATAGAATCAAGCAGTAGCAGTTCAGACGTCTGAACTCACAACTTCAGACGTCTGAAATCACAACTTCATACATCTGAACCTGGCACCTTAGACATTGGAACTCTCTCTTCAAACATCTAATCCTGTATCTAGTTCAATTTTTAAAGGGTTTCAAGAACTTCAGACGTTTGACCTCGAATCCTTAGACATATGAACACTTCAACGGGCAAATTTTTAAAAAATCTTATTTTTTAAAATTATAGACGTTTGAACCCCAAATTTTCTAACAACTTGGGAAACTCTCTAAGGAAACTCTTACAACAAGGAAACTTACTTGGAAGCCTATAAACACATGGTTCTTGTAAATCAAAAAATACACCAAGCATTGAAAATCTCTCAAGTTCTCTTGCTCTCAAAATCCTCATCTTGATCAATCTCTTGCAAGCTGAAAGTATTGTGATTCTGATACTCTTGCTCATCAATTTCTGAAGAAAGATTACTGATTTCTCATCTGGAGAAAAGGAATTTGGTGAAATCCTTGTTAAGCTTCAAAAGTGTATTTCTTTCTTGATATATATCTTTTGAAGTACATAGTTTCAATTTGTACTAATCTGCTCTTTGTTGAGCATCTCTTGTACACCAGCTTTTTGGTATCTCTCTTGTAGATTCTGGACGATTCCAGGCTGTTGGATCGTTGACCAAACAAGGGTATATTGTTTGGAGAAGGCGGGCTCTAGCCTTGGTCAATGAGTGATTGTAAACAGGCATTGTTCCACTCAGTAATGGAACTGCTATAGTGGAACCCTTCGGTGTTTTACCAAGGGCGAGGACGTAGGCTATGTTGAAGCCGAACCTCGCAAGAACCTTGTGTCTTTCTCTCTTCTTTACTTTCTATATTCTGTACTTGTTGTTGTTGTGTGATTTAAAGTGTAGGTTGCAGGTTTCAAAAGTTAGATATAAACAAAGACTCTTGATATTTAGAAAGTATGTTTTGATTAACCTTTTGCGGAAACTCAAAAGGGTGTACGTTGGTTAATCTGCGGAAATCTTGATCAAGAGAAGTGCATATGAAGAGGTTACTCAAAGAAGGTGGTAAACAATCACAAGAAAATTGAAAAAAGTACTAATATTCTTGGTTGAGTGGTTGAATTGTTTTGATTTCATTAATTGGCTTGTGAATTTAAATTTCAGTATTTTCAAGTGTAATTATCAGTTATTAATTTTTTTTTTCTTGGTATCATAAGAAAAAGCTCAAAAATTATTAAAATAAAAAAGAATCCAATTCGCCCCCTCTCTTGGGAAGCTATTCCTAATTTCAATACTCATTCCCATGACGATCTTGAACTTGCCGCTTACATCTTCATTCTTTTATTCTTTTATTTCCATGGATTGTGTCTAGATGTATATACTTTAATCCTCATGGCTTCCATGACTTTCTAACCTTCCGTGCATGCTAAATATTGTTCATGTTCACAATCTCAATGCACAGATCAAATACCAAGTGATTTGTCATTATCAAAATAGGATTAGACTCATAGAGTCAACAAATACAAGATGCGTACAAATATAATGCTTTCTTAATCAAGTAAATTTGCACAAGTAATAATCAGAACACACCAATAATGTAAGAACAATAAGCTTAATGGTGTATTTGTGTAATCAACACTCAAAATAGTGATTATCTCAAATCAAGCACAAGAGTGTATCTACAAGCAAATCTTTGAAACTAAGTAATGATAAAATCTCAATCTTAGTTTAGGGTTTCAAAGATTCAAACCAATAGAAATTTAGAATATCTCAAAAAATAGTTTTCTCAATATCAAAGCACAGGAAGATATTCATATCTAAGCTTGTAAAAATATTTTTGCACACAAAAATACAAGCCCTAATGAGTCTTGCAATAATAATGCAAAGACCCACAAAGTTATAAGATTTTTCCCAACCAAAGATTTATTAAATAAAATCAAGGGAAAAATCCAGCAAAACCTTCAATCCAAAAATCAAGTGAACACTACACAAATGAGGGTTTCTAACAATATAGAACAATGAATAAAACACTCACAATGCTAGATATCTCAAAGGAATTGGAGTATATGAGTGTATGGACTTTGTGTGAGAAAATAGGATTTGGAAATTTTCAGAGAGTTTTTTTGCTAATCAAAATGGCTAATCACATGCTAATCTAAGCAAATTAACTCCTGTATATAAAATAGGTTAAAATAATAACCGTTGGGGATATGTAGGACATAATTAAATTTGTTTTAAAACCATTTAAGAATATTAAATATGTTTAAATTAAAATAACCATGTTAAAAATTAAAACAACCCAAGAGTTTTGGGCGCCTGACCCATGGTTCAGTAGCTCGAACAGACACAAAAGAAAAAGTTGATTTTTGAAGTTCAGGTGCCTAAGTATGGGTTCGGTCTGCTGACTAAAGGCAATTTCAATTCTATCCGAGGTTTGTTCGCTTGGTCCAGAGTTCAGTTTACCAAACTCATGTATTCAGTAGCTTGAGACATTTTTGAATGTGAAGTTCAGGCTGCCGAGTTGGTGGGAAAAATCAGAATTGTGGTTCGGTTAACTGGGGACCCTACGTTCCTTTTAGTTCGGTCGCCCAAAACAAAGTCAACACTTTGACTGGTTAATGGTTCAATTGCCCAAAGTGTTTTGAACACAACTATTCGGTCACCCGAATCCTTACTGATTTTTCCCTAAAAGTCCAGTTTTACTTCAATTAATTCCCCTGATAATATATGTGTTTTTTGGGATAACTTATGTGTATGTGCAAGGCCCTAAGGTCTTTTGAGCTTATTGCATCTACCTACATGATATGCAGTGATTATTATAGACATTTTACTATATTACTATTATAGACCCGGTTGAGCATAAAATAAATTACAACAAGAATAAATCTTCTAGGTCTTTAGGCTTTAAGTCTTCTCATGCTATCAAGTGATCTTGCAAATATGAACCTGCACACAAACTTGATAGACATTAAATACCTGAGTATTTATCATAATCAAAACTGGTTATGACCAATAAGGTCAGCATTTTCCCCCTTTTTGATGATGACAAATACACCATGCAAAAGTGGGTACAGTCTTGACAGGCTCCCCATGTCAATATGCATAATGAAAAGTTTAAATATTTAAAGTTCAAAAACATTATTCAAAAAGTACCCAATTTTGCCTCTTCTCCCTTTTTTGGCAACGGCAAAAAGGGTCATGATAAATTTAAAGTATATAAGCAATGCATTGTATGAATCATTTAAATACAAGATATGATTGGGAAATTTTTTTTTTGAAATTTCGGCAGTATGCCGTTTGAAAATAACTATATAAAAATGACTTGATTGAGTTCAAGTATATAATTATCCACAATAATCAACTCAAACAGTCCAATATATCAATAAGTATTACTTTCAGCATCCAAAAAGATAATATAATCATACAATGCAAAATGAATGACAAAGATAGCCTCATAAGGTATGAAATATAGTAATTAAACATACAAACAATATAACTAATCATTTAAATGATTTAAATGACCTGAAAACAAGGTTAGACCATAAATATACATAAACCATTGCAATTGAAACATATAATTAGACCCATGGAATATTTAAGTTTAAAACACACGGCATATGGTAGCAAATAGTTAATTTGAGCACAAACACAGTCTAACTAGTTCGCATGCATTTTTATGTGAAGTTACCGAACCAGTTATGCAATTTTAAAAACATATAATAATAATAATAATAATAATAATAATAATAATAATAATAATAATAATAATAATGCAAGAGAAAAAAATTTTGATTTTGAAATTAGTTCTTGCCATAAAGTTTTAAAATATATATATATATATATATGTATATGTATATATAATTATATGTATACAAATATATATCCCCCTTGAGATATTATCAAGAAGTACTGGGGGTGATGCATTACTGAAGAAGAAACTGTAAAATAGGTCATAAGCAAGCATCGATATTCTGGTTTATCATTTAAGCACACAAACTATAACCAGAAAAACACAACCACGATGATCCTAAAGATATCAGACAAATTACAGCAAGGATCATATGACAAATACAAACAACATGTGGCAAAACAATATATATCAACTTAAGATTTTCACAAAGACCATTTCATTTAAGCATGTGCCACACTTGATTCAAAACGTATCTAAGCTAAAAGATATTGGTGAGCATAACAAGGTCGTGTAGATGCTCCCCCTTTCGATTGGAATCTTAGCTTAGATGCAACAAATTGCTTATACCAATTAAAGACTAATTTCATTATGCTAGGATGAAATTTAATATTCAATTAGTTTTCACTTATCCTTTCAAAAAAATTTTATCATTTATTTTAACACAATCATCTTTGTACAAGGTTTTACTTTGGGAAAAATCTACCAAAATTTTGGCAGCATGTCGTCTGTAAATCAAACGTTTTCCCATAAAACCTGTATCTGACAGCTGGTTGTTCTCAAAATAATATTTATATAAATCATGCAACAACCTTTATATCCACTGCCAACATGCAATTGAAATCAACTGCATCCGCCATGCAGGAGGCATTCTAGACTAAGTATGCATTCCAGTAGTATAATAAACTCAAGATATACAGTATAACTCAATGGTAAAAGGTATAAACTATCCATAAATATTTTTAGCCATTAATCAAATCATGGATAGTTTGCTGCACTGCTATACACACATGGGCATAAAAGCATAAACAATATAAGAATATGAGAGCATTCAAATTTATATAAATATGAAAGATAAATGCTCCCCCTCAATTATGTACTCTACTCATTTTATGCCATCATATGCTTTAAATTTCTTGGCCAAGTGATAACACTTAGATAACACTTCTATTTAACACTCCATCTTTGCTTTTCACAACCTCTCCCCCTTTGGACATAAATCAAAAAACAAGGGGAAATAAACAAGCAAAGCTACCAAGATAAGTGTTTTATTAGATAACGTGCCAAAATATAATCAAAAAGTTACAAATGTCAGATTTTTAAGAAGCACATTAGTTTTCATCATCAAAATGATGTTCTTCAGCTTCAGTCCCTTCTTCTTCACCTAATTCAGCATCTTTGCCTTCTTCAGAACCATGCTCCTCTTCTATGTCTTCCTCATCATTATCATCACCATTTTTGGAGTCCTCTTCATCACTTCCATCATCACTAGCAGGAGCGGAACTAATATCCATAGGATCAGTGGGACGAGAGGAACTGGCTAAGTGTTCCTTGATGCGACCCAAATGGTCATCAAGGGAGGAACAATTAGCTTGAAGAGCTGAGAAGTTGGTTTGAAGGGATTGGAGCCTTGTTTGCATGTTTTGGCTGAAGTTGGTGAATTACTGGTAAAATGGATTAAACCATGCAAGAGCACTGGTAACAAGAGGTGAACGGACTTGACCTCCGCTTCCCTTAAGAATCCATCCATCATCATACTTTTCATACCCCATTAATTTAAGAGTTGTAGAATTGAAAATGTCATAATGGGTACGTTTTACAAAGAAATCGAAGGAGGATATTTGAAGTTTTGCAAAAGCATATTTAGGATGCCTCCATAAGGAAAGGTAACTCGTCGTGCCTCTACACATTATAGCATCCATTTAAGTATAAGGCTTGGTAGATCTAGTTTCTTGCCCTTGAGCAAACACGAGAGGATGAAGCAATCGGCATAAGAGATATATGCATGGGATCCAGCTTGAGGGAGTATATTATACGTAATGATTTTTTGCAAAATTTGAGCTTGAAGATTCAAATGCTTATATAGTGGAGGATTATCAAAAGAAACGAGCTCTTGGTCTAATATCAAAGGAAGAAATTCTTCCAGAGTGAAGTCCTATTCAAGAATCCAAGACATGCCAAAAGTAGGACATTCAAAATTGCCATTGGTAATTTTAAAAGTTTTGGCAAAGGATTTGGGAGTGAGAGAGGTAGATTTTCCCATCACTTTGGTCAAAAGACCATGTTTGTCTCTAACAAGATTGGCATAGAAAATTTTTACAAGGTTCAGGAAGTGTCCCTTAACTTGATAGAGTACAAAATTTTTCCATCCTAGGGCTTTGAATAAAGAAATAATATGCGGGAAATCAGATGTCAAAAAGGAAGTGTCAAGAACTTTACCTATGAGTGGTTCCGTCATGCTTAGATGATTGCGATAGAAACTTTTGGCGTGTGGGGCCACAAGCCATTGCTCAATGGACAGATCTTCAATGGTTTGAGAAGAGGTGGAAGGTTTCTTATTTCCAACAGATTTGATCCTAGCCATTTTGAAGTTTTTCTATGGAAAAATGAAGGTGGTAGCAATGGATTTCATAAATGAAAGATAGGGTTAGATGAATTTTTTTAGGAGAAGGAGCTGAGGAAAGGAAGAGGACGAAAACAAGGAAAAGTAGAAGCCCTAAGTTAGTTGGCTGACAACTTGAATGACTCGTATTTTTATAAATGAAGCTAGGGTCTTTCCATTAGTCAGTCGGCTGACTACAGCGTAAGTCAGCTATCTGCCTCTGTTTCAGAGACCACAGCTCAGTCAGTCAACTGGGTCTTGGGTCAAGCGGCTAACTGCAATGCTTCTCTTTATTTCTTTGTTCAATCAGTTAGCTGGGCCTATAGTCAGTCGGCTGACTATGCAATCTTTCTTAATTTGACTTTTTACTCAATTTCTCTACTGTGCAATAGGCCAAGCTCTCTTCTAATGTTTATAAATCTATCTTCCGAGAGAGGTTTAGTGAAGTTATCAACCCATTGATCATTTGTATAAATAAATTCGAGAGTTATGTCTTCTTTTTGAACATGATCTCTTAGAAAATGATGTCTTATGTCAATATGCTTGGTTCTTGAGTGTGAAATGGGATTTTTAGATATGTTTATCGCACTTGTGTTGTCACACTTAATTGGTATTGTTCGATAATCTAGGTTGAAGTCTTTTAATTGTTGTTTCATGTATAGTATTTGCACACAACAACTCTCGGCCGCTATATATTCAGCCTAGGCGGTTGATAAGGCAACGGAGTTTTGTTTCTTTGACAACCAAGATACTAAGGATCAACCTAAGAAGTGATATGTGCCACTTGTACTCTTTCTATTAATTTTACATCCGGCATGATTAGCATCTAAATAGCTTATCATTTCAAAATTAGTGTCCTTTGGATGCCACAAGCCTAGATCAAGTGTGCCTAGCAAGTACCTAAGTATTTGTTTAACTGCTATTTGATGTGATTCCTTAGGTGTTGATTGAAACCTAACACACATGCATACACTAAACATGATATTAGGTCTACTAGCAGTTAAATATAGTAAACTACCTATCATTCCTCAAAAATGTTTTGTGTCTACTTGTTTTCCCTTTTCATCTCTATCAAGGCTTGTTGAGGTACTCATAGAGGTTCCTATGGGTTTACTTTGTTCCATATCAAACTTTTTAAGCATATCTTTAATATATTTAGTTTGATTTATGAATGTTCCATTTTTGGCTTGTTTAATTTGTAACCCTATGAAATAATTTAACTCCCCCATCATACTCATTTCAAATTCTTTTTGCATACATGTGGCAAAGTCTTTACAAAGTTCTTCATTTGTAGCACCGAATATGATATCATCCACATATATTTGAACAATTAGCATTTCTTTGTTTTTAGTCTTAATGAATAGAGTGTTGTCTATCATTCCTCTTGAAAAGTCATTTTTGAGTAAGAATTTACTTAGTTTCTCATACCAAGCTCTAGGAGCTTGTTTTAATCCATATAAGGCTTTGGTTGATCTAAATACGTGATCGAAATGTTTTAGATCTTCAAAACCTAGCGGTTGTTTGACATAAGCCTCTTCATTTATATACCCATTCAAGAACACACTTTTTACATCCACTTGATATAGCTTGAATTCCTTATGGGCTGCATAAGCTAGGAGCATTCTAATTGCTTCCATTTTTGCTACGGGGGCAAAGGTTTCATTGTAGTCATTGCCTTCTTCTTGATTATAACCTTGTGCTACCAGCCTAACTTTATTTCTAACAATTACCCCATTTTCATCTTTCTTACTTCTAAAGACCCATTTGGTTCCTATGATTGAATGTTCTTTGGGTTCAGGTACTAATTGTCATACTTGTCTTCTTTCAAACTGATTTAGTTCTTCCTGCATAGCCATAATCCAAGAATTGTCAGTTAAGGCTTCTTCAATATTCTTGGGTTCATCTTGAGATAAAAATGCATAATGGTTGCATATATTTTTCAATGATGCTCTAGTGGTTACTCCTTTTGATGGTTCTCCAAGAATTTGATCTTTTGGATGACTTTTAACATATTTCCACTCTTTTGGTAGTTCTTGGTTTTCTTTGGGGTTTTCATTTGAAGTTTCATCATTGTTTTCTTCTTTTATTTCAAGATTTTCTTCTTTTTGTGAGATATCTTCTCTTTCAACATTCTTAATTTCTTTATTTGATTCATCAAAAGTTATATGCATAGATTCAATGATAGTAAGTGTTCTTTTATTTTAAACCCTATAGGCTTTACTATTTGTTGAATATCCTAAGAAAATGCCTTCATCTGATTTTACATCAATTTTACCTAAATCTTCTTTATTATTGAGAACAAAGCATTTGCATCCAAATACATGGAAGTAAGCTATGTTGGGTCTTCTACCTTTCTATAGGTCATAAGGTGTTTTATCTAAACTTGATCTAATAGACGGCTTCCGCCCAAAAGTACTTAGGTAAATTATTTTCATTTAACGTGGTTCTTGCCATTTCTTGAAGGGTTCTATTTTTTCTTTCAACAACTCCATTTTGTTGTGGAGTCCTAGGTGCTGAAAAGTTATGATTTATACCATGATCATCACAAAATTTATCAACATCTTTGTTTTTGAACTCTCTACCTAGATCACTCCTAAAGTTAGTTACGTTATAGCCTTTTTCATTTTGTAGTTTCTTGCATAGAGTGATTAACATGTTACAAGCTTCATTTTTCTTTGCTAAGAACAATACCCAAGTTTATCTTGAATAATCATCTACAATCACAAAGGCATATTTTTTGCCTCCTAAGCTTTGTGTTCTAGTAGGACCAAATAAGTCTACGGTTCTGAGTGTCTACTAGTTGATATGTACTTCTTCTTTTTGAAACTTGTTTTGACTTGTTTTCCTTTTTGGCATGCATCACAAATCTTATATTTTATAAATTTCGTATTTGGTAATCCTTTTACTAATTTTTTCTTGGATAGTTTAGATAATAGGTCCATACTTGCATGTCCTAGTTTCCTATGCCAAAGCCAACTAGTTCCATTCATGGCAGCCAAACAAGTCACATTTTGATTTACTAGGTTATCAAGATTTATACAATATATGTTATTTACCCTACGAGCTGTGAATAAGGTTTCATCATTCTTAGGATTTTGAATAATGCATTTGTCTTTCTTAAAAATTATTTCAAAACCTTTGTCACTTAATTGACTAATACTCAAAAGATTATGTTTTAAACCATCTACCAACAACAAATCATCAAATGTAAGAGAGGGTTCTTTCCCTATTTTACCAATGCCAACAATTTTACCTTTGGCATTGTCACCGAAGGTCACGTATCTCCCATCTTTTTGTTTTAGTGTGGTGAACTTGGTCCTATCTCCGTTCATGTGTCTTGAACACCCACTATCCACGTACCACTTTTCCCTTGATAACGTTGTCCTAAAGCACACCTACAATGAAGGATTCATGGTGTTAGTTTTTGGAACCCAAATTTTCTTAACTTTCTTTGAATTATCTTTAGTTCCATTGTTTACTTTCCATTCACCTTGAACTTTAACATATTCCCTTTTGAGTGGGCAATTATGCATCACATGTCCTTTATTCTTGCACATGTAGCAAGTAGTATGTTCATGTATATTGGTTGAGGAAGTACTAGCATAGTACTTTGCTTCTTTAACAAAATATCCCATGAATAACTTCTTACTTCTTTTATTCGTTTTTCCTTTATATCCAGGTCCTTCTCTATTTCCATGTAATCTTTGTTGTCCAATCATTTTTTTCAAAATTTTCTTTACCTTTGGTAAAGCTCTAAATGATTTTCTCTTTATCCTCTATTGACTTCTTAAGTTCAATTATTTCTAAATCCTTTTTATTTAGATTATCTACTTGTATTTTGCCTATTTCTTGAGTCATATCTTTTATTTTTTCTTCTAACTTTTCAATACGAGATTCTTTCTCATTTTCAATGGATTTAAAAGATTCAATTTTTTTCATTAGTTTTTCATTTTGTTCTTTCAAATTTATGTTTCTTTTGGAGACTTTGATAAACCTTTTATGTAAGGCAAATAACTCAGCTTGTAGTTCTTTATAGGAGGGCATACTATCACAAGTTTCATCACAAGATTCATTACTAGATTCTGTTGATGAGGAGTAGTAAGTATTTACCTATTCATCATTTGCCATGAAGCACATATTAGCTATCTCTTGTCCGCTTGACTCGTTCTCCATTTCACTTGAGCTTGAATCATCCCAAGTAGCTTCCATGGTTTTCTTCTTCTTCTTTTTATCCTTCTTGAGTAAAGGGCAGTCCGACTTTATATGTCCTGGTTTCTTGCAATGATAACATATAGGAGGGTCATTTTTACTTTTGTTTTCTTTCCTACTTGTTTCCCCTTTTTCAGATTTATTTTTACTAAACTTTCTAGGGAACCTTTTATTTCTCCTATAGAACTTGCCAAGTCTTTTAGTGATGAATGCTAATTCATCTTGGTCTAGGTCACTTGATTCACTTTCATCTTCACTAGAGCTTTTACTAGATGCTTTTAAGGCAATGGACTTCTTATGCTTAGGTTCAGGGTTTCTTTATTTTAATGTCCTTTCATAGGTGAGTAGTGAACCTATAAGTTCATCTAGTGAGGTAGTCTTAAGGTTCCTACCTTTTGTTATTGCAATGGCCTTTGGTTCCCATATGGAGGGAAGGCCTCTTAGTATTTTCCGAATCATTTCATAGGTAGTGCAGGTCTTTCCTAAGGAACTTAGAGAATTTATTATGTGAGTAAATCTAGTATACATACTCGCGATTGTTTCATCTAAATTCATTTTGAAAGCTTCATACTCACTGGTTAGCATATCAATCCTATTGTTCTTAACATCTACCATTCCTTCATACTTTACTTCTAACTTGTCCCAAATTTCTTTGGCCTTTTTGCAAGCCATGAATCTATTGAATTCATTAGCGTCTAAAGCACAATACAAGGCATTTATGGCAATTGAATTTATTTGAAGCATTTTGTAGTCCATATCAGTCATATCCTTTTTCTCTTTAGGAATTTGTTTTCCATCCACTAGTAGGAATTAGATCTCCATTCATGACTACTTCCCAAGCTTTCCAATCCATATGTTGAAGATAGATTTGCATTCATTTTTTTCCAAAAGGTATAGTTATGTCCACAAAAGATTGGTCGTCGGGTTGAGGATTGGCCCTCTTCGAAGGGAGCTACTCCTATATGTGCCATTAGATCTTTTTATAGCTTCTTGTTAAGATTTACTATAACTAGACTCTTATACCAATTGAAATTAGAATAGCGTTCCCAAGAGGGGGTGAATTGGATTAATTAAAAAATTAATCTCTTTTCAACTTTTTACTTGTTTTAATGCAACAACAAGAAATTAAATCAATTAACTTATGATCACAACCAAATCACACCACAAAGTACTGAAAAATTAAAAAAACATTCCAACCAACCAAAGTATGAAAATCAATCAATCATTCAAGAATTTTATGTTTTTCAGTAGCAGCCCTATAGTTGTTTGCAAACCTTGCTTTGGATGGAATTTTATTGCGTTTCTCTTAATCAAGATTTCCACAAATTAACCAACGTACTTGCCTGTGGGTTTCCACAAATGGTTAATTAAAACGTACTTTCAAAAATCAAAAGTCTTCTTTGAATTTTGATTTTAAGCCCTGCAACCTGTACTTAGAATACACAAGAATATATGGTACAAAAAATAAAAAGAGTATGGATGATAAGAACACCGAGATTTATGAGGTTCGGCATATTCCCAGCCTACACCCTCGCCTTTGGTCAATTCCACCAAAGGATTCCACTAAATATGCTCCTTTTCGGGCGGAGCAAGCCTTTTACAATATTCCCTCTTTTCAAGAAGAGAAACCTCTCCAAGCGACCAATCCCCACTTGGTATAACAATCCAAATCAGCTTTGAACCATCAATAATACAATGAGAAGGCTACTATAATTTGAGTACAAACAAACTCTCAAAACAGAGTAGAGTTGTACAAGTTAGAGCACAAATTATACTTCAATCAAATAATAATAAATAAAGTATGAAGCTTAAGTATAGAGATCACCAAAATTTCGTTGATTGAGAAAACTTAGTGTAAGAACCATAGTTTGATGATTCAGCAACGATTTCAGAAGTTATCTCCCAGGTGGAGTGTAAGCAATAGAGAACTTTGAGAGAGATTGAAAACTTGAATGCAAGAGTGCTGTGAGATTACTTGGTAATTGAATTCTTGGGATTAAAGGAGTTTTATATGCATTTTAAGATTAGTTTCCTTGTTCACCAAGTAACTTGGAGTGTCCACCAAGTTTTTATAACGTTCATAATTGAAAAACCAATTTTTGAAATTTTCCCGTTGGAGTTTAAAAATTCAAATCTCGTGGAATTAGTCGTCTGACCAGGCGACTGGTAGTATATTTCCACAGGGTCAGTCAGCTGGACAGGCGACTGACACCCTTCTGTCTGCCAGAAACTAAAATCAAAAAATTATCAGTTGACTGGCGTGACACAGTTCAAAATGGGTTAGTCGGCTGGGTGTTTTCAGTTCATTGAGTCAGTCAACTGGGCAATTAACTTTGCTGTAGATTTTCTGTCAGTCGACTGAGTAATCCAAGAGTATTTCTAGTCAGTTGGCTGACCAGTCCTCTTTTTGGTTTTTCATTTTTGGTTTTCAAATTTAATTTTGCTCTCTTGTTTTGATCTTTCATAAAATATTTTTCGAGGTTTTAAAATAGGTCTCTAAGTCAATGTATTTCCCCTAAAACGATTCATATTTCAAAATTATATTTGATATGGAGTACTTACAAACAACTTTACTGAATACGACATTTAAGTACTAAATCTTCAAGTCTCTGATGTTCCTCTTGACTTCGAGTCCGTCTAAACCTTTAAGCTTTTTCATTTGCCTTTAAATACTCAGTGAAGCTTTCACTTGATTTGTCTTTGATTTCCAACTTGCTTCCATGAAAAATGTGAGTATTGAGTTATGTATTCCTGAAATAAAGTTACTCAACAACACATGTTAAAACATCTTCATTTGTTATCATCAAAACAAGATTGAAAAGCCTAGTTAGGCCAAGAATGAGTTTTTGGTTATGCCATTCGAACTAACGAATGCTCCTGCGATGTTTATGGATCTAATAAGCAAGGTTTTCCATGAATACCTGGACCAGTTTGTAGTGGTTTTCATTGATGATATTCTAGTTTATTAGAAGAATTTTGAGGAGCACGAACATCACATGAGGATGGTGTTATAGGAGTTCTAAGAAAAGAAATTGTACGCTAAACTTAGAAAGTGTGAATTATGGTTAGAGAAAGTTACATTTCTTGGGCATGTGATATCCAAGGATGGTATCTCTGTAGATCCAAGCAAGTCAGAAGCAGTGGTGAATTGGGTGAGACTGTTGATGTTAAAGAGATTAAAAGTTTCTTGGGTCTGGCAGGATACTATTACCGGTTCGTAGAGGGATTTTCTAGGCTATCAAGGCCTCTGACATGGCTAACAATGAAGAATGTTAAGTTTGAGTGGAATGATGATTATGAACAAAGTTTCCAGGAACTGAAACAATGACTCATCACTGCTCCAGTGTTGACCATTCCATCAGGAAATGATGGTTTTGTGATTTATAGTGACGCATCTCAGAAGGGACTTGGGTGTGTTCTGATGAAGCAGAGAAGTGTTATGACATACACTTACGTCAACTTAAAAAGTATGAGAAGAACTACCCTACGCATGATTTAGAATTGGTTGTAGTGATATATGCATTAAAAATATGGAAGCATTATCTATATGGTGGAAAATGCAAGATCTTTACAAATCATAAAAGTTTGAAGTATTTCTTCACACAGAAGGAGTTGAATATAAGGCAGAGGAGGTGGCTGGAATTGATTAAAGGCTACGACTGTACCATCAGTTACCACCCAGGGAAGACTGATGTCGTAGCTCATGCTTTGAGCCAGAAGTTAGGGAGTGTCTTAGTATCAGCAGTGGTGGCACATCATCAGATCAGAATGGATTTGAAAGAACTTGGTGTGGAATTGGTAGAGGGAGATCATCAAGCATTTATTGCTAATCTGGTACTTCAGCCGACTTTGCTGGAGAGAATTAAGATTGCACGGATGCAAGATGCAAAATTGGTGAGGATCACGGATAAAGTGCAAAGTGGATAGAGAGCCTATTTTAATATCTCAGATGATAGTGCTTTGAGGTTTCATACCAGATTGTGTGTACTTGATGATGCTGAAATTAAAAGGACCATTTTGGAAGAGGCACACCATTCTCTATATACGGTACATCCAAGAAGTATAAAAATGTACAGAGATTTGTGAGAATCCTTTTGGTGGAGCAGTATGAAAAGAGAAATAGTCCGATATGTAAAGCAGTGTTTGACCTGTCAGCAGATAAAGAATGAACACGAGAGGCCATCAGGATTATTGCAACGACTTCATATTTAAGAATGGAAGTAGGAGCATATCTCCATGAACTTTGTCATAGGATTACCACCAGAACAATATGGGCAGAATGCCATATGGGTAGTCGTGGATCGTTTGACGAAGACTACCCATTTTCTTCCCATCGGAGTTAACTACTCTATGGATAGATTGGTAGAGCCGTATATCCAGGAAATAGTTAGATTGCGTGGCGTGTCAGTGTCCATTGTGTCTTACCAAGACCCAAGATTCACGTTTCAGTTCTAGAAGAGCTTACAAAGAGCTTTGGGTTCCTAGTTGGCTTTTAGCATGACCTTTCATCTTCAGATGGATAGATAGACAGAGAGGACCATACAGATACTGGAAGATATGCTACGGACTTGTGTGTTTGATTTTCAGGGTAGCTGGATTCAATATCTACCACTAGTAGAGTTTTCTTATAACAACAGCTACTAGGCCAGTATTGGGATGGTCTTGTATGAGGCATTGTATGGTCGGAGGTGTCGGTCTCCATTATATTGGGATGAAATTGGTGAAAAGCATATTTTGGGAGCAAAGATTGTACAACGAACTTCTAAGAAAATCAAGTTGATTCAAGAGAGAATTAAAACTGCTCAGAGTCAACAGAAAAGCTATATAGATACCCATCGACGAGTGCTAGAATTTGGTGTAGGAGATAATTTGTTCTATAAAATTGCACCAATAAAAGGAGTAATGAGATTTGGGAAGAAGGGTAAGCTTAGCCCTAGGTACATTGGGTCGTTTGAGATATTGGAAAGAATCGGTCCAATTGCCTATAGGTTAGCATTACCCCCAACGTTATCTCAAATTCACGATATATTTCATGTGTTGATGTTGAAGAAATACATCCTAGATCCATCACATACAATAAGTTATGAGGCACTGAAGATTGGAGATAACACTATCATATGAAAAAGTTCCAGTTCAGATCCTAGATCATAAAGAGCAAGAACTACGCACAAAGAAAATATCACTAGTAAAAGTACTATGGAGGAACCATGCAGGTGAGGAAGTTTCATGGGAGTTAGAGAAGGAAATGCATCAGAAGTACCCATATCTATTTGACGGAGCCTAGCATTAGCCAGAAAAGTTAATAGTTTAGGTAAGTATTTGTTGTATGTAAGTAGGTTTTCTGCATGTAAAGTAGTTCGTGTGTATCTAATTTTAGATTTGCATGTAATAGTTTGAGTTTTGAGTGGTTTTGGGAGAGTTTTGTTTTGGTTATTGTAATCTCCCAAAGTCGTTTATTAACCATAGTATTCCTCCGCCATAAGTGAGGGTACTTAATAAAAATTTAGTGATTTTCTCCCAAATGTTAATATAAATGCTAAATAACAAATTTTGAGGACGAAATTCTTATAAGGAGGGGAGGATGTAAAGACCCGAAAAATAGTAATTAATGAAATAATAAAGAAAAGAAAGGAGTTGGTTTGGCATAAGTCCAAACCGTTAATGGTTTGAGGCCATCTCAGAAAACCATCGACGGTTAACACAATCGAGAGCATTTTAAGTGCCAAATTGTTGACGGTTTCATCAAGCTCAAGAAAAACCATCGAAGGTTTTGAGTTACTACGGCCAAATAAAGGTAAAACAAATAGAAATGGTTTGGTTAAAAGGTCAAACTATCGACGGTTTCCCCTGCGCCAGTAAGCCTATATAAAGGGGTTTAAGTTCATCTTTGTTAAAAATTAAACTCTCCTCTCTCTCTCTCTCTCTCTCTCTCTCTCTCTCTCTCTCTCTCTCTCTCTTAGGGCTGCACCCTCCACTCCCTCTCTTTTCTATTTCTCGTCCAAAATCAGCTCGAATCAACTAATAAATGTGATTTCGGGATCTCGACGGCGATTCTCCGCAGTTTAATCGAAGTAATTTTGCAGTTCAGCCATTCTAGGCACCACTCCAAAACTAGGGTAAGGAAGTTGTTTTTCAAGTTTAATCAATTATTTGGAAAGTGTAGGCCTAGGGATTGTTAAATGATAAATATTCTGGGGTTGAGCTGATTGAGTTAAGGTATTATTCACAGGGTTAGTGCGAGCGCCACAGGCACAGTTTAGGATCCTTGCAGGCATTTCTTCAGGAATCAGGCAAGGGGATTCTCACAACCTGCTTAATTTTCACATTTTTTATATATATATTTAATAAAATCAATATCATAAATTTCAGCGGATCATAATCCACCTGGACCCGTGGGTACCAGGGATACATCAGAACACATAATGGAAGCCTAAGCAGCAAGAAACATACAATCACGTTATCATAAATACCAAAACATCCATCACAATACCATAAATACCAAAGTCACTATATTCACTGTATTTCAATATATACATCCCAAAAAAAAAAATCTAGGGACATTTCCCACAAAATCCAACTGTCCCTACTAAAACTTACCCTTCAAAGAGGGCAAACAAATAACACTAGATCAGCGGGGCTTTTCCCGCTCTTCTATCAGGGGCTCCTTTTCATTTATGAAAAGTTTATAAAATTTTGGGGGTGAGACACCTCTCAGTAATGGAAATAAACTAATACTAGTGTGTGGCAACATGAGTATTTCGTGTCATACATATACCATACAGAACATATCCAGTAACTTTTATGTCAAATATGGGAAAACATATATATATATATATATATATATATATATATATATATCAAAACATGGTAGAACATACTGCATTTTCATAAACATATATCATCTCATAGAATAATAATTCAAAAACATTCCTGGTAGGTTAGCTGGCTGTTGTCATGTATTATCCCCACATGACTGGGTAATATGGCCCGAAGGCGGGACCTGACAATGGTTGGCTAACCACTGCCAAGTCAAAAGTGCAGTCTGTAAGTTTGATGGATCTGCCAGACCTGGTCCGTATACCACGGGTGCTCACACACTTCTTAAAAATCACATCGACCATCCAATATCACACCACTCCGTACAACGGCGTTAACACAAATATCATGATCACAAAGACCATGGACACATAGCAACGGTACCGTGCAAGTGCTAGCCTAGACCAAGCCAGCCAGTTTCTGATATCATATAACATATACTGAAACTTTGATACATGGATATCTCATATCATTAATTATTGGATCAATCATATTATTTTGCATATATACGTATATCATGAAAAATCATCGGCTTGTACGCCGGCAACTCATAGCACAACCCGTACGCTGGCAAATCACATCCATAGCTCAACCCGTACACCGGCTAACATATCATAGCACAACCCGTACGCTAGCAAATCACATCCATAGCACGGCCCGTACGCCGGTAAAATATATATATAGCTCAGCCCGTACGCTGGCAAATCATACACATAGCACGGCCCGTACGCCGGCAAAACATATAAAAATCTTAGCCCATACGCCGGTTTTTCCATTATAAAAATTTGTATCATAATCACAATTCCAGAAAACAGTATTTCATAAAAATTTCTACTCATGTCACATTGAACAGGTTTTTCATATATTCAGCATACCATCATTTTCAATAGTTTTTTCTTGAATATAAATCATATATATAGACATATTTACTTTCCTGAAATCAAATGTTATATATACATACATTTTCTTAAAAGAACTAACTTAGTTTGTCCCCTTACCTGATTCCTGAAAAGCCCCTAAGAAAATCTATCCCGCACCCGTAGGGTTCCCCATTCAACACCCTGAAAATGAAAACTCCCTGTACTAAACTTTAGTGTTTCTACGCATATATCACTTCTTACAACAGTCAAAAACCAAATACTGAATAGAAACCCTTACCCTAGATTTGGGATGGTTTCCAACTTAGCCCCACCGACGATCCGCTTCGGCAGACTTGTAGAAAACTTTCCCAGAAGCGTCCTGGTGGCTTCAGATCATCGAACCGGCATAAATCCAAGCTGAAATCGAAGAGAGAAGGTGGAGAAACCGAAGGGTAAGAGAGAGAGGAGTTCTGCGAGAGAAATTTCGGCCAAAAATGAATTTTAGGCCTATTTAAACTGTGGCCTTCATCGACGAGCCACGTCACCTCGTCGACGAGGCCAATAGAAAATTCATCGACAAACTCTTCCCTTCGTCGACGAAATTCAGAAACCCCAAAATCATCCCCTCGGTATTTCCTCATCAACGAGACACGTCACCTCATCAACGAGTCCTGTAGAAAGTTCATCGACGAACTCCAACCCTCATTGACGAGCTCGTTTTATACCCTCGTCGACGAGTCCCCTGTATTCGTCGGCGAGAAGCTGAAAAATTCCTCAGGATTTATCCTTTTCAAAATGTAATGTCGTCAACGAAGTCGACTGCCTCCTTCTGTTTCCAATCTCCATTTCCCTTTCTTTTATTATTTAAATACCATTATTCGTCGGGTCATTACAAGGATAGATTATGTCAGGTATTTTTAGAAAATCTACCGGTTCAAAATACAATATTTGATAATAAAAAATATTTATATGATTTTTCTAGATATATAGGTATATGGGAATGAAATTTATGAATTAATGTATGTTTTGGGAAATCTGATGTTTGGATTGAGTAAACTCTAAAAATAGAATTAATATCATTTTTCAGCAAAAATATGTTTTCCCCAAACAGTTAGTATATTGTAGGGCAACACTCACTTGTGTGGCATGAGTGTGAATATTTTACAATATGTATACATAGACCAGAATATTTTATGATTATACAGAATAAACGCAGTTTGATAATGATTTTCAAAATGAAACAGACATCACAGAAAGTATGATATTATACAATATACTATTACAGATCAGCCCGCCTAGTTCCATGATATTTCAGCCGGTCCAGTGCTGTGATATTTCAGCTTGCCTAGTACCGTGACAGCTCAGCCGGCTCAGTGTCGTGATCAAATATATATAACAATTTATTCAGAAATTTTAATATGATAGATTTTACACAGAAACATAAAACGAGTTATGTTACAGTTTTTTATGAAATACTATATGATAGCAGAATGTTGATGGCTTAGTTTAGTTTCAGAGCACAGTACTGTAGCTATCAGTTCATATTAGTGTCACCACATGTCTCAGATAAAGTTTTGGTGATTGGATAGTCAATTGAGCCCAAAGAAGAGTAGTGTGCCCCCCTGGCAGTCTGCACCAGGCTGGGCAGGCCAATCGTACTTACAGACGAGTCGATTTTGGCTTAGCATGGTAGGCTAACCATTGCAAGGTCCTGCCTACGGGTTACACAACCCAATAATGTGGGGGTAATACATGATATCAACTAGCTATCCATCTAGGGAAAAATTTCAATGATATACAGATATAGTAGATGATTTATATGTTACAAAAATTTATTATGATATAGTATGCTTATGTTTAAAAGTACAAATTTCCACAGTTTATCAATTAAAGTTGATATAAATATATTACAGCTAAATTACTTGCAGTATATATATTTATAACATGCAAGAAATTATGCTGCAACACATTGATGATACTCTATCCCACTTACTGAGAGGGGTTTCACCCTATAATTCAAACATTTCAGGAGATCCAGACAGGCGAGCAGAGCAAGCTTTGAGGTAGAGGAGGTGTTGGTACAGTCCTAGATTCAGGATAAGTGTTGAGCTGGGAGATGAGTTTTGTATAATCGCTAGGATGATTTATGGTTTTTGGGGATGCACATGTATATTTATGGAGATAGTAAAACTCTGATATTGTATGTTAGCTTTGTTGTAATCCCAAGAGGGGGGTGAATTGGTATTTTAAAAATTTCTTCCCTCGGTCACTAAACGAGCAATAGTATTACACAAATCTAAGGTCAATCTAGTGCGGATAAAATAAATCAATATATATTTAGCAGAAATTAAACAGAACAAGTAATCTAATTAAGTACGCACAATAAAACAGTAAAGAGATATGACACCAAATATGTTATCGAGGTTTGGAAAACTACCTACATCCCTGCCTTGGCTCACAAGCACAAGGATTTAACTAAGGCTCACTTAACGGGTGGAGCGGAACCTAAATACAATCAGGTCAATTAGCATAGGGTTGACCTCAACCTTTACAACCAATCCTTCCAGGCTAGATTACCGCCCCCTCAGGCCACACCTGGAATACACAGAATCACAATATAATTTGCGTACAAATATTATGCTTCTCAATCAGGCAGATTTGCATGAGTAATAATCAAAGCACACCAATAATGTATAAATAATAAGCTCAATGGTGTATATGTGCAGTCAACACTCAAACTAAAGATTATCTCAAATTTAAGCACAAGAGTGTATCTACAAGCTAATCTTTGAAACTATGTTTAGATAAAAATATCAATCACGGTTTTAGGGTTTCAAAGATTTGTACCAAGAGTAATATGAATATCTCAAAAATATTTTCTCAATATCAAAGCACAATGAGATATTCAAATCCAAGTTTTTAAAATGATTTTTGCACACACAAAAATATGAGCTAAGGTGTCTTACAATATGAGTGCAAAGACCCACAAGCTCTAAGTTTCCCCACTCAAAAGATTTATTAAATTAAATATGGAGGGACAACTAAGCTCAACCCTCAATCCAAAAATCAACAATGCAATGAACAAATGAGGGTTTCTGGCAATAGCACGCAATGAATAACACACTCACAAAGCTAGATTTCTCAATAGAATGATAGGATATGAGTGTATAGGGCTTGTACGAGAAGATAGGGCTTAGGAAATTTCAGAGGATTTTTTGCTTAATCAATGTGCTATATAGGTCTTAATCCAAGCAAATGAACCCCTATATATAGAGAAGGTTAAAATTATTACCATTGGGGATACACAGGAATTATTAAATTTATTTTAAAAATGTTTAAGAAAATTAACTCTGTTTAACTTAAAATAACCACGGTAAAAATTAGGACAACCCAAGAGTTTCGAGCACCTGACCCTTGGTTCGGTCACCCGAACAGACACAATAGGAAAAGTGAATTTTCAAGGTTCGAGTGCCTAAATAAGGGTTCGGTTTTCTGAGTCGAGGTGATTTTCCAAAATACCGCAGTTCCGTTGCCCAGTATCAAGTTCGGTTTACCAAAGTTGAACATTCGATTACCCAAGGCAGTTTTGAACGTGAGAGTTCAGGCTGCCGAGTTGGTGAAAAAAGTAAGAATGGACGTTCGGTTGATCGAGGATAGTGGTGCCCTTTTCAGTTCAATCGCCCAAAGTCTGATCAACTATTTGACCTTTCAACGGTTTGGTCGCCCGAGGTAATTTAACTTGCTTAGTTCGGTCGCCCGAAACCCTTTTCATTTAGCCCTTTAAGTCTTGATTTAATTTAGTTGATTCCCCTGATATAATATGTGATCTTGGGGACTATTTTACGTGTAAGTGCAAGGACCTAGGGTCATTTTAAGGTCTTTGAGCTTATTAATTCCTACATGCATAATATATAGTAAATATTACAAACCTTTCCTATTTTACTATTATAGACCCGAATTGAACATAATATTAATTACAATGAATGAATCTTCAGGATATTTATTCTTCAAGTCTTCATATGTCATCAAGTGATCTTACTAATATAAACCTGTACACAAACTTGATAGGCATTAAATACCTAAGTATCTGTCATAATCAAAATCAAGTAAGACCTATTAGGTCAACATTGTATATAAGGTTCAGGTATATTATGTTTTCCGCTGCATAGATAGTATGTATTAATGGACAGGTATCCCCAGTACCCACTTTGGGTCCGGGACGACATTGTGGATATTATTATAGGTATTAAAGTGAATTTATGTTTTTAGCAATAAAAAAGATGCAGCAGAAATTTCGGGTCATTACATCATGAACATTCCAACAACTTCATCTTCATTTCTTAAAAGATATTTTAATATGTCTAGAGTAGTCATCAATAAAGGTTATATAGTATCGCTTTCCTCCTCTACTAATAGTTTGTTTTAGATAGCCTAAATTTGGGTTAATCAAAATCAAAAGTTTATTAGTTTCTCTATTATTGCTTTACATGCCTTTTTAGTTGTTTTGGCCTCAACACCTTTTCAACATTTATACAACAAAAAAATAGGAAAGAAAGCATGTTTGATTCATTTTATCATGGTATATTATGACATGTTTGATTCATTTTCTCTAGGCAAGGTAAACTAACATGTCCTAGCATACCATGCAACAAATTAACACAATTTTCTATCAAGTAAGAAGGACAAGAAAATGCATTTCTGTTAATAACTTCAAGTGCATTGAAGATGAAAATACCTTGACTACAATACTCTTTGCCCACACACTTTTTTGGTAAGTACAAGTTGATCAAACTCAAATGCGGCTTTTAATTCAATCTTCCCAAGAAGTGATACAAACAAAAGACAAAGATGCTTTTCCATTAACAACTTCAAGTGCATTCAAGATGAAGAGACTTTAACTACAATACCCCTTGCCCACCCACACATTTTTGGTAAGTGCCAATGGTCATTTTAACCGAATGCCTAAAATGGAGGTTGGTAAGTATTTTTGCTTTTTTCTACCTTTTTATCTTTATTTTTTTGCCTTTTCCATTTTTTTTTTTCCAATCTTAATTGTCCCAAATGATCCTGGATGGTCTTAAGTGGCAAGATGGGGTCCAATAGTGATTTTGACCTTGTGCACGCAAATAGAGGCAAAATCACTATCATTTTGATGTTTCCTGCACTCTTTCTGCTAAATCTAACTGCACCAGGTGACTTGGAGCAATTTGAAATGGTAGGAAGAGGTTTGACAATGATTTTGACTTTGAACACGAAAATCGAGATAAAATCTTTGTCATTTAGAGCTTTTCGAGGCTCTCTCTACCAATTCTAATTACACCAGGGGATTCAGAGCATTCTAAAATTATAAAGGAAAATCTGACAAGGATTTTGACCTCAAGCATGCAAATAAAGGCAAAACCGCTGTCGTTTCTAGATTTTTTGGTCTTTTCCATCAATTCTAACTACACTGAGTGTTCTGGAGCAGCCTAAAGGAGCAAATTAGTGTCTTCCAAAAATTTCACCCTATAATACAAAAATTGAGGTGAACTCCCCTTCATTTCTATCTTTTTTATTCACTTTTTTTCCAAATCTGACTATACCAAGTGATTTGGAGCAATCTGAAATAATAATAGGGGGGGTTGAATTGTAATTTTGACTTTTGCACAATAATCAAGATAAAATTCTAGATTTTATGCAATTTTTTGCCATTTTTGGATACTTTTGAAATTTTTAGTCATTTTTGGTAACCTCGCCTACTTTTTTTTTTATTTTTTTTTTAATAAATTCAAAAAATTCAAAAAAAATATATTATCATATTTTTAATAATAATATATTCAAATTTTTAAAAAAAATTAAATTAAAACATTTTTTTCAAAAAAAATGAAAATTTAGATGATTTTTCAAAAAAAAAAAAAAAGGTGCTAGCACATGGCGCCCACACATGAGCACAGAAGTAAATGTTAACATTGAATTATATGATCTTTGAATTTTCTTCCTTAAGGTGCCAATGTTAATAAGGGCAAGTCAACTTGCATTTATAATTGTTTGGGATGTGGCTCATATTTTGAGTGGAACTCATGTACCGAGAAAGCTACGTGAAGCGAGGAATAAGAGTAAGAGTGAAGGCTGCAGGAAGAGGGTTAACCATCAATAGTTTAGGTTGCAATTGTTGATTGTTTCAAGCAGAATGCAGGGGACTACTTCTCGGCTTCAAACCGTAGATGGATTGACCTAAGTCGTTGACGATTTCTATCAGTGCATGTCATATAATTCAAATCGAGAGGCCAGTAGATTGGGTAGGAAAATTTCCAAACCATGTAAATTTTGTGTTTTTTTATTGTTGCTTTCGTTCTTCTCATTACTAAGTGTTTGCTTCTTTAGTACTGTTCATCATTGAGTGAATGCATTGGTTGTTTTTTGATTAATTCGTGAGTATGTGAAAGGCTTCCACTACGCATTCATGAACAACATGTGGTATCAGAGCTTTTGATTCACAATGCTTTGGGTCTCTTCGATGAAGTTCGATCTTAACAAGTTCAATGGAACCAGGAATTTCAAACTTTGGCAGAGGAGGGTGAAGGACTTGCTAATGCAAGAAGGGAAGGTGAAGGCTCTTTACAAAAAGAAGTCGAATGATATGTATGAAGCAAGTTCAAAGGAGCTAGAAGTAAAGGCTATGTCCACTATCCAGCATTGTCTAGCCAATGATGTAATGTATCACGTCATGGATGAAGAATCGCCGGCTACGATTTGGCTGATACTTGAAAGCCGGTACATGTCCAAGTTGCTTACGAACAAGTTGTATCTTAAGAAAAATCTTTATTGGATTAAGATGGCAGAGGGTTCGGACCTAACTCAGCACATCAACACATTCAATCAGTTCATTAGTGATCTGAAGCAAGTTGATGTGAAGTTCGAGAAAGAGGGTAAAGCATTGATACTGCTGAATTCCCTTCCGACATCTCCTACATACAAAAACCTAGTTACGACTTGGTTTTGGGGAAAGAAACCCTAGAGTTGGAGAACATCACGAGTGCATTGCTCGAGCTCCACCAAAGGAAGAAAGCCAGTGATGAGGGTTCACATGCTGAAGGGCTCATGGAGAAATGGAATCAAGATCGTGAGAGGAGCAACTTCCAGGGTGGATCAAGTGGCCATAGTGCTCAATTCAAATCAAGGAAGAGGGAGAATGTGCGGTATTTTAAGTGTGGGAAAAGAAGGCACATAAAACCCAAGTGTCTGGAAAAGATGAAGGGGGTTGTTGAAACCAAAAAGGGTTCGTCAAAAATGGTGAATGTAGTAGAAGAAGGAGACTTTGGGAGCAGCAACAGTGATATGCTCTCGGTTTCATCAAGGTCAGATGAGTTCATAGATTCTTGGATCTTGGACTCGATGTGTTCTTATCATATGACACCCAACAAGGACTGGTTCACTACGTACATAGTGGTTAGTCCTGGTTCTGTTCTGATAGGAAACGATGTTGTGTACAAAGTGATCGGGATGGGGAATTTCAGAATCAAGATCTATGATGGTGTGGTGAGGACATTGTGTGATGTAAGGCACATAGCAGAGTTAAGGAAAAATTTAGTTTCGATAGGCACCTTGGATTGTAACGAGTTCATTTACAAATTCGAAGATGGGATAATGAAGGTGAGCAAGGTAGTTCTGACCGTGATGAAGGTAAAGAGAGTGTCGGGCAATATATACACAATGCTGGGTACCATGGTTGTAGATGGAGCTGAAGTAGTAGAGTTTGAGTCTGACAATACCGTAATATGGCATATGCAGTTTGGGCATATGGGTGAGCGTAGAATGAAGGAACTTCATGAGAGACATCTTCTGAAGGGGGCCAAATCATGTAAGCTATAGTTATGCAAGTATTGTGTGCTTGGGAAGCAGAATCGAGTTCAGTTCATAACAGCCACACATAATACGAAGAGAATACTGGACTACATTCATTCAGGTGTTTAGGGACCAGTGAGAGTGGCATCACGAGGGTGGACATGTGTATTTCATGAGCATCATCAACAATTAGTCACGAAAGGTCTGGTTTACTTTATGCGACACAAGTTAGAGACATTTGCCAAGTTTAAACTATGGAAAGCGAAGGTGTAAAACCAAACCGAGAGAAAGACCAAGTTCCTCAGGACAGACAATGGAACTAAGCACACAAACTCAGGTTTCAGAGAGTTCTACAAACAGCGTGGCATAAGGAGGCATTTACAGTACGCCAGACGCCATAACAAAATAGTGTGGCAAAAAGGATGAACTGAACCCTAGCTAAAAGGGCTCGATGCCTTAGGTTGCATGCTAAGGTTGCTATGAATTTCTAGGTCGAGGCGTTTAGTATGACTTGTTTCTTGGTAAGCAAATCACCAAGGGCATCACAAGATGGAAAAGTTGTTGAGGAGGTGTGGACAAGTAATGATGTATACTACTCTTAACTAAGAGTATTTGGGTGTCCAGCCTATGTGCACATTCTTGGTAATTAGCGATCTAAGTTTGAGGTGAAGTCTACACGGTGCATCATTCTGGGATACTGGAAAGGCGTGAATGGGTTCAAGTTGTGAGATCTAATGGCAAACAAGGTGGTGATCAATAGGGACATAGTTTTCGATGAGAAAACTATGTTGTGGTGTACTCAGGATGAAATAGAGAAATAGGTGCTAGAAAATCATGGCAACAACAAGCATGCGATTCAGGTAGAGTTGGAGACTCAGCACAGATATACAAGCACTCCTAACCTGAGAGATCAGCCGATGGTGCAGGTGGAGTTAGAAACTCAGGGTGGATATAATGATGTTTAGAAACTCAGACATGAAGAGAGTCCCAGACGTGTTGTCAGGCCACCCCCCACGTACGGTTTTAACGATCTGGTGTCTTATGCGCTTATCTCCTACAGCAGAGATCCTCCTACCTTTCAAGAGATCATGCACAGCCAGGATAAGGGTAACTGGATAAGCGCTATGGTGGAGGAGATGGAATCATTACATAAGAACTAGACGTGGGACTTGGTGGAGCTTCCAGCTAGGAAGCAGGTGATTGGATGCAAGTGGGTATACAGGAAGAAGGAAGCAGTTTTAGAAAGGGAAGAGAGAAGTACAAGGCTCGCTTGGTAGCAAAGCGGTACTCGCAAAGGAAGAGAGTAGATTGTGATGAAATCTTATCCCCTGTAGTCAGGCACACTTCCATCAGGATAGTGTTGGAACTGGTGGTGCAACATGATATGCATATCGAGCAGGCGGATGTAAAGGTGACGTTCCTCCATAGTGATCTGGAGGAGCTGATTTACATGACATAACCAGAAGGGTCTAGCCAACTTGGACAAGAGCACTTAGTCTACAAATTGAAGAAGTCGTTGTACGGGCTAAAGCAGTCTCTAAGGTAGTGGTACAAGAGGTTTGACGTCTGTATGACCTGTATTGGCTACATGAGGTATGAGTAGGATTGTTGCGTCTATGTGAGGAGTCTTATGGAGGGGTCTCTCATATTTCTGTTGTTGTATGTTGACGATATGCTAATTGCTTTGAAAGATATGACCGAGGTGAATCAATTAAAAACACTATTGGGAAAAGAGTTTGACATGAAAGACTTGGGTGAAGCCAATAGGATACTTGGCATGGAGATTCGTAAGGACAAAGTTGTAAGGAGACTATGGTTATCTTAGGGCGGCTATATGGAGAAGGTGCTAGAGAGGTTTAGCATGACTTATGCTAAGCCAGTAAGCACACCTTTGGCGAGTCAATTTAGGTTGTCTACCACCCAATGCCCAAGGATGGACAATGAGGTTCATGATATGCCAAAGGCCCCCTATGCTAGTGCAGTTGGGTGTCTAATGTATACCATGTTGTGTACCAGGCCGGACTTGGCATATGATGTTAGTGTGGTGAGCAAGTCCTTCTTGAATACGAGTTGACAACTTTCAGATGCTGTCAAGTGGATTATCAAGTACTTGACGGGTACAACCAGATATGGCTTCATGTTTAGTGGACAACAGACTGATCCATCAATGGTAGGGTATGTAGATGCTGATAGCTTTAGGGGAACTTCTACTTGAGAAGGTTCATACATCTAAAAATGCAACTAATATGTTGACGAAGCCTGTTACAATGGACAAGTTCAAGAATTTCTTGGATTTGATCAACGTCTCCAAGTGCTAGACAGGAGACGATCCCAATCTACTATCCCGAGTGGAGCAGCAGGACGAGGGTTAACTATCGACGGTTTCAGGAAAAATGCAGGGGACTACTTCTTAGCTTCAAACCATCAACTGTTTGGCATAAACCGTCGACGGTTTCAGTCGGCGCACGTCACATAATTCAAATCGAGAGACCGGTAGATTGGGTAGAATGGAGGTTTTTCCTCTATGGATTGCTATAGGGATGGTTTAGATAGGATCTGAGGTTCCTGTATTCTTAGGGTTCATATATAATCAATGTTTTCTAACCCTAATGTAAGCTTGGCATAATTGATAGTGAGAATCAGAGTTATTGCTCCCGTGGACGTAGGAAAATTACTGAACCACGTAAATCTCATGTCTTTTGATTGTTGCTTTGGTTCTTCTTATTACTGAGTGTTTGCTTCTTTAGTATTGTTCATCATTGAGTGATTGCACTAGTTGTTTGTCGATTAATTTGTGAGTGTGTGAAAGGCTTTTGTAGTGCATCCATAAACAATAACAATATTAACTGAACCATGGATTACATATTAAACATTTTTCAAGTTTCTCATTAACCCATATTATGATACTGTAATAAAAGACATACAACCATCCTAAGTCCAAATTCTCATATATCCGTAATCTTACATTTTATTAACCATGTAGGAAATGCATATAAAAAATTTTAAACAATATTACGCATATAATTTTTATTTGTAGATATTAAATATGCATGTTTTAGCATGTATTCAAATGTGTAAACAAACTGTTCATAACACAACCTTTTTTTTTTTTTTTCTAATTTTATGTCTTCACTTAGTGTTCAATTTTTTTGGGCATTACATTGAATTTAAACATGATAATGTATTTAGGTAACATCTTTATATATATTAAGAGCTTTTAATTATTTATAAGGTTAGTCCAATAATGGCACCTACAAGGACGAGTAAAGTAGGTGATAAAAATATTAATTTCTTTATATATGATTTAACTCAAATTGAATATTAACGAAAAAAATATATAATGATATAATGCAAGTATCAATTGAACCACAAAATAAAGATATTAATCAAATAATTAAACCAAATACATTGAGTATCACTATTCATGGTTCAATCGATCATAACTTACACCCACACCTCAAACAAAATTTTTGAAATATGTTCACCATGTTCGATCGAAGAACTAAGTATCACTCAATTATGACAACTTGCCATATGCAAAATCTTCTCAATCTCTCTTTTAACAACCTGCCCTTCAGTCGACCTGTCCCTTAATACTCTAAGCAAACTATCCTTTAACAAATACTAAGATACTTCTTTGATCCTCAAGTTTTCTTCTTTTTTTTTCTAACTCGTTAAAAACTATTGTTATCAAAATTAGCAATCTAGAGAAAGACTCACGAAGGTTTCAACCTATTGGGATGATTTACAATGTGTTCAAGTAATTAGAAATATAAAAAAAATGAAATTCTTCCAATAAATAATTTTTCAGAGACTAATTGACGCAAGTTTTTGTTTTACGATACCTTCTCACATAGATGAGTCCTTGTATTTATAAAAACTCAATCTCGTCCTGATGACTAGATGCACTTAATTAATGTTCAAAGAGCAAAATTAATTGGAGAATGAATTGTTAGCTTAATATATCTTTTAGAATATTTATTTTTCAAGCACATATTAAGTCCAAAACTAAATTAGTATTCAAACATTTCAACTAGGTTGTATTTTATTTTAATTCAAATATAGCACATTGATTAGTAATGCTTAAGTCACTTAAGAGACTTAATCATGATTAAATATGATCATACATTCAATAATTATCTCTCAAAAAGATAGCAATAGCCAAGATAAGAGAGGTTCAATTAGACCATCTTTTAAGATTACTTGTTAGAATCATTTATAAAACTTCCTGTGAGACTTATTCAATGCTTCTTATGAGTCTTCATACACTACTTCTTATGCTTCATATTAAATTTCTTATAATCTTTCTTATCAAATTTCTTATGAATCTTCTTTTAACATCTTCATAGTATTTCATCATACAAAATTTACTTGTTTTGTCAATCATCAAAATCTATTTCTAGAAAGGTATATAATTTAGAAATACATAGAACTATTTACATTGTTCATTTATTCATGATCGATATTATTCAATTTATTTATATGTTACAAAGTGTTAATTCAATGTATATTTCTAAAATTTCATTACACTATGTTAATTTTTTTTCTACATGTAAATTCAAGACAAAGAATCAGAATAATTTATTTTAAACAATTTTAATTTATAATAAACATGTAGCGATAATCAAATATTAAACCTGATTTTAAATATTTTGTAACTTATGTTTTTATTTAGTTAACAATTATGCGCGTCTTAGAAATTAGTTGTAAATTTTATTTTCGGGCATCACAAAAAATATATATATTTAAAAAAAATCTTTCATATATATTAATAGATTTTAATTATTAAAACGTTCAAAATTTATAAATAATAAACACTATTACGTTTATTGTGCATATTGAAAGTGAAGGTGTAATCCCAAGAGGGGGGTGACTTGGGAATTTTAAAATTTAGTGCGGAAACTTAATTAATTTTAAAACTTATTTAACATGTGATATAAATATTAAATCACCATGGAAATCTATTCAGCAAATAAATATACCAATCAACAATCCTAAGTATGAAACCAAATCATAAACTTTACAATATTCTTAGCCGATTAATGTTAATAACACTATGTTCAACCACACAACTACTTATTCTAGTGTTGGAATGATTAATGAACCAGTATAGTTTAATTCTAGCAGATTAAATCAAAACAGAAATACGTAGCTACAATAGATTTTAATCAGAATATATATTCAAATCATTCATGGCATCAATAACTCAAACTATAACATTCATAGCATTCCACAATCAAAATAAATCATTCAAAGCAAATAAGATCAATATATATGTGCTTGAAAGTAAAGAGATAAGGGATAAGAATGACACCAAGATTTTTTACAAGGTTCGGCAACGTGCCTACATCCTTACCTCAAGCAACCTGTTGTGAGAATTTTACTAACTCTCTCCATTCAATAGGTGGAGCACCTCTTTACATTTAGTAGGTTTAGCACCTCTCCCTTTCAGTAGGTGGAGCACCTCTCAAGTAAGAACATCCTCTTGTTTGTCACCGATTCACACCCGAATCATTCGTTTACAAATAAAACAACAGCAGATTTCGTACAATAAGAAACTCACAAACTAGGCTTTCTGGATTTGAAAACTATGAACTTGAAGTATAAAAACTAGAAAATCAACTCAAAAAAAAGAGGAACGACACAGAGTAGCATTTCAAGAATGAAATCAGTACGTTTTCAAGCTATTGGGTTGCCCTAACATGATTAGAGTTAGCCTTTTATAGCTAAGTTTGAATTTTGACCGTTTGCCTAGGTTTTGGAAACAATATCTCTCAAAAACAAAAAGAAATCGCGCTATTTGTAAAATAGATTGCAAACTTCAGTTGACTGAACTAAAAGTTCAATTGTGATGCTCCAATTTTCATTCCATTTTTTTTCCTTTTTTTTCAATAAATAATAAATATTCATCATCATCAGCCACGTCAAAACCAAGATACCATTTAAATATAACCCAACCCGAAGTGGGATACCGGGTAATCGGTCCATCATATAATTACAAACCTAACAGCGGAAGTCCATATAAACATACCATCCAGAATACAAATAACCAGAGTACTAAACATCCATACACATATACATATCTAACACATTCCCAAAAAATCAATCAAAAACTCTAAGGGAATTATCCATCCCTAACTCAAAACATTCACCATGTCTAACCAAGGTATCAGCTCCCCTCTATCTCAGAACTCTATCTCCTGGCTTGTCACAGTTCCCTGAAATATTTAGATATTTGGGTGAGACACATCTCAGTAATATGGAATAAATTATTTACAATGTGTGGTAGTATGATTTTCATTATATTATAACATATATTCATTTCAGTGATAATACCTTCTAAGAAAAATATTCCAATTTCGCATTTATAATCATATAGATATACAACACAAGCTTTTAAAAGCTTTAATTCCATTTTTCAATCTCATTCGCATGCAACCCATGTTTATCAGCAAAAGTTCTTGAGGATAGGGGAGATTACACGCCCATACATGTAATTCCCCTCTGCTTTAATATCGTTTGTAACCTTACCCGATTAACTCAGGTTTGGCTACAAATGATACTTATCAGGGCACTCACCTTACTCAGCAAGTCCTCTAACAGAGAGTTTTACTTCACCCTATTTATTTATGTTATTAAACTCACACTTTTTCTTTTCACTTTCAATTTTTTTCATCATCTAGCACATGAGTGTCCTTGATAACTAATACATCCGCGTCTGTAACTCATGGCTGCCTTGAGGATATTCTCCACGCCATGCTTCCCCCTATGGTCAAGGTTGTGCAGCCCAAAAGTTGGATCTAACCGCGGTTGGCCTACCCGGTTAGATCAAAATAAACAATCCATATACCTATCTGTAGTACAAATGACTTGCCATAAACCTTGGTCCGGACCCAGGGGGCAAAATTACCCTTCTTATTGGCTCTTTCAACTATCATGTCACACGCTCCACGAGTCCATGTGATTGCACGTAATCACCACTAGTAACGGTACCATGCTCAATATCAACAATCATCCATCAGGGTTCTCATTTCCATATTTCATCATTCACATTTCTCATTCACATTCCAGTATTCATAATTACAGTATTCTCATTGCAATTTTCCACATTTCTATATTCACCATTCTAGTATTCACATTTCACATTCATTTTACATTATTCACGTTGCAATATTCACATTCTCATATTCGCATTTCAGTATTTACATTACAATATTCACATTTTCAATATTCACAATCCAGTATACACAATTCAATTTTCATATTTCAATTTCCACTTCTTAATATTCATATTGCAGAATTCACATTATAATATTTCCATTTCCATATTCATATATCAATATTCATAGTTCAGTATTCACATTAGGTTCTCATCCCCTTCTATTTCATTCTCAACATTTCAATACACATTTGATCTCTCTCTCTCTCTCTCTCTCTCTCTCTCTCTCTATATATATATATATATATATATATCATTTCACATTAATCGACATTTCTCAGTAAAACATTTCCATCCTTCATATTTCATCATTTCTCAGAAGATACTCCTCAATATATACTATTTTCAATATTTCTCAATAAAACGATTCTCATATCATTTCAATTCAGCATTAACATCACTGGGTTTCCCTTATAATCATTTCTGCATAAAAAATTTCAATATATGTCTTTATCATATTCTCATTATTCCTAGTGCAAATCGTTTAACCCAGTTTCAAACACATTTCAATATAAATCATATGCCACACAATTTTCATCTGATATTCATATCATAATACTTTCAGGTAAAATATCATATTTCATTTTCACATATTTCTCAACCAGTAATTCTTAGAAAAGACTGCTACAATATATTTACCTGGCTTACTGAGAGACTCACCACAAAAACCCAATCCTACGCCCGTCACATTCACAACTCGAAACCCTGAAATTCACATTTTCCTAACTAAATTAATAAAATCCCAGAATAATTCTTATTTAGTATTTCCAAGGCCCTATATACTCCAAATTAACCATTACACTCTAAAATACCCTACTTACCCAGGTTTTCGAATGATGCCCCGGAACTCCAAATTAAAAATCTGCTCTGATTAAATTGCGGAGAATCTTCCCACGAACCTCGTCGCAGCTCCTGATCTTCAAACCGGGCTTTAACGGGGCAAAAATCATTAAGAGAAGGAGAGAAAATATGTTTTTCTCTCATAAAAACCCGTTTTCCACTATATATAGACCGCTAGCCACATGTCTTCATCAACGAGAAACATGGACTCATCGACGAAGCCCTAGATTCGTCGACGAATCCTAATGTCCTGAAATCCTGCTCTCGGTATCTCTTCGTCGACGAGACACGTGTCATTCGTCGACGAAATCTATAGGAGCTTCGTCGACGAAGACCTTGAGTTCATCAATGAATCCCTACTGATCTCCCTTTTTCAATTATTTTTATTATTATATTTTTCCAAGTCTCTACGTCGGTCGCCCGAACAAATTAAAAACATGAATTTTGAAACAGATAGTAGCCTTTCGATCAACCAAACTTTAGGTTCGGTCGTCTGAACCAATATTGTTTGGGCTTTAACAATAGCAGTACGTATTTGGTCGACTGAACTATAAGGTCAGTCGCCCGAATTCACTAATGTCAGACCAAGTGATTTAGTTTCATGCATTCGGTCGACTGAGCTTAAGCCTCGGTTGCCCAAACATTCTGAAATTCTTTGTTCCTTTTAATTTTTTATTCCAAAACTCATTCGTATTCTTTTAAAAAGATATTTGGACTTTTAAAAGATATTTTCCAAGTTATTGAAATAGGTCTCTAAGTTCAATTTATCCTATAAGCTTCATAAACAAAGTTAAGCTTGAGAAGTACTTACATGAGACTTCTATTACATTATATATGAAATAAAATCTAAGTTTTCATGTCTTGAAGCTTTCATTCTATTACTTACATGAGACTTCTATTACTTACATGTCTTGCTTGTTTTCTTCATGACTTTTAAACTTTAATGTGGTCCATTGTGCTTGTAAGATATAATATCTATAAATTCACTTAAAAGTACAATTAGATTCCTTAATTTGTCAATATCAAAACCAAGATTAAGCCTTGTTAGGCCAACACATATATATCATTTTTATTTTATATGTTTATCATATTAATTCAAATTGATTTTTTTTTTTTTAAATTATTATAGTTGTATGTTATTCATTCATTCATGTTAAATATTCTATTTATGTCATTAAGTGTTAGGTTATGTCTATCTTTATGTTTTATACATTATAATATATTTTTATTTGAATTACATAATTAAAATTTTAATATAAAAATTCAAACAAAAATTGAAAAGATAATTTTAACAATTTATGTAAACATGTGGTAATCAAATATTAAAAATGTTGGTAAATGAAGAGTGGTAAGTTAATAAAACACATAAAAATAACACTAATTGTAATGTCCTGCCTATTTTACCGTAAAACCTTTTTTTCTTTCATAATAACATTTAATATAATAATCCTAATATCCTGTTCAGCTGATAAAACATAATCAACCTGAACCCATGGGTACTAGGGATATACCTGAAATAAAACTCTAATACCTAAGCAGTGGAAAACGTAAAATCATGTTCATATCAAATCATCTAACCAACACAATACCAGAGTTCTACCAAACCTGTCAAATACATATACATTTCCCAAAAAGACCAAAAATGTGCCCTAGGGTCATAACCCAAAAATCCATCAAACCCTAGCATAACAATTTTCCGTTTTGACAGGTTAGGATAGTCGACCCCTAACACTACGGAGCTCTATCCGCTCTTCTATCTAGATTTCCTAAAATATTTATATAGTTGGGGTGAGACACCTCTAAATAAGGGAAATAAACTAACATCAGTGTGTGGCAACATGAGTATTTTCGTGATATACATCTAACAATACATAAATCATATTTGGTAAAGTTATCTGTATCATATCTGGATAAAACATAATTTATCATAACATGGTATAACATAATGAGTTTCTATACATGAAAATCATCTTATATAACTGTACATGAAATAACACCCTAGATGGATAGTTGACTGCTGTCATGTCTTACCTCCCACATGACTAGGTTGTGTGGCCCAAAAGTGAGACCTAGCAATGGCTGGCTAACCAAGCTAGATCAACATAAGTCTATAGGTACGATGTGTCTTCCACTCCTGGTCCGAACCACCAAAGGGACGCCTGCACTACCATAAAACCACATCGACTACCGTTCTCCCACAGTCCCTTACGATGTGTGGTAGCACTAACATATACATGATCGTGAATATATAGCTATAGTACCGTGCTTCGTCAAAGCATAAACCAAGCCATCCGGGTTCATATAACATATAGTAAATCTCAAATAATGATACATAGTTGTTTCATAATAATATTTATCATGATAATATTTTCATGAATTTTTGCATAACATATCCTGTAAATCACGGTCCTCGTGCCGACATATTTAAGATGTAAAACCACGGCCCTTACGTCGGCATAGTATATCATGTAAAAATAACGGCTCTTATGCCGACATATTATATCATGTAAAATCACGGCCCTTACTCCAGCATATTATATTATGTAAAACCATGACCCTTATGCCGGCATATATTTTAACATACATAGTTTAAAATCCCTGTACTGTTTCAATACCATACTTTAAACATAGTTCCTGTACTATTTTCATGATTTTCCTAAAAACTAAGAAAAACATGCTTATTCTGGGAAAATCACAATATTCTTATATAATACAATTTCATGAAAATTATACTCATGCCACACAAATATGAATAATGTTTTTAAGCATAAAACCTGATTTGAAATCATATTTCCTGATAAAAAACATTAAATCCATTTTTCTGTTCAACTGCAATTAGGGCTGTACACAGTTCGGTGCGGTTCGGTTTTCGTTCGATTTTGGAAATCGAAAACCAAACCGAATTTTTCGATTTTGTGATTTCCAAACCAAAACCGAAACCGAACCGAAATTATGCTTTAATTGAAAACCGAAAGTGTGGCGGTTTGGTTGCGGTTTTTCAGTTTTAAACTGATTTTTTTACAAAAAAAATAACATTTATTTTTCATTAAATTGTTGAAAATTTATTGAGCATTTTAATTTTTTATAGTGACCCATAATTTTAACAAAATAAAATATATTGGGCACTTTTAATGATTAAATATGTTGGTCGCTTCTAAAATTAGAATTACATATCAATTCCACAATGTCTCAATCCTTAGGCACTTTCAATAATTAATTCTCTCTATCCCTAATTTCACAAAAGAAGCAATGAAGCAAGCAAACATTCACAATAAACAAGAATATATATATATATATATATATATATATATATAAATATCCCAAATTACAAATACAAAATAGACATTCTAATTGTTCATCAATGGTTTAAAATTTTAATGAATTGAAGTAATCCACATTCTTCCATCCACTTTGTTCCATCTTCAAGATTGTAGCTTCAATTCTCCAATATATCAGTCAGCATCATTCCTAATAAAATGAAACAATATGAAAGTTACAACAAGATGAAATTAAATTGATGATCAATGTTCAATTGTTCATAATACATAATCTTACAAATAAATCATCCATGCTTATTTGATTACACATTCTTCCATCTTCAAAATTATTACTTCAATTCTCCAATCTCGATGTAAACAACATTCTTAATAAAATGAAATAATATGAAAGTTATAACAAGATAAAATTTAATTGACTATCATTGTTCAATTGTTCATAATACATAATCTTACCAATAAATCATCCATGCCAATTTGATCAAATTCTGAAATGAATAAAAAAGAAAAAGTTAATGAATTAGAGAAAATAAATACAAAACAATAATTAGAATAAAACAACTAGAAAATGTGAAAAAAATGTCTTAAGAAATTATGTTTTACCTTTCTCAAGTTTATCAAGTTCTTCAAGGCTTTCTTCATAGTTCACTGGTAATGGTGAATTCCGCAACCAATCTTAAGAACATATAAGAGCCTCCACAATCCTAGGAGTCAATGATGTCCTGAAAGAATCAAGAACACGACCTCTCGTACTAAATGCAGACTCAGAAGCAACAGTAGCTATGGGGATAGCCAAAACATCATGTGCCAATTGTGAAAGGATAGGAAACCTTGGATTATTTATCTTCCACCATCCTAAAATATCAAATTCTTGACTACCCTCTTCAGATGCCTCAGAAAGATACCTCTCAAGATCACTTTTGCCTTCCCCACCTTCTTTTTCTGACCTATGCCTCTTGAATTTATCTAGCATAACCATCATCAGCCTCATTGTTGGTTCGTCATCATCCACCACATAGTCCATACCAATGATATGACTAGAAGAACTAGAGCTAGCTTCAACAGTTTTACCACTAGGTCCACTGCATTGGAATTGTCTACCCCCATTTTTATACTCATCATACATTGAAAAAATAGCATCCTTCATCTTTTTACTCAAAATTGAAGATGTAAGAGGAGGAAACAGTTCAGAAGGGCCCCAATCCACATACTCTAACTTGTATCAAGGATCAAGAATGGTGGCAACAAACATCATCATATTTAGTTTTTCTGGATTCCCCCAATAATCATCATATTTATGTTTCATTTTGAATGCCATTTCACTTAATTCAAAATCATCATTTTTGCACCAATTTTCAATAAAAGCATTAACCATGCAAATTTCATGGAAAAAAGTATTAGAAGTCACATAATTAGAACCAGAAACACGCAAAGTGAAGTGATAGAAACATCCTAAGAACTGCATCATCTTCCTCACATTATCCCAATCATCTTCCATTGGCTTTCCTTTTCCACCATCTTTTGAAAGATCAAGTGTAAAATCTCAGTCTTTTTCATCATATCTATCAAAAAAAAAAATGAAATTTTTGAGCAGTGTCCAACATCATATATGTGGAATTCCATCTAGTAGGCACATCCAAACACAAATGTTTTTTACAATTAACCTTTTCCTCATCTACACACTCTTTAAATTTAGCAGTTCTACCAAGTGATTACCTAATATATTTTACTGCTTGCCTAATTCAAAGTACAGAATCTCCCACAAATTTCAATCCATCTTGCACAATTAAATTAATGATATGTGCAACACACCTCATGTGCATGAACTCACCATTGAGCACACTTCCCTTCCAATTGTTCACCCTCCTCTTTAAGTAACTGATGGTTGTACCTTTAGAACTTGCATTATCTATAGTAATTGTTAAAACTTTATCAATTCCCCAATCCAACAAAGCTTTCTCAATAGCAAAACCTAACACTTCCCCTCGATGACTAGGAACTGGCCAAAACTTAAAATTCTTTTGTGTAACCTCCATTCAATGTCAAAAAAATGCACAGTCAGACATATGTAACTAACATTCTGTAAAGATGTCCAAGTGTCTATTGTAAGGCAAACTCGTTGACAATTATGTTTCTAAAATTTTTTCAATTTCTTCTTCTCTTCTCTATATAAAAGAAGACAATCCCTTGCCACTGTCACTCGTGATGGAACCTTAAATCTAGGTTCCATGAGACTACAAAAATATTTAAAACCTTGTCCCTCCATAAATCTGAATGGTAGTTCATCCACTATCACCATATATGCTAAAGCTTTTCTAAGAATATTAGCATCATACTTTTGGCATGTTAACTGTTTTTCTTCCATTTTTGTCTCTGGTTTGAAGTTGATTTGGGATTGATTATGATCATGAGGTCTCTTATAGGGATACTTAGCACATAAATTCAAATAATTCCACAAAACTCGTGTTTCATTCCTTCTTGAATCAACACAAAACACTTTAGAACAATATTTACACTGAGCTTTAACCTCTGCAATGTTATCAACACATAATCTAGTAAAATGATCTCATACCTCTGATCTTGATTTAAATTTCCTCTTCTCATCCAATTCTATTCCTACAGCAACATTACTTACTGATTCTGTATTCATGCTTGGACTTGGACTCAGGCATGAGCTCAGACAAGGAGTTGTATTAAGACTTGCATTGTCCCCAATTCAGACATCTATAGAAATCATACAAAAGTGCAAATTTATTAGATGAGACATGTTTAAAATGATAAAACAAAAAATTAATTAATTATATGCTTATTTTTGTCTATAAATCAAATAACAATTAATACATATGAATAAAATAATAAAACTTAAAATATTATTATAAAAAGTAAAAATTATTATAATTAATTTACTTAATTACTATAGTTTTAAAATAGGAGCAATTTTATCATACATGACAACAAAAAAATATTTAAAACATTTTCTATATATTATTTATTCTCTCTTGAAAAATTTAGAACATTTATGAATATTTTTTGTTTATTATATTTTAAATTCACATAGCTATTTCACTTTGATTTTGATTTTAATTTACATATAAAAATAAATAATTTGATTCACAAAATTACTTTCAGAAACCAAAAAACTAGGCATCAACTCTGGTTTTCAATTTTTTTAAAAACAGTTATTATTTGAAAAAATAAACTAAGTAATAAATTAGTAATATAAACAAGTGCATTTAGCCATTCATTCACTGCATTGTATTCTTCGCCACATAGAGATAAAAGCAGAAAATATAAAACAGAGAAAACATATAAAACTAAACTTACAGCATACAGGCTACAGCAGCAGTAGCAGGACGTAGGCGGTGCTCTGGTCTGAAGAACTAAAGACACGGGAGCCAAGAGAGAGGCAGAGCCGCAGGCGCATGGCGAATGCACGGCGCAATAGAGACAAGACTCGAGAGAGTGAGTCTGTGAGAGTGATAAGTGAGAGTCTGAGAGATGACTCAGACGAGGCCAGATGAGTGATGATGGACGCACGACACAACGAAGTCACAGACTCACAGCGAGAGGCGAGAGCTGAGAAAAGAAGAAGAAAAATAAGGAAGGAGGAGGAGGCAGAGGCGGGAGGCACGCACAGTGGACGGCACACAACCGATTGATAGAGTCACAGGCTCACAGCGAGAGCTGAGAAGATTAGAAGAGAAGTAGAAAAATAAGGAAGGAAGAGGAGGGGGGAGGCACACTGGCCGACGGTCACTGCGCACGCACGCCGCTCATAGACTCACAATGAAGAACTGAGGAATGAGGATTGAGGAAGACGAAGAGGAGGAGGCAGGAGGGGGGTGGTGGCGTGAAATTGAATCAATTGATTGAAAACTGAAAAAGGTGAAAAGTGAAAAGTGAAAAGTGAAAAGTGAAAATATATTATTAAAAACTAAAAGCCTAAACAAGTGTGTGTGTGTGTGTGTTACCGTGTCCGTGTATATAACTATATATAATTATATATATTTAAATCAGTTTTTTGATTTTCTCAGTTCGGTTCAAACTTAAAACTGAAACCAAAATCGAAATCAAATATTTTTATTTTTGTAAACCGCAATCGAAACTGAAAATCAAAAAACTGAACTGTTTATGGTTTTGGTGCGGTTTCAGTGCGGGTTTTGATTTTTTGGTAATTTTTGTACACCCCTAACAGTACTCCCAAACACTGTGCTAATACATACATAATTTCTAAAAATAAATGTTGTAATATGGTAAACAATTTCACGAAAATTTATAACTTAGTTTATCCCCTTACTTGGCTTATTGAAAAGCCCGCCAATTACTCCAAAACTACACCTGTAGTGTTCCCAGCTCAACACCCTGAAATTTATATTTTTCCCCAACAAAACTTTAGTATTATCTTCCCTAGCATATTCTTCTCAGTCCAGAAACACCAAAAATCTAATAAAACTTCAAATAATAAACTTACCTAAATTTTGGGATGGTGCCCAAGTTGGTCTAACCGACGATCTACTCCTGCAGATATGAAGAGAAACTTCCCAATAGTAGAGTGGCGACTTCGGATTGTCGAACCAGCGAAGATCTAGCCCAAAAACCTAAAGAGAAGGCAAATGGGGAAAGGTCTAGAGAGAGAGAGAGAGAGAGAGAGAGAGGGCAATCCTGCATATTTCTCGTAGAAAAAATGGATTTTTGGCCTTTTATAAAATGCTTGTCCACATGGTCTTGTCAACTAGTCACATCTCCTAGTCGACGAGTCCAAGCGATAGTCTCGTCAACAAGTTTCATGTTTTAGAAGAAGTTCTCTCAGTAATTTCTCATAGACGAAACACGCGTCCCTATCGACGAGCCCAAGAGCCTTGCTTGTCGATGAGCACTTCTACACTCGTCAACAAGACCCTACTGAAATCCCTTTTTTAAAATTCTTCTTCTCTCCTTTCTTTTATTATTTAATTACTATAATTTTTCAGGTCTCTACATTCTCCCCTCCTTATAAAAATTTCATCCTCAAAATTTCCTATCTGTATTGATACCATCCTTTAAAGAAAATGGGCTACTTATTTTATTACTTACCCTCACTTATGGCGGAGGAAAACTGTGGTTACAGTCAGGGTCTTGGGAGATTACAAATACATAAACTAAAATTCTCCCAAAACCAAAATACTACCTATTCTATAACCTACAATACTACTCACATATATATCATCTTGCTTCTTATAACATTAAACCATACTACATTTACTTTACCCGTATACCTAATGCTGATCTCCACTAAATAAGTGCGGGTATTTCTGTCATATCTACTCCTCGGGCTCCCATGAGGCTTCCTCTACCGCATGATTTCTCCACAAGACTTTTACTAAAGGAATTTTCTTACTACACAATTCTTGTTCTTTTCGATCCAAAACCTACATTGGTATCTCCTCATAAGCTAGTGAATCTCTGAGCTCTAACTCTGCATAACTGACCACATGGGATGGATCTAGGACATATTTCCTCAGCATGAAAACATGAAATACGTCATGCATTGTGAATAAAGTTGATGGTAAAACTAGCCGGTAGGCAATTGACCCCACTCTTTCAAGTATCTCGAAAGGCTCAATGAACCTAGGGCTCAACTTACCCTTCCTTTCAAACCTCATAACTCCCTTCAATGGTGCTATCTTCAGAAACACATGGTCCCTAACTTCAAATTCCAACTTCCAGCGACAAGTATCGGCATAGCTCTTCTGTCGACTCTAAGCTACACATATTCTTTCTTTAATGAGTTAGACTTTGTCGTAGGCTTGCTGCACTATTTCTAGTCCCAACACTTGCTTCTAACCTATCTCATCCCAGTATAAAGGAGAACGACACCTCCTACCATAGAGCGCCTCCTAAGGTGTCATTTCGGTGCCAGCCTGATAACTGTTATTGTATGTAAACTCTACTAGTGGCATGTATTGGGTCCAACTACCCCCAAAATCCAGCACGCACACCAGCAGCATATCTTCTAATATCTAAACCACCCTCTCAGTTTGGCCATCCATCTAAGGATGAAACACCATGTTGAAAGATAACTGGGACCTCAGAGCCTCCTGTAAGCTCTTTTAAAATTGTGAAGTGAAACATGGGTATCGGTCTGATACTATAGACATTGGCACACCATATGACCTTACTATCTTCTGAATATATAATTCCATCAGTCTGTCCATGGAGTAGTTGATTTTAATAGGAATGAAGTGAGCGGTCTTCGTCAATCAATCAACGACCACCCAAATAGCATTCTGACCATGTGGTCCCGATAGTAAACCCGTCACGAAGTCTATAAATACATGATCCCACTTTCACTCTGGGATGTAAAGTGGTTGCAACTGGCCCGCCGGCCTCTAGTGCTCATCCTTTACCTGCTTGCACGTCAAACACTGCTGCACAAACTCAAAAATTTTCTTCTTTATGCCACTCACCAATAAAACTCTCGCAGATCCCTATACATTTTAGTACTACCTAGATGAACCGTGTACAAGGACTTGTGAGCCTCCTCTAAGATCGTCCTCCTGATGTCCATATCTGCAGGCATGCACAACATGGAACGGAACCTCAAGGTCTCATCATCAGAGATACTAAATTCCTCTCCCTGTCCATCTTGCACCTTAGATATTAGCTTTGCTAATTCTACGTCATCTCTCTGAGCAGTCTTAATCCTTTACCGGAGGTTGCACTACTAGGTTGGCAATAAATTCCTGAGGATCACTCTCTACCAACTCTACACCGAGTCTCTCCAGATCTATCTATATTGGATACTGAACCTCTATAGCTACCAGTGCTGGTCCCACTAATTTCCTACTCAGAGCATCGCTACCATATTTTCTTTCCTTCGGTGGTAACCGATAGTGTAGTCATAATCTTTAATAAGTTCCAATCACCTCCTTTGTCTCATGTTCAGCTCCTTTTGAGTAAAAAAGTACTTCAAACTTTTGTGATTTGAGAATATCTTGCATCTTTCACTGTACAAAGTAATGCCTCCAAATCTTTAACGTGTGCACCACTGTAGCTAATTCCAGATTGTGGGTAGAGTAGTTCTTTTCATACTCTTTCAACTGTTGAGAGGCATAAGCTATAACCCTACCATGTTGCATCAATACACAGTTGAGCCCTTTCAAAGATGCGTTTTTGTAAATTACATAACCATCATCCCCTGACAGAATGATCAATATTGGTGTACAAGCCTTTGTTTTAGTTCCTGGAAGCTCTATTCGCAATCATCATCTCATTCAAACGTGACATTTTTACTAGTCAGACGCATGAAAGACCTTGATAAAGCTGAAAACCCCTCTACAAACCGATGGTAATAACCCTCCAGTCCCAAGAAACTTTTAATTTTCTGAACGTTCTTCTGCCTGGTCCAATTCAACACTACCTCAATCTTACTGGGATCCACTGAAACACCATCCCCTGAAATAACATGCCCTAGAAATGATACTTTCTCTAGGCAAAATTCACATTTTCTAAACTTGGCATACAATTTCTTTTCCCTGAGCACCTGAAGTACTAACCATAAGTGAATCTCGTGCTCTTCAAAGTTCTTCGAGTAGACCAGTATGTCATCAATGAAAACTACAATGAACTAGTCTAAATACTGATGAAAATTTCTATTCATCATATCTATGAATACAGAAAGAGCATTTGTTAGCCCAAAAGGCATAACGAGGAATTCATAATACCTATACCTGGTCCTAAAGTTTGTCTTTAAGAAGTCTTCTGCTTTAACTTTCACCTAATAATAGTCTGATCTGAGGTCAATCTTGGAATAGACCCGTGTACCCTGAAGCTGGTCAAATAAATCGTCTATACAAGGTAAAGGATACCTGTTCTTAATTGTCACCTTATTAATTTCCTTGTAATCTATATACATCCTCATGGACCTATCTTTCTTCTTTACAAATAACACTGGATCTCCCCACGGTGATACACCGGGCCAAATAAAACCCTTATCTAGCAAGTCTTGCAACTGATTCTTTAGCTCTCTCAACTCTGCTAGAGCCATTATGTAAGGAGCTTTAGAGATCGGTGTCATCCCAACAAGTAGATCAATAGAGAAATCTACCTCATGGTCTGGAGACAACCTAGGTAGATCTTCTGGAAAAATGTTTGGAAATTCCATCACCATTAGTGTATTACACAGTTTCAATTCATTTTTAGACATTTCTTTTACAAAGGCCATAAAGCCCTAACATCCCTCTAGGAGCAGTATTCTCGCCTGCATGACTAACACTAACTGTGGCGGGGAACTCACTTGTGATCCCACAAATCTAAATTCTTGCTTCCCCAGTGGTCTGAAAATCACCTCTTCAGATGACGATCAATATTAGCATAGTTAGCTGCTAGCCAATCCATACCCAGTATTACATCAAATCCATGCATTCTAAGCACAATAAGATCAGCTTATAGTACTCTCCCCTAAATTTCTATCAAATAATCCCTGAGTACCCAATGACATTGCACCACTGCCCCTGTTAGAGTAGCAACCGACAACTCTACATCTAATAACTGGGTCTCGTTTCTAGAAAATTTAACATAAGCAACAGACACAAAGTAGTGGGTGGCACCTGACTCAAATAAAATAATTACTTGATATGATAAAACATTAAAGGTACCTGTCATGAAATCGCCTGCAGTCTCGGCATCTCTAAGCATCAAAGCATAGACCCTTGCTGGAGCTACATTCCTTTGCTAGCCTCCACGGGGCGCCTAATAGCCTCCCCAGTAAGGTCTGGGAGTAGGAGCGGTACCGGGTGGTATAGAGCAATCTCCCATCAAATGTCCCTACCTACCGTAACAATAGCAGATGGCTTTCCCCACTTGACACTCTCCCAAGTGTTTCTTTCCACAAGTTTGACAAACAGGGAAATTATGTACCGCTTGAAACTCATGACCTATAGTCTCCTACCTCTTTCCTCTCCTCTACTAACTCTACCTATGCCCCTGCTAGAAGCATGAAGGTGTAGTTCTCTTCTTCTCTTCCTGCTCCTCTACATCCATCCACTCATTAGCCTTAGCTAATGCTACTCTGTCGACCAACTCAGCAAAATCCTGTGTCTTCAACACTACTACCTGCTTGTATATTCCATGCCTCAATCCTCTTTCAAACTATCTTGCCTTCTTTATTTCATTGGGGACAATATACAGGGTGAAGCGAGACAACTCTATGAACCTCGTCGCATACTGTTGGACTGACTGTTATCCTTGCTTCAGATTCAGGAACTCTTCCACTTTGGCCTCTTTGATAGTGGCTGGAAAATATCTATCAAAGAATAATTTTTTAAATCGATCTCATGACATAACTATCGGCGTTGACCTCTGTTGCTCCAAGAGTTTCACAGCAGTCCACCACCTCTCAGCCTCCCTTGTCAGTTTATAGGTGGTGAAGAGGACCCTCTGCTCCTCCGTACACTGCAATACTACCATCACCTTTTTAATCTCCAGCATCCAATTTTTGGCGACTATAGGATCAGCACCTCCTGAAAATGCTAGAGGATTCATCTTGGTGAATTTCTCTATCATGCACCCATGGCCTGCAGATGAGCCTCCCTATTTTCTAGAGCTCCTAGTGATCTTAGCCATAACCTTCTGAGCTACACTACTAGTACTGCATCTGAATCAGCCCCACCTGCACTTGAGGGCCCTACACCATCACTACCACTTGCATGGGCACTACGTCCTCCAGGGTCCATCTTGAAAAGACAATAAACATGGCTCAAGGACCCTATTCTTATAATTTACGTGTCTAACTAAAATCTCATATCATCCCCCTATCTTGACGTCCTTATCTTAATTCATGATTCAATCCTACACTTTAGAAACACAACCCAACAATAGTTTACTATGGCTTTCCTGAAATCATTACTCCAGGAAAAACACATAAATCACCATAGAAGTCCTACCACCAAACTGCAGAACAAAACCTTAAATCATTTTCCTATACTCTGGTACTATTTCTACTGCACTCTAGAGTCTACAGAACCTAACAACCTAGGCTTTGATACCAAACTGTAACGTCCTGCCTATTTTACAGTAAATTTTTTTTTTCATAATAACATTTAATATAATAATCCTGATATCCTGATCAGCTGATAAAACATAATCAACCTGGACCTATGGGTACCAAGGATATACCTGAAATACAACTCTGATACCTAAGTAGCGAAAAACATAAAATTATATACATATCAAATCATCCAACCAACACAATACCAAAGTTCTACCAAACCTATCAAATACATATACACATCCCAAAAAGACCAAAGATGAGCCCTAGGGTCATAACCCAAAAATCCATCAAACCCTAGCATAAGGATTTACCCTTCTGACAGGATAGGACAGTCGACCTCTAACACTGCGAAACTCTATCCGCTTTTCTATCTAGATTTCTTAAAATGTTTATATAGTTGGGGTGAGACACCTCTAAATAAGGGAAATAAACTAACATTAGTGTGTGGCAACATGAGTATTTTCATGATATACATCTAACAGTAAATAAATCATATTTGGTAAAGTTTTCTGTATCATATCTGGATAAAAACATAATTTATCATAACATGGTATGACATACTGAGTTTCTATACATTAAAATCATCTTATATAATTGTACATGAAATAACACCTTGGATAGATAACTGGCTGGTGTCATGTCTTACCCCCTACATGACTAGGTTGTGCGACCCAAAGGTGGAACCTAACAATGGTTGGCCGACCACGCTAGATCAACATAAGTCTATAGGTACGATGGGTCTGCCCCTCCTGGTTTAGACTACCAAAGGGATGCCTACACTACCATAAAACCACATCGACTGCCATTCTCCATAGTCCCTTACGACGTGTGGTAGCACTAACATATACATGATCGTGAACATATACCTACGGTACCGTGCTTTATGAAAGCCTAAACCAAGCCATTCGGGTTCTAACAACATATAGTAAATCTCAAAAAATGATACATAGCTGTTTCATATTAATATTTATCATGATAATATTTTCATGAATTTTTGCATAACATATCATGTAAATCACGGCCCTTGCACCGGCATATTTAACATGTAACACCACGGCTCTTACGCTGGCATAGTATATCATGTAGAAATCACGACCCTTACGCCAACATATTATATCATGTAAAATCATGGCCCTTACTCCAGCATATTATATCATGTAAAACCACGGCTCTTATGCTGGCATATATTTTAACATACATAGTTTGAAATCCCTGTACTATTTCAATACCATACTTTAAACATAGTTCCTATACTATTTTTATGATTTTCCTGAAAACTAAGAAAAACATGCTTATTCTGGGAAAATCACAATATTCTTATATAATATAATTTCATGGAAATTATACTCATGCCACACAAATATGAATAATGTTTTTAAGCATAAAACCTGATTTGAAATCATATTTCCTGATAAATAACATAAAACCTATTTTCATGTTCAACTGCAGTATTTCCCAAATACTATGCTAATATATACATAATTTCTGAAAGTTAATGTTGTAATATGATAAACAATTTCATAAAAATTTCTTACTTAGTTTTTCCCTTTACCTAGCTTATTGAAAAGCCCACCAATTTCTCCGAAACTACACCTGCGGTGTTCCCAACTCAACACCCTGAAATTTACATTTTTCCCCAACAAAACTTCAGTATTATCTTCCTTAAAATATTCTCCTCAGTCCAAAAATACCAAAAACCTAATAAAACTTAAAATAGTCAACCTACCCAAATTTTGGGATGGTGCTCAAGTTGGCCTAACCGACGATTTATTCTTGCAAATATGAAGAGAAACTTCCCAGGAGTAGCATGGCAGCTTCAGATTGTCGAACCGGTGAAAATCCGGCCCAAAAACCTAGAGAGAAGGCAAAAAGGGATGGGTTTAGAGAGGGAGAGAGAGGGAAATCCTACATATTTGTCACAGGAAAAATGGATTCTTGGCCTTTTATAAAATGTTTGTCCACGTGGTCTCGTTGACGAGTCACATCTCCTCGTCGACAAGTCCAAGCAATAGTCTCATCGACGAACACATTCTTCTCGTCAACGAGTTTTAGGCTCTAGAAGAAGTTCTCTCGATAATTTCTCCTCAATGAAACACACATCCCCATCGACGAGCTTAAAAGCCTTGCTCATCGACGAGCACTTCTACACTCATTGACGAGACCCTGCTGAAATCCCTTTTTTAAAATTCATTTTCTCTCCTTTCTTTATTATTTAATTACTATAATTCTTCAGGTCTCTGCACTAATGCTAAAATCAAAAAAATAAATTTGCACTAATTAGATTATGTCTGACTATTCATTAATGCAAATTAATACGAGCATTATCTAAACTATACTAGAAGCTAATCTTATCCTAACTGTGGGGATAATATTGGTGGAGTTGCATTAAATTTTATATGCTTTTTGAATGTGACTCCTCTCAGTTTTTGAGTGTCAAACTTATATATATATATACTCAAGAAGCTTTTAAATTGATACAATAACTTTTGAGTTTATAAATGAAAATAAGTTGTCACCACTTAAAGCGAAAATTGGGAAGAAGGTGAACTTTTTGACATGGAAAAGATACATAAAAAATGAATCAAACAAAAAATTCTACAAAGTGTAGGCAAAAACTACATTTGAGAGTCATATTTATGCATATCAAAGAAAATTATCTTAAAAATATTTGAACATATGTTAAAATGCAGAAAATCAAAACTAATATTTAGCACTTCCTTGGTGAATAAAATTTGCAACAATTTGGTTATCAATCAAAGAAATAATAAATAAATAAGAAAGAAAGAATTATTACACTTTGACTAAGTTACGAGCAAAGATTGATGGATGATGGGGATCAGCATGCCTTACCCCTTTCCTCTACAGACAAGGTGACACGTGGGCAACCTCTTGATGTCCACTCCTTTGCCGACATGATGACACGTGGACGACCTCCCAATATCCACTTTTGTTCCTAACTATTTTGTAGGTACACATGGGATTTGAAGACTTTTGATGGATGCCTTTTATGATGAAAGACTTTATTATTATTTTGCTTAGATTTGTATTTGCTTGGACATTTGATTTCAAGATTATTAGGTGCTTGAAGTCCCAAGGAAGTGTTGAAGTAAGATCCATCTCAAGACCCATGTGGGCCCCACACGATCTTGTGGGACCCACACAGCTCCAATGGGCCCCACACATATTTGAATTCCCTATGACTTATGTTTTGTATTTAATTTGTAATGTTGCAAGACAATTAAGCTTGCTTACATGTGAGAGTCTTTATTGTATTGAAGTTTGGAAATATTTAGTGGATAAAGGAATTATTTGGTTAACTAATTTATTCAATAATATTATAAAAACCAAGAAAATTCCAGAAGAATGGAGGAAAACTACATTAGTACATCTATATAAAACCAAAGGTGACATTCAAAACTATAATAATTGTCGTGGAATTAAGATTATGAGTCATATGATGAAATTATGGGAGAGAGTACTTGAACATGGAATAAGATTAGAAATGAAAATTTGAGAAAATCAATTTGGTTTTATGCATGGAGATCAATAATAGAAGTTATTTATCCTTTAAGAAGTTTAATGGAAAAGTTTGGGGAAAAGAATGACTCGAATATGGTTTTTATTGATTTAGAGAAAGCTTATGATAGAGTACCTAGGGAAGTGCTTTGGTGGGTATTAGAAAAGAAGGGAGTTTGCAGTAGATATACGAAGGTCATTAATTAATGACCCTAGTGTTTTATCATGGATAAATTAGTGAAATTTAAAGAATGGAAAATATTAAGAGAAATTAGGTTTTATCACTTCAAGGGGATCTGCCTCCAAATTTGCCAAAGGCTATGAATTATGTTATTGCTTCATTGCTTGCTTTAATGCCAAAAGCCCTATAGGGGTCACATATATATAACGTAAACAAACTGACTTCTATTAGGGCTATAAAATATCCCCTCGAACCCTAACTAATTTGGGAATGCTAACAAACACTAAATATGTAATGCCCTAAACCTGAAACTAGGGTCTGGAGTTTTATTTGAAATATAACTCTGATACCACTTTATGACGCCTCGAACCCGCCAAATGGGGCTCGGGTGCCACGTGTTCTATTACCTGTACCTATCTCAATATCAATTACATAGTGGAAATAATAACAACTCCTCAATAATATACCAAAGTTTCTACATCTATACAACCTCAAAAGTATAAACCAACATCCAATATTCAAAACTATTCACAACTCTGAAAACATAAATATATTACAACCCCAAAAATTATATACAAAGTTTATACCCTCTCTTTCTTTCAAAAATGCTATATCAGCCCCGAGCTCTCTAAGCTCAATCACGCGAAGTTCCTGAAAAAGATAAAGTTCAAATATCGGGTGAGGCACATCTCACCAAGGATAGAATACATTAAATCAGTGTGTGACAATCATGAGGTTTAAGTACAACATATATGTATATTTATTATTTTCAAATGAAACCATAATTATAAAATCATTCTCTGTTCCTACTCAAGCACATGTAAGGTATTTTACAACCGAGAGTTCCCAAGGATAGGGGTGATTACCCACCTATACAAGTAGCACCCTTCTGCTCTGATATCTTAAGCAACCTACGGTCACAACTGAAGCATATCAGGGCACTTACCTTACTTAGTAAGCCCTCAAGTGGTTAGTTTATCTCATACTCACACATTCACGCAAAGGTTTACTAGCAAAAGTTCCCGAGAATAGGGAATATTACCCACCCATACAAGTAGCTTCCCTCTGCCCAAATACGTTACGCAGCCTACAGCTACGTCTGATACCTATCAGGGCACTCGCCTTTCTCAACAAGCCCTCAAGTGAAGAGTATACCCCACCCCAAATACATGTAATACTACTATATTTAATACTGATAATAATTTACTACATTATTCTTTATGCTGTTATCTCTGTGTCATTCATTACTTTCACATTCATATTCTATATTTCTCATTTCTGTATTCATGTCTACTTTCACATATTATGTTTTCATGTCATTTCTGTCTGCTGTTCTTATACCCATTGCTTCTATATCTACTATTTCCATATCCATTGTTCTCATATTATCCATGGTTAAACTTATAATTATGCTTTTAGAACCCTTTATACCGGTGAAAAATCATAGTCACGCTTCCACCCCATGACGGGTTGTGCGGCCCAAAGGCTGGACTTAACCCTAGTCGGCCCTCTAGAGTTAAATCAACCATATTCTACAATCTGTAGGTCTGATTGGCTACTCCCATACTGGTCTAGACTCTAGGGGGACACTACTCTTCCCAACACAATCGATCATCTCGTCTCCATAGTACATCTAAGACGTGTGGTTGCACTAGCACTTCCATACATATCTGCAACAGTATTGTGCCCTTTTCTGATCCACCGAAGTTCTTGAACCATACATTGTAATTTAACATTACCAAACACATGCAAAATAAATCATATCACATTAATTCCCAATAAATTTACAGTATTTCGTACATCTCATACATATATCATAGTTCAACACAGAAACTTCATTTACTCATGCCACACAATTTAACAACATATATTCATACGTTCACTAAAAATAAGCCAACCCACATTCATCGTTTATATACTAAAAATATACATTTAATCTTTTCCACATTTAACCAAAAACTATGTCATTTTAATTTTCCATTTTCACAAATAATATCTAGTAGCACAGCCCTAGGCTCAGAAATTTACAATTCAAACGGTTGGCATTTCAAAATCCATGTGAAAATCATATACATATATACAAAATGTTTCCATTTTTCACCGGTTATTTCCTTAAAAATATTGATTTAATATATTCCTCTTACTTAATTTCTTAAACTACGCCAACAGGAACCCCAAAATGATGCCTTTGGCGCTCACCCAAACCTTGAATCAAAAACCCTAGTTTAATTAGATAAACCCCAAATAACCTATTATTTCAACACTTTCTCAACTCATAAATCTCGAATAAACATTTAAACCCAAAAACTAGGAATCCAAACCCTTACCTCAACTTTGGAGCGATTCCTAAAAAGCCCAGTTTAGAAATATGCTCCGCTAGATGTGTAGAATCTCCCCTAAAACACCGTAACGATTTTCGCTTGTTGATTCGGGCTGAATTCGGGCCAAAAACTTAGAGAGAAGGCAAAAGGAGGCGTTTTAGAGAGAGAAAAATGAAGAAAAAGTGATTTCTTCATGGAGAAGCTTCCTCAAATCAATTTATACATGATGTTGCCACGTGGCTTCATCGACGAGAAGACAAGATTCATCAACGAACCACATAAGGTAATTCGTCAACGAGAGGATGGATTCGTCAACGAAACTTAAAATTTGAAATTCACTCTCTCAGGATATCTTCATTGATGAGGGACTGAACTTCGTTGACGATCCCTAGAAGAACACTTGTCGATGAAGACAAGAGATTTGTCAGCGAGGTCTACTGTTCTTTCTTTCAAAATTTTTTTCCTTTTTCCCTTATTATTTATCTATCTATTCTATTTATTATCGTTCCTAATTTTTTAATAATTATAATTTTCCGGGTCTCTACAATTCTAACATTAAATAGAATCCTAATTGATTTAGACTTATATTAATTATAAATCCCAATTGATTTGGGAATCCAAACTAACAAACATTAAAAAATCCTAACATTAAATAGAATGGCCATGTACAACAGTAATATCAAAAACCCTAATGAACAATATATATCAGAAATATTTTTTTAAAAAAAAATAAAAATGAAAACGTTAGCCAGATTTATACAGCTCAAGTAAACAAATTAATATAATTACAAGTTAACATCAGTTTTAGATTCAAAAACCACTAAAAGTGAAAAGCCATACAGCCCCTAGAAACTAAGACACCAAAACATCTCCACAGATTAACACCAAAACATGAAACTTCACAACAATGGAATATTAATAGGAGCAAAACATACAAATAACATCATATTAAATGCAAATAAAAAAAGTTCAGAATATTATCAAAAGCCTCCATTTTGAGCTCGTAAATCATAGACCCATTTACCAAAATTAGAGCATAATAGACAATCTCAAAAAAATCCACACACACACACAGTCACACACCTACGCAGACACACACTCACACACACACATTCAGACACACACACACACATACAGGCACACACACGCAAACACACACTCACACATGTTGAACCCTCACGATTTGCACACACACACACTCACCCACGCTGAACCCTCACGATTTGTAGAAGACCAAGACGACGAAGAAGAAGAAGAAGAGGCTGGACGACCCATCTAGGTTAGGCGAGCGACAGCGGCAGTGGCAGTGGGACGACCTCAAGTGAGCGATGATGGGAAGAGCTCCCATAAGTAACAACGGTGAGGCGCACAGGGAAAGGAATTCAGGAGAAGGGAAAATGAGGGAGGGAGGGAGAGAAATTAGGGGTTATCAGCGCAAGCATAGGGTTATTACAGGGTTAGAGTATTAGTGTAGGTTTTAAAATCGTGACTAATACCTTAAATCTGTCCCCTAGGTATTCCTCCTAACAGCAGTATATTCACAATCCTATGGTCAATCTAGTGCAAGTAATATAAATATATCAGAAATTAAGTAAAGTAGTTTAATTACTCACACAAGCATCGGAAAGCAATAAAGAGAGTGTGACACGCAGATATGTTATCGAGGTTCGGCCAACTGCCTACATCCCCACCTTGGCTAACCAACACAAGGATTATCACAATAACTTGCTCACTTAAACGGGTGGAGTGGCACCTATACAAACCAGGTCAAATTAACACAGGGTTGACCTCAACCTTTACACCAATCCTTACCAGACTGGATTACCGCCCCCTCAGCCCACGCCTGGAATCTCTCAGATGTACAATCAAAAGGTACAATATTGGGGTGCTTTCACGTAAAGCAAATTTGTACCACAAATGCGCACAATAACAAATACCACAGATGATTTAAAATGTAAGCTTAGTGTGGTCTAAATAGTTCAATTCTCAAAGATATTTTCTATCAGTGTAGTGAGTACGTAAGAGTATCAACAACAATCTGTGTATTTCAAAATGTTTCAATCAAGTGTGTTCACACAGATTATCAAGCAAACCTTAAGAATATCAATCACAAGAATATCTCAAACACATGAATATGTATATGCTTGGATTGCAAAATAGATAATCTTTGCATTCAGCAAATGATATATACTTGAATAAATATTGCCACAAAGATTAAGGTAACAGAAACAAATATCTTTTCACAAATAGTTCAATAAAGATTCCACAAGATGTTTAAGTAAGTTTGAAAATGTTTTTGCAAACCAAAAACAAATACCAACTTCCTAAGATGTTGTAATGAGAATGCAATACTCGGAAGTTCAACACAAATCTTCTTAGGATAGGCTTATCAGAAAAGCCTCCTAAGAATACTTAGGTTATACTCTCGTAAAAAAAATCGATTCACACACTCACGAAATGAGAGAGCAAACCTCTAACCAATAACACTCAAATACACTTACAAATGATACTGAGATGAAGTAGGTAAGTTTGAGTGGATTTGGAAATAGTATGAGCAATAGGAAGTATTTAGCTTGAGAGAGAAATTTGGTTTTAGTTTTTGCTAATCAATCCTTAATTCTCCCAAATGAAAGAGTATATATAGACATATCAGAATTTTTAACCGTTGGGGACCTATTAGGGATTGTTAGAAAAGTTTAATGACGTTTAAAACATTTTAACCCCGTTTAAAGATTTTAACTGCAGTAAAAAATTGGCTGCAACCCGAGAGGTCCAGTTGACCAGAAATATTTTGGTCGACCAAGTCTCATTTGGTTTGGTCGACCAGGGGACTTTTGAACTGAGGGCTCGGTCGACTAGGAGAGGGCGATTTCTCAATTTTTCAAAGTTTGGTCGACGAGACCATTTTGAACTGGCTAGTTTGGTCGACTAGACCGCTGGGATTTCTCCCGAGGACCCTCGGTCGACCAGGTAGTTGGAGTTCATTTCTGTCTCGGTCGACCAGATGGTCAAACTTTTGACCCCAAGGGGTTTCAGTTAACCAGGGCTTTTTGAACTACCTGGTTCGGTCGACTAGGACCTTGGTCAACTATTGACCCAGGCATAGTTCGGTCAACCAGGGCAGAATGAATTGCCTGGTTCGGTCGACCAAAAGTGCACCAAGTGTGCATTCCGATCCCGTTTTGAGACATACAAACCCTAATGAAGTGCCTAACAAATATATGTGCAAATGTGTGTGTTCTAGGGTCACTTGTGGTCCAATTTGAAGACACCGAAAAAGTCCGGTGTTGGTCGACCGTAAGGTCGTTCTAAGGTCTTTTCTTATTCACGGTTTGTTTGAGCTTACAAAATAGACCATACATGTGATGTGTGTGCTTATTACAAACCAAAGACCTATTTAATATTACAAACCAATTTGACCACTAAATATATATATTACAAATGAAAAGCGCGAACTGGTCTTCTAGCTTTAAGCTTTCACATGCCATCAATGTAGACTAATATAGACCTGCATATGAACTAGATATGCATTAAATACAAGAGTATTTTTCATTACCAAAACCGAACGTGACTAATAAGGTCAACAAATATGTAAGTAAATTGTTTTTATATTTGATAAATAAAAGTAATATTAGTGACAATTTTTCTAAACCGTCACTAAAAACATACTATTAGTGATGATTTTTCTAAACCATCACTAATAACAGAGTATTACAATTACTAAAATTCTATGCGTAATATATATAATATAATATTAAATAATTTTTAAGGGGATGCTTCAAAGTTATAACTTGGCACATTTATTTAGCATTAATTAATTTAGATCAAATTTTTTGTTTGAGGAAAAAAAGAAAAAAAAATAACAAGGAAATTAATGCCAAGTACGTGTGTATATATAAATGTGGCATGCAGCCCGACAGACTGACACATATGGATCATTGTACGTACTTTCTTCTATATATATTTTGTAAGCAAGAGCTACAATTTGCTGCTCCCATTTGTAGTGTCTCCACATGTGCACGAGAGCAGTACTTGTTGACCTCATATATCACACCCGATTTTGATAATGACAAATACTCAAGAATTTGATGGCTATCTAGTTTATGTGAAAGTTTATATTCACAGATACTTTGATGATACATGAAGTAGAGCATGAAGACCCTGAAGATTATTTTATGTTGTAATTTACTATTATTCAATTTGGGTCTGTAATAGTAATTAGGGGAAAAGGTCTGCAATAAATCTCTGCATATCATGCATATAGGCTAATTGTAAGCTTATAAACCTTAGAGAGACCTTAGGTCCCTACACAAGTACACAAAATAGTCCTCATAATCACTTATAATATCAGGGGAACAAATTGAAGTGTAAATGGACTTAATAAGAAAAAATGAGAGAGGTCGGGCGACCGAAGCATTTGTGTTAAAAACACATCGGGAGCCCAAACCGTGGACAAGTCAACATGTTGACTTGGATTCAAGCGGCCGAACATATTTGATTGCACCTTCCATGGGCGACCGAATCGCTGAGGTGACCGTTCTCACCAACTCAATCAATCGAACCTCACGTTCATTTTACCCTCGGGCGATCGAACACTTCAGTTCGGTCAACCGAAGTATAGTCCAAGCAACCAAAATGCGAACATAATGATTTTCGCCTTGGTTTAGCCAACCGAACCCAAACTCGGGCACCCAAACGTTCAAAAGCTACTTTTTTAACTGAGTCTATTCAAGGGACAGAACTAAGGTTTAGCCACCTAAAAACTCTCGAGTTGCTTTTTTTTTTACTAAGGTTAAATGTTTAAATAGGGTTAAAATTTCTAAATTGTTTTTAATCAATTCTAATAATACCCTACATGTCCTAAACAGTCATAATTTGCCCAAGTTCTATATATAGGGCCTCATTTGTGTGGATCAATAAGAAATTAAGAAAATCATTAGTTCAAAATCCTCTCAAACTCAAAATTCAATTTTGCCTATAATACTTCCAAATACTCTCACACCTTCATCCTTTGATCAATCTTAGCTTTGTGAGAGTTCTTGTTTGTGCTATTACTTAGTATAGTTTGCTTAATACTCTCATTACTCTTGTTTGATTAATTGATTTATTTTGGGGAGTTAAGCAAAGTTTATCCCACAGATTTAAGTTTAATAAATCTTGTGTTGGGATAAACTCAATAGCTTGTGGATCTTTGCATTGTCATCGCAAGATTCCTATTGCTATATTTTTGGTGTGCAAATATTTTTAACAAGCTATATTATTTTTCAAACAACTCTTGAGCCTATTTCATTGAAGAAAATATTTTTGAGTTGATTTAAATATTGTTGCAGCATCTTTGAAACCCTGATTTACTATTGAGATTTGAATATCTTGTTTCAAAGAAATAGCTTGTTTATACACTCTTGAGCATACTTGTGATTATATCTTGTTGAGTGTTGCTTGCACAAAAAATCATATCACAGAGCTTACATTACCTATACTGTTGATGCGTGGTTGATTAATTACATTTGGTACATATCTGCTTGATTGAGAAGCATAATCATTGTACCTTGCTTGTATTGTGAAAGTACTGTTGTATTCCAAGTGTGGCCTGAGAGGGTGGTAATCCAGCTCGGTAGCGATTGTATGTAAAGGTTGAGGTCAACCCTATGCTAATTGACCTGGTTGTTTAGGTGCTGCTCCACCTATTAAGTGAGCTTATAGTGGTAATCCTTATGCTTGTTAGCCAAGGCAGGGACGTAGGCAGTTTGCCGAATCTCGATAACATTTTTGGGTGTCATCTCTATTTATTGCTTTATTGTGCATGGTTAGCTAAATTAATTGTGCAGTTTAATTTTCATTGTATATTTATGCTAATTTACTTTATCTGTACTGGATTGACCTTAGGCTTGCGTAATACTGTTGTTAGTGGATTGACCTAGGGTAAAGCTAACAGTACTTGCTCAATCTTATATATATATCCCCTCGAAAAGGTTTAAATTGTATTATAATATTATATACTCATAATATTATATATATATTATGAGTATAGATCACACCTTCCCTAGTCTGTACATGGTCATTCCAAAAGGTATGAAGTTGAAAAGATTGAAATTCATATAGAATCTTATCAACCAATATTCACTATATATGATAGATCTTCCATTTTTCCGTCCACTATATGTTAAAAACAATCCCAGTCCATGACTAGACATATAGTTCTTTCCTTCAGATTTGAAAGATTGAGGTTACTTCTATTCGAAAAAGTGATAAAAGATCTTCAAGACCTAATTCATCGAAGAAGCCTAAAATGAGTAATGCTTCTATAAAAACTTTGCACAATACTACAAAGTTTGTCTCAAAGAAATTAGAAAAATCTATCTTTCGCAGATCATGATGCATGAAAGTGGGATTTCCTTGGAGGAAAAGTTATATAATATGATGTGTAATGGCTCTGGTCCCATTAACCCTATGATCGACATGCTCTTTTAGCTCATTGTCTCATATGCTTCAACTCATCTAGATTTTTATTTAGTCTAAATTGATAATTGCAGGATGTCAAAGCTTTACCTCCCCTACTACTAACCGAGTGTGTATTTTCTGGCCTCGCTTGCTAGCATCTTTGGTCTTAAGGCGCTACTTTAGAAAGTAGAATGATTTTAGGGGATGACACCCAGCCAGATAAATTTTTGAATCTATTTGGATACCTGACCACATCCTAGTTTGAGTCACGTGGCGCCTGTCTCTTAAATTGCTCATTCAAAATGTACACGATTTTAGGTAGCATTGGTTTTATTTTGTTTTCATCTTGGCCACTACTTAAGTGACTTAGAATAGTAATAATGGGGCTGGCACATTTTTCTAGGATGATGAGATGAGGTAATTCCTTGGCCATCTCCATCTCTGTAGGAAGGCCTTACCTTTAGGTTTTAATGATCTATAAGTTAAACTATTTGTTTTAATTATTAGTGACGATTCCAAAAATGTTTCTAATATGATCTGTCGCTGTTCTTTTTTTTCTTTTTCTTTTTTTGTCTAGTACTATATATGTTAAGAACAATCTTAGTCCATATATGGCCAAACATATAGATCAATCTTTCCCTTCAGATAGATTTGAAAGAGCTAGTTAGGTTGTTGTTGACCTTATAGGTTACGCCCAATTTTGATAATGACAAATACTCATTATATCTAATGGGTGTTTGAGATTATGTGTAGGAATGTAAATTGACAAATCATAATGCACATAAAGAAAGTGAAGCTTGAAGACCCAATCTTTTGTGTTGTATTAGATTTCTTTGATGTAAAGGGTATGTAATAGTAATTAGGGTACTTTGTAATAATCACATACCCCACATGCATGATCTAATAAGTAAGCTCAAACCAACCTCAAAATGAAAATGACCTTAGAAAGACCTCAAGGATTACCCTTTGGTTGACCAACACCGAATTTTTTCGGTGTTTTCAAAAGACCTAGAAATGACCCTAAGATACTCACTCACACATACACATGTTTGATTATTTGATTAGGGTGATTGAATGCTTGAAACAGGACCGCAATGCACAAAATGTGCACCTTCGGTCGATCGACCTAGGTAGTTCATTCTAGCCTCGGTAAATTGAACCCGGTCCGGGTCAACAAGTTAACCACATCCCGGTCGACCGAACTATATAGTTCGATTGGCCCCCAGTTGACCGAACCTCCTAGGGAGTCAATACTTTAACCTCTCAGTCAACCGAATCTTGACAGTTCATTTGACCTTAGTCAACCGAAATCCCTTGAAGTCAATAGTTTGACCTCCTAGTCAACCGAGACATTTTTGTACTGCACCAATGGTCAACGAAGTTCGCATATGTGGGAACCCAATGGTCTGGTCGACCGACCACTTAGTTCATTTTCACCTTGGTTGACCGAACCGCTCTTTTTTGAAAAAATCGCCTATCTTGGTCGACCGACCCTGAAGTTCAAAGTTGGCCTGGTCGACCGAGCCATATGAACTTTGGTCAACTGAAAGTCTTCTGGTCGACCGGTGCTCTCGGGCTGCTCCAAATTTTTACCATGGTTAACTATTTTAAACGGGGTTAATTAGGGTTAAAATGATTTTAAACAAAATTAATAATACCTTACATGTCCTAACGGCTAAAATTCTTTCAACTTCTATAAGTAGCCCATCAGTTGCAAAGATTAAGGGGGATTAGCTATTTTGATTAGGAGAGATTCTTTGAAATTCCAAAAACCTATAATACTCATTTCTAAGCCCCAACCACTCATACTTACCTTCTCTTATTGTCAAAAGTCTTTTGTAAGTTGATTGAGTGATTGTTTTAAATAGGTTTGCTCTCTTTGTTTGTTTGATTGAAACGTTTTTCAATGAGAGCTAAACCTAAGTGTTCTTATGGGGCTTTGCACATAAGCTTATCCTAAGAAGACTTGCCTAAGCTTTTGAGTATTGCATTTGTGTTGCAACATCTCAGGAAGCTCGTATTTATTTTTGGGTTGCAAAAATATTTTCAAAAACATTCTCGAATATCTTGTGTGATTTATTTCAAAATTTTTGAGAAGATATTTGTTTTTGTGATATTGATCTTTGTTGCAATATTTATTCACTTACATATCATTTGTTGAATACAAAGATTACATATCTTTTGCAAACCAAGCATATACACTATTTACGTGATTGATATATCCTACTGATTGACACATTTGAGACTTACTTGATATCTTTGTGTGAACCCAATTGATTGAATATCTTGAGATACAAAGATTATTTGTTGGTACTCTCACGCACTCATTACATAGATAGCAAATATTTATTTGAGAATTGACATATTGTAAACCACATTGAGCTAACTTATTATATCTTGTTGGTGGTGTATGTGACTAAGCGTATCTGGGTACACATCTGCTTTACTTGAAAGCATAATCACTATACCATTCTATTGATTGAGCAAAACAGTTGTATTCTAGGCACGGGCCTAAAGAAGGAGACTAGCCCTTTGAAATAGTCTCGAATTGACTTAGACCTGGTTAGAAAAGTTAGGTGCATCATCATGTTAAGGCATGTAGGTTGATGTCAGCCCCGCTAATTGACCTGATTGTAAAGGTTGAGGTCAGCCCTATGCTAATTGACCTGGTTGTAATCGGTGCCGCTCCACCCTTAAGTGAGCCTTTAGTGGAATCCTCAGGCTTACGAGCTAGAGGCAGGGACGTAGGCACAGTTGGTCGAAACTCGATAACATATCGTGTGTTTATTTATATTTCCGCACTTTATATTAACCGCACGTATATGTTTTGGTGTGAATGATGTGCATAATTTAAATTTCCATATATTATATTTATCAACAAATTTGAGATTGCATAGAAAGACCCTAGCTTGTAATATTCTGTTAACATCTAGTTTTACCTAGGAGAAAAGTTTTAAAATTCCAATTCACCCCCCCCCCCCCTCTTGGGAATACACCAATTCTAACAGTTGCTTCTATTAGAAAAAGTGAGAAAATATCAACCTTCAGGACCTGATTCATTGAAAAAGTTAAAAATGAGTAATGCTTCCGTGAAACCTTTGCACAATACTACAAAGTTTGTCTAAAAAAAGTTGAAAAAATCTTTTGCAGATGATGAAAGTGAAACTTCCCTGGGGGAAAAGCTATTGTTGACCTTATAGTCACACCCGGTTTTGATTATGACAAATACTCATTATATATCTAATGGGTATTTGAGATTATGTGCAAGAACCTCAATTGTCAAGATCATAATGCACATGCACATGGAGCAAATGAAGAATGAAGACCAATTTATATTCAGTGTTGTAATATACATTTCATTTGCATAATTGGTCTGTAATAGTTAATTGGGGTCTTTGGTTTGTAATAAGCTCACACACATCACATGCATGATCTATTACATAAGCTCAAACCAAGTATAACCTAAAGTGACCTTAGAAAGACCTTAGGGTTTATCCTTCGGTCGGCCAACACTAGATTTTTTCATTGTCTTCAAAAGGAGGCAGAAATTACCCTAGGACACTCACCATTGCACCTATGACTATTAGGCACTTGCTTAGGGTTTGTGTGAATCATAACAGGACCGAAATGTACACATTGTGCACTTTCGGTCGATCGGCCAAGGCAGTTAATTCTGCCCCGGTCGACTGAAACCGGTCTGGGTCAACAGTTGACCATGTCCTGGTCAACCGAACCATTGTAGTTCAAATCCCCCGGTCGACCGAACCTCCTAGGAGTCAAACATTTAACTATCTAGTCGACCGAGCCAAAATTGCATACCAACTACCTGGTCGACTGAGGGTCCTCGGGAGAAATAGCAATAGTCTGATCGACCGAAAGGCTCAGTTCATTTTCCCCTGGTCGACCGAACCGCGCGAATTGAAAAATTCGCCTTCCCCTGGTCTACCAACCCAATAGTTCAAAAATGGCCTGGTCGACCGAACCATATAAACTTCGGTCGATCGAAAAGGTTTCTGGTCGACCAGACCTCTCGAGTTACCCTAATTTTTTACCATGGTTAATTTTTTTAAAATAGGGTTAAAATAATTAAAAGGTCATTAATCTTTTCTAATAATACCTGACTTTTCCCCAATGGTTATATTTCATGGGGTGTCTATATACCCCTTCATTTGGGATTATTAGCCGTAGATTAGCATATTTGATTAGGGAAAATTCTTTGAAAACCCAAAAACCTATAATACTCATTTTTGAGCCTCCTACACTCATACTTACCTTCTCATACTGATTAAACTCTTTGTAAGTTGATTACCTTCTCATACTGATTAAACTCTTTGTAAGTTGATTAAGTGTTTATTGCTATAGGTTTGCTCTCCTATTTGTATTTGATTAATTCAATTTTTATGAGAGCTAAACCGGAGAACTCTTAGGGGGCTTTGTTCATAAGCCTATCCTAAGAAGACTCACCTAAGCTTCTGAGTATTGCATTTGTCTTGCAATTTCTTAGGAAGCTTGTATTTGTCTTTGGGTTGCAAAATCATTTTCAAAATATACTCAAATATCTTGTGTTTCATATTTGATATACTTGTGAGATGATATTTGTGTTTGTGATATTAATCTTTGTGCAAAAGTTATTCACTCACATATTATTTGCTAAATACAAAGATTACACATATTTTGCAAACCAAGCATATACATTATCTGATCTACGTGACTGAGATATCATACTGATTAATATACATGAGACTTGCTTGATATCTTTGTGTGAACACCTTGGTTGAATATCTTGTGATACAAAGATTGCTTAATGGATACTCTCACGCACTCATTACACTGATAGTATATACATATATATTTGAGAGTTGAAATACTAGACCATACTGAGCTTACATATTAAATCATCTTGTGGTGTTTGTGACTGAGCGCATTTGGGTACATATCTGTTTTACACGAAAGTACAATCACTGTATCGATATTATTTGATTGAAAATCTGTTATAATTCTAGGCATGGGCCTGAAGAGGGAGACTAGCCCTTTGAAATAGTCCTAGACTGGCTTAGACCTGGTTAAGAAAGCTAGGTACACCATCCTGTTAAGGTGTGTAGGTTGAGGTCAGCCTCGCTAATTGACTTGGTTAAGGTTGAGGTCAGCCCTGTGGTAATTGACTTGGTTGTAATCGGTGTCGCTCCACCCTTAAGTGAGCTATTAGTGGAATCCTTGGGCTTGCGAGCTAGAGGCAGGGACATAGGCACAGTTGGCCAAACCCCAATAATATATCGTGTGTTTGTTTATATTTTCGCACTTTATATTTACCGCACGTGTATGTTATTATGTGAATAATGCACTTGATTTAAATTTTTGTATATTATATTTATCGGCGTATTTGGAACTGCATAGAAAGACCCTAGGTTGTAATATTCTGCTAACATCTAGTTCAACCAAGGAGAAAAGTTTAAAATTCCAATTCACCACCCCCCCTTTGGGAATACACCAATTCTAACAGCTATATAATATGATGTGTGACGACTTTGGTCCCATTAAAAAGGGAAGACTATTAGTGACAATTTAAAAAATTCATCACTATTAATAGACTATTAGTGACGGTTTATTAAAACCGTCACTAATAAAAGACTACTAGTGACGGTTTCAATAAACTGTCACTAATAATGCTTAATAGTGATGGTTATCTAACCGTCACTAATAAGTGTCTTTTAATGACGCTTTAATCTTGTGACTAATACTCCAAAAAACATCGCTAATATTTTACTGAGTTAGTTTCCGCACAAAAAATGGTTTCCCGCGATGGATCGGTGGGAAAATTTAGGTTTTAGTGACGAACGTATTAGTGACGGTTACTATTTCTTCACTAATACTTACACTAGTAGCGACGATTTTTAAAAACCATCACTAAAAGACCACTTTTAGTGACAAAAGTGAAACCGTCACTAATAATTTCATCACTAAAAATCAATTTTTTTTGTAGTGATCGGTATTTTATCTAGTCCTATAGATTTCTTGCTTTTCATATTTTTTAATGTCATCTTAATTTCAAGGACTCTAATTTTACAAATAAATCTCCCATTTTTAATCTTCTCTTCATTTGTCACTTCCAAGTTCAATCTTTTATTTTGGTTTTCTTTGAACAACTTATCAAAGTATCTTCGCCACCTTTCTTTTTTGTCTTATTCTCTAACTAAGACATTATCATTCTCGTCCTAAATACATTTTACAAAATCTAAATCTTTGCATTTTCCTTCTCTAGCTCTAGCAAGTCTATGAGTATTTTTTTTCTCCTTCTTTTGTATCCAACTTAGTATATAAAGTATCATAAGCTTTATGTTTAGCTTTGTTAGCCCTAGTAGCTAAGTGTTCTCATTCCAACTTGTTTTGATGACAACTACCCATTTGTAGTTCTTAAAGTATGCTAACATTTTTCATCAAGCTCAGTTAAGATATATAGGAAAACTCCAAGGCAAGCATAAGGGTCAAACATGTATTGAACAAGTAAAGAGCAAATGATCATCAACAAAGTCCAACATATGGCACATCCATAACTCAACCACTCAAGCAAAGCCCATATGATTTTTACATTGCATATATCTATTGGGTTGTGCTTGTAAGATTGATATTGTAACTCCTATGCATATGGTATGTTTAAGAGTATCTTGCAAGAGATGAGCAAATCACGCATGCATATAGTTCATAATAGGTTAGAACATGATTTCGAGTTCACACATGCATATCGAGTCACTTGAACTGCACAAGATATCAAAATGGCTTTCAAACGTATTTTATCAAACCAAGACATATTGAAATTGGTAATTAATTCTGGACAAGATGGGACTTTTACTTGAATAATAACAATTTGAACTTATCCACATTCATATAAGTAAAAGGGATTGTCGACGAATACAAGGGATTCATCAACGAACGAATGAAGTAATTCATCGAGGTACACAGGGGAATCGTCGACAAAAAGATACCAAGACCACCTAAAATCTCAAAGTAGGTTCGTTAATGAACACAGGGGATTTGACGACGAAGCCATAGTGGTGGCTCGTTGATGTACATAGGGGACTCGTCGATGAAAAGAAACCGAGACCTATTTGAATTCAGCACAGAAGGATTGTCGACGAACACAGGTTTTCGTCGATGAAGGCATGTGGAAGAATCGTTGACGAAGGCGTGAAATTGTCGACGAACGTCAAGCTGCTGGCAACATTTAATGTGTATTAACAGCTAGTTTTCAAATTATCTTATCTCCATTAATGCCCAACAGCTCTCCAGCACATTGCTCACCCCCTTTGCCCTTTAATATGAGTCTTATGCATTCATTTCTACCTAGTTGAGTACTTTGTGGTTAAGCACACTGAATGAGCATTCATTTCTAGGGTTTTCATTCTTACTCATACTCTCTTGTTCTTTACTCTTGTCTTACATACCATTCACAAAGAGAGTAGTGTGAGGTTTTGACTTGTACTATTAGCTCAAAAAGGAGCAATTGAAGTTGTATCGTATTGTTTTGATTCATTGTGTTAAAGGGTTCTTTGCGAGCCTTTGTAAGGTGACTCTTGGTGAGCACCTTGTTGTAGCTCTTGGTGAGCAGCTGGATTGTAAAGCCTTCTCTATCAGTGAAAGAGGATTGCTTAGTGGATTTGGGGAATCCTTGAGTTGGTCTCAAGGCGTGGACATAGGCTTGGTCCTAAACCATGTTAATATCATCATGTTGAGCTTTTATTCTCCTTCCTCTTTCACTTTATTTGCTTGTTATTATTTGCCTTAAATATAAATTGTGATATTGTTGACTTTTTTAGTCCGATCTTTGTTTTTATGTTGACAAAACACTTGGAACTAATGTGTGAGCCTAGCACTTAAACAGATCGTTAATTTTGAGCACACACATGCGAGAGGATTGATGGATGTCAAAAAAGACTTCAAGCACATACTCTTGGTGCACTCAATGGAAGACAGAAGAGTAAAAAGACAAGAAGACATTTGTTCTTATTGTAATGCATTTTGTCGTGTATTTGATCTATAATAATGCATGACATGCATGGTATGAATGAAAGCTCAGTAATGACCGTAGACAGACCATAGGGAACCACAAGACCTTAGGGATCACCCTTCGGTTGACCAACGCTGAATTTTTTGGGTTAGCTCAATGACCATAGATTGACTTTAGGTCCCTAAACATCACGTGACAAGGCCCCTATAACTTAGAAATTACAATTATGTGAGCAGGGGTGACTTTAAATTTCAATCAGGACTTAAATGCACACTTTTAGTGTGTTCAGTCGACCGAACCCAAACCTACATAAACTATTCGCTCGACCGAACCTCCCAGAGTCAACTGTTGACCATTTGGTCGACCACTTTTAAAATGAACTTCCACTGCACAGTCGACCGAATTGGCATGTGGCTGATTCCCAACACCCTTGTCGACCGAACTTCTAGTTGAAAAATGACTTGGTCAACCAAACCTCTGAATTTGGTCAATCGAACATATCCTGGTCGACTGAACCTCAGAAGGTCCAAAATCGCCTAAATACGGTCAACCAAAACCTCAGTTCAAAAATGCCACGGTTGATCGAACTTAGTGATATGGTCAACCGAACCTCAAATATGGTTGACCGAAACTCTCGGGTTGAATATTTTTAACTGTAGTAAAACAAGGTTAATTTTATATAAACTTTATTAATCTTTTCTAAAAATACTCCTATGTCCCTCAACGGTTTTATTTTTATGAATGTCTATAGATACTAGTTCATTTGGAAAAATTAATAAGGGATTAGCAAATATCATTAGCCAAAATTCTTTGAAATTCAAAACTCTTATTTTTTGATCTAGAAGCCAAAAATCCATCTCTTACTTATCCTACTTGCTAAAATCCCTTGGTAAGAGTATTATTGAGATTGTTAATATTAGTTCACATTCTCATTGTATTTTTTTTTTTTTTTTTTTTTGATTTTTTGAGAGTGAGATTAAGAGTTCCCTTGTGATTTAATTCATAAGACTTTAGTGGGAATACTCTCTAAAGCTTGTGAATCTTGCATTGTTGTTGCAAGTATTCAAAGGCTTCTTTTTGTGCTTTGTGAAACACTTTTCAAACAAACTTGATTTCAAATATCTCCTATACTTTATACTTAATATTAGTTCTTGAGATATTTAAGTGTACTCTTGAATTCTATGTGGTTATTGCTTGTGATTGATATACACATTTTTATCACAAAGATATACTCACACCACTCTCACATACTACTTGATAATATTGAAATTATCTTGAGAGTAGCCACATTTAGACTTCACTGAACTTATACTTTCATATAATACAGAAGTGCAATTTGTAATTGTATTGAGCGTATCGTGGTACATATCTGCTTATGGAGAAGCATTGAAATTGAACATAAATTTATATTACATATCTGTTGTATTCCAGGCGTGTCCTAAGGAGGTATTGATCTAGCCTGTAAGGATCAGTTGTTAGGGCCTTCTCTGACCCACAAGGAGAGTTTGTAAAGGTTGAGGTCAACCCTAGTAATTTGACCTAGTTGTAACCCATGCCACTCCAGCAATAGTGGAATCCTCGAGCTTGTGAACTAGAGGTGGGGACGTAGGCAGTATTGGTCGAACCCTGATATCATATCGTGTGTTGATCTCTTCCTTGCGCACTTTATTTTCTATACTTTGAATTCAGTTCATGTATGTTTAATTATTTATTGTCTTGATTGTTCTCATATACATGCTTTGAATACTGTGAGTATTGGAATCCATTTAGAAAGACCTTAGGTTGTGAAATACTACTAATATCTGGTTAAACCTAGGAAGAAGTGTAACGACCTGAAATTTACATCCATTTTTTTCTATATTAATATAATTCCTAATACCTTGCATGAGCATAGCTATCATCATCACGGCCCAGAGTGGGACCGTGGTATCCTGCGCATTTCATATAACACCTAAGCAACAGAAGTACATACCTATCCATCATATGCCAAAATACAATGCCAAAGAGTATATACCAAGATGTATCCATACACATATATACACAACATTCCCCAAAAGTCCTAATATACTGTGGGCTCCATAGACCAGTCCAAAACTCACCCCAAAAACTACGCCGACTCAACACCACCTCTACCTCTGAGCCAGCCCTGCTCGCCTCTCTGGATTTCCTGAAATGTTTAATAATCCTAGGGTGAGACACCTCTCAATAAGGAGAAACATGTTATTACCAGTGTGTGGCATATGAGTTAATTGACAACATATCATTTAAATAATACTGTATACGATATACATCAAGAAAAACATATGTATAATAACACATGCTTATATCATATAGAATATGAAAATTTCTAAGTTATCTATTCAAAAGTACTTCTATCTATAATACATAATCTTTGCTTTTTGTATGTACTATACATAACTATATATCTGTAAATTTTCCCCTGGATAACTATATGTCATGACTTACCCCCTCATGACTGGGTTGTGCGGCCCATAGGCAGGGCTAAACACTGGTTGGCCCTACAGTGCTAGCCTAACTATATGCATATCTAGATGCTTATAGCACGAAAGGCCCACTCCACTTGGTCCGAATGTCAGGGAGCTCACAACTCTACCTGAGGGCGCAATCGGTTGTACCATACTCTATCAAAAATGTATGGTTGCACTATCTATACTGTATCGCATCGGTACCATGCTCTGTAAACTGTTGTATTCCATCGGGATTTGATACTATATAATAATATTTCTATATAAGTCTAATTGTTTTACCATGATTCTATATTTCTATAATAACCATGATTCTATATCAACTGTATAGTCATGACGCTATAATGACTATGTATATGTATATTTTGTAGCTGTAATTTTGTATTCTGTATATCATGGCTCTATGCTCTGTATAAACTATATTTATGTATATCATGGTTCTATATTTTGTATATCATGGTTCTATATTCTGTATATCATGGTTCTATAAAATTCTATATAATCATGGTTTTGTATATTTCTGTATAATCATGGTAATGAAACACTGTATAATCAACTCTATAAAACACTGTACAATCTTGTTCTAAAATATACTACGTATTTGTAATTCTGTAAAATACTATATAAGCATGATTCTATAAAATATTGTATATCATATAAACTATATTTTTGTATAATTTTGTATAGTCGTAGCTCTATATATAAAATTGTAAAAGTTATGTTTCATAACTTTGTAGGCTATATAATCATGCTTCTGTAAAATTGTATAACAGATTACATAATATTCCAGTATTTTTCATGCCACGCAATTCAATAAAATTCTATAAATATGTTCTGTAAAACTGTATAATGTTCATGCTCTAATCAAATACTATATTATACTGATAAAATGTCTAATAACGTTGGCATAACATGTATTCCCCTTACCTGACTATCTAGCTCTAGATACTATTTTATAATCCCACGCATGTGGCGTTCATAATTTCCAATATCCTAAAATAACGCCCATATAATTCCCAGTCACACAACTGAATTTACCATAATAATTATCACATTCATATTTTCCCCAAATCCACATATTCAGCATTTCTAAACTATAATTTACCTGACTCCTGGAAATATACCCGCTGGGGTCCTCAACCCATATCTGCAGGGTCCCAAAAACACTCTAATCCTGAAAATATAATACCCTAGTTTTACTCCAAAACACACCAGTATATTCCCACACAACACAGAATCTAAACTCAATTAAGCCTGGTTATACTGAAAATACCCAATTAATCAACTTACCCTGATTTTGGGATGGTACCCAAGTTGGCCTAAACAACAATCTACTCCGACAGACTTGAAGAGAATCTTCCCAGGAGTAGCGTGGCGGCTTCCGATCGTCGAATCGGTGAAAAATGAAGTCAGAATCCTAGAAATAAGGAGAGGATAATGAATTTTAGAGAGAGAGAGAGAGAGAGAGAGAGAGAGAGAGAGAGAGAGAGCCTACATGAAATCTTCACAAAAAATGTGCTTTTTGGCCTTATATAGACTGCTTGTCCACGTGGCCTCATCGACGAGCCATGTCTTCTCATCGATGAGTTCAAGAAGGGGGTTCGTCGACGAGCACCTAACCCTCGTCGATGAGTTTCAGGGCCTGAAATCAACTCTCTCGGTAAGTTCTCATCGACGAGACATGAGTCCACGTCGACGAGACCAAGAAGGCTTCTCATCGACGAGCACTCTGCATTTGTCGACAAGACCCTGCAGAGTCCCTCTTGAAATTTTCCTTTTCTCTCTTTTCTTTTATTATTTAATTACCATAATTCTTCGGGTCTCTATAAGAAGTTTAAAATTTCACTTCACCTCCTCTTGGGACTATACCAATTCCAACAGATATAATACTCTTGCATCTTAACAAGTTATCTTTGTGATTGTAGAAAAAGTTCTATATCCAAGAAAGACATCTATTCACCTCCCTCTAGACGCACACCCAGGCCAACAAGCTTCATTGATAGTTGTTTTTGTATTATTTTTTTCCCGTATCTTTATATTTTTCAAGATTCTCTATATTTCTACAATTTTCCATATCATATAGTAATTGATTTTTGTCTTGAGTCTTTTTGGACTTTTTGATCCCACCACCAAGTTTCTTTACTACACAAGTATCTTTCTTTGGACTCACCTAAAACCTCTTTTGTTATCCTTATAATAGAATTTGCCATTTTATTCCAAACAGTATTTGCATCAACTTTATCCCCTATTGTCCAATCACACTCTTTGTTTATTTTATTTTTGAATTTTACTATATTATTTCCCTTCAAGATCCACCATCTAGCCCTCTTGTGTTGAGTTATGCTACTCTTTCTCTTCCATTTTTTTTAATATGAATATCTAATATTAAGACTCTATTTTGTGTAGCAAAACTTTCACTTGAAATAACTTTACAATCCTTGCAAAATAGATGGTCCCCATCCTTAGTTAAGAAAAAAATCTATTTGACTTTTATTATACCCACTCTTGAAAGTTATTAAGTGTTTTTCTCTTGTTATAAAACAAGTATTCAATACAACCAAATCATAAGACATGGAAAAATCTTAGATTGTATCACTAGCCTCATTTTTATCTCCATATCCATGGCCTTCATACATCCTCTCACATCCTATATTATCCTTGTCAATGTGATCATTCAAATCAATTCCTATGAATGTCTTTTTAGATCTTGGTATCCCTTGTAAAATATTATCCATATCTTCTCAAAATGGTCTTTTAAGATTTTCTACTAAGCCTATTTGGGGAGCATACACACTAACGGCGTTCACTATCTCTAGGCTTAAAGCTATCTTGATTTTAATGATCATGTCCCTTATTCTCTTAACATCTACTACATTATCTTTTTCAGGTCTCTAGCTACAATAATACCCATCCGGATTTTATGTTTCTCTTTACCAATGTATCAAAGTTTAAATCCTATTTTTTCAGTTTCTCTAGCTTTCTCTCTTACCCATTTCATCTCTTAAAGGAAGATTAAGTTAATTTTCTTTCCAAACATTATTTCCACTATTTCCATACTTTTTTCCCATAAAAGTCTCTATATTCCAAGTTGCTAATTTATCTTAGTTTCTTGTGCTAACTTATTAACCCTCTCCCTTTTATACTGACCTAATCTAATCCCTTGATCTAAGTGAATTTGTTAAGAACCCATGATAATAAAATCTCATAAAATTTTACGTTGGCTGTTAGCTACCTAACACAAACTGGTACAAAGAATTTGTGTTACATAGGCAAAGTACACTTTTGCGTAATGTTTTTTTAGCAAACTTATTTCACGTAGACAATTTTCTAAGTCACACCCTACTACTAGTAGAAACCACACACAAGATACAATGCATTAAAAAAAAGAATAAAAGATACTAATCTCCATAGAGGTTTGACAAAAAGACAATGGCCTCCCTTGAGGTTTCAAAAATTTCAGAGACCTCTCCTGATATTTCAAGAATTTCAAGAACCTCCCTTGAGATTTGTCAAAAAGACACAAATTTCTCCTTATATTTTACAAAAAGATAATTTTTTTTTTTTTTTTTAGGAAAGGTTATTATCTTTTTGGCAAACATCAAGGGAGGTCTCTAGTATTCTTGAAACCTCAGGGGAGGTCTTGACATTTTAAAATCTCAAGGAAGAAGTTTTTGTCTTTTTAGCAAACCTTAGGGAAGGCGAGTGTCTTTTTCCTAAAAAAAATTAAAGCATACAATTTTAGGCGTGAATTCGGGCTAGGCTAAAATCCAAGCAATAGTACCTTTTTGAAAAACAAATGTTATATTCCAAGACTCGCAAATAAAACGCAAAAAACAAAAATGTAATATCTTAAGCCTAAAAATCCTAAACACAAAATCACCACAACTAACTGACTATTGAAAGAAATTGTAATAATAGAAATAAGAAAAGAAATAACAAGAGAGGAAAAGGTCTCACTGATGGCTAAAACTAAAAATATAAAGACATTTACATGAAAAATACCCTTTGATGCAGAAAAATTGATACTAGTAATGAGAATCAATTGAAAAATATTTAAGCAACGAGAGATTGCAAGAATTCTTCAATCTAAGATTAAGAATCAAATCCAAAAAATGCCATACAAAATCTCCAAACTCTCCAATGCCCTAACACCCCTTCTTTCTTGGCCCCAGTGCAAGGTTCGGAATCTTCAAATCTTTCAAAAATGCAAGAGATGCAAAAGAAATAATATACAAACTTCAAAATTTCGTAGAAAATATTTTTGCAGTGGTTATTTCAGAACAATTACATGTCTCCAAATATTGGAATTAATATACTTAAAAAACATTAAAGATTTTTGTGTGCCTACATGCAAGATAAAGGATAAGAGAATGAGATGGGGAAGTCTGCAAATGGGATATATGGGGAAGGGGTTGGAAGGTGTCAAAACAATAATACACTATTGTGGGACTATGGTTGGGATTGTGCAAGTTGTGTACCCTTGGGTTGGCCGAACGTCCAACTGATACATGAAAGTCGTGTTCGCATTTTGGACTTTATTTGATCAGCGAGACCTAAGGAGAGGACGTTGATTCGTAGGTTTGGTACCGTACCAGGGGATCCAAAGGTCTTGTTGGTGGCTGGAATTCCTATATAATAAAAAATAATAATAATAAAGAGAGGAATGGAGAATCTCTCTGTGGTTCCCAAAGGGTCAAATGAGACTGTGGGAAAGAGGTTGTGATACATGTTATCTAGGGGGAAAAAATTAAGGATTTTGCAATCCAAAAAAATAATTTGCAATATTTATACTCTTCTAGATTATATAGATATAAACAACGAAATAGATAAAGAAAAAGATAAATAATGAAAAAATAAGATGCCTAGAAAAAAAATTATTAAAAATGCATGGAATATCATTAATTTTTAATATGGAAAGCAAGTTAATTTGAAGCTATTAATATACATTTTAAATTAATAATTTATTTATTTTTAAATATGAAAAGATTCTTTCATTTTTAAATTTAGATAATTGCATCCATAAACTAGTCAAATCTTTGACCATTTCAATGTTTAGGTCAAGTAATAAAAGCAGTTAATGCTTTCCTAATCTAAAATAATCAATCTTTAATTGACTAATTGAGAGAAGTAATAAGATGGTCACATTTATTTCCCTTACATATTCCTCACTTATTGTAGTCTTTAATTCACACTTTTTTAGTCATATTTTCATTAGCTATAATATTTAGTAATATGGCAAGTGATTAAAATAAATAAATGCTTAAAAATATTTTTTATATATACACACACACACCTCAGCAAAAATGTTGCAGACTTCCTCTGTGATTTCAAAAATGTCATAGACCTTTCTTGAGATTTGCCAAAAAAGACAGAGACTTCCCCTTAAAAACTTGTATAAGAGGAGGTTTGTATCTTTTTGAAAAATCTCAAGGAAGATTCTTATAATTCTTGAAATCTTAGGGATGATCTTGCATTTTTTGAAAGCTCAAGAGAGGTCATTATATTTTTGTCAAACCTCAAGAAAGGTCTGTGTCTTTTGCCCTAATTTTATTGTAAGGTTTTATATTTTTTTTAATGTAACTTTTGAAAATGAACTTTTAAAGAGAAATTACTGAAAGTAAATTGGCTGAGATTGTTATAAAAATTATTTGTTCTTCTTATGGGAAAAAAGGTTGTTAGAAAGAAGAAAAGTGGTTTTGAGTACTTAGTAAAAAGGTTGTAAGGTGTCTAAAAATATTTAAAATAATTATAATTATATGAAATGTAATTTAAGCATTGGTGGTATTGAAATATTTGAAAATTAATGACAACCATCCAATATAATAATCTGTTGGAAAAAATAATCTACTCGTTTTTAAAATCTTCAACTCTACAATAATAATATTAAATTATGTGTCATTACTAGATTTTTTCAAAGGGTGAATTTGGCTGCCATTTTTGGATAAGCTTTATCTTCTTTAAAAAATAATAATAACTTTTGGGTATAACATGTTTGGTAGGTAATTCTTTTAACTTCTAAAAGCAAACTTTTAATTTTTTTTTTTTTGGAAAATTTTTTAAATTTGTATTTTGAAACTTTTAAAAAACAAATGCTACATATTTTTTACCAAAATTATTTTATTTTACTGTCAATTACATTTTCTTATAATCCATATTCATTGCAGTCAATTTAGATATTTTTAGGCTTCTGCAACTTTTTCTTCAAATCCAAAATAATAATACTAAAATATGTGTCATTACTGGATTTTATCAAAATATGAGTTTGGCTCTCATTTTTTGGAATGAACCTGTCTTTTTAAAACATAATAATAAAAATTAGTGTATAACATGTTCGGTAAGTAATTTTTTAGATTTTAAAAATTAACTTTCAGCTTTTTTGAAAGAAAATTTAGAAGTTATAATAAAAAAACAAATACTACATTTTTTTTTTCCAACAAATTATCCTATTATATATGGGTCCTTAATTTTTGCAAATATTATAGTATTATCCGCTTGTCAATTAACTTTTTTTGAAAATGCATATCCATTGAGGTTAATTCAAAAACAACTTTTTTTACCTAATACTATGTATTGATAATTTTTTAAAGGCTTGTTTTTAATACAAATCTAATCAATTTTATAATGACCTAAATTAATTGATTTTTATAGTTATTTTTTTAAAACTTTATTTTAAAACAGGGGGCCAAATTAAGTATTGGAATATCTGTTGGATTTTGTGGAGTCTAGTTGTGTTCGATCTAGATGATGACCCAACTTTTCTTTAATGAGATTTCTATCTTAAGACTTAATCCACGGAGCGAAAAATTGGGCCATAAGGCCCAAGCCACATTTAAGGGAGGAAGAGATACAAACATATCAAGTAACTACAAACGAGAGAGATGGTCAGTTATAACATTTTTTACTCTTTTTTTATCTCGAATGGTGATGTCAAATTCCTGAAGAAGTAAAATTCATCTGATCAACTTAGGTTTAGCATCCTATTTTACCAACAAATATTTCAAAGCAAAGTGATCAGTAAAAATAATGATAGGTGATCTGATAACATAAGAACGAAATTTTTCTAAAGCAAACACAACAGTTAACAATTCCTTCTCAGCGTGGTATATTTTTTCCAAGTATCATTCAAAGTATGACTCGCATAATAGATGACAGATGGCTTGTTATCAACTTTTTGACCCAGAATGGCACCAAGAACAAAGTTACTAGCATCAGTCATGATTTCAAATGGCAGGTCCCACCGAGGAGGTTGCATAATGGGTGCAATAGTCAAATGTTTCTTCAGTGTTTCAAAAGCCTGTTGACATTCATCAGTCCACAAAAATTCAGTCTCACTTTGCAATAAAGTATACAGTGGTTTAGCAATACTACTAAAGCCCTGAATGAAACGCCTATAGAAGTCGGCACGGCCAAGGAAAGAACGGATATCCCTAACTATCTTAGGGACAGGTAACTGGGAAATCAATTCTACCTTGGCCCTGTCAACCTCTATGCCACGCTCAGAAACCAAATGACCAAATACTAAACCACTACTTACCATAAATTGATATTTTTTCCAATTCAAACACAAATTTTTTTCTTCACATCTTTTCAGAATAGGAGTCAAATTTTTCAGACAAATATCAAAAGACATACCAAACACAGAAAAGTCATTCATGAAAATTTCACACATATCATCTAACATATTAGAGAAAATACTCATTATGCAACGCTAGAAAGTAGCAGGTGCATTGCATAGACCGAATAACATTCTGCGAAAGGCGAAAGTACCGAAGGGACAAATGAATGTAGTCTTCTCTTGATCCTCAGGTGCTACAGCAATTTGATAATAACCAAAAAATCCATCCAAGAAACGGTAAAAGGAATTACCGGCTATTTTTTCAAGGGGAAGGTACGAGCACCCCCTACGCGCCTATTCTTACGAACAGAACCTAATTAATTATGAAATTATCCAAAAATAAAGTAAAAAAAAACCTTTTAGGTTACTCCTTTTGTGAATTTACAAAATGCACGTGTACTTAAATGCCTCACACAAATATTTACATAATAAAAATATATTCCCTCAGAAACGGGGTATGCGAAGCTCAAAGAGCTCACACCATTTCGTTAAAATCATAGGAATGAAAATCAAGAAATTATTTTATAAAAATAACTCACATATTTGTTTCAAAATTCCATATACCACATATATATATATATATATATATATATATATTAAGATATTAAAGATACTGTAAAAAAAGTAATACCATATATATTAGAATACTAAAAAATATACACTAAATAAGCAATACTAAATATAATCATAATAATAATATATAATATAGAATGAAATACTAAAAACGACATAATATTAAAATATAACCATATTCTTAATATAAACATATAATCTAAGAATACTAAATATAACAACGTATTTAATATGACAATATACTCATATACATCATATAACAATATAACAAGGTACACTATAAGAATATTCGCTACAATAACAATATAACAATACCACAATATAATAATATAACAATATAACAATATATCTAAACATATTCAATAATGATAATAATAACTTGCTTCCAATAATGATAATGATAATAAGGGTAAGATACATAAAGTAATAGTTACCTTAATATTAACACACGATACACATATGAAAGCAATTATCAAGATTAAGGGAACAATTCAAACTTATGATCAAAACATGGAAACCAACTAACTCTAAATTTAGTGGGTCATTATACAAGGGTAAGCAAATAGATAAATTATGGAAACAAATTAAAAAATATGACCACTAAATGGGAAATTATGGAAATAAATCAAATCAAAAATTGATGTACAGCCTTAAAAATTAATATGCTACATATGAAATAAACACTAAATATGAACAATAATAATAACCTTACATATGAACATTAATTATGACAAAAACCCTAAATACTAATATTGAATATAACCCTAATGTGAACTTAAGTATAACATACCATAAAAAGCCCTAAATATATAAATATCAAACAATAACGCCCTTAAGAAAATAAGTACGATAATAACAACTATTCTAAATACATAAATATTAAACATACAATAATAACAAAAATAACCCTAAATATGAAAATTGAACATTAAAATAGCTATGACAGTAACAAAAACCTACAACATAAATATTAGACATATAACAACACATTATAACATTAAAGATCCTACAATAATAATATTAATAATTTAACGAATACAAAAAAATTAAACTTTAAATACCAAAACAAATTCCAACTATAAAAAATCCACAACAATAATAATAAAACGATTAACCTATATGATAACTACAACAAAAAAAACTTACCATGAATATTAAATATTAAAAAAAATATAACAACCATAAAAACCCTGCAAGATGAACGTTAATCATTTAATGTATATAATAAATACAACCTCGACATGAATATTAGACATACATGCATATACAATGAAAACCCAAACGTTAGATATTAGAACAAACCAAAACAAGAAAAGAAACTGAAAAAAAGAAAAGAAAAAAAAATGCATGCACGTGTGTGTGTTGACTGCATGCGTGGAGACTCACTGTGGGGTGGGAAGGCTGTGTTCAGAGCAGACGGTCGTGAGTGAGGTTGGGTGATCATGAGGTGGTTGCGTGGTTGTGAGGAGGCTGGGTAATCATGAGTGGGAGTGAGGACTGTGTTGTGAGGTGGGGTGAATGTAGGGGAGTTGTCTACAGGGATGGGCGTGCGGCTGGGTGAGAGATGGATGCTGAGATAGAGAGGGAGAGAGGGAGGTAGGGGAGGATGGGTGCCAGAACCTCGGTGTCATGCTCTCTTTTATAATCTTCAAAGATATGCCACCCTCAAAAACCCTAGCTGCAAGCCTTGTCTATGGCTGCATGCTCACGGCTTAAAGCAGCTTCCTATTTCAATTAGGCCCAGCCCACTTCAATTGCTCCTTTATCATTGTATGGCCCATGTAATTTTACTTTTGGTTGCCCAATTTTATCATCAAAATGAACTTAACTCTCCGAAAAATGACTCAATTAAAAGTGTTGACCGTATGGGTAATGCCCAGTTTTGATAATGATAAATACTCTAGTATTTAATGGTTTTCAAGTTTGTGTGCAGGTTTATATTATCAGATCATATGCTGGCACATGAGAAGACTTGAAGACTAAAGACCCTAAAGACTTATTATTGTAATTTATATTATTTGGGTCTGTAATAATTTATATCGGTTTGTAATAATCTCTGCATGTTATGCATGTAGGATTTGTAAGTTCTCAAGATGCCATAGATTGACCATACGGACCGAATGACTTTAGGGCACCCTTCGGTCGACCGATGCGAGGTTTTTGGGCGTACTTGAAAAGACCCTAGGTTCCTACACATTATTAGGGGAAAGAATTGAATTAAAAATTGGACTTAATAGGGTAAGCATGTAAGAGGTCGGGCGACCGAACCTCAGGAGTTCAAAACTCCTCAGGCGCCGGAACTGCTAGAAAGTCAACAGTTTGACCATGCTTCGGGCGACCGAACCCAAAATAACCATATTGCCCTCGGGCGCCCGAACCCTTAGAAGGTTACTTTTCACCAACTCAAGCTGTCAAACCTTTGCATTCAAATTAGACCTCGAGCGACCGAACACACGAGTTCGGGCTACCAAACCTATGACCAGGCACCCAAAGTTATAAAGAAATGTTTCTAACTTTTGTTCGGGCCACCAAACTGAGACTTAGGCTGCCGAATTGATTTAAATGACTTTTATAATTGTGTCTATTCGGGCGACCGAACCTAGGTTCAGCCACCCGAATATCGGCGGGTTAAAAATAATTTAACTGCGGTAAATTAAGTTAATTTAGGTTAATACCCCCTAAGCATTTTAAAACTTTTCTAAAAATACCCCATAGGTCCTAAACGGTTATATTTTGGTCTTGGCCTATATATATGGTTTCATTTGCGAGGATTAAAGAGAGATTAGCCAAAAACAATTAGCAAAAAATCCTCTCTATTTGAAAATCCCACTTTGCTCAAATACCCTCAAATACTCATTCTTTTGATAAATCTTGGTATTGTAAGAGCTTAGTGAGTGTGCTTGTGATTGCTAGTATTGCTAATACTCCCAGTGTGCTTGTGTGATTAAGATAATGTTTTTGGGGAGTTTAGTTTAGGTTTATCTGACAGATTTTCATACTACAAATCTTGTGTTGGAATAACCTAGTAAGCTTAGGATATTTGCATTGTTATTGCAAGTGTCCAATAACTTTGTTTTTGGTTGTGCAAAAATATTTTCAAGCAAGCAAAATATTTTTGTTAGAAAAGGTGTATTCCCAAGAGGGGGGGGGTGAATTGGAAATATTAATTTTTCTCCTAGGTTAAGTTAGAAGTCAATATGTTTTGGTAACCTAGGGTCCTTCTACACGGTTCCAAATGTGCTAATAAATAAAATACGTGGAATTTAAATAATGTACATCATTCATACAATAACATATACGTGCGGTAAATATAAAGTGCTGAAATGTAAATAGACACACGAAATGTTATCGGGGTTTGGCCAACTGTGCCTACGTCCCCGCCTCTAGCTCGCAAGCTAGAGGATTCCACTAATAGCTCACTTAAGGGTGGAGCGGCACCGTTTACAACCAGGTCAAATTAACACAGGGCTGACCTCAACTTTAACCAAGTCAATTAGCGGGGCTGACCTCAACCTACACACCTTAACAGGACGACGCACCTAACTTTCCTAACCGGGTCTAAGCCAATCTGGGACTATTCCAAGGCTAGTCTCCCTCTTTAGGCCCGTGCCTGGATATACAACAAATGTGTATATAATCAAATGGTATAGTGATTGTGCTTTCGTGTAAAGCAGATATGTACCCAAATACGCGCAATAACATACACCACAATATGATTCAATATGTAAGCTCAATGTGGTTTAGATGGTTCAACTCTCAAAGTATTTTCTATCAGTGTAATGCGTACGTGAGAGTGTCAAACAAACAATCTTTGTATCACAAGATATGTTCAATATAATAGTTCACACAAAGATATCAGCCAAACAATATGCATATTTCATTGAGCAGGTTTCCTCAATCATATGATGCTCCAGTAATATATATTATATATGTTCGGTTTGCAAAAGATATTAAATCTTTGTATTCAACAAAGGATATGTGAGTTGATGAATATTGCCACAAAGATCACTATCACAAACACAAATATCTTTTCACAAATATATCAATATAAATCACACAAGATATTTGAGTATGTTTTGAAAATGATTTTGCAACCCAAAAACAAATACAAGCTTCCAAAGAAATTGCAACACAAATGCAATAATTAGAAGCTTAAGCAAGTCTTCTTAGGATAGGCTTACTAGCAAAAGCCCCCTAAGAATCCTTAGGTTTGGCTCTCACGAAAATCGTGTCAAATAAATACAACCAAGAGAGCAAACGTTCCCAAACACACACTCAATCCACTTACGAATGATGTACGCACTATTAAACGATAAGCATGAGTGAATGGGGCTAAAAAATGAGTAGTATAGGCTTTGGAAATTTCAAAGAATTTGTCCTAATCAAAGTGATTAATCCATTCCTAATTTTCTCAAATGATCTCATATATATAGGTATGGGAAAAAATATGATCGTTGGGGACCCATTGGGTATTATTAGGAAAGTTTAACGATGTTTAGAGCATTTTAATCCTATTTAAAAAATATTAACTGCGGTAAAAAAAAGCAGGGCAACCCGAGAGGTCCGGTCGACCAAAACAAGTTCGGTCGACCAAGTCTCATATGGTTCGATCGACTAGGGGGTTTTTGAACTGAGGTCTCGGTCGATCGAAAGTGGGCGATTTCCCAAATTTTTGAGGTTTAGTCGACCGGGCCTTTTTGAACTACCTGGTTTCAGTCGACCAGGTAGTTGGAGTACAAAAGTGGTCAATTGACCAAGAGGTCAAAATGTTAACTCCCAGGTGGTTCGGTCGATCGAGGTCAAATGAACTGTAAGGGCTCGGTCAACCGAATCGTGGTCAACATGTTGACCCGAACCGGTTTCGGTCGACCAGGAGGAAATGACCTATGTGGGACGGTCGACCGAAAGTACAAGACTTGTACATTTCTGTCCTTTTTCAAGCATCCAATTACCCAAGTCAAATATTCAAACATATGTATGCATGAGTGAGTGTCCTAGGGTCATTTGGTCCAAAATTAAGACACCAAAAAAGTCCGGTGAAGGTCGACCAAAAGGAAAGCCCTAAGGTCATTTCTGGGTCACTATTTGGTTTGAGCTTACAGATTAAATCATGCATGTGTTGTGTGTGCTTATTACAAACCAAATGTCCTGATTACTATTACAGACAAAATAGACCACTAAATATATTACAACTAAAAATACTAATTAGTCTTCAAGCTTTAAGCTTTTCACATGCCATTAATGATCTGCTAATATGGACCTGCACATGAACTAGATATTTATTAAACACAAGAGTATTTGTCATTATCAAAACTAGGGCGTGACCTATATGGTCAATAATTTTCAAACTAGTAGTGTGCCTATTTCATTGAAGAAAATCTCCTTGAACTAGTTTGAATATCTGATTGATATCTTTGGAATACTGATGTGCTATTGATTTGTGTTTTGCTTAAATTTCAAAGTATTGCTTGTTTAGAACACTCTTGAACATTATTGTGATCATATCTTGTTGAGTGTTATTTGTACATATATACACATCACTAAGCTTACATCTACCTACATTGTTTATGTGTATGTGATTGATTAAGTATACTGCACATATTAAGGTACATATCTACTTTACATGAAAGCACAAGCACTGTACCAACTTGATTGAGAAAAATACTGTTGTATTTCCAGGCATGGGTCTGAAGAGGGAAACTAGCCCTGTGGAATAGTCCTAGATTATCTTAGACTCGGTTAGGAAAGTTAGGTGCGCCATCCTGTTAAGGTGTGTTGGTTGAGGTCAGCCCCTTGAATTGACCTAGTTGTACTAGGTGTTGCTCCACCCATTAAGTAAGCCATTAGTGGAATCCTCGGGCTTGCGAGCTAGAGGCGGGGACATTGGCACAGTTGGCCGAATCCCGATAACATATCGTGTGTCTGTTTATATTTCTACACTTTATATTTACCCCACGTGTATGTTATGGTGTGAATGATGCGTATGATTTAATTTCCACATCATATTTATCTACACATTTGGAAATTGCATAGACATACCCTAGGTTGTGTAAATACTGCTTTTGGATAAATTAACCTAGGAGAAACATTTTAAATACCAATTCACCCCCCCCCCCCCTCTTGGGAATACACCAAAGCTAACAAAAAGAATAAAAGAAAGAAAGACTCAAGTTAATTTTTGAAATAAAATAATCAATTAAAATACCTCAATTTTAAACTTTAAAGAACTCATTAAACGACTCAATTTTAAAAATAAAAGGACTGGATTTTGAAAATATTTGGATCTTAGTTTAAAAATATTGACACTCAAAAATAAATAACTGGGACTTAAAAATAACTGAGACTTAGTTTAAAAACAAATGGGACTCAATTTAAAATAAACGACACTTAAGAATAAATAGGACACAAATTTTAAAATAAATGAGACTCAAACTAATCAGGACTCCATTTCAACAATAACCGAGACTCAAGGACTCATGACTCAATTAGACTTTTCAAAAGGATCCTCTAATTCTCGGGATACAAAGTTGACTTTTACTTCGTAGGGTCTTTTCAAAATGGCCTGACTAAAATTGGGGTGTCTACATCGAGCTTACCCACTTACTGTCGGAGATTAGATAAATGATGTTGGCAGTTAATAATTTCAGCACTTCGTTCTTTACCACCTCCTTCATGGTTGGATTTAATCTTCATTGCGCATCACGAACTGGTCTAGCGTCTCCTTCCAAGAAGATGTTATGAGCACAGATCGAAGGGTCGATACCCTTGATGTCTACAATGGTCCATCCTATCGCTCCTTGATGCTTCCTTAGTACCTGCAATAACTCAGATTCTTGTTTAATAGTAAGGTGAGAAGAGATTACCACTGGGAATATGCCCTCTGTTGGACCTAGGAAAACATACTTCAGCTCTTCAGGTAATGGTTTTAGCTTAATTGTTGAAACTTCTTCTTCTGATGACTTCATAACTTCTAGAAGGTCAATAGCTTCGAATGTTGGCTTACGCCAACTACTCGTGTAACTCGCATCCAACAAGTGAGGGGAACCATCTATCTTTGTGAAATGCCTCTCTGATTCTAGCAATTCTCTAATCAAGGGAGCTTTTTCATCAAGTACCTCAAGCTATTTAGAAGAATTATTTTCAAACGCACCATCAACATCAAGTACTGACAACAACTCTGAAATATCCAAATCATCTATTACATCAACTGCATATGCTTATGCATTATCACACCCACTCGACATCTTGTGAACAGTGAACACGTTCATCTCTAATGTCATATTTCCGAACGTGAGCTCAAGTACTCTACTTTGACAATTAATCAAGGCATTGGAGGTAGCAAGGAATGGCCGCCCAAGAATAACAGGGGCCTGGTATATGGTGGAGACAAATTGTTGCATGTCCAAAACAACAAAATCCATTGAATAGTAAAATTTGTCAACTTGAACCAATACATCCTCAATAACTTCTTGTGGAACTGTTACTGATTTGTCCGCCAACTGTAGCATCATGGAAGTTTTCTTCAGCTCACCTAAACCCAACTACTCATATATCGAAAATGGGAGCAAGTTCATACTACTCCCCAAATCAAGTAAAACTTTCCCGATACGAGATTCACCAATCATGATAGAAATAGTAGGAGAACCAGGATCTCTAAGTTTCTACGGAGTCTGACTCAATATCAACGCACTGACTTGCTCAGTCAAGAAAGCCTTCTTCTTTATGTTCAGTTTTCTCTTCACTATGCATAGGTCCTTCAGAAATTTTGCATATGCAGGAACTTGATGTATGGCATCCAAAAGTGGGATATTGATCTTCACTTGCTTGAATATTTCTTGAGTCTTAGTGTGATACTTATTCTCCTGACCAGATGTCAACCTTTGAGGATAGGGTACCACAGGTTGATACTCCTTAATAGTATCATCCTCCTTATTTCTTGGCTTCTTTGGATTTGAGCTTACTTCATCTGATTTTTCTTTTGCTTCATCCGTCTCAGTTGCAACTTCAGGTGTTGGAGCAACTGTTTGTTGATTAATGGATATTTCAGGATGGGAAACTTCTTTTCCGCTCCTCAAGGTAATGACGGCCTTTGCTGACTTAAAAGAATCCCTTGGAACATTATGCACTGGTTGCTGTTGTTGTCGATATACCTGGGGATTAGGCTAAGGTTGTGCTGAAAATTTCCCTTTTTCTAAGGCATTCAACTGTATACTCATCTTATTAATAGTGCTTCATAGCTCATTTATGGTCTAATTGTTATTATGCATAAATTGTTGAAGAGTGTTTGCTATCTGTGCCACACCATCATCAGAAGGTTTCTTTGATGGAATAAGAGCTAAATTAGGCTGAAATCCTGGAGGCGCGTAGCTTTGAGAGATCTATTGCAGCAGATACTGCTGTTGAGGAGCTGTAACTAGAGGATATAGCGACTGTGGAGGTGGTGTATAAGATTGAGAAAGTTACTGATACTGTGAGGAAGATGGACCAGACTGATCATTCCTCCATGAGAAGTTCGGGTGATTCCTCCATCCCAGATTATAGGTGTTTAAGAATGGCTGATTTTGATATTTGTTGACCCAATTTGCTGATTGCATCTGATTAGATCTACTTTCCTGTCATATTGGTAGAAACGGACAATCCTGAATTTTATGGTCAGGGGTCTCACAAATGGAACATACCTCCACTAATTTTGCAGCTTTCACTTTCTCTAATTCCATAACCTCTAGTTTCTTAGACAAAGAAGCAACAAAAGCCTTTAGATTAGTCTCCTTTTTGACCTCATATTTACCTTCACCACCAATTTCTTTGAGAGATTGTGCTGCCATTGGTGCCTGATTATATCGTGTATTCCATTGTTGGACACTTTCAGCTAAGTAATCAAAGAATGATAAAGCCTCATCCGGTTCCTTGCTGAAGAACTCCTCGTTGCACATAGTCTAGACAAACTATTTACATTCAGGGGTAAGAGCAGTATAGAAATAATTTACTAACCTCTAAGATTTGAATATGTGATATGGACATATATTCATCAGATCCTTGAACCTCTCCCAACAAGCCTAGAAGGTCTCCTCACCTTTCTGGATGAACTGACTGATCTGCTCCTACAGGTACTAGGTTCTCTAAAAAGGAAAGAATTTGTGTGAGAACTCATGTTGCATTTCAGCCCAACTAGTAATAGAGTTAGGTCTCAAAGAGTTAAATCAGATTTTTGCCTTATCTTTCAAAGAAAAAGGAAATAAGTGAAGTTTGACATACTCATCAGTTCCAGCCCTATTAATGAAAGTGATATAAACCAACTCAAAATCTGTCAAATGCTGATATGGACTCTCAGAATCCATCCCGTGAAACTGGGGTATCGTGGATAACATATCATGCTTAATTGTGAAGTTCAATGCATCTTGTGGTAAAACAATGCAAGAAGGTGTAGAAGTGCTTGTAGGGTGCAAAAAATCCTGAAGTGTACATGGTGCAGCCATAACTCCCTAAAAAATTTCTTCAAAAAGATCATTCAAATCAATTTCAAAATCACTTATAAAAGTAATATGTAGTAACTCGAGAAAAATTTTTTTTTAAAAATATTAATCAATTAATTAATTAAACATTATTAAATTAATTAATGAAAAAAACAAATAAAAGGAATAGTGTGGAAAAAAATTTAAATAAAGATATATATATTAAGTTATATATGTACACACACACCTACACTCGTCTCTCTCATCTGCATGCCTCTCTCTCTCCTCAATTTCTTGGCAAATGCTCGGTTGATCGAGAAATGGAAAATACCGCTGGGTTCCTATCTCCGCCACCGACATTCCTACTAGAGTGAATTTTTCATAAGAGTGTCATAGGCACCGCTCCTAGGGTAAGGTAAATCCACTCTTTCTCCTCAATTTCTCTCAAATTTTCAGCCTAACTAAAGATTTGAAACCACCATGTGGTTCTAGGAGCGTTTCTCTAAGTCTAGTAGAGCGGATTTTTGAATTGGGTTTTCCAAGCACTAATCTAAGGCTAGGGTAAGATTTAAGAAATTGACCAAATTTGTGGTTTTTGGTATTCCAATTATTTATTTGAAGTTTATAAGTTTAGGAAATATTAAAATAGTATTTTATTTGGGGTGGAATTGATAAATTCGGACTTATGAATTCAGCGTTCGGGTGAACGCTGCGGGTATAATTTCAAGATTCCTGCAAGTGTAGTTCAGGAAATTAGGTAAGGGGAATAGATTAAGCCAGTAGTTTTTGTGAATTTACCGGTTAAAATGGAAATTATAGGTGTATATTAATGTATATGATTATCATGTGAATTTTAAAAGAAAAACCAACCGTTTGAACTATGATTTTGAGCCTAGGGCTGTGTAGATATTATTTGTGAAAATGAAATGCGGAAAGTAAAGAATTTTTTGGATAATGGTGAAGGATAATAAATTTGTATTTTCAGTAATCTAAACGTTGAACATGGGTTGGCTTTTGTTATTTCAAAGGGGATAATTATGCGTATCATTTGAAATGTGTGGCATGAGTAAAATGAAAATACTGAGTGGAGTTGTGATATATATATATATATATATATATATATGTATGTATAACGTGTTGGAAATATTGAAATGTATTGGGATTATATTGCATGTGTATTGTTAATCGGAGCAGGATGTGAATGTTAAATTGCAATGTATGATTTGAGAACTCTGGTGGACCATAGTGAGGCACAGTACTGTTGCGTATGATTTTTGGCAGAGATTAGTGCACCCACACGTCTTAGAGAGAGTGTGGAGATGGGATAGTCGATTGAGATGTGTAAGGTAGAGATTCCCCTTGGAGTCTAGACTAGTGTGTGAAATCCAATTTGACTTACAGACTGAAGAGGTTGTTTTATGATTTAGCTCTAGTGGGCCGACCAGGGTTAAGTCCAGCCTTCGAGTCGCACAACCCATCATGGGGGGAAACATGACAGTGATTATCCATTCGATAGTGAGTTCTAAATGCATAATTGTTTAATTTAACCAGTGAATAATATGAGAACATAACATGTGAATGCAGACGTGAATACATAGTAGCATGAAATCAGAGTAATGTGAAATGTAAATGTGAATTGTGGATGATATGAAATGTGGAAGTGTGAGATTAGAGTAGCACAAAATCAGAGTAATATGAAATGTGAAAGGAAACTATGCGATGTGAAATACTAAGAACATGAAACGATGAGTAATACCGAGATAACAAATACAGAGTAAAGTAAATGCGTATTATATATTGTAGTATTATATGTATTTGGGGCAAAGTATACTCTCCGCCCGAGGACTTGCTGAGAAAGGCGAGTGCCCTAATTAGTATCTGATGTAGTCATATTGGGCTGCATAACGTATCAGAGCAGAGGGAAGCAACTTGTATGGGTAGGTAATCTTCCCTATTCTCGGGAACTTTTGTCTGTAAACTTTTGTGTGAGTGTGTGTATATACGAAATAAACTATCCACCTGAGGGCTTACTGAGTAAGGTAAGTGCCCTGATATGCTTCAGTTGTAACTATAGGTTGCATAAGGTATCAGAGCAGAGGGGTGCTACTTGTATGGGTGAGTAATCACTCCAATCCTTGGGAACTCTCGTTGGTAAAATATTCTGTATGTGGGTGAGTAGGAACAGAGAATGGTTTCATTACTATGATAATTTTATAAATGATGATTATATATTTGTACACAAACCTCATGATAGCCACACACTGGTGTTAATCTATTCCATCTTATTGAGATGTGTCTCACCCGTTATACAATTCATCTTTTCAGGACCTCCATGTGGTCAAGCTTAGCGAGCTCGGGGTTGGGTTTGTTGGCATAGTATTTTTGTGAGAGGGTACAAATTTTGGATGTATTTTTTATTTATACTTTTTGTTTTCTGAGATATATATATATATATGGATACTAGATGTTGGGAAATACTGTTTTGGGATGTTTATATAGTACTCTGGTATATTATTAAGGATGTTTATTTATTTTTCCGCTGCGTGATTAAGGTTATGGTACTTAACACCGGTGATTGGATCACATTACACCCCGAGCCTCACTTGGCGGGTTCGGGGCGTGACATAAAAGGAGAACAATCAGATTCTATGCTCTGCGTGTCACTACTAGTGCTAAGTGAAATTTTAGACAGTATATTCAAAAGATTTCTGACCCTAGGCATCAAATATCAATGCAAACAGCAGAAATTCACCAACACGGCAGCAAACAAGCATGATCAAATTTTTCAAAATTTTCAATTTTTTTATTTTTTTCAATTTTTTTATTTTTTTAATCAAAAATAAAAAATAATTGGAAAAACACAAATTTTGAAATTAAATCTTGACTCACTCTAAAAATGAGCAACTCAGAAGCTATCCCAAGCATAAGAGTTCAATCGTGTAATAATTAGCCCAAAGGCCAGATCGTCTCCTCAGGGAATGCAGTTTAGTTCCAAATTTTGTATAATTCTAAAAGAAAATAAGAAACAAAAAGTTTATTGAACACAGTTCAGATTTGGGTTCCTAGAATTTTTGATATTTTTGTTATGAAATTTAAACCCTAACTAAAACATTTAACACGCGTAAAATAACTAAATAAAAACCACACTCAACATAGAATAATGAGAGAAATAGACCTGCAACATTCAACTAAATAAACACTGAATGTGCTAAACACTAATTGAAGTTCACTAAATAAAGATACCAATTTTGATATGGAGATCAGACAAAATTAAAATTTAACAAATTACCGAATACTAAAAAAAACACTATCTTTACTAATAAGCACTAAGAAAATTAATTGAGCCGTAAAACAAAATTTAAATAAAAGAGATGCAAATTAAGTTGAGTAATCCCCCAAACAAAACTTAAGACAATAATTAATTCAAACAAGAAAAAAAAACTAGTTAAAAGTTTAGTCTTTAAAAATCTTCAATAAAGAGACTTAAAAATAAAAGCTAATGTAAGAAATAAAGAGTTTGAAATAAAAGAGATTAAATAGGCTGATTTTTGAATAAAAATAAATAAATAAATCCAAATAATTATTCAAGATTAAAAATAATAATAAAAAAGAAATAATAAAGCGAGAGAGAGAGAGAGAGAGAGAGAGAGAGAGAGAGAGAGAGAGAGAGAGAGAGAGAGAGAGAGAGAGAGAGACAAGAGAGGTAGGTCGTGTGGGAGAACTGCAGCAACAATTCTCGGGTTCTCTGGCTACAACAAGAAAGCCTTGCTCTCGGGTTCTCCTCTAGCAGATAGTAGCAAGGCTCAGGTTGAGGAGAGTTACAACACAGCAAGGGGAGTACTCGGGTTGTAGCAATTTGAAGCAGCAGTTGAAGGCAGCAGTAGCGACAGTGGCAATGGCAGTAGCAGGCAACAACAGCGTAGAGAAGAAGGCTCTCGAGTTCCTCCTCTTCATAGAAATAGCACGCACGGTAGCAGGCAAGGCAGTAGAGAATCCGAGAGACTAAGAGGGTGACATAAAGAGCTAAGAGGGAGGGAGACAAAGCTGAGAAGAGGCGTTGAAAAAAAAAACAAAAGAGAAGAGGGGGAGAGAAGGGAAGAGGGAATGAGAGAGTTGAGACAGAAAGGAGAGGGAGAGAGTTGAGACAGAGAGGAGAGGGGCGAGAATAGAGAAGAGGAGAAGGATAGGCCGAGATAAAAGAGGTAGAGAGGCCCAAATTTTTTTTTTTAAAACTCCTCAAAGGAAGCTCTACTCCCCCAGGCCAGTTGCCCTTCACGTGCCAGCATCCCTCACCCGGCTTTCTTGCTTGGCCGAGTCAAATCAAGGCCTTGACTCTTTTTTTTTTCTTGTTCTCAACGCACACACACACACAACCCTTGCATGACCTCTCTTCATCACAGCCCACGCACGCACGCAGGAAGCCCACTCTTCATTTGTTTAACTCCAAAGCAAGGTAAACCATAATTTTCAAAAAAAAAATCCTTTAAATATTCAGGAAAACCCTGGATGCTCACGGTCTTGTCTTCGATGCACATGACCTTGATTCAAACTCCAGCTTACGTACACGACTCATTCACGTGAATTTTAATTTCGACTTTGACGTCCAAAAATTATCCTATAATAATAAAACACAAATGCTTGTAAATTTTTGACAAAAATAAGATAATTATCTAAAAATTATCAAATGAGCTCACTGATTAAAATAATGGACATAAGCATGAATTTAAATGCCTAATTACGCATCTTTGACGTGTAATCAATTAGGTTAAGCTGTCACACTGAGAGAGAGAGAGAGAGAGAGAGAGAGAGAGAGAGAGAGAGAGAGAGAGAGAGAGAGAGAGTATTGTACCACTGCACTCTCTATATTTTCTTCCTGATAATAGTAAAATCTTTGCAACTCCGTGGATGTAGGCAAAATTGCCGAACGACGTAAATACTGTCTTGTGAATGTGATTGATTTTTCTTTGGCGTGTATTCTTTCTTTATTTTGTTTCTCACAGGTTTCAGGAATTTGTTGTTAATTCCCAACAATATCAAAACACAGATTAATTACCTTTTTATTTTTTATATTATAACAATATTATCTTTATTTGTACTAAAAAATAGAAGAGAAAGAGTAACATTAATCAATGCAAAAGAATTAGATGATGGAGTTTGAAAGGAGAAAATATAATAAAATTCAAAGATGAAATGATTAAAAAGAGTGATTGGACAATAATGGATAGAATGAATAATTCTAACATAAAGATAGAAAAATATGTTTTAAGTTAGCTCAGGAGAAGATACTCAGGTAGTCAAGAAAAACTTGGTGTTGGGAATAAGATGTTGAAAAAGCCATATAAATAAAAACACTGATATAAAACATAGCAAAATTGTAGAAATATTGAAAATGTTAAAAAGTATAAAGAGATTTGGGAAAAAAAAAATGCAAAAATGGCTATTGGTGAAGTTAAATATAGAACTTATAATACTTTATACACTAAACTAGATACAAAAGAAGGAAAAAGATACATTTATTAACTTGGTAGAGTTAGAAAAAAAAATACAAAGATTTTAGGTAATATAAAATGTATGAAGAATGAGGATGATAATATATTAATCAAAGAAGAAGAGGATGTGATACATACAGTTAAAACAGTTTGGGTAAAATGGAATAGTGTATAGACTTGTTGTGTGATAGTAAACTACTTTTAAAATGAGAATAAAAGTTTTATAAAACAATATAGGATCAACTATACTTTGTAGATCAGAATGTTAGGCAACTAAGAACAACATGTGCTAAAAATAAAAGTTACTGAAATAAAAATGTTAAGGTGGATGAGTAATATTACATTAGAAGATAATTTAAGGAACGAACATAGACACAATAAGCTAAGCATAACACCGGTTGAAGGCAAGATAAGGAAAAAGCGACATAGATGGTTTGGATATATAAAATATAAGTCTAGTAGTGCACATGTGAGGAGTTAGTTAATTAGCATTTATGGTATAAAAGGGATAAGAGTATACCTAAAAGAACCTGAAATAAGGTAATAAGGAAGGATTTATTAGCTCTTAAGTTAGAGGAGAAAAATGCTCTCAGTAGAGTGAATTAACGAAAAAGGATTCATGCAGCTAAATCCACCTAGTGGGACTTAAGTCTTGTTGTTGTTGTAGTGTTATCTCTATTTATCAACTTTACTATTAACTAATAAAAATGGCAACAATTTTCAATATACATTTTTTTCCTCATTATTCCTAAAATGAATTTTTTTTTAAAATATATAAATTTAAAATAAAATTATCAATAATGAGTAATTATTGGTAAATTGACATTCTTTGAAAAACTATTTATAATTTTTCATTCCTAAGGTTATATTTGGTTTGTGGAATGCTTATTCTTAAAAACAGCCTAGTTACAATAAGTTACTTAGTTACAATTAGTTATACAAAAAATCATTTTATTAACATAAAGCAAAAAAAAAAATTAAAACTTTTCATCACTTTACAATAAAGAATAGATAAGTACTATGTTGTGTGTAATTCAGTTGATTCCTAATTCAATTTTTAGATTTCAATCAATTATAAAATAATAAGAATATGATTTTACCTAAGCATCAACCACAATCACACCTAAACGAAAACCTGTTTATTTTAACGTGTGTGTGTGTGCTAAGCCTGACCAAGAAAAATATATGTTCCCCAATCCAATATTCAGCAAAGCCACAATAATAATTTAGTAAAATATAAACATGCCAATCACACAATCACAAGAATACATTTACGTGGTTCGCCCCAAAAATTGGCCTACATCCACAACAGAAACTCACCTTTGGAGATACTATATTAAATTCGGTGGAAATAAATATACATACATAGATTTACCCTTTCTTGGCTTACCAATCTCCTCTGGAAATCAGCCCAAGAATGACCTAAGAAAGCCCCTCTTTGCACCTGCGAAGAACCCTCGGCTTCTTCCTATCATTTTTCCTAATTTCCTTAAGTGCGCTCCACACTCCCACGCGGCTGTTGAAGGAACCCTTGGCTGCAGGCGTCTCTCTCGGCTGTGAAGGCTCTCGCGGCTGGTGAAGACTTGCGGTTATGGAATGGAAACCCTCCTGCGCTCAGGTGAAGCAAGAAACCTCTTGCGCTGCTCTTTTCTTTTGCTGAAGCTAAAAACTGAAGTGTCCAAAAAAAACCCTTGCCCCCTGCTATTTTTATTCATTTTAAGCAATTACATCATTGCCCCTATAGCAAAAGTAAACAAAGCAACCGTTGGATCTGGGAAAAGAATGGATGACTTGAATTATTTTAAGCTTGACACTCCAATAATTCTCCACCTTGGCAAGCTTATGACCCTTGCACCTCCTTAGCATCTCCTATGGCGGTTCCTGTAAAACAAACACTAGAAACTTCCAAGGTTAACCAAGTTTGAATAATGTTCAAACTTGGATTTAGGTATTGCTTTAGTCATCATATCAGAAGGATTATCCTCTGTTGGAATTTTCGTTACTTCTATTTCACCACTAGAAATAATATCCCTCACAAAATGCAGCCTTACATCTATATGTTTGGACCTATCATGATAAACATGATTCCTAACCAAATGAATAGTGTTTTAATTGTCACAATAAATTATAATGGTTCCACTATACATTCCTAACTCTAGGCACATTCATTTTATCCATATAGCCTCCTTAAAGGCTTCAGTCATGGCAATATATTCAGCCTCCGTACCAAGACAAGGCTACCACCGAATGCATGTGTGATTTCCAACTAATAGCATTACCTAAAAAAGAAAAGACCATACTAGAAAAAGACTTCCTGGTATCTAGATTTCTAGCATAGTCAGAATCTACATATCCTTTTAACCCTATTTCACAATGCATATCCCTTTTACCAAATATTAATCCTTACTATTTTTTTCCAGACAAGTATTCAAAAAATTGTTTCAAAGCATGCCAATGTGGTTTTCCAGGTTTGCTCATAAATCTACTCACTTGACTTACAACATAAGATAGATCCGGTCTAGAACATATCATAGCATACATTACACTACCAACCATACTAGCATAAGGTATTCTATTCATAAACATGGACTCATTTTCAGTTTCAATACACTATTTTCTAGACAATTTAACATGCTGTGCAACAGGAATAGAAGTAGATTTAACATGAATCATTCCAAATCTTTTTAATATCTTTGAAATATAAGACTTTTGAGACAAGTAGAGAAGCTTTTTATTCCTTTCTCTAGTTATTTCCATACCAAGTATTCTTTTAACAGGTCCTAAGTCTTTCATTTCAAATTCAGATTTAAGCATGCACTTAACTTGATTTAACATATCCATGTCTCCACAAGCAACCAACATGTCATTAACATATAATAGCAAATATATATGACATTTATCACATGATTTAAAATGAACACAACCATCATAATTGCTTCTACAGAAATCATTTGAATCATGTAAGAATCAAATCGTTTATACCTTTGTCTAGGTGATTGTTTCAGCCCATATAAAGATTTCTTTAATAAACATACATGATTTTTATTCATTTCTATATCAAAAGCCCTCGGGAGGTTGCATATAAACTGTTTCTTCTAAAGTACCATGCAAGAAAGCTGTTTTAACATCAAGTTGTTCCAAATGCAAGTCATGTAGAGTAGCAAAAGATAATAAAATTCTTATTGAACTATGCCTCACAACAAGGGAAAATATTTCATTATAGTCTACCCTTTCCCTTTGTGTAAATCCCTTACCCACTAACCTAGCTTTATGCCTAGGTGGTTCAACTCCAAGGATTCCCTCTTTCCTCTTAAAGATCCACTTGGATCCTATGAGTTTCTATTTTCCGATCTAGGTACCATCACCCATGTCTTATTTTTGTTTAGAGACTTCATTTCTTCTTGCATTGTAAGAATCCATTTTTCAGTCTCTTTACTATCCATGGCCTCTCTACAAGTCCTAAACTCCACCTCAATTTCTATTTTAGTAACAGAAAGAGCAAAAGCTGTCATATCAGCTTCCCCATACCTTTGAGGAGGTCTTATGACCTTCCTCTCCCTATCCCGTGCTAGAAGGTAGGTTTTACTTAATTTAGAGGTTTCTGATTCTGAGTTTTGCTCCTCAAAATCTGCAGCATTTGTTTCTAAATGGCTATGAGAAGTGGAGGGTTGCTCCACCTCAAGCTGTAGGTTACTAGTATTAGAGTGCGTAACACTTTCATATGAATTTTCTGGTTTCCCCCCATTTGAGTTTCATTAAAAACTACATCCCTGCTAATAATACATTTTTATTTTCCAGGTTCTATAACCCAGAGCTTATAGCCTTTAACCCCCTCTGGGTATCCCACAAAAATGCATTTAATAGCCTTAGGCTCTAATTTATCAATTCTAATGTGGGCATAGGCTAGCACCCAAAAACTTTTAAACCCTGATAATTAGCAAGCTTACCCAACTAGATTTCTTGAGGGGTTTTAAAATTTAGAGTTGTGGAAGGACACCTATTAATAAGGTATACAACAGTGGTCACCGCCTCTGCCTAAAAGGTTTTGGGCAGACCTAAAGTGGCTAACATGCATCTTACCCTTTCCAAAATAGTCCTATTCATCCTTTCAACTAATCCATTCTGTTGGGGAGTATCCCTAACAGTCCTATGTCTAGCTATGCCCTCAGCTTTACAAAATTCAGAAAATTCATTTGACAAGTATTCTAATCCATTGTTTATTCTCAGTGTTTTAACTTTTCTGCCAACTTGAGTTTCAACTAAGGTTTTCCATTCTTTAAACTTTTCAAAAGTATCATTTTTATGTTTTAGAATATAAACCCATACTTTCCTAGAAAAGTTATCTATGATTGACAAAAAATACCTAGAACCACCATGAAAACTAACCGTAGCAGGCCCACACAAGTCTAAATGTATGTAATCAAGAGTTTGTTTCGTGGTGTGAGTGGACTTCTTAAAACTAACCCTAGTAGACTTACCCAAGACACACTCCTCACAAAATGACAATTCCTCAAGTTTCCTATCGCCAAGCAGCCCCTGTTTCTCTAGCTCCTTTAGGCCCTGTTGGCTAACATGTCCTAGCCTCTTATGCCACAACGAAACCTAATTTTCTATTATGTGATTGATAGGTGAAGCCTCACCAATCACTGTCTTTCCTACTAAGGTGTACAGCCTATTCTTAAGCACCCCTTTCATCACTACCAGTGAACCTCTACATAATTTTAGGCTACCTCCTTCAGACTTAAACATGTACCCTGTCTTATCTAAGCTACTAAGAGAAATCAAGTTTCTCTTCAGCTCAGGTATGTACCTCACATCTCTTAGCACTCTTTCAATCCCATCATGCATTAGAAGACTCACAGTCCCAATACCCTGTATTTTACATGACTTATTGTTTCCTAGGATAACATGACCTCCTTCTAAACATGTAAAGGACTTGAACCAGTTTTTCAATGGACACATGTGGAAGGAACATCCTAAATCTAATATCCATTCTTTTCCCGAATCTCTCTCAGAGACGTTCAACACTTCTACACTATCATACCCATCTAAAACTACAATTGCCTTACCCTTTGATTCAGATGTGGTGGCATTGACAACCTTTTTCCTCTTAGGGCAGTCCCTCTTAAAATGCCCTTCCTTGTGACATGCAAAATACTTTAGTGCTTTACTCTTAGACTTTGATCTAGACCTCTTGCCTTTTCCTTTCCTGTCCTTCTTTTCAGACCTACCTCTCACATTTAACCCTTCCCTTGATCCTGATTTAAACTCAAACTTAGTGTGCAATTCCCTAGAGTGCAAAATGACTTGCACATCTTCTAAGGTCAGCTTCTCTCTCCCATACATCATAGTTTCTTTAATATTTTCATATGTGGAATCAAGAGAACTCAATAAAAGAATTGCATGGTCTTCTTCATCTATACTAATATCAATATTAGTAAGATCTAAAAGAATTTTATTAAATTCATCTAAATGTTCATCAATAGATGTTCTAGGGGTCATTCTAAAGGTGTAGAGTCTAATCTTCTTATGGAGTCTATTTGCTAGGGATTTTTTCATGTACAAACTTTCTAGTTTTGACCAAACTCCAGCTGTCGTATCCTCATTGGCAACTTCTCTAAGCACTTTGTCTCCTAAGGACAAGATAATGACACTATGTGCCTTTTGGAGGATTTTGGGCTTTACTTTGTTGGCGGAGGGTAAACCTAGTTTCCCCTCTTGTAAAGTGGAAGCTCCCTTCTTTTCTCCAAGAAGAGCCTCCTCAAGCCCCTGCTGTACCAAGATGACACGCATCTTAATCCTCCATAAACCAAAGTCATTTTTCCCGGTGAATTTTTCTAGTTCAAACCTAGCGGTCTCCATCACATAGCCAAGCTCTGATACCACTTGTTATGTGTAATTCAACTGATTGCGAATTCAATTTTCAGATTTTAATCAATTATAAAATAATAAGAATCTGATTTTACCTAAACATCAACCACAATCACACCTAAACGAAAACCTGTTTATTTTAACGTGTGCGTGTGTGCTAAGCTTGACCAAGAAAAATATATGTTCACAAATCCAATATTGAGCAAAGCCATAATAATAATTTAGTAAAATATAAACATGCCAATCACACAATCACAAGAACACATTTATGTGGTTTGGTCCAAAAATTGGCCTACATCCACGGCAGAAACTCACCTTCGGAGATACTAAATTAAATCCGGCAGAAATAAATATACATGCACAAATTTACTCTTTTTTGGCTTACCAATCTCCTCTGAAAATCAGCCCAAGAATGACCCAAGAAAGCCCCTTTTCTCACCTGCGAAGAACCCTAGGCTTCTTCCTATCCTTCTTCATAATTTCCCTAAAAGAAAACCCTCCCAATAAATAGATCCGTGTATTACCTTCCCTTACCCTTGCGTGAACCTCCGCTGGAGGTTGGAGATCCCCAACACCGAACACGCTCCTATACCGTCTCCCTCCTGCGTGCTCCTCACACTCCCGCGCGGCTGCTGAAGGAACCCTCGGCTGCAGGCGTCTCTCTCAGCTATGAAGGCTCTCGCAGCTGGTGAAGACTTGCGGCTGTGGAATGGAAACCCTCCTACGCTCGGGTGAAGCAAGAAGCCTCTTGCACTGCCCTTTTCTTTTGCTGAAGTTGAAAATTGAAGTGTCCAAAAAAAACCCCTTGTCCCTTGCTGTTTTTATTCATTTACAATTCATTTCAAGCAATTACATCATTGCCCCTATAGCAAAAGTAAACAAAACAGACGTTGGATCTGGGAAAAAGAATGGACGGCTTGGATTGTTTTAAGCTTGACACTCCAACATACTAACTATTCTCAATTTCAATCATGTGAATATTTTTTTTTTCTTATTTCATGTTGAATGAATTTAAGGAGTATATACTACCTTTATTTTCAATTCTCTCATTGTATTACATCTTATTTTAAAAATAACTATTTTTGAACCAAACATAAATTTCTCTTACGATTGGTTAACAGAATGTTTATTCATAGGAGTAGATTAGTTATAATTAGTTAGTTACAATTTGTTTGACAAGTTATGTTGATAACATAAAACAAATAATAACGTGAAACTTTTTAAGTCCATAACAGAAACTAGACATGAATAACTATCTTCGTTTTTAATCATGTCAATATCTATTTATTTCTTGTTACATGTTGATTAATGAAATAATAATGGACATAGAAGAAAAACTGTAATGAGCATATAAGAAATAATTATTGTCTATATTTTCAAATTTGTACTATATTTCATGCTATTTCAAAGAATAACTGTTCTCCGAACCAAACAAGCCTTTTTTGGGTTCATGGAATGGAAATGATAGAATATAGTGAGAAATTTGAGAATTGAAAAATATTTATCCGTCATTACTCCACCTAGTAAAGGATAAGAAACAAATTTATATTTTCATGATAAAATTTAGAAATAATTATTCATTAGCTATTGCTTGTGACAAATTTATAAAAAGTTTGCTATCGTTTACTTTATGGCAATAACATATTTTTTATGCGAACCATCAAATTGTACTCATTATTCTATTTATAAAAACAAGCATTTCATCGAACAAAAGCAACATAAATTTAGGGAAATGGAACGATAATTCGATAGCAACCACGTGCTTATTGTCAAAAATAAAATGTCGATAAATTTCAAATAAAAATAATTAGTTGGAAAACTCTGATTTTTTTTTTGAAATTATATTAAGTATACATTTTTCATTTATAATTCTCAAAAGATTCACATAATTATTATATACACATGTAGGCTGGTAGGATTTGTTTATTATCTCAAGGCGGGAAAGAGAAAGATTTTTTAACAGCAATTAAAATGAAAATTTAATATATTTATCGTTAATAGACGGACGACTTTTACTCCCGAATTTTGATATGGTACCATAATATTCAAAGTGACACGATGATAACTGGAGTTCTTGAGTTTCGCATTATTTAACATAACCTTTTACCACAGTAAAAGATTAACTTGCCAAAAAATAAAATTCCCCCATTCCTAGGCAAGAAAATCTTACGACCAAAAAGCGTCTTTGTGCATCGTGCCGGCCATGACCGCCAAAGCGTTTTGATTTTTTGATTTAAGACAACCTACGTAAGCTGGGATGTAGGGAGGCTAGGCATGGTTTACTACTGTAATTATAAGATAGTGAGGAGGGTAGTTTTGGCATGGTGAAGTTGACAAATGTTCCATTAATTTTCTTAATTAACAATTTACATTAATGATACAAATAGGTGAGAGGGAAGAGGGAGATTAAAGAAAATAGGGGAAGTGGGAGATTAAAGAAAATAGACAGCCAAAACAAGAAAAGCGGAGGCAACGGAAGAGCTTGCTTGCTTGCTTGGGGGAACTCTGAGGTTTAATTCTGGTCTTCTCAACTCAAACCCATATTTGAAAGATCAAGCTGGTTCAAGGGTTTAAGCTTTTTCCTTTATCTACTTCGGTTCTGATCTGACATTTCATTTTCTGAAGAAATATAATATATACATTTAGAATATATATATAAAACTGAACGTTGTGCTGGATACAGGAAAGCAGAAGAAAAAAGTTTATTTATTTATTTATTTATTTTTTTGTGTTGGATTGGACAAAGTGCAGAAGAATCGGGGCGTGGAAGGAGTATAATCTCTGGGTTTGGGTTGGATTGGATTGTATTGTATCTGTTTGTACTGGTACTGGACGGATCAGTCTTTGATTGAGTTGAGTTGAGTTGAATGATAATTGCTGAAGAACTTAGAAGTAGATCGAGGAGTAGACGAAGTCTCTGATCCGATCAAGCTCTTTAAAAATGGTATTGTTTTCTACTTAATCGTTTTTTTTTTTGTCCTTAGAAAAATTTCGTTTGAAGTTGTTGTTGTTGTTGTTTTTTTTTTTTTTAACTCTCGATTGTTCTGATTTTCTGTGTTTTTCTTGGGATTGTTTTGCTGGTAATGATTTATTTTTTTTTCGCGGCGTTGATGGTTTGATCTGTGCTGATTCAATCAGCAGAAACTGAGAATTGGTTTTTATTTTTTTTTGTTGATTATAAAGGTGATGTTTATCATTCAGTTCTTATCACATTTTCGATACTATTACAGCTACTGGGTCTTGAGATGCCCATTTGACTTGCTTATGAAGTATATTTCTGAAACTGAACTTCAGGGCTTCGCCGGGTCATTGAAGGTCATAAATTATTTAGCCAATAAAAAGGAGGAATGTCGTGGAAGACAATAGAATTCAATATCTTTAGGAGAACATTTCTGTTCAATCAGTTTCTCATTAACCCGAAGCTTAAAATTCTGAAACCAAACATGGTAATAGACCTGTAGACCTGTCTTCAATAAAAGTTTTGTTGGTTTCTACAAACTGTTGCCTCGCAAGTTCAGCTCTAATGGTCACTGGGGATTGGTGATATAATCATCAGTTAATATATCAAAATGAATGCTTATACTTTAGTAAGTTTTGTTAAATATAAAAAATAAAATTGAATATGAAGTTGAAATAAAAAAGATATATTTGTGTCTGGGCAATTGTTATTGGCTGGGGACATCTGAATGTTTCTTTGCATATACACGACAGCTTTTCAATGTGTTAATATCATCAAAAGAGAGCACATTGTGATTCAAAAGTGAATGTCTAACATTCTTTGCTTTGTAGGTTGCATTGGTCAATCTACCAGTTGGATCTCTTGTTTGGGTTGAGGATCCGGCTGAAGCTTGGATTGATGGGGAAGTTGTGGAGGTTAATGGTCAAGAGATTAAGGTCCTTTGTACATCAGGGAAGACGGTGAGTCCTTTTCTTGACAATTAATCATGGACATTGAATGTGGGTACTTGCATTGATTTGTTTAGAAGCTTATTATATCATGCTAGTCATTTGTTGTTGTTATTTTTGGTTCTTGTTTTGACCGTTCTTGATTAAGAAAAAATCATTTGTAAAAGTTCTCCATTTCGTGGTACAGATTTTTGTCAAATACTTTTAATGCTCTGCTAGTGTGAGACATGGAATTAATTGGGGATTCACTGGATTTCTTTCCTTCACCTCCCTCCTTTTGTTTGAATGCAGGTTGTAGTTAAGGCTTCCCGTGTCTATCCCAAAGATGCTGAGGCCCCATCTTGTGGAGTGGATGACATGACAAAGCTGGCTTATTTGCATGAACCAGGAGTTCTGCAGAATTTAAGATCTAGATATGATATGAATGAGATATATGTGAGTATTTGGAAGATGGTTACTTCAATTTGGGTTTATCTTCTCTTTTTTTTTTTTAATTTATGACTACTTTTTTTCCCCTTAAGATTTTGATTTTAGAAAGTGTAGGGGTTCGTTTGTTTAGAGAACTGCATGTAGGGTTTTATGCACTCTCTTATCACATTTTGATGAATGTTGCAAGCACGCTTTTTTTTTTTTTAATATTTAATGATAAAAAGAGGCTAATCCACTTAATGGTACCTCTAGACTTATGTAGGGAATATATTGATTGCTGTGAATCCGTTTATAAGGCTACCTCATCTGTATGATAGCCACATGATGGCTCAATATAAAGGTGCAGCCTTCGGGGAGCTTAGTCCACATCCTTTTGCTGTTGCTGATGCTGCATACAGGTACTTTGTTCTATTCGCATTTTAAGTTACTCTGGGAAAATTCTCACTGTGCATCACAACAAATTATTCCCATTGATGTGAATGCAGGCTTATGATTAATGAGGGGATTAGTCAGTCAATATTGGTTAGTGGTGAAAGTGGGGCAGGTAAAACAGAAAGCACGAAATTGCTTATGCGTTATCTTGCTTATATGGGTGGGAGAGCTGCAGCTGAAGGGCGGACTGTTGAGCAGCAAGTATTAGAGGTAACAAAAAATTGAACAATCTCAGAGTGGGTCTTAAAATCTGATATGAAATGTTAACAATTATGACTTTAAAATCCTGGCCTTTCATTTGATAATAAGTTTATTCCAACTCCATGTCATATTTTGTACATTTTTTCATTATAATTTTCTACTTTTTGCAGTCCAATCCTGTTCTAGAGGCATTTGGTAATGCGAAAACAGTCAGAAACAATAATTCAAGGTGGGAAGATTTATAAAAATGTTTTATGCAAACATTGCAAAATTAGTGTCAAATATTGGTTTAATTGGAATCTATTCTAAATAGCATGCGATGAATATTGCAGTCGGTTTGGTAAGTTTGTGGAAATTCAATTTGATCGGATGGGAAGGATTTCTGGTGCTGCTATTAGAACTTATTTGCTGGAAAGGTCTCGGGTTTGTCAAGTGTCTGATCCTGAAAGAAATTACCACTGCTTCTACATGCTTTGTGCTGCTCCTCCAGAGGTATATTGGGTTGGATCTCTGCATTTAGGTCACTTTACCCTGTTATATTTTGTGTTTATTTGTATGTTAACAGAACATTTTTGTTAAGCTTCTATTTTATTTTTTTTAAAAAATAAAATTTAAGTGGGGCCATCTCAAAAACAATCTTGTAGCTAATTGGAACATTGATAACTGCTTATCCATCCTTCCTATGTCTCATTTTTTTTAGCTTTTGCTGCTCATATATGTGGCTATTAGATGCCTGTTAAAATATGTGATACAAATATTTCATATTCTTCTTGTTACTGTTGCTGTTTATCGGTGTCACAAATCTAGAGTTCAATATGAGGTTTTGGGAGGATATTTACCATGTTGGGATGTGATAATAATTGTCGTGGAGGATGGATTATATGCATTTGAAATAAACTGCCAAATGGTATCACTGTCAAAAATCATAAAAATGAAAACCAGAAATAAAAATCAAAAGGAAAAAACAGAAACTGAAAAATGAGTATTGATGGCCTGTTTTGGTCCATATTCCCAAACTTATGATTAGAACAATGAAAATGCAAAAGAATAAAAATTATAAAAAATGAGAACTGAAAGAAGTAATTATAAAAATTATACTCAATTCTTTTATATATATATATATATGTAGTGTAGTTTGATAGCATACTCAATTATTATATTTTTAAACCCGCTTTTTAGTACTCCAAGAATGAACATATTATGTTCAAAAGTTGTAAAATGATGAAAATATTTTTTGTATGATGTTTATTATTTAATTTTTTTTTTGAAATTTAACCTATATTTTTTATTTTATTTTAAATTCTCATGACATTTTTGTAATTTTTCATAAAAAGAAATCATGTACAGATTTATTAAATCTGCAAAAGTGAATTCTAGTATTGTGGCAACAGGTTGATACAACAACTGAAAACCATAAATCTGGTTCTCAGTTTTTCTGTGCAGAAGCTGAAAACACATTGTTGCCACCTCTTTCTTCACTGTACTTTAATGAAAACAGAAAGCAGAGGATAGAAATGATTGCAAACAGCCCCTACTAGTTGTAGGGTGTAAACTTAAAAACTGTCTTTGTGAAATAAGTTTGTTAAAAAAAGAAATGCAAACATGTACTTCGGCTGTGTAACACAAAGTCTTTGTACACACAGCTGGTCTCAAGCCCGGATGAAAGAGTAGGGTTGTGTTAGGTAGCTGACAGCCGAATTTAAACTTTGTCAGATCTTTTTATCATGAATTCTTACCAAAATCACCTATATCAAGGGAATCGAACAAGTCAGTATAAAAGGGAGAGGGTTAATAAGTTAGTACGAGAAGCTAAGATAAGATTAGCAACTTGGAGTATAGGGATTCTTACGGGAAAAAGTATGGAATTAGTGAAAATAATGTTTAGAAAGAAAATTAATTTAGTCTACCTTCAAGAGATGAAATGGGTAGGAGAGAAAGTAAGGGAAATTGAAAAATCAAGATTTAAACTTTGGTACACTAGCAAAGAGAAACATAAAACTGGGGTGGGTTTTATTGTAGATAGAGACCTAAAATATAATGTAGGAGATGTTAAAAAAAATAGGGGATACGATCAATACAATCAAGTTAGTTTTAGGCCTAGGGATAGTGAACGTCATTAGTGCATATGCTTCCCAAATAGGTGTAGCAAAAAATTAGAAAAGACAATTTTGGGAAGATATGGATAGTATTTTACAAGGGATCCCGATGTTTGAAAAGACATTCATAGGAGCTGATTTGAATGGTTACATTAGGAAGGATAACATAAGGTATGAGAGGATACATGGAGGCCATGGATATGGAGATAAAAGTGAGTGGGGTGATACAATCTTACATTTTGCCATGTCTTACAATTTGGTTATATTGAATACTTGCTTTATAAAAATAGAAGAACACTAATAACTTTCAAGAGTGGGTACAAGAAAAGCCAAATAGATATCTTTTTAACTAAGAAAAGGGACCATCTATCTAGTAAGGATTGTAAAGTTATCCAAGGTGAAAGTTGAACATAGAGGCTTAGTATTAGATATGCATATTAAAGAATGGAAGAGAAGGAGTAGCTTAAATCAACACAAGAGGACTAGATGATGGAACTTGAAGGGAGATAATATAGTAAAATTCAAAGATAAAATAAACAAAGAGTGTGATTGGACAGTAGGGGATAAGGTTGATGCAAATACTGTTTGGAATAAAATGGCGAATTCTATTGTAAGGATAGCAAAAGAGGTTTTAGATGAGTCCAAAGGAAGATACTTGGGCAGTAAAGAAAGTTGGTGGTGGGATCAAAAAGTCCAAAAAGCTGTTAAGACAAAATAAATTGCTACAAGATACGGAAAAATTGTAGAAATTAGAAAATCTTGAAAAATATAAAGAAGTGAGAAAAAATGCAAAAAAGACTATCAATGAAGCTGAACATAGAGCTTATGATACTTTATATACTAAGTTGGATAAAAAAGAAGGAGAAAAAGACATCTATAGACTTGCTAGAGTTGGGGAAAGAAAATACAAAGATTTAGATTTTGTAAAATGTATAAATGACGAGAATGATAATGCCTTAATTAGGGAAGAAGATAAAAGAAAGGTAGTGAAGATACTTTGATAAATTGTGCAATGAAAACCAAAATGAAAGATTGAACTTGGAAGTGAAAAATGAAGAGAAGATTAAAAATAGGAGATTTATTCGTAAATTAGAGTCCTTGAAGTTAAGATGACATTAAAAAAATGAAAAGTGGGAAATATATAGGACCAAATAAAATACCAATTGAAGTTTGGAAATATTTAGGGGATAAAAGAATTATTTGGCTAACTAACTATTCAATAATATTATAAAAACCAAGAAAATGCTAGAAGAATGGAGGAAAAGTATGTTAGTACCTCTATGCTAAAACAAAGGTGACATTCAAAACTGTAATAACTATCATGGAATTAAGATTATGAGCCATATGATGAAATTATGGGAAAGGGTACTTGAACATAGAATAAGATTAGAAACAAAGATTTCAGAAAATCAATTTGGTTTTATGTCTGGGAGATCAACAATAGAAGCTATTTATCTTTTAAGAAGTTTAATGGAAAAGTTCAGGGAAAAGAAGAAGGACTTGCATATGGTTTTTATTGATCTAGAGAAAGCTTATGATAAAGTACCTAGGGAAGTGCTTTGGTGGGTATTAGAAAAGAAGGGAGTTTGTAGTAGATATATGGAGGTCATTAAGGATATGTATGACAAAGTAGGGACTAGCGTCAGGACCGTAGGAGGAAAGTCTAAAGAGTTCCCACTCTCAATAGGTGTTCATCAAGGTTCTACTTTAAGTCCTTAGCTTTTTATTTTAGTAATTGATGAAATTACTAGTAATTATCCAAGATGAGATCCCTTGGTTTATGTTGTTTACATATGATATCGTGTTGATTGATAATAGTAGAAGTGGAATGGAATCTAAGCTAGAACTTTGAAGAGATACATTAGAGTTTAAAGGGTTTAGCCGTTTAGGATAAGTAGGAATAAGACTGAATATATGAAATGTAATTTCAGTAATGTAAGGAGTAGCAATAGAGAGAAGATTAAACTGGATAATCAAGAGATTATTAGCATTGATAGATTTAGATATCTTGGATCTATTACGCAAGGTGAAGGGTAAATTGAAAAAGATGTAGTACATAGAATTACGACAGGTTGGGTAAAATGGAGGAATGCGTTAGGTGTGTTGTGTGATCGTAGAACGTCTTTAAAATTAAAAGGAACGTTTTATAAGATGGCTATAAGGCTAGCTATGCTTTATGGTTTAGAATGCTGGGCAACTAAGAAACAATATATGCAAAGAATAAAAGTTGCTGAGATGCATATGCTAAGGTGGAGGAGTGGTTAAACATTACAAGATAAAGTAAGAAATGAACATATACGCAAAAATTTAAGCATAGCACTAGTTGAAAACAAGATAAAGGAGGGGCGACTTATGTGGTTTGGGCATTTAAAACGTACGCCTAGTAGAGCACATGTGAGGAGTAGTTAGTTATGGTTTTTGACATGAAAAGGGCTTAGGAGTAGGCCTAAAATTACTTGGAATGAGGTGCTGAGGAAGGATTTAATAGCCCTTAATCTAATAGAGGAAAATACTCTAGATTAGGTGAATTGGCGGAAAAGGATTTCTGTAGCCTACCCCATCTAGTGGGACTTACGGCTTGCTGTTGTTGTTGTGTTTTCTCCATTTTATTGAATATGCAGAAAGAAGTTGGAGAACTTCTGATAACTAAGGTTGAGAACTTTGTTCAAGTTGGGCATAGATTTTTAGTTTGTTTTCTTGGTTTTTGTCTTGGAAATTTTTGGGAATTTTGGCAATGGATTTTTTAGAATGTTGCTAGAATTTAAGATGGGATGGTTTTGGGTCGAAGATAGAATGCGGATGACCATGGCGTTCTATGTAGAAGACAAATGATGAGGATTGGGAGGAACTCTAAAGAGTGGTGTGAGTAATACACAATTGGCTTTTTCTCCTAATGTAATGTGGAATCCGATTTTTTCAATGAGACATCCTGTAAGGGCTATCTGCAATTGAAGAAAATATGCACATTTAAATCCCTCATAAATAAATTATTTGTGAAAAAGGATTTATATGAATTGAACATGGAGAAGGGAACAAACATGAGGGATAAACAAAATACATTTAATAAATTGATTACAATTTACTAGTGTTCATTACAAGGTGTTTTGGCAGCGTGGTTTTCTCATATTCAATGCAATTGGCCGGCTCTTTTGACTTAGTTTTGGGTTTCTTTTTGTATTAGCTTCTCCTACATTTTTTTTTTTTTTTTTTTTTGAGGATTCCTCATCTTCTTTTTACATTCTTCTTCCTTAATAAATTTTTTTTTTCCAAAAAATATGTAAAATTGAAAAGGAGGATCAGGACCTGTTGTTGTTGACCACCTTTCTAGTCTCATATGGTAATTTTATAACTATTTTGTTCATTGGAGAGGACATTCAAGTTAGTTAAGGTGACCGCTGTTGTCTTCGAGATGAGACATTCAAGAAGGCTTGAAGGAACTTTGAAGGTGGAGCTTTTGTGGTGAACTTAGGTAATGGTGGAAGCACTTATGATGCAGGAGGAACTTTTATATGGGAAAGTCTACCAAACACTACATCGGTGGGTGGTTCATAGTGACAAGGAGTTCTGCTGTTGTCACAAGATAGGACATTCAATATTGTTGCACGAAGATTAAGGAAGACTTAGAAGAATTGAAGAATAATTGTGAGTAGGCAAAAGGTAATGGGAAAGAAGGGTAGCTGCGAGTATGACAAAGTTTATATTTGGAAGATGGAAGAAAAATTGTGAGTAGGAGATGTAAGGGGGAAGAAGGGGTAGCTGCAAGTGTGACAAAGATTATGATGATCTGGTTATAGAATGCAAAAACAAAGGGGGGTCCCCAGGCCACAAGGCTCGCTGCTTTGCCAGGGTATGGGGAGGGTTGTCAGTGTATGCAGCCTTCCTTAGACATGAACCCATGACCAACTGGTCGCAATGGAGCAACCTTCTTACTGTTGATCCAAGGGCTGCCCTTCGTTTTAGAATGCAATACTTGGAAAATAATTGACTGATATCAGAGTTTGATTTCGGTTGTTCCATCATGTGTGCTCTTAAAGGGAGTGGTATGATACTTACGAAAGTGGGAAGGGTCCCATGGCCATGTCTAATGATGGGAAAGAAAAGGTCATAGTCTTTGGAAATATGGAGATTAAACTTCATGAAGGAAGTGTGAAGACTTAGTGATGTCAGGCTCGTGCCAAAACTTGGGAAGAATTTAAAATTTAACTTCTTTAGGCCAACTTGGTTCTTTTGGATATGGGTATTCTGTTCGCATGGGAATTTTGGAGGCTAGGGATGTCCTGATGGCAAATGAAAGGAGAGAAAATTTCTTACAATTTATGCAAGTTGATGGAATTGGAGCCCTTTGATGGAAGTTGATTCCCATCTTTCTGTAAGCTTGCATTGGCTAAGAATAATATAGCAATTGGAGTTTTGGATTGTTGGGCATGCATGTCAGCACAAGGGGTGTGTGACCAACTTGGAGATTTGAGCCATTTTTCTTGGTTTCCAAATATATGCAAATAGGGAATGGTTTCCATATTCTATTGGATTGTCCAGCATATATATATATATACATATATATATATATACATACATACATACATATATTTATAAATGCTATTGTTAGATTATTTTTCAGGACAGCGTACATGGTGATTAGTAGTTTTAGGTTTTGATGCCCATTGCGAGGGATTGTGAGGATTTTGGGTGTATTGGGATTTGAGGTTTGTGAGTGAGATTAGAAGTTTGTAACCCCTTATTTATTAGTGTTGTTGTTTTGTGGAGTAGGCTTTTGCCAAACGACATTAATTTTTATATTCTTTATTTTGTTATGTGATTATCCCCCTAACACTTCTTGTGCTGAGAAATTAATTTTTCAATGGTTAAAAAATTCTTGAAATGTTAATTTCATTGTCTGGAGATGTTTCTAATTCTGTCTTAATGCTGTCAGGATGTACAGAGATACAAATTGGGAAATCCACGGGAATTTCATTATCTTAATCAGTCAAATTGTTATGAGTTGGATGGGGTTGATGATGCCAAGGAATACATAGCAACAAGGAGGGCATTGGATGTTGTTGGAATAAGTTCTGATGAGCAGGTACTTTTACATTAAATTGTTTCAACCATATACAATCGTTCCAACCATATAGTATGATAATTTGATTATAAATCTGTATTAAATAAGTTGTTCTTTTTTCTTCCTTTTTATCTCTTATTATTATTATTATTATTATTATTTTCACTTTCAGGATGCAATTTTTCGAGTAATAGCTGGGGTTCTCCATTTAGGTAACATTGAATTTGCAAAGGGGAAGGAAACAGACTCATCCCAGCCAAAAGATGAAAAATCTTGGTTCCATCTTAGAACTGCAGCAGAGCTTTTCATGTAAATGTTTTTAACTTCATTGACATGCACATACTCTCAAAGTCATGTGCTATTATTTAACACAGCCCTCAGAAGAGAAGAAAATGCAATTTATTAAAATTTAAATCTTGCAGGTGTGATGCAAAGGCGCTGGAGGATTCTCTCTGCAAGCGTGTTATTGTAACTCGTGATGAAACCATCACAAAATGTCTGGATCCAAACGCTGCTACTGTAAGCAGAGATGCATTGGCTAAAATAGTGTACTCAAGGTTGTTTGATTGGTAAGCTTCACTCTCACACCATGATGAGCTGTGGAATAGAGATTAGTCAGTTTGGTTATTGCTTGCTTTCTTTGTGGGGTGCCTTTTTTCAGTTTTTTAGTGTAGTTTGAAATAAAGCTGATTATTTACATATTTGTTTTGCAGGCTTGTGGATACAATTAATAGTTCTATTGGTCAAGACCCAGACTCAAAGTCATTAATTGGGGTGCTGGATATTTATGGGTTTGAAAGTTTCAAGACAAACAGGTGCTTAACCGGTACGCCTTTTGTGTTCATCATTGATGGGGTTAGGACCTTGGAGTAAAGTGCAGAAATTTTGTTTTTGTTACTTGTGGAACATTTAGCTATTGAGGAATTGACCCATGAATGTCAACATACTGTTGCATGTTTTATTTGTGAATTTCTTTTGTTTCATGCTAGTTTGTTCTTTTGATTATTTGTAAAATTTGCTAATAAATGAGCTTTTGTATTCCCATCTCCAAATTTATGGTTCCTTTCTTGAAATTCGTGTCATTTTCTATATGATTTTGTTGTTTTTGCTTTATTGTGTGGGGCTGTCAAGGAGCATCATCCTATTTGTCTAATGCTTAGGTAGTTCACAGGTTTGACTTTGTGGCTTGGTAGGAGAATTATTCTAGAATTTGAGGATAACCGTAGTAAAACTTGGGGATGGTTGAATTATATGATGTGCCACTTTAATAACTCATTCCTTCTATGAGTGCTGTTAAAACTATTAAAGATAGAAGCTTGAGTGGATTTGTAGAAGGGATTGGATTTGCCAAGAAGGCACAGTCCCAATCATTATAATAGCTTCATAATCAAATTGCTACTTCTAGGTGTCTTGGAATACATTATGAGGAGAAAAAGTGACACCATAGACCTGTTGTTCAAAGTTCAATTAAGACTATTAAGAAAATGGAGATTACTAATACAATTGGGTACATTGTCGACAAAGTGACACTAATGAGGGAAACTCAGTACACCCTTTACTAAATATCAAAGAAAAAGGTCCATCAGCCACTTGGACCTTATCCTTATGATGGGGGAAACGGGGAGAATAAATACATCCCTAACTAGATAAGGCCGTCCCTGGGCTGCAAGGCTCCCTGCTTTGCAAGGGTAGGAGGGAGGGTCATCACAGTGTACACAGCCTTACCCTTGCTTTTATGCAGAGAGGCTGTTTCCTTGGATTTGAACCCTGATCAACCAGTCACAAAGGAGCAACCTTCCCAAACAACTGGTCGCATCCTTTACTAGATATGGAAAATAAAAAATATATCATCCGCATAGTCCTTACCTTTATTGGAAAAAATGGAATATGAAGGAAAGAGAGGAGGCATGTTGGGTATATCTCAGAGAGGATGAGGGTGTAGAGTCTTTCAATCGAGCAATGTATTTTATTGAACCATTTATGCTCTTCTTTTGAACTATCTGTGCTCCTCCTTGGACCCTAAGGAACGATAAATCACTGGATAGTAATCTTGTTAGGAAATTGAAACTGTGATTTGAAGGCATTGTGAGTTACTAGGCTAGTGGGGCCTATATATTTGCTGGACAATGACTGTGACAAGGTCCAAACCAGTGCTAATCTTAATAGGTCTTCCTGCATGTGAACCTTCAGCAGTATTTCCCAAATTAAAGCTTGGTAGTTGGCTCCTTCAAGGGAAAATATTCCAATTCAAGATTTTACCGTCATTTCAGAAGGCAGCCGCCATGGCCCAACGATCAAAAAGTCAAATGACCAAGCCTATACAAGCAGTGTGTAACATCTTGCCACGACTGTCCTGTGTTCCAATATTGCTAGCACTTGATTGAGAGATGGAAGGGAGCCCTTCCCAAGTAATTGGGCCCTATTTTGTCTCTATATGCTCTTTACGCAAAAACCTCAGAATTCGATCTGTTCAATGATCATTTCATAGTTGGCTATATTTATTGGACAAAAACAGTTTATTATGATTTCTGAATATTTCAAATTTCTTCCACAATCTCTGGAGTCTGAAGCACGTGATAATGAGTGGACAGTGGTTTATATGCTCAAACACATTAATCATCTGATGGCATTCAAATGATCTATTTAGGTACCCAGCATGAGAATAAACCTGATTAGTTGCAATGCTTAGCTGTTCTCACAAATATAGAAATGTTGCTATTCTATTGCTTCATTAACATATTAGATCATGCCATGTTAATGCAGTTCTCTATACCCATAGTTTATATAACTCAAACTTGAAACAAAGGAACCTAATTCTTTTAAGTTTAATTTCACTATCAACATACTCAAATTTGTCCCTTCTAAAAGTAATGATGATTAACATTATGGGAGATAATTTACTTCACCAATATGACTGCAGTAAGATAAGCATACTTCTAACCCAATGCTCAATATAGAGTTCCTATCTAGTGGATTTGTATTATTCAATGCTCTAATGGTTGGCACAATTCTAGAAGTACCAACTACACACAAAACAAAATGGGAAGTAAGCAAACTTGAAGTCTGCCATTGGTTGCTGTTGCAACATCACTCAATGCTGCCATTCAACAGTTGAACAATTAGCCAATTAAACACTGCTGCAAATTATCAACCAGCGCGTTTATACCTGCACCCTTTCTAAAGATGAAAGATATAAATTTTTGTAAGGCAGTATAGTGCATAAAGTGGATTTTGACATGCTAGTTTACAATCTGTGAAGTGCAGACATGGGTGCAGAAATATGAGAGCACTATATGACAAGGACACAAATGCACATCAAATGCTGAATAGGTGGAATGCGACATGACAAGGGCGCAACAGTTAATAAATATATGACTGCATACACTCACACACATGAATACACACTACATATATTCTATATGATAAATATTATATTTATAATTTTTATTTTTTTGATGACGGAGGGCCCGACTGTAAAATTGAGCAGCTATCTTTTGGAGAACTAGCGTAGCAATTACCTGCTACAGGTGTTCATTTAAGTACAAGTTTGATCCTCTGAGGAATAGAACTTAGAAGTCTGAATTTGCCGCTCTCTCCAGAACTCGCCCTAACAGCTGGGCTACACTGAGGTGTTTTATGATATTCTTTAGCATACCTGAAGACATTCAATATATTACTACTTCTATTGCAAACAAGGTCAAGTTTTTGCTTCTGTGAGTAAAATAAAAGAAAATGTTTTCTGTCTGTGGAACATCAAATGTCAACACTCCCAAACATTGTCTGATAGGGATATGTCTTGTTTATAGAAGTGTCTGTGCTACATGATTCATGAAGAAACATTAATATGCCAACATCACTCTATGGACCTGATTGCAGTACTGGTTTGTGGGATGTTTTCTTAATAACAAAATGAACCTAGCAATCCAATCCCTTGGAATGGACAAGCATGGCTATTAAATTGTTATTGTAGACAACAAATATGGCTGAGATCAATACCAGACTTGCCTTATGAAAATTTGGTTGAGTAGGGGTGTAATCAATGGTTAGTGGCAAAACCAAACACCTAACTGAACCCCTCTGTTTTTAAGTATTATGAACTGAAACTGAACCATGAACCATTGGTTAAACAAAAAATCACACTGCCGGTTTTATGGTTCAGTTCGGTTAAATTTGGTTTTTAAAAATTTTTAATATGCAGAAATTTTTTTTTGTGCCCATGGCTTTGGTAAGGCTGAAGCCTCAAATCCACCAAGGAGGAATTTATAATTTTTAAATGGGCCGAAATCTGAGCACATACAACCCAGCAAGGCAGCCAGAGGGTTGGGTTTGAAGGGAGGTGGTACTTGGTATTTATGGGAAGGGAAATCTATTCCTGTCTCAATTCCAACCAATGTGGGGCTTCGAATACAGCAAAGGAGCCTGGACAGTGGCATGGCCAATGCATGGCAGCACTCCTTTTCTGGCCAGAGGGGCAATTCACTACATAGGTACTCATCCCTTGTTGAAAATTTAAGATATGGGGGAGCCTCACCACCTGTTTAAATTGCCTTGTCCCACACTTGTTTGCTCTCATCAGTCCAAGTTAAATTTATTTTAAAACAAAATGAAATACAATATTATTGATAGGGTGGAACTAAAGATTAGGATTAAATGATTAAATATTTACGAGCGTATCCAATATATACATTGATGTTGTATAAATCGTAACATAAATATATTTAATCGGTTTTTTGGTTCAGTTTTCAGTTCAAAACAGAAATTGAAACTGAATTTTTTTATTTTTAAAGACTGGAACTGAAACTGAGAATCGAAAAACCGAACCGAGACATGTTTCGGTCTGATTTAGGTTTGGTTTTCAGTAAAATATGTACACCCCTTGTTATGAGCTTCTTCATAGCTTCAAATGTGTGAACAAACACTAAGACTGTGATCAAAATCTGAGACAACGCATGGAGTGGGATGGTCCCCCTCCCCTTGCAATGCTAACATTTGCATAGTGTTTTGTTGATGTTGGCTGGTTGTCGTTGATCAATTATTTGAACTTTGGATTTCCCTATATGATTGTTTCAGTTAATTATTTGCTAGATTCAATGGAAAACGAAGAGATGAAACCAAAGAAAGAAAAGAAATCAAAATAGATTCTGCAGTATCCTCAGCATTATGATCTCTTAAATGAACATAAGATCCAAAGCTATGAATCATTTTAGGTGGCCATCTGTTTTCCTAGCTTTACATTGGTGCACGGCTGCTGGATTTTAAGAGGACTGTCTTAGACTGACATCTGCATAGAGACTGAAGTCTTTACTCCGTTTGTTTCTCTTTGTTTCATTTTTGTAATTTTTTTGGAAGAATGTTTATCTTCTATGTTGTATTGTCTTCTTCTATTCTTAAAAATATCTTCTGTATCAATTTATTTTTTTCAGGTGTCCATGTTCTTAAACTTGTAATGTTTTCTAGAAATAGAAATCTATTAGGTGTATAATGTCTGACTGGGATGCGCATCATGAAAAGATGAATGTGAATCAAACAAAACTGGTTAGAGAAGAGTTATTTAGAATTATATTGGAACATTAGAAGTGCAAAATATTTGGATTATTATTGCCTTCTAATATTAAATGCTATTGCATTCATAATGGGACACCATCGGCCTCCATTAAGCATCTCGAGATTACTTTATACGTGGCCATTAATTTTAGTGTCTATGACACCATGTTAACCACCTTTCCTTTGGGTCTTGGCATGACTTTGAATTTTCTGGGAGCTCACTGTATGATGGGTGCTTGTGAGAGGCACTACTTGGTTGGTCACTGAATCTTATTTTATAACTGGTTGATCTTAGGTACTATTTATTATTGCAAATGCGTTTTGTGACAGCTGTTTGTTGGCTTTTTCATCTGATGCCAAGTGCATTGCTGATCTGTTGGCAGCTTTGAGCAATTTTGTATCAATTTGACGAATGAGAAACTTCAACAGCATTTTAATCAGGTTTGTATGAGAAATGCATCCTTGGCATGTTTTGCTCTATTTATATGGCATATTCTATTGCATCCGCATCTTCTATTGCATCCTTGGCATGTTTTGCTCCATTTATATTGCAATATTTTTTTGATGCATTAATGTTTTGCTTGACAGCACGTGTTCAAAATGGAGCAAGAGGAATATAAGAAAGAAGAAATTAATTGGAGCTACATCGATTTTGTTGATAATCAAGATATTTTAGACCTTATTGAAAAGGTTTGCCTACTGATATTTGTTGTTTTGCTTGCAGTCTGTGGATGACTTTGTTCATTTCTGTCTCTTTCCAAGTTGTCTGCTCTCTTGATGAATGTGATTTTATATTTTTCAACTCATGGTTTCTTGACTAATGATTTTCATCCTTGGATAATTTTTTTTGGTCCTTCAATTTGTTTTTATCTATACAATAAGTCATGAAGCAGTGAATGCAAAAACTGGTCTCTGTGAGGGAACTTAGCATTTGAATTTTTTTTGAGGAATTGTGGATGTATTGGGCTGCTATATGGTTGATTTATGCTAATAATTTTTGTGGCAGATCTTTCATGATCTAGGGGCTTGAAAATTTGTTAGTTAGGATAAAGGTGCAAATTGATACTGATCAATAGAATGGGCTTGAAGAAACTCATTTGCTCTTCATTTTTTATGTGTGCACGGTTATCAATTGCTCAAATGTCTTTCTAGATGCTACTATACTATCATCTCTAGGCATAGGGTGTGTATGCTTTTATGTAATCTTTAAAACCATCACCTAAAAATGGAACCGTGAAAAGTTCACGGTTTTCACTGAAGGTCAAGGAGGAAACTTTGGAGAGGACAGAGGGATGGCTTTAGAGGAAACTTAAGTGAAAGGTTGTGGAAGATATTAGCTAGCTTGCTTAGATTGCTGGTCGTGATGCCATTAGATTTTGGTTTGATTCTACTCAAATTTGACTTGAGGTTGAGCTACTATAGTAGCGTAATGAGTCAAGTTTGAATTTAATAATACTAGTCGTGGGCCTAACCATTGCACTGTTGTAATTTTTCTATTTTTATATTATATGTCATATAATATATATTTTTATAAATATATTTACTATTGCATAGAAATTATTATTTATATTATTCTAATATTAATTTATAACCTAATTGAGCTTAATCGAGTCAAGCTCGTGTCCAACAAATTTTTGATCGATCGAATTCAAGTTGAGTTTTGATCTCAATATTTTTCGACTCTAGTCTAGTTCAAGTACTCCATTCAACTCGGCTCCACTCGACTCAAATACACCCCTAGTCAACACGAGCAATTGACTTGAAAATTAACTTGACTAATGTAATCCTTTCTCGTCTGTAAACCTCAATCCAGGAAATGAGAAATAGGCGCTGTCTTGATGAACTTGAATTTCTGCAGTAATTGTAACAGAGTTAAGGAAACTGATTAACTTTGACAAGGAACCAACTAAAAATTTACTTTCATATTTTAATTTAATTTTTTGTTGGCTTTGGTCTAAACTCAAGTTAAGATCACATTAATTACATCAATTTTAATCTGATTAGCCACGACTTATGATCAATCTTTTCATTCACTCATATTTCGTTTGTATTGTGTCTTCTTGGTGGCTTGCTGTTCTATTTGGTTGTTTTGTTTGGTTCTCTAGTATGTTGCTAGCAAAAGGGCAGAAGAATCAGATTAAAAACGTGGCTTAAGAAAGGGTTGCACATGGAACTAGCCATTGGCCACAGTTAAAGTTTTTAGGTGTGCAAGCGGCTTCTAGCCAACTATCAATTCTTGGAGTTAAAAAGATTTTATTTTTAGAGGATAAAAGCACCATATTATAATATGCCTATATAGTTTAAAGTGGAGTAATATCATGTATCCCAAAAAATGTCCATGAGGGGTTAAACAATTGCCGATAAATTCTAAAAATATGAACACCTACATTTATGTAATTGTCCAACCTATTCACCTAGAGGCGTAAACTTGTTAGGTGAGTCCTAGAGATGGTTTTAATCTTTCTAAAACGCCCTTGCACTTCAAAGCTCATTAGGCTTGAACAAAACACAGGCTCACCATACCTTGTGCATTAATTTTTAATTCTAATTAGAAGAACTGAAACAATGAGGTTTGATTACTAGACCTTCTGGTCATAAAGGCTCTGATACATGCCAAAGAACCAATTTCCTTAAAAGCTTAAGGTTAATTGGTGAGGCCCAAGGAATGTATTTTAATGTCTCTCCAAGATAAATATTGGATGCATTGAAAACCTGAAAGTAGCATGACAAATATGGACATGGCTTTCATGCGACATTTAGAGAATGGGCCAAGCCTAAAAGTTTTTATTGAAAACCTTGGCATGGTTTGATCTTGAGGCAAACTTCGCTTCGCCTAAGTTAGCTTGATTCAACATGTACACACTCATGGTGTAAATTAAATCTTGTTTTTTTGAACGGAAAAACAGTGCATTAAATTTAGTGATTTCTATTAAGAGGACGTTCACTATGATATGCACGGTAAATATTTAGTTTCTATAGACCACTATTACATCTTAACAGTATTAATGTGGTCAATTAGGATTCTAGGTTGGATCTATAAAAGTTGGGATATCCATTTGTTTGAAATTTATTCCCAATTCTATTTATCAAAACTGCCATCTTCATACATAAGACATGATCGTCAATTTTTTATTTTATTTTATTTTTTTGATTTTTGTTTTGCTTGATATATTTGTTTTGTTCTATTCTGTGGTTTCATTTTGGGGATGGGAGATAGCCATACATTAATCATGGGATCTTTTCAGGAGAAGAATGTGTTAAGATGGGGAATGGTGTCATTATATTGTTATATGAGGGAATTTTGTGGGTTTTCATGTGAGGCCATATATTTATACTTATGTCTGAGGGATGAAGCACTGAGTCAGCTTTTGTTGACAATATGATGGAGATTTTCGTTGGACTCCGTAATTGTAGGCACATTGCCAAATTATGTATATAGATTTTGAGATGATGAGGAAGTTAAGCTTGTTTGCTTTACGTGCAATTCTTTTGGACTATGAATTTGGGCTACCGTTTCCTTGTTGTCATACAGAGAGTGGTTCAATAGGTGTAGAGAGAATGTTATTATGGCTTATTAATTCTTAGGGATGGTCATCCTTTTCCTATTATTGATATTGGTAATATTTTGAAATGTTTTTATGGTATTATCAGAACATTACATTATGTTAGACATGTTCCAGAATTGAAGAAGATTGTGCTTTCTTTTGGTTATTTAGAGTAAAGATTCTTTATTGATTTTTAGGAGCTTCGAGAAGTGGAACGTTGAAGGTGAAGCTGTGAAGGGGCTCTATTGTTGTGGGTAAACGGGCCGGTAACAATTTGTATCAGCTATTGGGAGTGCAATTGTGGGTAGGGCACCTGCCACTTAATTTGATGCTAACACAATTGACATTACACTCTAGCATACACATTTGGGAGATTTGAGTGAGTGGGTATTCGCCATGGTGGTAATCCTAGCTATATTTCCTTTTGGGACACAGTGGTGGAGAAATTGGGAATAGATTGGAGGAGGGGTGGAAGAGAGCTTACTTGTGTTTAGGACATCACATTACCCTCATTGATGCTGCTCATTCTAATATACTTGTTTATTTTCTCTCTTTTTCAAAATTACAGGTAGGGTCGCAGAGACTTTGGAGAGGATTATGAGAGAAATTTTATGGTCAGGAGTTAGAGAGGAGAAGATAGATCACCTAATTAGTTGGGATAGGATTAGAAAACCTAAGTCTAGAGGGGGTTTGGGGCTTGGAAACATGGAGTTTAAAAACATTTCTCTTGTTGGAAAATGACTTTGAAGGTTTCCCTTGGAGGTTGACTCCCATTGGCACATGGTAATTAGAAGTAAATATGGTCTGCATCGGAGTGGATGGGATACTGAGGAAGTGGTTGTGCTTCTCATTCAAGTCCTTGGAAATTCATTTTCTCAGATAGCCCATTTATTCTACCCTCTTACTCATTTCCAAGTTGGTAATGAAACAACATTTGTTTTTGGTAAGATATTTGGGTGGGTGAAGTTTTGTTGACTCTTTAGCCTCCTATCTATTTAGATTGTCTAAATTACACAACTCTCCGATTATTTGATTTCTACAATTGGGAAGGGCTCTCTCTTTCTCTTGGGATTCGCTTTTTTAGGAAACTGAACAAGAGAGGTTGATAATTTAACTATTTCATTGAGAGTGCTGGAAATTTTTTTGCTAGTGGTGAGAGATGACTTGAGGATTTGCATAGGGGATTCCTCTGGTACTTTTCTCCACTTAATCTTTTTTCTCTTATCTTATGAAATCCTCGAGTCTGTGTGCTTTCCCTTTGAATTATTTTATCTGGAAGGAAGGTTCCTTTCAAAACTAAAGCTTTCATGTTGAACTCAGTACTTTATTAGCTTACTGCCAATCATTTGTGGCAGAAAAGGAGGCCTCACAAACTATATTTCTTGATATATGTATCATGTGTCATGAGTCAAGTGAAATTATCAACCTTTTGTTCCTACATTGCAGGATGGTTAAGCAGCTTTGGTTTTTTGTTGTTTTCAGTCTTTGGTGGGGCAGTGGTTTTCGTAGAGACAGTTGAAGCTTTCCTAGAAGTTCGTTATAGAGGTTTTGGGAGAAGTAAGGAAGAGAGGATCCTTTTAAGATGTGCTAACTGGGCCTCCTTTGGACTCTTTGGGTGGAAAGGGGAATGCAAGGATTTTTAATGGAAAATCAAATCTTCCTTGCTTCCTTTGGGATAGAGTGTTTTCTTGTGTCTTTTTGGGCTCATTCTTTTGAGTTTTTTCTAGGTTTACTTTTGTCAGAGCTTTAGAGGAACTAAAGAGGTGCATTATTATAATCCTTTTGGTTTTTTTTTCTTTAGGAAGATCCCTTATCCTCCATCTTGATGTATATTCTTCTCTCTCTTGTTAATGAATTTTTTTTTCTATAAAAAAAAAGTATCACTTAAGTTACTTGTCATAACACGCATACCTTTATTCCGATTTTATTGGCATTGTAACTCATAGTTGGATATTAAAACAACATTCCTTTATGGCAACTTAGAGGAGGAGATTTATAGGGAGTTCCACAGGTTTCAGGGAGCTCGAGAAGGAGAACCATGTCTAAATTGAGGAAATCAGTGTATAACATGAAGCAGTCACCAAGGCAGTAGTACAAGAGCTCAATTTGTACATGATGAGTATCAAGTATACTCACTGTGAGTATGTATATTTGTGTTAGAGTTTGGTTTGATGGTTAAGTTATCTTCCTATTATCATATGTGAATTATATGGTTATTTCTCTAAATACTAAATAGTATGAGCTTGTTAATCACTTAAAATCTCTATTGTGCAAATAATTTGAAACAAAGGATTTTGGTGCTAGAATCAAGATCCTTGGGATGGAAATTTCATAGGGTCAAGAAAGAAACAAAGTTTTGGGTCTCTAAAAAGACTTGCATAGAAAAGGTGTTGGAGAGTTTTAGCATGGGCAGTCCTAAGCTAGTGTCTACCCCATTGGCAGTCATTTCAGATTATCTTCGACACAATGTCCATGGTTAAGAGGAGGGAGTGAAGGAGGTGTCAGACATACTATACACCGATGCTGTGGGTTGTTTGATCTATGCATTATTGTGCTTGTTTTGATTACGGTGAGTAAATTTATAACAAATTTGGGGAGCAATGGAAAGCTTTGAAATGAGTTGTTAGGTGCTTGAGGGGTATCACAAGCTTGGTCATTGATTTTTTTGTAGGGAGGATTCAGCTTCAATTGAAGGGTATTTTGATGCAGATTAAACAAAAGGTTTGGATGACCGGAGATCCCTCACAAGTTATTTATACTATGGTGAGCAGATGCAGTTATTGCATTACCTACCATCAAGGCTGAATATATGGCAGTGATAAAGGCTGAAAAGGAGGCTATGTGGCTGAAATGATTAGTATTTGAGCTTGAGCTTGGCATGGGGCAACTGGCTATTCGTTTGCATTGTGCAACTAAGATTGCCATCTACTCAACAATGAATCAAATCTATCATGCTAGACAAAGCACATTGCAGTCGGGTATCATGAGGTACATGATTTGATTGTTATTTAGTGGGATTCAACTTATGAAGGAGGCTACCAGGAATGCAACAGACTTGTCAATGAAAATTGTTACTTAAGAGAAGTTCTTCCAATGCTTGAACTCGCTCCATGTTTTTATAGCTTCAGGTGGAGGTATGGGTTTGAAAGTTCTAGGGTTGGAATATTAGCCAAGATGAGGATTATTAAATTGCTGCTCATATTAAGAAGGGTGGTCCACTTGAACATGTGGCAGGCCTCTTGCCTTCCAGATGTGATACTTCTTGATATAGGAATGGCCTAGTAGTGGTAGGGTATTTTGCGCTAGGTTATAGTGTCTTATATTTTTGCAGCAGATGGTTGACCCTAAGGCAATTTTTGTTGACAGTATTGTGCAGGTTTGTGCAGGGGCTCCATAGATGTGGGCACACTGCTGAACCACGTAAATTGTTGTGTTCTTGTTTTCTTCTGTTCTTTTGGATTTTTCATGTGTGTGCATTACTTTAGGGCGTATTTCACAACAAAATGCGAACAAATTATTTTTTTCCAGTTATTTTCAAGATAAGAATAGGTGATGGATGTAGGAATAGCCATACATTGAGCTATATGCTTTCTATTTCTCCTCAATTCATTCTGCAATAAAGTCAAAGAATACTCTTTCTAATAAAATATTTATTGATGCTGTTCTTTTCGTATATATATATATATATTTTCTTCTTCCATTTCATTATATTCTTTACCTTCTGTTCAGAAACCTGGTGGCATAATTGCTCTTCTGGATGAAGCTTGGTAAGCTGGCAAAACTGTTGTACATGTTCCATTCTCTTTTTGACCATTCTGGTGGTGATGTAGTTGAATGTTTTGTTTTGTAGTATGTTTCCTAGATCAACACATGAAACATTTGCCCAGAAGCTGTACCAGACATTTAAAAACCATAAACGCTTCGCTAAGCCAAAGTTAGCACGCACCGACTTCACCATTTGTCACTATGCCGGTGATGTAAGTATGTTTATTTATCATATTCATAATCTGCCGTGAAGGTGAGAAATAATAATATTTGCATCTAAATGCATGCACTGAAATTACAATCATCATTCAGGTCACTTATCAAACTGACTTGTTCCTGGACAAAAACAAAGACTATGTTATACTTGAACATCAAGCTCTCTTGAGTGCTTCCAGATGTTCTTTTGTATCGGGTTTGTTTCCGCCATCTGAGGAATCCACCAAAACATCGAAGTTCTCTTCAATAGGTTCACGATTCAAGGTGTAATGGTTTTCTCTCTCCTAGATTAATTTATCTGTCTCCTTGTGTAATCTCTTGCTGAAATCTGCTTTTCTATTATATGCAGCAACAATTGCAAGCGTTGCTTGAAACACTGAATGCTACTGAGCCACATTACATTCGCTGTGTAAAGCCCAATAATCTTCTTAAGCCAGCGATATTTGAGAATGGCAATGTTTTACAACAACTGCGGTGTGGAGTAAGAATTTTAATAAACTAATTGCTGCTTCTTTGGTCTTGTGGTTGAAGCGGCCTTAATTTACTTTCCAACTATGTATGATTTCAGGGAGTCATGGAGGCAATTAGGATAAGTTGTGCTGGATATCCTACGAGAAAGCCATTTTTGGAATTTGTGGATCGATTTGGCATACTTGTACCTGAAATTTTGGATGGGAGGTACTTTGGGTTGTCCTTGTTGGATGTTGTGTTTCTGCTAAACCATTAAAAGTTTGTTGACTTCTTGTTTATTGTAACATTTTATTATAGTTTGGATGAGGTGTTGACTTCTTGCTCACTATAAAATTTTATTATAGTTCGGATGAGGTTACTGCCTGCAAGAGGCTTCTGGAGAAGGTGGGACTTGAAGGCTATCAGGTAATTATGATTAATTGGATCTCTCTTAGGATAGAATCTTGTATGTACTATGTTTACTTTACTAAGTTACACATTTTCTCTCAATTTATAATGGAAATGAAGAATTGGAAAGCATCATAAGTACTTCTTTATTAACACATAATGGTTATTAATTTCACAAGAATGTCGTGACAATCTTACTGATACTCTTCATTACCATTAGGGTGAGTAGTGGCCATCTTGTTGGGCAGCTTCAGTGTGAGCTTGTAGAACTTTTGTCATTCATCTATGAGCAGTACGGCAATTTCTTTTTCTATTATATACTAACTTCATTTTATCATCCTGAAACACACTCAAGAAGCAAAAACAAAAAATAAAGAAGGGAAAAAATCTCTTGGTGTGCAATTGATTAGGTTGTTTTGGTCTCTTTGACAATGAAAAACACTGAAGATTATCTTTGATGATGGCTCTGCACTCAATGGGAGCATTACAAATCTAGTTTGCATGGTAGCCTCAAACATGAGAGTGCACAAAGCACTGCTGAGGCCACTGTATTTGCACTTTTTATGTAGTTTGTTATTTCTTACTACAGGGTTTTATTTTAAGGATTATTATGTAAAAGATACCAGTGCTTTTTGTTAAGTGGTGTTTCCTCTATTGGAGGTCTTGTTCCTTTGTGCACAAATGGTTCTCTTTAATTTGGGGAGTAGGTGGCACTGTTACATATACAAGCGAAGTGCTTATTTATATGCATCCTGAGCTATGAAGCAATTAAATTGTGGTCTTTGGGTTCTCTTACTTAATTATGATGGTGACATGCCCATCTGCAGCACACATTTTATTTTTATGCGTGTTTTTTTTTTAGTATCAGGGTGCAAGTCACTACCTGTTAAAAGCTAGCCCTTCATATTTTTAGTTTTTTCTCTTTGTTTTTGTTTGTGATGAAGTAGGACATTGTTGGTTGAATGGATGAAATACTCTTTAATCGATAAAAGAGTAATTTCTTGGATTAAAAAACAGTATACTTGAAGTTCTCATAAAACTAGAAATTCCTTTAGTTGCCTGATAATAAAAATCTCCATCCCCCGTGTTACTGTTACCGCCTCCACACTGCTACTGATGCTCAACTTCCTGCGAGTTCCCTTTCCCGCCACACTGCCCAGAACTCTGTGATCTCCAGTGAAGCATCTTTTCCTGTGCTTTCTGGTCTGAGTAAACTGCAATTGCGTGCCTATTTCTAGTAGAATTCTTGATCGCAGATGAAGTTGGAGTAAAGTTATGATGGTTTCCCACTTCGAGTGTGGTTTCCTTTCTGCAAACCACGAGGGCTGCTCCCAAGGGTTGTGCAAGTGGACATGGGTGGGCTGCAATACTTTCTGGTGATAGGAGTTGTTAGGGTTGGTTCTGGAATCTTTGACTTATTACAAGAGCGCTGTGGTGCCTGTCATGTCCTTCCCTGGTTTGTTGCTCCAGGGTTGGGGGGAGGCTGAAGGGCTCCTCCAGGTTGGAGTTCTGGATTATAAAATAAAAATATGGATTCGTAACTCGTTCCAGATTCTCAAATCATGTGTTATATAAAATCTGGGAGAAGGGTAATCCCATATTTCCTGTTTTAGTTTATTGTTTGTACACTTGATGGAATGAGAGAGGAGATTATGATTACTACCCTTGGTGTCTGCATCCAAATGCCGCATGCTGTTTTGAGTATGTAACAACTTCTGCCATGCAAATGCTGTCTAAAAATCCCTTTTTACATGTTCAGACTGTGAAGTGTGATTTCTACTCTTTAGTGATCAGTAATTTTATTTGTACTTTCTTGGGGATTTTGTAACATTTTTTATTATTACAATTAGGAAGTTATGTACATGTCTCTGGTAAATTTCTGTATTTTAAAAATGTCCATATGATAATTTCTGCTATTCTAGTGTCCCCATCTCCTTCTTTTCCTCCTCTTGGATTTGAAAACATGAGGGTATATACACATAATATTTTAAAATCTTTTGTTTGTTTAGTTTCCTTTTCCATGTTTGTCTATGTTGTATTTGTACATGATTTCTTTTTGTTCTCAAAAAAGCTGATACATGTTTCCACATTAGGATCTGAAACACTTGTTACTGCAATAGGAATTGAAATGTGTTGCTATGTATGTATGTATGTCATATGTGGGTATATTTCACATGTTTAGCTTTTTCAAAAATGAAAATTTGCAAAACAAAACATTTCGAAATGAGACCTTGCTTGTGGCCATGTCATGGTTTTGTTCAGAATGTAGATTTATAATCAATGAAATAGAATGTAATTGCTGTCATGAAATCCTGTGCTTGCACATGTAAATTCCACTATCCTCTCATCTGCTGTACCCTGCGCTGTTTCCTCTGAGGGGGTTTTTGGTAATCATTTCTGACTGGTCCAGTGTGCTTCTACAGATTGGAAAAACAAAGGTATTTCTTAGGGCTGGTCAGATGGCTGAACTGGATGCACGAAGGAGTGAGGTCTTAGGAAGATCCGCAAGCATCATCCAGAGGAAAATCCGTTCTCATTTGTCTCGTAGAAGCTTTATCTTGCTGCGCCAGTCTGCACTGCAGATTCAGGCAGTGTGCAGAGGTTGTTTCATTTTTGTTATAAACATATGCTTTTGCGTCTCAACCTGTATATTTACCTTGGCAGTCTAGAAAGTCCTATAAAATTGCATCTTAGTCTTTGTCCCTGTTGGTTGCAGGACAACTTGCTCGGAATATTTATGAGAATATGAGGAGAGAAGTGTCCTGCCTGAGGATCCAGAGAGTTTTTCGCATGCATTTTGCTACGAAAGCCTACAAGGAATTGTGTTCTTCCACTGTTTGTATTCAAACAGGCATGCGTGGGATGGCTGCTCGTAATGAGCTTCGTTATAGAAGGCATACGAAAGCAGCAATTATTATTCAGGTAGAGTCTGTGTTTCAAAGAAGCAGTTATCAAAAGAAAAATATGTCTTTTTCTTTTAAAAAATTGTATGAATGGTTTTCAGAAAGATTTTAAATTCTTTTTTGGTTATTTCCATTACCATATAAAACTTCTTTTAGGAGTGGTAATAGTTTATTTGAACTGTGCTATTCTTGCAAGGCACTGTTTGCACATCCCCTTTCAAAGTTCGGCTACTCTGGAATTTCATTAATATCTTATTTTGTTTTACTTTTCTTTTCTGGATTTTGGAATAACTTTAGTTTTTGATCCAGAGTCAATGGCGCAAATACTTGTCCCGCTTGCGCTTCATGAAGATAAAGAAAGCAGCAATTACCACGCAATGTGCATGGAGAGGACGTGTTGCTCGTAAAGAACTGCGGAAGCTTAAGACGGTGATATTTCTGTTTATTGCTTTTCCTTGTTATGTCTTCTTTCTCATTTTCTTGAGATTTTATTTACAAGAGTTTTTGGAGAACAATGCATGTTATAGTTTATTCTTGTAATGTTTCTTGGGGCCTGGAAAGAAGCTACTGCACTTAAAATTTATGTGAATAGTTTCTATAATTGCTTACAGATCTTTATCTTATAGATCTTTTAATTCTAAGGACTCATTTTTGCCTCTCATTTTTTTCCTGAAAAGTGAATTTTTTGTTTGCTTGGGTTACCCAAAAATTGAACTAGGTGTGGTTACTTTTGTAATAACAAACATATGAAGCTTTCGTTGAGATTTAGAAGCATGAAAATAAAACTGGGATTTGCCTGCAAAATTATTTGTGTTTGACCGCTACTCTTGTTCCTTAACATTCTTGGGCGTGAAGTTGTAAAGTTTGTCCCTTCTTGCTTTCAATATATTTAAATTTACAGATTCTTCTATTGGCCTTATTTACAGGCTGCAAAGGAAACTGGTGCTCTCCAAGCTGCCAAGAATAAACTGGAAAAACAAGTGGAAGAACTGACATGGAGATTACAGTTGGAAAAACGCATGAGGGTTTGTATAGTACATTTTATATATTTTCTTACTTTGCTTCATCTGTGTGTGTCTATACTATTTTTATTGATTTGAATAACTGATGCTTGTTTTTTCCTTGTCCTTATTTTATCCATTATTTCTAGGCTGACATGGAAGAAGCTAAAACACAAGAAAATACGAAACTACAATCTGCTCTACAAGAGATGCAAGTTCAATTCAAAGAAACTAAATTAATGCTCATGAAGGAACGTGAGACTGCCAAAAGGGCAGCAGAGCAAGCTCCTATCATACAGGAGGTCCCAGTTGTTGATCATTCAATTGTGGATAAGATTACGGCTGAAAATGAAAAACTCAAGGTAAGATGTCAGCCCTCGTGCAAGTTTTGTGCTTTCCTTTTTTGAGTTAACATAATATATGCTTTTCTATTGCTGATATATGCTTTCCTGTTATTTATTGCAGTCCTTGGTCAATTCACTGGAAAAAAAAATTGATGAAACAGAGAAAAAATATGAAGAGACGAACAAACTTAGTGAAGAAAGGTTGAAGCAGGCTCTAGAGGCAGAGACAAAGATCGTTCAGTTGAAGACTGCTATGCAAAGGTGGTTGTTGTTATTACACTACTTTCTTGATCTTGGGCTGTTCTACTTTCTTATTGGTCAACTTCAGTCAGCCATGTCTTTTCTTCATCTTTTCTTTTATTTATTTTGTGGTGATTAACAGGCTTGAAGAAAAAATTTCTGGAATGCAATCTGAGAATCAGGTTCTTCGGCAACAAGCATTGCTAAAGCCTCCAGTAACACGAATGTCAGAACATGTTTCATCCCTGACAACTCAGGTACGCATTTTCTGCTGAAATTATGTAGAATCTCCTTGCCCCATCATCCTCCCGTCTCTCTCTTTCATGTTTCTTGCGTAAATGTTTATATGTTTTGACTTTGCAGAGTTTGGAAAATGGTTATCATATGAGTGAAGATAACAGTACCAACGTAATTGACTCTAATCATCTACACTTGTTTATCTGCATAAATGTTATTGGATTCTTCTTTTCAATGGTTGTGAAAAAGAGTTATTTATGCAGGAACCGCAGAGTGCAACACCTGTTAAAAAGATTAGCACAGAACCTGACAGTGTGTCAAGGATATCCTACATTGAACGCCAGCATGTATATGCTTAGATGAATTGTGATCTGTTTTAAGTTGTCATGCTTTCCTCAATATGTGATGTAGGTTGGCTTCTTTTAACATTTTAGTTTCATCCTGCTGCAGGAAAATTTTGATGCTCTTATTAATTGTGTGGTAAAAGACACTGGGTTCAGTCAAGGGAAGCCTATTGCAGCTTTCACCATTTACAAATGTCTTCTCCACTGGAAATCTTTTGAAGCTGAAAGGACTAGTGTGTTTGATCGTCTGATTCAAATGATTGGTTCTGCAATTGAGGTTAAGTGAATTCCATTACTTAAAGTTGTTTTTTGTTTTTTTGCTTATTTTTTCCATGTGAAAATCACAACATAGGCATGACTGATGAACATTGACCGAAAATCTAAAATGTAATGTAAGCATATACAGAATCCGTCCTGTAGTGACTGATTGAGTTTTTACTTCCACATGTGTATATGCAATGACTAGCATGAGATTGTACACAGCTAAAAATCTAAATCGAGAAATGCATGTCTGGAGATTACTGTGATCATAAATCGAGTATTTATCAAGTAAAAACTTGCAACTTCTATAGTTTATAGAATATTGTATGTTAATGAGCTAGATGATGTAGCCAGAGGAAATACAGCAGGGAAGTTAAAAGTTGTAATGATGAAAGCAGCTACAAATCTACGATTAATCTCAATGTGCTTAGTCATTTGTGTAGGATTGGGTTACAATCATTTGCATGCCATTCACCAACTTTATTTAAGAACCCTCCACAACAGCATGCAAGTGTTTTTTTTTTTTTTTTTTTAATAAAAACGTTCACTATTTTTTTTTTTTTTTAAATAACTTCAATTGAATTCATGATTCCAATTGCATCATTAAATATGTCATGTCTGATTATGAGCATTGCCCTTTTTATAGGACTTTAGATTCCCTTTCTCTTTAGAATTGGAAGGAAATTGCTACTCGATCATGTTCTGTTTTTTTCCCCTCTGTGGTACTACTATAATTATAATTCCTTGATTTGTTTGCACTTAATAGCCTCTAAGTAGAGGTTAGGCTCTAAATGGTCCAATATTTGGTGAACCGGTAGTGTTTGTTGAACATCTGAACAAGCTCTGAACTGCCTTTGACCTAACTAGCATATTCCCACATGCTGATTCGGTCAGCACTAAATTTAAACCTCATTTGGACACATTTCTAGAAGCAGTAGGCTTGCAGAAAATAAGGTTTTGGCCGTCTGACTCCTTGCCTACTGTTCTATGGAACTGTTCTAGCTGCCACTCACACTGGTTGATTCTAGACTGATAGAACCTAATCTGCTCCCCAATCTTAACAAGGTGTTTTTCTAGACCTGTTCTGATTTTCCTTAGATCCACTACTCTAGGATCTGAGTCAAAGTTGGTTTTTAAGAAAGACAAGTGACGATACTTCTCGAGCCAGATCTCTCTGATCAGGTTCTCGTAATACTGTATTTGTGAATTTAATTTAGCCCTAAAAAACACCAAATTACGCTCAAAAATCAAACCCTACACTCTCCTCTCCTCTCTTCTCCACGCACAACCCTTCTCTTCTCACGCACAGCCGCACCTTCCCACACACAGCCTCTACCTCCACACACAGCCTCCTCGCACAACCTCTCTGTGATGACCCTTTGTGGTGAGCTAGTTCCTCTTCTTCTTCTTCTTCTTCTTCTTCTTTTTGGCTGTCTCTGTGGTGCCTCAGGTACAGCGCACACAGCCATGTTCATGACCAAAAAAATAAAAGACCAGTGTCCTACGCTGAGACATCACCAATCTTGTTCTGGATTTGGAACTTGAACTATTTAAGCAATAGAATCAATTTTCTGTGGGAATAATAAATTTCATCCTGTTCTACCTGGCTTGTAGCAAAATCCAATCTCAGGAAACCAAGTGCTAGCCCATCTCAGTTTTATGATAATAACAGTAATATTAAAAATGTATTAATTTGTTATGGATAAAAGTACTTCAAAAAAACTTATCCCCAGAACTTCTCATGTTCAATTCAGCCAACACCATAATTAGCCTGGTTCATTACAAAATTTTGAGTAATATAAATAATTCAACAGTTTCTTCTGGAAGAAGAAATTCTATAAATACAAGGTTTTTCTGCAATGGACAAGAGAAATACATACACCAATATTGTGTTGTTCAACTACAAATATGTTTTTTTTTTGCTTGCTAACTAGAAGATGTGCCCCTGTCCACAACAGATTTTTTACGTTATTTTAGATTATGTTACAATTTATAATATCAACAATATTTGTACTATCTATTAGTAGATGATATGGTTTTGTTTATTATTTAAGTGGTGGCTATTTTTATTAAAATTTATTTATTATTGAATAATATTTTTATTTTTACAATCTCTGCAAACAATTTTGCTATTGATATTTAAGAGGGTTAAAATTGGAAAAATACATATATGCAGAGGTTAGTTACCAAGCGACTAAAATAATTCAGCATTCAGATTCAAAGACTGGGTCCAGTTATATTCAGAACCTGGTTCACAGATTCAGAATTTCTTGTAGCATTCACCTCTGAGTGCTAAATCTTGACGAACACCCCCTAACTCATGAGTTGACACGTACTCCTTTATCCCTACTTCAGATGTGAAGAGAGAATCTTTTTTTCGTTTACCCTTCTGCAGAAACTATGCAAAAACTAGGGTAGAAAAGGCCATTACCCAGTGCTTATCATGTGAAGCAGGGTAGTTGTATGATGTGTAAATGTGTAATTGTGTATATAGTTCTATCTTTTAGAATTTTGCATGGAGTTGCTACTTTCATGATAGGAACTTACACGCTTTGCTTTCATGGTTAAGACTTACCATTGCGCTAGATGATGGGCAGCTTGAAGTAGAATGTGAGCTGGATTTTATTTGATTCACGTTCTCAATAGAATGCATTGTTTTGCTGCCCCTTTAGACATGTTCAGGTTTCTCATTGTGTTATATGATTTCAGATTTCTGAATTAGGTGTTTGAAAAAAAAGAAAAAAAGCTCTCTCTTAGTTTTCTTTTCTACTTCCATTCAATTTTCCTGATTATTTCGTTTTATCATTTTAGAGTGGTCCTTGGGCATGGTGAGATCATCAAATTAGTTTCTGTATTTGAAATAATAGGTAGCAGTTTCTTAACCTTTCAAGTAATTTGCTTGGATCTTCCAAACTGTTTTAATTTCTTTTGATAGAAAAGAGTAGTAAAATTGGACTCCACGAGGGTCACCTACATAGTTTTAAATAACGGCCGCGACCGTTACGTAATGGCGTTACGTAACGGTTTTTTGAGTTACCGATACCGTTATACACTGCAAAATCGGTGGGAAGAATCACGGCTGTAGCAGCCGTTACGGATCACAACCTTTTTGTAAAGGCTGCTACGGCTGTTATGTAACCTCTACAGGACTGTTACGCCAAATATTTTTTTTTTTACTATCTCTTCTCACTTTTCCCCTCTTTTTCATAAATCATTCTCATTATACCATGTGGCGAGAGGGGGCAAAGATTATAATGAGGATGACAATGATACAAAATTTACTATTTCTTTAAATACTCACAAGAGATGCATTAATTAACAGTTTGAAAATACTAACTTGTTAGGAAAATATTTTATTTTGATAATATTAGTAATTTAATATTTATGTTCTATACTTTTTAACTTCAACCTTGTTCTTTTCTAGTTATTTAATATTTGTATTATTCGTATGTCTTATGTGTCTAATAGATTAATGGAGTGTATACTGTATTTTGTTTTATTAATTAATTTAGCACACATAAGAATTTATCACAGATAAGAACAATGAGAAATATAAATACGCACATACACGTAAATTTTTCTATCAATGGTGGTTTAAAACAAATGTAAACTTGTTGCCCTTACCAAATAACTTAGTCGAACTAAAAGATCCAAAATATACTAAAATTCTTTCTAAGAAGGGTTAAAAAGCTTAAAACATGCAAATACGCTAATATGCACAAGGTTGTGTGTGCTTGAAAAAAATTCACAGCCATTACACCTGCTTCCCATTATGTAACATCTGCTACTGCCGCTTCCTGTTACATCTGTTACCGTTACGTTACGCTACCCGCTGCCGCGTACCATGGTCACCTAAGAGCAAAAGCAGGAAAATGAAACTAGAAAACTGTGTACAAGTGTGCAAACACAAAAGAAACTTCAACAAAATCTATCAAAGAAGCAAAACTGTTACAAAATGATCTGTTCAATATAAAATAAGAATAGAAAGCCACTTTCCCTCCTGTGGGATTTCAACTCCATCGGAAACCTTAGCACTCATTTCCCTCAAAAGGAGCCATAAGACAGCATGATGGATAGCATACCCCAAATTATTCCCTCTCCTGCTGAAAGTACCTTTCCAGATTTGTGACTTAGTCTCAACTTCATAACCACAACACATTTAATACTCTGGATGTTATAGTCAAGGTTCCGCAGAGTTCTGTCCCAGCTACAGCGAAGAAGAATAATATGGAAACAGCTTCAGGTTGTTTACGCAAAAAGCATTTATTAACTGTACAACTACCTTTTCATCTAGTTATTAATTGTTAAAATTCTTTCCCAAGTAGTCCCCGATTAAAGAAAGGCTATTTTAGAAGAAACTTCGGTTTTCCACACTGTCTTCCTCAAGAAATTAGCTGCCCAATATCTCTCTTTCTTCCTTTAATCCGGGTTAAGAAAGAGTTCATGGAGGATATTCCATTGTCCAGCAGATCTCATTATCACCCCTGTTACTAACTCTACTTTTGTAAGGTTTCTTCAATTAGCCTAAGCAATCGTCCATCTTAGCCTCCCCAAGTTCTTTCTGTAGTTTAAATTCCACTTCACCCAATCACCTCCCTGTTCACAACAGTTGAAGACCAGAACATGTTTACTGGAAGTGATTTAGAGAAGTGCACCACACATCATGCCGCTAATAAACTAGCAGATCATCACCAACTGCAATGTCCCTACAAGAAGAAATTGCCCTATAATTTCCTGCTAAATTTCCATGGACTAGTCATGATCTTCTAGTAAACTCTACGGTCCACACATCATAAATCTCCCTAGCTCCAACCCTTAAACACCCCCCCCCCCCCCAGTGGCAGAAATTATTGTTATTATTTTTTGAATTAAAGAAGTTCTATTCATAAGTTGCATATCCAGATTCCCAATCCTCTCAACTAGTAGGTGAAGTAACAATGCACCATATCACCAAGTGGAATTTATAAGTATCTTCAACGATTACCTACACGAATGCTCTCTGGATACTCAATTCTTCTAAAAACAGAGCAGGGGACGGGAAAGGCATGAAGTGAACTGGAAAATTGGATAGAGTACTATTAAGTTTTAACTAAAGTCCACCTGCCCCCTTTTGAGAGAATCTGCCTTTTCAGCCTACCGTATTTTTCTAAAAAATTTCTTGGTTCCGAAACTCTTATATCCCTGAATTTGGCATGCAAAGGCAGTCCAAGATAAGTGTTTGGAACCGATCCAAGCCCAAAATAGTCACCCAATCTGGGATAATATGACTCTTCCCTATTTTATCCTTCAGCCCAGAAATAGCTTCAAATGCTAACAAGATAGGTTAATGATTGAGCCTCCACAGCATCATAAAAGATAATGGTGTCATCCAAAAAGAGAATGTGAGACACTTTGAAATCCTCCCTTCATATTGCCATCGAAGCCATGCAGCAGATTCTCCCGTTCAGATTTGTTTCAACATTTTAGATCACTAAAATAAATAATAAAGGGTGATGGCGGATCCCTTGCCTTGATCCTCTGCTGGAAGAGAAGAAGGCAGTGGGGGAATGATTCACCAACACTGAAAATTGGAGTCAGGAGATGCATCTCCAAATTCAAATTCTCCGTTTCCAAACAAACACATTGGCTTTCAGTCGCTGGATGACTTATCTCTTTCCTCATGGTATTTTTTAGTCTGTCATCAATGCAGCTGCAAATGCTATGGTTTTAAGGCTTACTTGAGCATTGAACACCAGCATGATGATCCTAAAAAATTTTGAATGTAGGCAAGAGCAATTCCAGTGGCAGAGTGTTTGACAGTTCTGCAATGGTAGTCTTAGTGCCAATTTTAAGTTGTATTAAAATTTACTTAAGATTAATGTATTTAACAGGTCAAAAGGTCGAAGTAGTATATAATTGGGAAAAGCTTATTGGAGATTCTAACTAGTAATGATATAGATCATTTCTAGGTTTATTGACTTTGGGGTTTGGGAGAGCCTAGATTCCTGAAAATATTTATCAATGTTTTGAAGCTGGTAATGATATAGATCATTTCTAGGTTTATTGACTTTGGGTTTTGGGAGAGCCTAGATTCCTGAAAATATTTATCAATGTTTTGAAGTTGGTTATTATTATTACTTTGTATGTAATGAACATTAAGCTTTCAGGAACTATCTGGCGTCCAATAGTCGTTATTTTTCTTATTTCTTTATTTTGGAAGTTAGAATGACTTTTTCTACTTGTCTGGCTACAAAATGGGCAAGCCAGTCTTTTCATTTCCTTTTTTGAGAATAATTTTCTTTTTGGCTCTGTATAGCATTCATTTTTGATCACTTGCTGATTTTCTTTTTGGATTTGTTTTATGCTTCATTCATTTTTAATCACTTGCTCAAAAACTAATATCAATAATGCACTTCATTTTAATAGAAACACTGTAGAATTAAAATCATATTGTCCTAGGATATTTGTGTTAGCTTCTTGAGAGCACTTGGTTTGATATTCCCCATCCTTGAGCTTTATATTGCTGAGAACCTTATTTTTTATGCATCCTCCTTGAGGCTGCTATGCCAAGGCACTAGCAATGCTTTCAAAAGCTTGATGGGGCAATGAACCAGTGCCCTGTCTGATCTGCAGTGTCAGCCAGTCTAACTGCTCCGACTTGGCTAATCTAAGTACTGATGTCAGCATGATATCGTATTAGGTTTTTAATTACAAAATTTTAAAAATAAATTTAAAGTATGATACATCCAGAATATTAGTATTAATAAATCGTTGACACTCATAGCTAATTGTTCTACCCTTCCTACATAAATATTGATACAAACTAAAAACCAAAACATATCGTGTTACTTCACTACTATTGCAAGAAAGACAAAAAGAAAAAATTAGGGAGTTTCTTAACATTTTTTTTTTATCAAGAATGCATTGCACATAGAAGGAAAATTAGGTGATCATAAAGTAAAAAAGAATTGAAAAATCAGGAAATGAGGCATGTGAAGAAGAGAGAGGAGAGGGTGTGCCATACACATATAGATCCTTTTGACTGGATGTTGTTCTGTATAAATAGCATGTTCTAATTTGATGTTAATAGAAGGGAGTTGCACACATGAAGAAGATCAAAAACTAGTTCAATATCTCTGAGGGCTTGGCCCTGGATGTTAGAGCTCTTCCTAAGCCGATCTGTCTCTCTCTTTCTCTCTCTCTTGTGTTGTGAGATGGGTTTGGGAAATGGTTTTTAACTTTTAGCAGGGTTCAGTTTGATTTATGGTTTTAGTCATTCACTTTACCATTTTTTAATCTAATAAAAGAATTGATGTGACCTGCACATGATAAGAAGCTGGTTCTTGGTTCAACAGGTCTTGTTGTCTGATTTTAAAAGCAATGGGTATTATAAGCATGGATTTTTCTTCTTCCTCGTGAACTTGTCCAGATATTTTCAAAGCAAAATCCATTAGTTATTTTTTGCGTCCTTGTTTCTTTTTTTGTTCATCTTTTTAGTATATTATTATCTCTTTATTTTCATAATAGTTCTATTTTCACTTCCTAATGAGTAGGAATATGTCAAAAGAAGAAAAAAAATTCCCAAATTCTCGCTCTTTTTCGTACTACAGTTGCTGTGCTATTGTTCTTATTTATAATGTTTGTAAAATATGGTAACTGTTAAAGCTGTTGGTGTCATTTTTATTTTTATTAATTAACTAATTTTGTGCATGTGTGCTCACACATGCGCATGTTATTACGCACTGGTTTCATTATGCTTTTTATTATTGAGTCCTAGAAACATATGTATCTGCGTATGTTCATCTCATGTGTGTATTTGTATGATTTCCAGTGAAAGTTGTATCATTCAATTTGTTTTTTATTGTAGGTGTAGTTCCCTGGATACATTTTTTTAGTTAACTCATCTCCAAATTTTTATTTGTTCAGAATTTTTTAGGATTTCAATTTTATACTTCTAGTTTTTAAAATTGCAATATAGGTATTATCAAAATTTATATATAAATCCTTTTCAATTGCAGAATCAAGATAATAGTGATCATATGTCCTATTGGTTATCAAATACATCTACTTTGTTGTTTTTGCTGCAACGAAGTCTAAAACCTGCTGGTGTGACCGGTGCACCTCCACGTCGAAAACCAACTCCTCCAACATCCCTGTTTGGGAGAATGACCATGGTTTGGAATTTTCCATCAATCCTTTTTCATTAAGAAGAAATTTTTAGTTTCAGTTTCTTAGTGGTGATTCTAACTTGTAGTATCTAAATTTTCATAATTACTTTGCATTATGTGATGTGTTGTGGTATCACCAATCTTAGGGGTTCCGGTCATCCCCTTCTTCTGCACACCTTGCTGCCGCGGCACTTGAGATAGTGCATCAAGTTGAGGCCAAATATCCAGCTTTGCTCTTCAAGCAGCAGCTTACTGCATATGTGGAGAAAATTTACGGAATTATTCGAGACAATTTGAAGAAGGAGTTGGCACCCTTGCTTTCTTTATGTATCCAGGTTTGTGGTACTTCAGTTTGTATTTTGTCATTAGTTTATAATCCACTAGTCTATTTCATAAAATTTATGTAGTTTGTGAAGATGGAAAATTCCTTATATTAACTATTTGATATAGAAATTTTCTTCTGATTATGTTTAAATCAAGAATACTTATCAAAGATGGCTATATATGAAGGTTTGGCTCATTGAAATTCCAAAATTGTAAGAAAATATATTTCTTGGCCCCGTTGAACAAGTAGATTATCCTCCAAGGGCGTCATAGATTGCAGTTGGAAAAAGAAGATCCACATTGGTTTCATTGTTTAGGAAGACACGACTCAGATCCTTTTTGGTTTCTGCAGATGTTGGAATAAATTAGCACTATAAAGGTTTACGTTGTGGTATGCATTGTTGAATGTAAAAAGTGTTGTAATTTTCAGTAGAGTTGTGGAACAGTTGGAAGTTTATGGTATCTTGTTTAGAAGGACATGTTGTAGCTATTTTAGTGTGGAAACTGTCATAGCTTGGTAAACATTGTTGGCCCACAACCTGACAGCTTAAGCCTCTAGGTAAAGTGGTCAATGGCTAAAGAGTTGAGCATAGCTAAAAACAGTTGAAGTGGAAAGAAGTAACAAGCTGGAGGTTCTAGTTAGTTGATGTGTATGGGTGCTGTTCTCTACTCCTTATGTGAAGGCCTGTTTTTTAACTGTTCCTGTTTAATGTCGAGGGAAAGACATGTGACAATGGGAATTCTTTTGAAGAAGACTATGGGATAACATCATACGAAGCTTAGCATATGGTGGAGAGACATTTTCTCTAGTTTAATTTTCTAGACAATGTGTGCCAATTGGGCATGTGGTGGATAATGACAGTAAGGCAATGACAAGAATGCCAATAAATTAGATGTGGAGCACTATATATTGTGGATTCTTCCACTTTATATTAAAAAAAAAGGAGTTCTTAACACGTTTCTCTTCTTAGTGGAAAGATGTGTGATAGTGTGGATGCTTTCGAAAGAGACTGTGGTTTCCCATCATCCAAAGCTTGGCATATCATGGGAAGGCATTTTCTCTAGGATTCATTTTATAGAAATTGTGTGTTAACTGTGTGAGTCAGTATGAAAGTGACAGGAATGCAAGTAAATTAGATTTGGAGTAATATATCTTGTGGATTTATCAACTTTATACTAATTAACAAAATTCGTCACCTTAATGAGTTTCAAGCAGGACTAAAAATGTGATTTGAAGAAAAAGTAAATTTTGCTCCTAAAATATTCCAATTGTGTGCACACGGTCTTGAAGGCCTCTTCATAATTTGCTGAAGGCTCTTCATTTCTCAATCTTCTCGAATTGCATCATGAGAGAATTGGCAGTTTGTGTATGCATATATGCTTAATGCGTACCTACTCTAATTAACTATTGTACCATGAGTTGTATGTTGAATTTCTTTTAGTATACGTGCTTTGTTTTCCAAAATTACTTATCAAAAGTAAAATAGAAATAAAAGGCACCAAGGTATTTTAGGAATAGAATTTGAATCCCACTATGTCACCATGTCATGTGGTATTAGTTTTGGAAGGCTTCTATGTGCTTATAGGGTTTTCTAAAGTGTACAAATAAAATTTTTTAAAAACCTTGCTCTCTCTCTCTCTCTCTCTCTCTCACACACACACACACATAAACTTTTGCATCCTACCTCCTCCTCCAGTTGTCTCTTGTCTCTCTTTACCCGTATCTTATTCTTCTCTATTAATTATGAGGCGTGGAAGACTGCTCTGTGTGCTCCCTCTCATGTCATATTTCATCTCTCGTCTCTGCTCCTCTCTAGTTCTCTTTCTTTCCCTTATGATTCAGAGTTAGATGAGGTTTTTGATTCTAAATTTTTTACATTTTACTATCTTTATCCTTCTCAGAATATAAGAAAATATTTTCCATTGAATTTATTTCTCTTTATTTTTCTTATTTGTTAGTCCTTAGAAAGGGGATATTGATTGCTAATCTGAAAGCACATTATTCTTGATTCTGTTATTTGGGCTTTCTACCTTTGGATGTCAATTTTAGTTAAAATCTTAAGCTGACTGGTTTCCTTTAAAAGACGTGCCTTGTAGAGTATATATATTGCAATATCATATTCTACTTCTGTGTTTATAGTTATGGGCTGTTGACCGGAATTTCAGCATGTTGTCTGTTGCCAGCTAGGCATCTAGGTCCCTCTGGTGTTCCTAGACTTGATGATGCAGCATGCGAGCAAGAGCTATTTTATTTTACTAATTTTAATTTATTTTACTTAAGGGTAGTTTTATTATGATTATGTCTTCAAAAGTCTGGGCTGTTATATTGGAAGTAGATTCTGGGGTATTATTATTTAGGAAACTAGTATTTTAGTTAATTTAGGTTTCTTAAATTATTTTTCTTAGAATTGGGTGTTAAAAGTGGTCGGAACATTGGTCCTGCATCAAAGTGACATGAGACCAGACTCTAATCGTACACAGTGGTCAGTTTTTTTTTACCAGGTTTGTAATGTTGACTCAAATCATCACCATTCAGTGTTTCTCGGAATTTCCATTTAAACATGTAATGTTCTTGATTTAACTTAAATCATCTTGTGCTGCCGCTGCCTCAACGGCCTTTGCCTCCCGCATTCCACTCCATTGTTCTCTCACATCAGCAGGAATCACCAAAAATTAATGCAGCCCAAATCAAATCTGAATCACTCTTTGACTTTCGGATCAGTTGGAACATTTGAGTTGAGCAAAAGTTCTTCATTATTGCGAGGTTCACCGGAGCTCCTCTGTCACTATCTGCGCCATTGCAGACCAAATTCCCTGACTAGTTGCCAACAGCCAGCCTTAAGCTTTAACATTTTCTGGTGTCATCTGCAGTACCCAGAAAACTTGTTGGGTGTTCTTTTGTCACTGAATTGAAACCTCCGAGGAGCGCACTCAATGTTCACTGAATTGAATCCCTTCGTCATCTGAACGTGTTGAATTCTTCCACAGTTTTGTTGACATTGACTCTCAATGCTGGTGGTTCTCATAGATCGGCTATCACCATGTTCTAAAACCCATGTCATTGCCAATAGTTCCCTTTCCTTGACTTTAGTGCCTCCAGCAGGTCAGTTGTTACTGCAGAGGGATGCTGTCATCAAAAAAGCAAAAAACAATGACCCTCTTCTGATGTCGTTAAGGCAGCTTCAAACACAGCCCTGCCCTCTTGGTTCTCATTATAGAAGAGGGAACTGTTAAAAGGCCTGGCCCATCTGGTTTAATCAAGTCAGCCAAAATGGGTCAATCAAACAGGACTCAACCCTTCACCCAGACTGGACTGAATCAAATTGGTTCACTCAGACTGCTGAAATGGTCTGAGAACAAAAAAGGGAAAAGTGGTGATAAACTTAACCTTAGAAATGTTGGATTCTAGGATGGACTAACTTTATTCTATGTTCGATACTTCGTATTGTTCTTTGATCCTAATCATTGTGAATTAGAAGAGATGCCCTTCTTTCAGCCCAATAAAGAAGAGGTAATCTGTAAGAGGTAGTTGAGGAAGCTACCATTGAGATTGAAAAATCATTGCAAGAAATAGTAAATTCCTCAAAATTAGAGCCCAAGCTCCAACCTGTTGAGTTTGTCATTCCATCTGTCAGTTATACATTAAATGACTTTCTCATCATGCATTCCAATTGCATACATTCAATGACTTTCTCATCATGCATTCTCATTGCATTTGAAGCCAACGTATAAAATTGGTCTCTTTCAAGCTTGTTCATAATTTAGGTTCTTCATCCTTTGGATTTTTAAAATTTGAGGTTTAATCAGGTGAGAATGATGCAACATCCATAGAATGGCTAATTCTAATAGAAGAAATAATGGTATTGAGAGCCTTGTGGTTGATGGTGCCTTGTCTTCCGATCAAGGTATGATTGCTGATTACATCACTCAATTTTTCATGAAATTATACCCTGAGCAACAAGTTAGTCAATCATTCCCAGAAGTCTTAGTATTTCCAAGAATATCCGGTGATAATGCAGATTGGCTAGATAGACCATTTGAGGAGGCGGAAATTTTTGATGTCATACAAAATTTTAATGGTGATAAATCGCCTGGACCAGATGGATTTACAATGGCTTTCTTCCAAGCTTGCTGGGGGATTCTCAAACCTAATCTTATGGCTGTGTTCCATCATTTTTTTGCTAAAGGCCAGTTTGAGAAAAGCCTGAATGCTACATTCATCACTCTCACTACTAAAAAAAGTGAAGCAATTGAAGTAAAGGATTTTCGCCCTATTAGTATTGTTGGGGGGGGGGGGGGGGTTTATAAGATCATTGCTAAGGTCTTAGCCACCAGACTTTGCACGGTTATGGAAGATTTAATTTCAACTTCACAGAATGCTTTTGTGAGGAACAGGCAGATTCTTGACCCTGTACTTATTGCTAATGAATGCCTTGATAGTAGATTGAAAACTGGGGTGCCAGGGCTACTTTGCAAATTAGATGTTGAGAAGGCTTTTGATCATGTATATTGGGGTTTTCTGCTGCAGTTACTAGAACGGGGTGGGTTCTCTGCCAAATGGAGGCGGTGGATTTTCTTTGGTATATCTACAGTTCGTTTCTCCATTCTGATAAATGGCACTCCTTGTGCGTTTTTTGAGAGCTCTAGGGGGTTGAGACAAGGTGACCCATTGTCTCCTTTGTTGTTTGTCTTGGTTATGGAAGCCCTGGGGAGAATGTTGGATAAAGCTGTCCATGATGGTCACATGTCCGACTGTGGGGCATATAGTGGGAAGAGCTTTGGTGGTGTCTCATCTTCTCTTTGTGGACGATACTCTAATTTTTTGTGACGCTGATCTGGATCAGATTTTGTTTCTCCGTGTGATACTTATGTGGTTTGAGGTGGTCTCTGGTTTAAAGATAAATTTGGGCAAGTCAGAGTTGGTTCTTGTTGGTATGGCGTTTAATTTTGACTTATTCTTGCACGTCGTTGGCTGTAAACAAGGTAATCTTCCTATGAAATATTTGGGTCTTCCTTTGGGAGCCAAATTCAAGGATAAAGACAATATGGAACCCAATTTTGGAGAAGATAGAACGAAGGTTAGCAGGGTGGAAACGTTTCTACTTATCTAAGGGAGGTAGAGTCACGTTAATTAAAAGCACTCTATCTAATTTACCCCCTTACTTTCTATCTTTATTTCCTATTCCTGCTGCTGTGGCTAACTGTATTGAGAAACCTCAAAGGAATTTTTTCTTGGGAAGTGGTTATGGAGATTTGGGATGGAGAAGGCTGCTTTTTGGAGGCAAGTGGTAGAGGTGAAATACGGCTGTGAATGGGATGGTTGGCGTACTAGGCCTGTTAATGGTCCGCATGGTGTTGGCTTGTGGAAAAATATTAGTCAGGGATGGCCTTCTTTTTCTTGCCACGTTCTATATGATATTGGAAATGGATCTAAGGTGAAATTTTGGCAAGACCATTGGTGTGGTGAGACGTCTCTTGCAGTCAGCTATCCTGATTTGTATAGATTTTGCCGAGATAAAGAAGCTAGCGTGGCCAAGCTTATGAAGTTTGATAATGGAGTCTTGTTTTGGGATGTAAGTTTCTTTAGGGGTATGCATCTTCGGGAATTAGAGGCCTTGACTGGTTTTATGGATACCATATATGGTGCATCAGTGAAGGGGTTCGGTGAGGATAAGATGTGCTGGAAATCTGATAGAGAGAAGGGCTTCTTGGTTAAAGGTTATTATGGTATTTTAATGGGCTCCAAAGATTGTGGCTTTCCTTGGAAAAACATTTGGAAACAGAAAATTCCATCTGGAGTAGCTTTTTTCGTTTGGACTGCTGCTTTATGGAAATGCTTAACGATTGACAATTTACGAAAAAGAAAGGTTTGGATATTGGATTGGTGCTACATGTGCAAGTGTAATAATGAGACGGTTGATCATCTTTTTATTCATTGTCCGGTTGCAATGGACTTGTGGGTTGTGGTGTTGGGTTTGTTTGGAGTGAGCTGGGTTATGCCGCAATCTGTAGTGGGAATTCTAGCATGTTGGCAAGGCAGATTTGTTCATTATCGAAATGGGTTTATTTGGTTGATAGTTCCTCATTGTTTATTGTGGTGTCTTTGGAGGGAGAGAAATAGTAGGTGTTTTGAAGATAAGGAAACATCCATTTCGGACCTGAAGCTATTTTTCTTTACAACTTTGATGGATTGGTTGGCTGCTTTGCGAAACCAATCATTTTCTTCTGTTTTTGATTTACTAGATTCTTGTAATTTCTGTTTTTGATTTGTTTACCCCATGTACGCTCCTTGTGTACTTGGTGTTTATTTTTGATATCAATAAACTTATTACTTATAAAAAAAAAAAAAATCTAAATCTGAAATAAATTGAAGATTCACTGAAGAAAATACAGACTTAGTGTTAAGAGGTGGAGAAGAGAGGAGAAAAGAAGAAAGGAAGAGCAGCCAGTTGGTCTAGGTCTACCCTATTATGTATTAAAAATAAAAAGGCATGGACAAAAATACTGCCCCTCTTATACTGCCTAATTACTAAAATAACACATTCTCTTCTAGCACTACCCTTCAAGCTGCAGGTTTATAATTACCTCCTAACTCATCTTCCACAACCATTAGACATAAAGCCTTTTGTGTAAACATTGCCCAACTATCCATAGATTTCGAAAATGTAGTTCTTACAAACTTCTTCAACACAGCATCCCTTACACAATGCTAGTAAACTTCAATGCTTTTGTCCTCTCACGAAACACTGGGTTGCTGGCACCTCCTTGATTTGAATTTTTTCTTGAAGCCATGCTTGACATCTATAATTCAACTCTAATTACTGCCAGTGATGATGATATCAGCATAAACTACTAGGGGTAGCACAACCATTATCTTTTTTAGACAAAGCGAATGATTATAGTTGCACTTAATAAAACCAAATGTAGAGACCACCACACTAAATTTGTCAAACTAGGCCTGAGGAGGCTGCTTATGATCACAAATTGTTAAGGGCGTGGTGCTAGTGATGTCTGTGCCTGCTTTTCCTTGTCCACAAACTCATAATTGTTTCTCCAAGTCAGTAACTGGTGGAATTGGAAGAGGAGTGGGAGTTTTTCTATAGATGGATAAGGATAGGAGCAGGTGGATCGACACATATGATGGGGGATAGAAATTGTTGATGAACTCTATATATATTCATCCAAGGAGGACCCAACACTAGATAAATATTGTGTCATAAACAAAGGTAACATCTGCAAAAACATTATTTGAGATACAGGACACTCAAAATGAAAAGTACGGTTGAACTTGGGAAAAGCTGGTTGCAATTCTTGAAGTGATGGATGACACAAACGCCCATACTGCTGATCTAGAGAGAGTGGAAGTTGAAGTTGTTGTATGACAAGAACTAGATCTACCACCACCACCACCACCACTGTCACCAACATTGAAATAGATGTGCCATCTTGGTTGTACTTTAATGGGCCATAGTAACACTAGATATATAAGACCAAGCTTGGAGTTATTTGAACCACATGGTCTTTATTGGTGTTGTCTTTTTAGGATATGGTAAATGATATACCCAACTCCCCAATGGAGTGGTTGGGTGCACTTGAAGTGTCAAGTAGAATCACCCTGGGCAAGAGACTTATTGGCTGAAGTTGGTTTCCCGTGGAGATCCCAACGCCAATCAATATTATGACCCCAATGGAGTGGTTTGGTGCACTTGAAGTGTCAAGTAGAATCACTTTGGGCAAGAGACATATTGGCCGAAATCGGTTTGCCATGGATATCCCAACACCAATCAATAGTGTGATTGTTTTTGCCACGATGAGTGCAGATGCAAAAATTGCACAATAAACTCCTTGCCCTAGTACACTACCTCTGCCACGTCTGCCATCCAAATCTCATCCTCATCCTCTAATACTTCCTTTACCATGGTTAGTGGCATAGCTAACCATGGCTGAACTATCACAAGAAGAAGCTTGAGAAAAAAGAGTCATTTTTGGTGATTCGTTGGATACTTGGATTCTAACATATGCTTCATTCATAGATGGCATAGAATCACCCCAAAAATCTGAACACAAATGGGTTGAAGTTCAAGACTCAACTTGGATAGAAACTTGGCAGCCAAGAACTCTCCCTGTTGTCTCTTTAGTTAAGCTATGATACGTTCTTGGTCAAAAACACTAGTTTGATTTTTATTTTGTAAAAAGCTTTTACAAAGATCATCCCATATGGCCTTGGCTGTTCTGTGAAATATCATGTTCATATCAATTCATGGTCTCATGCTATTCCACAACCACATGATAATATGTCAATTTTATTTCATTCAATCTTCGTAATCCTTGGAGTTTGGAGGCCAAGGAGAATGCGGCAGATAACTTGGACTTCCCTTTTAATGTATACATGCATTGAAGCTCTCTCTGACGTGGCTATTAAATCACCCCCAATACACTACACAGCACACAACAGTGTCAGGAGTGAACAGTCCTGCAACAGTGCAGAATCAGGCAGCACACACTAGCACTGTACAACATTCCAGAATTTCAAAGGTCAGAACTTCTAGTGGCAGATTCAACCACTGAACCGAAGTTACAGTATCTTAGGAGGAATAATAGACATAAGTAGTGTCTCACTCATCCTGTCAAAGTTGGCTTTCGCTAGACCGAACAGTCAACGGAGTAGACCACACAGAGCAAAGCAGACCACAACAAAGCACTGCTGGCATTTAAACAGCATAAACAACCTTGCAACAGCTAGAAGCATATGCAGGCATGAAAACAGCAATAACATCATAAGAGGATCATCAGTTGACTGTTGGTCAGAGGAAACATCAGAACAGCAAATGCAGTCTACCGAAAAGAGTAGGTTGCTGTCTTTACACGTGCAAAGTACCGTGAGCCACACAACACCCACATGTGGCTGAGAGGAAAATGATAAGAAATTGTAGACTTAAGAAAGTGTCTTCTTTAAGAGCAGACTAGAGAGAGAAAGGAGAGGAAGATAAGGGTTGTAACTACTTCAGATTAATCAGGTTCAGCAAAGTGTATTGCTCTGATACCATATTGTAAATCTGAAATGAATTGAAGATGCAATGAAGAAAATATAGCACTAAGGGTTAGAGATCATGAAGAGAAAAGCATAAGAAAGGGAGAGAGCCCAATTGGCAGTTTTCTGGAGCATACGCACAGCTCCAGGTCTGCCCTTTGATATATTAACGATGAAAAGGCACGAAGGACAAAAATACAAAATAACAATATTCTCTTCTACATGTCTTTCTAGTTTTTATTGTGTTTTCATTTTTTTTTTCATTTACATATTTTTATTAGCTTCATATTTTCAGGATTCTGGGATATTATTTAGAATCCAAGATTCAAGGGTATAATGGTTTAGGAAACTAGTATTTTGTATTGGGGCCATTTACTTTAAAAAAATTTATGCAAACGAAGGCCATAAAAAAAAAAAAAAAAAAAAAAAAAAAAAAAAAACTAAAAACAACTAAAAACTAAATACTAGCAGTATATTTGGTTAATCTTTTCAAAACTAAAAAATTTTAAAAAACTAAAAAACCTAATTGAGTGCATGTTCATTTTTTGTCCTTGAATCAAACTATTAAAAACAAAAATATGATTGGAATAATGAAAATGCAAAAGAATACAATTAGAATATCTTATAATATTGTAGAAATTAACAATACTCATTTTACTTAATTATTATAGTTTTAAATTCAATTTTTACTTTTTAGTACTCCTAGAATGATCCTATTGTATATATTTGAAAATGGTAAAAATATTTCTTGGTTGATTTTTGTGTTTTTCAAAATATTTAAAATTTTATTAATATTTTTATTTTAATACTGTTTAAATTCATGTGACCATTTCATTTTAAATTTTTTAATTATTGATTGTTAATAGAATTATTTAATCCACAAAATTGAATTCTGGATATGTAAGTACTATGGCAAAAAGTTGCTACAACAACTAAATGCCATAAAATATGATTTTCGTTTTTTGCCATCACCTATTTTTTCATTCTACTGCAATGAAAACAGAAAACATAAAATAGAGATGATATAAGCAGAACTTAATATTATTATTTCCACTCTACTGCAACAAAAACGGAAAACATAAAGTAGAAGTGATGTCAAACAGCCCCTTAGGTTACTTTAATTACTTTCCTTTTTCTCCATATGCTGTAAACCCGTAAAAGGCCTCTATTAGTTTTATTGAATTGAGACGTAAAGCTGTTGGACATTGGTCCTGCGTCACCTGGGTTTAGTTGGCATTCCAAACTTAATGTTGTTTAGCTAAAGGGATTATCAGTTTGTGAATTGTTTCATTACTGAATTTTATTATTTATTTTTATTTTTATTTTTTAATAAAATAACATGCTTGCTTAAAAAATTGTTTCCATTGTGGAGGGTATATAGTCCAAAACCCTGACCTTATAGTCATTTCTGAAATTCTTCTGATAGGAATCTTCTCCTAAGTTCTGAGCTGACAAGCTGGGCATTTTTCAAATGTAACTATTTTTCTTTTTGAATATTTTTTAGGTTTTATTTTGCTGCTCTTAATAGGTTTTCTCTCATTTTCAGATCATATTGTAAATGTAGAGGCATGACTGTTTTGTTTTCTTAACTGATTAAAAGCACTAGTAAATATATAAATCAGAAGCGGAATTTTTTTTGTAGAACCTTTTAAATTGGTAGTTTGAACATGATTTGGTTTTGTATATCTTTTAATTGTATAAATTTGCAACTTTTTTTTCCTTGAAATTTTAGGCACCAAGAACATCCAAGGGAAGCATGCTAAGATCTGGGCGATCATTTGGCAATAATTCTGCATCAAGTCACTGGCAGGGCATTATTGAATGCCTCAACTCTCTTCTCAGTACATTGAAGGAAAATTTTGTATGTAACATAGTTTTTATATGATTTAAAGCTAAAAATCCAAGCAGTACTTTATCACTTTTCTTGTTTAGTAGAAGGCATTAAAATGCTTATTGTTTTTGGGGTTACAGGTGCCCCCTATTCTTGTTCAGAAGATCTATACTCAAGTGTTCTCATACATCAATGTGCAGCTCTTTAATAGGTAAATGGTTGTTTTGTTCTTGTGGTTATCGTATTCTGCTAGAAGGTTTGTGTTCTATACTGGAGCATTTTGTGATCTTGCAGTCTTCTTTTACGCCGTGAGTGTTGTACATTTAGCAATGGTGAATACGTGAAAAGTGGCTTAGCTGAGTTAGAGCTATGGTGCTGCCAAGCAAAAGAAAAGGTGATTACCATGTGCTACTTCTCAATATTCTCTTGGCATGCATAGTTGCAGTATTTATCTAGGCATGATTAATTGGTGCTTTTAGGATATTGGACTCCAATCACCAACAATTTCTCAGTATAGTTTTGAATTGCCGCCATTATGGTTTTTGGGTCTCCAATACTGTTACACATTGTTAAATTTATGCAAAGAAAAATCACAGCTATAGCGGCTGTTACAGACCGCTACCAGTACGTAATGGCCACTACAGCTGTTGCATAACGGCTGCAGGATTGTTAGGCAAAAAAAAAAAAAAATTTTTAAACCATTTTCTTCTTATTTTTCCCCCTTTCATAAATTATTCTTGATAAGCTAGTTGGTGGGGGGAGGGGGGGGGGGGCGCTATTGTACGCGAGGATGATAATGATACAAAATTATTTTTTTAATATTCACAAGAGATGCATTAACTGCAAATTTGATATGAGCAATAAAACAATATTTATTTTGATAATATTGGTAATCTGATTTTTCCTTTCTATATCTTTCAACTTCAACCTTCATTTTCTTTTCTATTTTTTTTTTTCTTTTTCAAGCTGTTAGTATTTTATTTCTTTGATGACAAATTTTATGATTATATATTATAGTTTTAAAAGCTTAGATAATAATTATACCATATAACTTAGTCTAAATTTATTAAATTTTTATTACTTTAACAAATAAAATAATAGAAATTATTCAATTTATTATATTATTTGTATGTTTATGTGCCAAATAGATTAGTGGAGTGAATAATGAATTTTTTTTTATTAATTAATTTATCAAACATTTGATTAATGGAAAAAAAATTGAAAAACTATATATGTATAATTTTTCCGTCAATTGTGGTTTTAAACAAGTGTAATATTTGCCACCCTTATTAAACAATGTAACTTGAACTAAAGAATCCAAAATACATGCACTCTTTTAAAGAAGAGTTAAGAGCTTAAGACATGAAAATATACCGATGCACATAAGATTGTGAATACTTGAAAAAAATTCGCAGCTGTTACACCTGCTTCCTGTTATGTAACGTCTGCTACTCTTGCTTCCTGCTACACCCATTACTGTTACATTACGCTACCTGCTACCGCTATTTAAGACCATGGTTTCTAATTCTTTTAACTGATATATATCCAGACTCCGATAACATGCAAAATTCATTGCATTCATACCTGAAATCTCCTTGAATTGCAGTATGCAGGTTCGTCTTGGGATGAGCTGAAGCACATAAGACAAGCTGTTGGATTCTTGGTATGTACATCTGTTTGTGTCAAACGCATCTACTAGCTGATCATTAAAACAGTAAATTAGTTCAACTTTTTAGTTTTTCTCTTTTTTATGAATGGACAACTTTCCAATTTTTCTTAGAACTGTATTTGTTAAACTTGCAGCTTCATTCAATTCCTCTGCCATATATTTTTTCTTCCTCTACATCTCAACTATAAATCATTTTCTTTGACTATTAAGTGGCATGCTGGGAATGATCTGAGCATTAATTTGGAAGTAATATGATACTGTCGCACCTCATCATCTTGAAATTTACTTTACTCTTATACAATGCTCTCTGCAAGCCTTTTATGAAGTTTCTTTATTCTCTTTTAATTCCACTTTCTATGATCTTAAGAAACTTTGGAAAATTTAATGAAGTTTCCCGCTGGGTACTCTAGAGGACAAAGCTAATATCGACCTTGGACTAAGATTTATTGTGCAACTCACATTCACATTTCTGACTTTTTGAATCACAGTTGTAAGCAAGAGGAGTTGGATTTCAGCCGATTTATTAATTTTTTTAATGCTTTGTTGTTCCAGCAAGAAATAAAGTCCAAGCCGTTTGGGGAAGGGAATGTGCACAGTTAATTAAAATATGACAATATGACTAGGTGTATGACAATATGACTAGGTGCTTGATGTAGGCTATGGGATGGATGATTTTGATCCTATTTGGAGGCCATTTTCGAAGAACAGTGTCAAATGATTGTTGGATCCTGAACCCAAATGTGTCCAGTTTAATTGTTAGTTAGGCTTATTTGTCTTTGTTGACTGAGAGGTTTGAAGCCATTTAAAAGCAGTTTCTAGTGAATTTGATATCTGAAAGTTGTGTGTGTTTTTCCTCTGTATCCTCTTCCTCTCTCTTCTCTCCCCTGCTCTCCCTTTTTAGATGCTACATTATTTGGTATCGGAGCAAAAAAGATCAACCTTGTTTTCTTCTGTCGATCCTCATGCAATACTCTGGCTTCATGCCATGTCTTTCTTCTTTTCAGCATTTCCTTCAAACCAACCACATTCCTGCTCATCTAAAACTTCAATTACAACCTCCTAATTTTCCTCCCCACAATATTTCTTTCTCGTCTCTCTCTTTAAACTTCGGTCGTCTTCCATGCCGTCCCATATCCAGCATAGGATTAAAAGAAGAAAATAAAAAAAAGAAGGTATCCTTAAATTGTTGTTGCAAGACCCTTTTCATTCATCTTCTCAAGCCATCATCATACAGAATCTCCAGTACCATGGTGATCATAAATCATACTGGCTAGAATCTCAACAGTCATTGACACCGCCTCACTAATGCATCAGCACATGTTGCCTGAGAATCCACCTGTTGCTGCTCTCTTAGTTGCTTATCATGCTGGAGTTGTCAGGAGACACCACTTGCACCATTGAGTTCCCCTTATTTTGATCTGCCATCTATTGGAGTTTTGCCCAAAATCAACCAGAGAAGCCCCACGCACATTGTGCTGACTGCTCTAAGTGGTCTTCCAAACCAGTTGTCCCAGCATACCCACTTGTTAGCACCCCTCCCCGCAGGGCCGACTCTTCACAATATGGGGCCCTAGGCGAATGATTTAATTAGGGGCCATTAATATTTTGTTTAATTTTATTTTTATTTAAAATTAAATTTTCTAACTTTTTGAGATGCAAAATCACTAATTAAAGTTTTATATTGAAGATTACATTGAGACTTGAAAAAGAAAGAATTAAATTACATTTACTTTACTTTTCAAAATACAATTTCATTTACTTTTGAGATAGTGAGAAAGTCATGTATGAGAAGATATGATATCATAAATAATGTTAACATTAAAAAAAAAAATTGGGAGCTCTAACTCTTGAGATAGTTGGAAAATCAATGTATGGGAAGAGATGATATCATAAATAATGTTAATATTAAAAAAAAAATTTGGGGGCCCCAAAAAATTTGAGGCCCTAGGCAAACTGCTCAATGGCCTTATGGTCAGGCCGGCATTGCCTCCCCGACCCTCCTTAATAGCAACTAAACCCAGCCTAATTTTTTTTTGTAAATAAGAAAGAAAAGAAAATAAATACCCAGCTGATGAGTTAGCTTCCATATTCTGCCATGTCATCAGCTACATCATCAAACCTGCCACATCAGCATATTGCTCCAGACAGAAAAAAGCTCCTGAATTGTCGTGCCTAACTTGGATCCAGGTGGAATTGTTGTCTGATAGGATAAAAAAATTGATAATGCTTTGGAGACCACTAGTAGTACGTTGAACATGCTATCAGCTGAAGTTGCAGCCTTGGGTAAGGGGCCAGTTGACTCCTCCTAAACAAGAAAATGGAAAACTGCTGCTGTTCCCAACTTTTGAGCTGCATCAAGACCAAGATGACCAATTGGAGTTTTCGGATTTTAATGGTGCTAGTCCTCTTGATGAATTTAAGGATTAGGCTTGTTTCTTGAGTACCATTTTGATGGTATGACTTGACTGAAGCCCAAGGTTTTATTTGGCTGAATCCAAATGGAGGGGAGCTGCTCTAAACAACAAGAAATCTTTAGAAGGAGAAGATATAGTGAAACCGTAACATGGGATTAGATGAAGCTTGCCATGCACAAACAGTTTGTACGTCCAAGTCCCATCTGCAAAGATCATGTTTATTTACAACTTTTTGATTTCAAGTAGGAAGACAAGATAATAATAGATAACGCTATTGGATTCTATTACTTGACTATTTGTGCTTGACATAGAATGGAAAGACGGCGATGAATGAATGCTTTGTACATGAAAGGGTTGAAGCAAGCTATTGCCTCCAAGCTTGCTCCATATTGCCATATTCAATTGGAGATAGCACAGGATAATCCTTGTAGAGCTACAGCAACCCCTCTGTTTGAGAAGAGTACCAATGGGATTGTGTGAGAAAACTCAGTTCTGCTCTTGGGAGACTTCAGAACACTCCAAACAACTTTTAGGGTCCAGCTAGCAATTAAAATTTTCCAGTATCAAGTTTTTTGACATTGAGCTGCACAATATGCTAAGCAAGTAATGGCAATTGGTAGAAAAAAGAAGATTGCTGAAAAAAAAGATGAGGCCGCCCCATGTTGTGGCAGCATGGGGGATTGTTTCGTACTTTGACCTATCTTCCCTTCCCCCAAGCTTGAAGGAAATGAAGATTGGAGATGAACCAGTAATTTTCTTACGCAGATGATTTTTCACAAGCGGTTTTGTACTTAGGTCATTGATCCTATTAGTTGTACAAATGTAGTTTCTGAAGAGAGGGAGTTGAATTTGAAGGTTGAACTTTCTTGGTCCATATTAGATTGCTTGGGTGAAAGATATCAACTTGGAAGCCCATGATCTTTGCCTGTTTACCTTTAAGATTGATTCAATCATGGAGACACTGCATATCCTTCCTATCAAGATTTACTGCATTCTTTTGGGGAGTCCATGGTCGATTGATATGAGGGTTAAACATGTTGCATATAAAATTCATATATGTTTTCAAATGACAAGATGTGGTAGAATTCGATGCCAACTAACCATGTTGAAGGGCGCTGCTGGTTCCTTTTTATCAAGTGTGATGATTCCTTTCATGGTGATGGATTCCTTGGTGCTTTCCCCAACTTAAAAGTCAAGTTTGTTTTGGCAGAAGAGAATCAATGCAGGACAGGAAGCAAGCTATTGGATCAATCATTTTGACCTAATTTGGAGGCTGATTTCAATCAAAGGCGTGTTGGGTCGTAAACTCAAATGTTTTTAGTCTAATTATTGGTTAGGCTTATGTGTATGCATGGTTTGTTTGTAAATAAATGTGTCTTTAAAGGCTTATTGTAATTTTCTTGTATTTTAGTAATTTAGTCTTTCTTAAAAGTAGAGTTTTGGAGCAATGTAAAAACAGTTTCTAGTGATTTTGAATTTGAAGTTATATTTTTGATTCTATGCTACCCATATTGTTTACAGTTCACTGGGATGATTTCACATAAAGAGGCCACTGAACCCAAAACTGAAATTCCATGATGAATCGAAAGTATTTTTGTGGTCCATCAGACTTGAAGGAGTTTCTGTCAAAAATCACATTCATTCAGCAGGTTTAATTAGGGTAAAAAATGGATCTGCTTGATTATTGTAATTGAGCTGAAAAAAATTGCAAAATAAAACTTAAATACCTCTGCATTACTAAGACATGCTGGACAGATAGTTGCAATTGAATTTTTGCTCCCTGGGTGACCTACCCTGTCTTTTTTCTCTCAGTTCTTATTGTCTTCTCTACAAATTTTGGCAAGCTTTGCATGTATTCCAGCCATGCAGCCAAAGTTATTTCATTGTTTTTGGATCTCATATCCTAGGCATTCCAAGAGTGGCTCTTATGATTTATCAGATGACCATGAGATTCAAACTTCAACCAAAGCTTCGTTCAATTAGATTCATTCTGATTCTGCTAAACAGTTAAAATTGATGATATTTGCAATAGCCCTGACCCACTGCTCTTCATATCACATTGAAATTTTTTCTAAACTGATTGCCTTCCTAATCCATGTCATCTTAATTTATTTTGGAAGGTTTTCCTGCAATTGATCTTGTTTCTCTAACAATCAAATCTTGAGACTTCCAAAATTTTTGTTTTGATTCTCACTTGCTATGCTTGGTTTTTCTGCCCAAGCTTCCTTCTCTAAGAAAATGTTTAGGTTGTATGCTTTACTCAGTGCTTGACTTAAAAATAATAATAATAAATTTGTTGTAGTTTGTTTGACCCATAACACTTGAATGAGTCTTGTATGAAAATGGGTACCGGGTCTTTGTCAGATATTAATTACTTTTGAGTGTATATTCAAGTTTAGGTGTATTCAAATTCAATAACATGTTCTTTTAGATTGAACTGAGTTCAAATAACTTCCATGAATTTTGTTGTTTTTAGGGGAATACTAAATTATGATCACTGTAGTAACTGAAAATTTTTGTTGCACATGTAGAAATTATTTGTATTCCAAATTTTAGAAGAGTCTATATTATTTTATTGACTTGCAGTACTCTTTGATTTTCAGGTTATACACCAGAAATATAGAATTTCATATGATGAAATTACAAATGACCTATGCCCTGTAAGATTCCCTCCTTCCCTCCCCCCCCCCCCCTCTCTCTCTCTCTCTCTCTCTTTCTCTGACGATGTTGCCTGGTTTCTTCAGATTCTGAGCGTTCAACAGCTGTACAGAATATGTACGTTGTATTGGGATGACAACTACAATACCCGGAGTGTCTCTCCAGATGTATGTTTACGGAATATCTTCGCTATTTTGGTAGTTTTGGAGAACATTGTTGGCAAGTAAATCAAAGTAACAAGCAATTTATGTGTTCCTTTTCTAGGTTATTTCCAGCATGAGGATACTAATGACTGAGGACTCCAACAATGCAGCCAGCAGTTCTTTTTTGTTGGACGACAATTCCAGGTGATACTTTATCCTTTGAAAATTTGAAATACACTCTATCTTTTACTTTGGAAAATGTAGGTTGAGAAAATAGTTCCTCGAACTTCAAACACATGTTTGAATTACAAGAAAATTAGCTCTTTAAGAAATATAATTCTCAAAGATAAAAGAAATTTACTTTATTTCTTAATTTTATTTTCCATTGGAAAAAGATGGACCATTATTTAGATTACTCTATTGTGTACTCAAACTGGATTTATCCCTCTGAATACAGCATTCCTTTCTCCATTGATGACCTTTCTAATTCACTGGAAGAGAAGGATTTCTCGGATGTCAAGCCAGCACCAGAACTGCTGGAGAATCTAGCTTTCCAATTTTTACTTGAGTGAGAGGCTAAGGTGCTTTTCTCTTGCTTCCCCAAAATGGGCGATGAAGTCAGAATCTCGTCATTGCAATGAATTTGTTGTAAATTCATTCCATTTTTTTTTTATACTGCAAGCTTCTGTCTGCATCCATGCCCCTGCTGTACAATTATTTATTTATTTGTTTTATTAGATTCATCAAATCCATATAGTTAAAAGGGGCAGGGATATTTTCATTAGTTTTCAATTTGTGCACATTCTTTTGGGTTGGTTTTGGTTTCTTGTTTTTTGTTGGGAGCCGCATTCTTCATAGAAAGTTATAGTCGGGGTGGGGTATGAATACTGTCATTGTAGAGTGGTGTGGCTGAAGTTTTGCCTTTTTTTCCACCCAAATTTTTCTTTGTATAAAGAAACAAGTATGTGAATTAAGAAAATAGAGTTATAAGAATTGTTTGGTTATTGGTTTTTACAATGTTGTTGCCAGTTCGTGTGAAATTGGATGGAAAAACTCTTCTTCTTCTCCTCCTCTTCAGTGCATGTATTTTGTTATTCACATTGCATTGAGTTTCAGTATTTTAGTTAGTGAAATTGAGTTGGGGTGCAATGGGCATTGTAAATTTGAATTTTATGTATGTATTACAAATTCTTCAGTTTGAAACATATGCATTTACAAGTTCAATGTTTAGATTATTTTTTAAATTGTGAAATCTATATGCACCTATGTAAATTCATTGTCTGAATACAAAGAACTTCATCATCTGAATTTTATTTTATATTATATTTTTTAAATTTGGAATCATAAAAGTTGCCTCAAAAGTTTAAAAGTAAGGATGTTAACAATTGAGATAGAATTAGTTTTTGTGTGAGTTGTTCATTCGTCGAAGTAGCATTACGTAGGGGGGCTGAATTGGGTATTTAAAATTTTCTGCTTTTAAGTTCAATTCAAATCCACAATCAGCATAACACAACTTAGAGTCTGTTTGAATAAATATCAATCACTCAACAAAATAAAACTGAGCAGAAAAATAAGATAAATAAAACAGATATAATAGACTCAGTATTTCTCAATCATTCACAATAATTAAAGCTTGTGCACATTCATAATAAATTTAATTCTAAGCATGCATGTGTAGAAATGTAAGTGCGAAAAATTAAGATTAGACACTAGATATGATATCAGGATTCAACCAATACTACATGCGTTCCCGCCTCAAGCTCACACAAGTAAGATGATTTCATTAATTGCTCGCTTAAGGGTGGAGCGACATTGATTACAACCTCTCCTCCAAGGGGCAAGGTATACCCCTTGCTCAAATTATAGGGCTAAGCCTAGTGTGAAAAATAAGGGCGGTCTTTCCCAACAATGCGCGGCGGAATGAACATTGTATAAATGATCACACATACGTACTTGCAATATACAAAATGCTGATAGACAAAAAAAATTTCACAACCATAGCAATATAAAGAGAGTAATAATAAAGGCAATGACACCAGGAATTACGTGGTTCGACAAAGCTTACATTCATGGGAGCAATCGACAAGAGATTTACTATGAAAATCAAAGTCTCACAATACAATGATCTTCTCTCCTTCTCTCACTCTCTCTTACTCTCTTATATGTTGAAATATGCCCAGAATGACATATATAACAACCCTTCGGAGGTTTCCTTCCTAATACCTAACCACTTCAACGTTCAAATTCAAAATTTAAATTCTTTCTCGTAGCCTAGCGACCACTCGTCGACGAGAATAGGACACTCGTCGACGAGCCAGAGAAGGCCACTCATGAACGATTTTGTCCACTTGTCGACGAGTCTTTGAACTCTGAGATTTTTTGGCTCTCGGCATCTCCGAAGCACTCGTCAATGAGTCTTTGCTGCTGCCCTACACCAAGACCACATCCATATGTTTTTCCTTTTGTTTATAAACTCTCGAACTATAAAAGCCACACCATAAACAACAGAGCCCAACAAATACACCTTATAGGATGGTGCACCTAGTTCTCATAACCGGGTCTGAACCAATTTAATGCTCTCTTAACCGAGTCTGAGCAATTCGGGATTTTTCACAGGGTAAGTCTCTCTCTTTCGACCACACGTTGGGAATACAACAAATATAAAATATTTTGTACAAAAAGGATGCTTCTATTACAAGCAGATGATGTACAATATGAAGCATAAATGCATTCACAGATAGGGGTGGCAAAACGGGCGGGCGGGCCGGGTTCGAGCGGGTCACCAACGGGCCGGGTCATAAACGGGTCGGGTCATAAACGGGTTGATGTTAAACGGGTCACACACATGTCAACCCTAGCCCGCCCGTTTAATAAACGGGCGGGTAACGGGTCACCCGTTTAAAAAATATATTTATTTATTTTAAAATTTTTCAAAAAATTCCATATAAAATGACTTTAAAAAAAAAAAAATATTGCATTATATTTATTAATACAGGAGTAACAAGACTGTGGAAGTTGGAGGTGTCACGTGTGGTCCGTGTGGACTGTGGAGGCTGGAGCCTGGAGGTGTTGACTGTGGAGGCTGGAGGTGTGGCTTGATCCGGGACCATGAGTGGAAAGTTCGCAGCACCGAAATCGCAGCACGTAGCAGCGCACCAAAGGAGAGCCGGAGAGGAGAGGACTGAGAGAGTGAGATATGAGAGGAGAGTCGAAGAGGAGAGGATTGAGAAAGTGAGAGCTGTGAGGAGAACCGTGGGCCGCAGCGTAGCAACGCACCAGAGATCCAGAGGAGAGGAGAGGATTAAAAGGGTGAGAGTTGAGAGGAGATTCGAAGAGGAGAGGATTGAGAGAGTGAGAGCCGTGGGCCGCAGCGTAGCAACGCTCCAGAGGTCCAGAGGAGAGGATAGAGAGGGTGAGAGCTGACTGCTGAGAGCCTGAGAGGAGAGCCGCGGCTGGCAGCGCAGGTTAGGGACTTAGGGTTTTTTTTTTTTTATGTGGCTGTGTGGGTGGAGATTAGAGAGTCGAGACTGGAATCGCCGAGGCCCGAGAGTCTTCTGACCGAGAGTCTTCTGAAGAGTGAAGAGTGAAGACTGAATTGAATATATATAAAGGATCCAAATTAACGGGTCACCTGCCCGAACCCGATTGAACTCGTTTATAAACGGGTCAACCCGTGACCCGCCCAAATATTAAACGGGTTAATTTCTTTAAACCCAAACCCGTTTTAAATGAGCGGGTCCGGTTAACCCGACGGGTCATGACCCGTTTTGCCAGGCCTATTCACAGATGATATGAATTAAAGCTCAATGTGAGTATGTGTATTTTTCACTCAAAAATATTTCTCAATAAAAACCAAGTGTGGAAAATAAATTTCTCACTAACAAAGAGTAAGGTACCTTCCAAGCAAAAATATTAAAATAAAAATATGCTCAAGGTGCTCTTTTCAATATTTCAAGCATTTTCCCTAAACTAGTTTTTCAAATAAAGTTTAGGGGATACAAGGGCTTGTGCTCAAAATATTTTTGCAAATGAAAACAAATAGGCTTTTGAATCTTGCAATGAATGTGCAAAAGATTCACAAGCCTATTAAAACTTTCTCCCAAAAAAAATATTATCAAGAAGAATATATGGGAGAAACTTTAAGCCAACTCTCAAGAATGATTTTCAAAATTAAAGATTTGATTGAGAGTAAATGCTTTTGGATAAATGAAATGCCCAAAATAAATAATTCTTTCAACAACTCTCAAGTGCAATGATTTTGCAAATGAAAGTAGTATGAGAAAAAATTTAATCTCTCTCTTAAAAGAATTTTTCAAAGAAAAATATAGAGAGTATGAAATTTTTAGCTTGAAAATGAAAGAATAGGAGTATAAAAATTTGAGAGAATTTCTTAAGCTAATCTGTGACGACTTGATTTTTCATACCATTTTTTTTCCATATATTGTTAAATTACACTGCTTTGATACCCTGTACTATAATCCATGTCATCATAGTGGAGGAATACCGTAGTTACATAAGCAGTTCTGGGAGATTACAATTATACTCATAAAAGAAAAATTCTCCCAAAACCAAAACCACTATCTACCCTATAATCTATAATACAACTATACATTTATCATTCTATACTGATTAAAGTAAAATTGTCATTATCTGAATAATACTAACTATAACTGTATCGCACTAAACAAGCGTGAGAATTTCTGTCTGATTTCCTCCTCAAGCTCCCACGAAACTTCCTCTATAGCATGATTCCTTCACAGGACTTTTACTAACTGAATTTTCTTGGTACACAATTCTTGTTCCTTCCTATGTAGGATCTGTACTGGTGCTTCTTCATATGACAGTGAATCTCTGAGCTCTATCTCTACATAACTTATCACGTGGGATGGGTCTGAGACGTTTTTTCTTAGCATTAAAACATGAAATACGTCGTGTATTCTAGATAGAGCTGGTGGTAAAGGTAGCTTGTAGGCAACTAACCCCACTCTTTCAAGTATCTCAAATGGGCCAATGAACCTAGGGCTCAGCTTACCCTTATTTCCAAATCTCATAACTCCTTTCAGTGGAGCCATCTTCAAAAATACTCGATCTCCCACGTCAAACTCTAATTCCCGGCGACGAGTACCTACGTAACTTTTCTACCTACTTTGCGCTGCACTGATTTTGTCTTTAATAAACTGGACTTTATCGTACACTTGCTGCACCAACTCTAGTCTCAATACTCGCCTTTCTCCCACTTCCTCCCAGTATAATGGAGAACAACACCTCTTACCGTATAAAGCCTCGTATGGTGCCATCCCAATGTTGACCTGATAGCTATTATTATATGCAAACTCGACCAGTGGAAAATGCTCGGTCAAACTTCCCCCGAAATCCAAGACGTATGCTTGCAACATATTCTTAAGTATTTGAATCATCCTCTCTATTTGCCCATCTGTCTGAGGATGAAAAGTGGTGCTGAACGCTAACTGTGACCCCTTAGCCTCCTGAAAACTCCTTTATAATCGTGAAGTAAATCGGGGGTCTCGGTCTAAGACTATAGATACTGACACACCATGAGAGCGCACTATCTTTAGAATGTATAATTCTGCCAGTGTGTCCATAGAATAGCTGATCTTGATAGGGATAAAATGAGCAGTCTTTGTCAACCGATCTACGACCACCCATATAGAATTTTGTTCCTAGCCCTGTCACAAAATCCATGGAGACGTGATCCGCTGCAACTGCCCCGCGGGTCTCTGGTGCCCAGCTTTTACTTGTTGGCACGTCAAATATTGCTTTACAAATTCAACAATATCCCTCTTCATGTTGCTCCACTAGAAGGATTCCCGTAGATCCCGATACATTTTAGTACTACTTGGATGCACGGTGTATAGGGATCTGTGTGCCTCTTCTAAAATAGTTCTCCTAATATCAGCATCTGCAGGAACACATAGTCTGGTACGAAACCACATGGCTCCGTCATCTGATATGCTGAAATTCTCCTCCTGTCCGTCTTATACTTTCTCTATCCACTCTGCTAATTCTGCGTCATTCTTTTGAGTGACTTTAATTCTTTCTTGCAATGTAGGCTGCACCACCAGGATGGCAATGAATGTCTGGTGATCAACCTCTATCAGCTCTATGCCTAATTTCTCTAAATCTATCTAGATAGGGTGCTGAATCTCCACTACTGACACCGCTGTTCCTATTGTTTTCCTGTTTAGTGCATCAACCACCACATTTGTTTTCCCGGGGTGGTAGCTGATAGTACAGTCATAATCTTTAATAAGCTTTAGCCACCTCCTCTGCCTAATATTCAACTCTCTCTAGGTAAAGAAATACTTTAAACTTTTGTGGTCTGTAAAGATTTTGCATTTCTCACGATAAAGAAAATGCCTTCAGATTTTTAAAGCATATACCACTGCAGCTAACTCTAGATCGTGCATCGGGTAGTTCTTCTTATATTCTTTAAGTTGCCTAGATGCATAAGCAATAATTCTCTCGTGCTGCATCAACACGCACCCAAGTCCCCTCTGGGACGCATCACTGTATATGACAAATCTATCCTCTCCTAATGGAATAGCTAACACCGGGGCGGTAACCAACCGCTGTTTCAACTCCTAGAAGCTCTGCTCACATTCATCAGACCATTCAAACCTCGTGTTCTTTGTCGTGAGCCATGTCAAGGGACCTGATAGTCTGGAAAAACCATCTACAAAGTGCCGGTAATACCCTGCCAAACCTAGAAAGCTCCTGACCTCCTAAACATTTTTCGGCTTTACCCAATCTACCATTGCCTCTATTTTGCCTGGGTCAACTGATATACTATCCCTTAATACCTACAATACCAGCCTCAAATGATGTTCATGTTCCTCAAAGCTCTTTGAGTAGAATAGTATATCATCTATAAATACCACAACAAACTGATCTAGAAACTGATGGAACACCCGATTCATCAGGTTTATAAACGCTACCGGTGCATTCGTCAGACCAAACGACATAACGAGAAACTTGTAGTGCCCATTTCTAGTCCTAAAAATCGTTTTTGAAACGTCCTCCACTTTAACTTTCACCTGATGATAACCTAACTTGAGGTCAATCTTAGAGTAGACTTGAGTCCTCTGGAGCTGATCAAATAGATCATCAATTCTGGGAAGAGGATATTTATTCTTTATCGTTACTTTATTTATCTTTCTATAATCAATGCACATTCTCATGGTCTTATCTTTCTTTTTCACGAACAAGACTGGCGCCCCCCAAGGCGACACGCTGGGCCTAATAAAACCTTTATCTAATAACTTTTGTAGCTAGTCTTTCAATTCTTTCAATTCAGTTGGAGCCATTCTGTACGACGCTTTAGATATCGGTGCCGTCCTTGGAAGTAGATCAATTGCAAATTCTACCTCCCGATCTAGTGGTAAGCCAAGTAACTCCTCTAGAAAGACATCTGAAAATTCTCTAACCACTAGAAGGTCGGTCTCTTTAAGTTCCTCTTTTGGTAGCTCCTTTATGTAGACAACATATCATTGACAACCACTAAGAAGTAACCTCCTCACCTGCATTGCTGATACCAACTATGGCAAGGTGCATACACGCGGCCCTATAAATTTGAATTCCTACTCTCCCGGGGTTTTGAAGATTACCTCTTTCTGATGGCAATCAATGCTGGCGTAATTAGCTACCAACCAATCCATACCCAAAATAACATCCAACCCCTGCATATCTAATACTACGACGTTAGCTGGTAAAATTTTCTCTTGAATGCCTATTAGATAATTTTTAAGTACCTTTCTACATCTCACCACTGATCCAGTTGGCGTAGTTACAACCAACTCAATATCTAGAAACTGTGTCTCAAATCCAGACAATCTAACATATCCCGATGACACAAACGAGTGGGTGGTACCTGAATTAAGCAAAACAACAACTTTATATGGTAAATCAATAAATGTACCTATAATAACGTCTCCGGCAGCCTCGGCGTCTCTCGGTGTTAGAGCATAAACTCTCGCCGAGGCTACATTCCTCTATTGGCCTCCATGAGGCGCCTGATAACCACCCTGGAATGGTCTGGGAGCTGGGGCCTGGGTTAGCGGTCTTGGACATGCTCGTGCCATATGGTCGGGTCTCCCACAATGATAGCATACGTTTCTCCCTACTCAACACTCTCCTAGATGTTTCTTCCCGCATGTCTGACACATAGGGTAGGTCTACACACCCTTATTCCCATGAGGTCCCGTCATCTGTCTCTGACCTCCACTATAACGGTCTCCTTTCCATGGGCCCCGGCAGGAATCCGCCTTGAAAACTTGAGGCGTGAGTCTTTTCTTCTAACTCTAAGCTGCGGTACCTTTCTGCATGCCACTCTCAATAATCGTAGCTCTATCCACAACCTCTGCGAATGTTTGAGCCCGAAAGCCAATAACCTGCTCAAACAAATTTTGCCTCAGGCTTTCCTCAAACTTTCTTGCCTTCTTCTCTTCATTCGGTGCCAAATGTGGGGCACCGAGACAACTCTATGAAGCGAGTTGCATATTGTTGTACTGTCAATTATTCCTGAGTCAGGTTTAAGAATTCGGCTATCTTTGCTCTCCTAACGGTGGCGGGGAAGTACCGGTCGAAGAACAACTCACGGAAATAGCTCCTCGTCACCGCTACTGGATCAGGCCTCTGTTCCTCAATCAACTTCGCCAATCTCCACCAGCGTTTAGCCTCTCCAGTCAGTTTGAACGTTGCAAATACTGCCTTCTATTCGTCTGTACATGGAAGTACTGCCAACATATCCTCAATGTCCTAGACCCAGTACTCACCTGCTAAAGGGTCTGCTCCTCCAGAAAGTGACGGAGGTCTCATCCGCGTAAACTGCTTGATTGTGCAGCTACGCTCCCCCGAGCTTCTGACCATCTCAACCATCACCTGCTGGGTGACGCTGCGCAATACCGCATCGAAATATCTACCCCCCATACTAGAAGGTCTTGCTCCGTCACCTCCAACATTCGTACCACTGCTCCCTTAGTCCATCTTGAAAAAACAAAAAACATAATTTAAGGACCCTATCTCCCATACAGATCTAATTTATTTCATTTAACTGAAATACCATGTTCATGATTAATTACCCTCCTCGATCTTAACTCGAAATTCAATCCTATAACCTAGACACACAACTCGACAATAGTTTACTATGACTTTCCTGAAATCGTTACCCCAGGAAAGACATAAAAACTACTACCGAAATTCTGCACCCAGACCACAGAACAAAGCCTCAAATCCTTTTTCCTATACTTTGGTATTGTTTCCGCTGCACTCTAAATTCTACAAAACCTAGCAACCTAGGCTCTGAAACCAAACTGTGATGACCTGATTTTTCATGCCATTTTTTTTCCATATATTGTTAAATTACACTGCTCTAATACCCTGTAATATAATCCATATCATCATTATGGTCCAAGTGGGATCCGTGGAACCTGTGTATCCATAAACTACCTATGCAGCGAAAAAAAAATGCATATAACCATATTTTATATACAATATCAGAGTGTTAATATTTTTCCAAAATATACATGCATAACCATTCCTAAAATACCCCCACCTCATCACCTAGGGACCACTCAAAAAGTGACTCTCCCAAAATACTTACCCTTCAAACAGGGTAGTACAAGGTCCCCTCTATCTCTGTGCCTAATCTGCACGCTTATCTGGATCACCTGAAAAGTGATAAATTATTGGGATGAGATAACTCTCAGTAAGACGAAATATGCTATTACTAGTGTGTGGCAGATGAGTTACATATATATATATATATATATATATATATATATATTATACCGATAAAATTATGAAACTAAGTTAACTGATAAAACAATTTATATTACAACGCATACCTATATAATTTAAGATAGAACTGTGTTAGCTAAACTTCCTATTTATTTATACTGCTAAAACTATAATATATCTACTATTTACTATAAATCTATATACATACAAATAACTGTGATAATATCCTGGAAAACTATACATCATGATTTAACCTCTTATGATAGGGTTGTGCGGCCCGTAGGTGGGACTTAACACTGGTTGGCCAACCTAGATAAGTCAATTGAACTCAAAAAGTCAGATCTGCCTCCTCAACCCTAACTGACGGGGAGCCTGTCCACAACATAGGTACGATCGACTACTTAAAAATCCACATACCATCTGAGTTATGTGGTTGCACTTTGAACTGAAATAGCAACGGTACCGTGCTCTGCTGACTAAATCTGATTGGATAATTCATTAGGGTTTGATACTATATAATACTGGTATTTATAATTATCTTACTATTTTTATCATGATTTTGGAATAACCATAATACTTGTAAAACTGGTCTGAATAATCTGAATATCTAAATATTTGTATATCTGAATATCTGACTGAATATCTAAATATTTGTATATCTGAATATCTGAGTGAATATCTGAATATTATGGTCCTGAAGTCATGGTAACTTGAAAATGTTATAAATTATGTTTTCAAATATTCTGTAAATTGTCTATCTATATGTATACTGTGAATTTATAATTCTGTAGAACATATATATATTTCATGATATTTTGAGAACTGTATAAATTCTGTTCTGAATAAATACAAACTCATGCCACACCAAATAAAACTCATGTATTAAAATCTATATAAATCTATATTCTGACATATTCAAAATCACGCCCTGTACTCATATTCAAATATTATAATTGATACTGATAAAAATTCCTGAATTTGCTAACATAGCATATTTCTCTTATCTAACTGACCAAGAGGTTTGCCTCCAATTCCACTCTCACGCCCTCAGCGTACTATCCTAAAAAATTCTGAAATAATACATATATACATATTTCCAATAAATCAATTATATTTCCCCAAACCTACATCCTTGTAATTTTCTGAATTATAATTTTTCTGGGCTCCTGAAAATATTCACTGGGCCTTCAACCCATGCCTGTAGGGTCTTAAAAATACCCTAAACCTAAAAATATAATACCCAAATTTTATTCCATAAAACTCCAATAGATTCTCATATAATACTAAATCTGAACTCAAATAAACCTGCTAATACTAAAAATACCTAAATAATCTACTTACCCTGATTTTGGAATTATGCCCAAGTTGGCCTAACCAACAATCTACTCTAATAGATTCGAAGAGAATCTTCCTAGGAGTAGCATGGCGGCTTCCGATTGTCGAACCGGCGAGGAACAAAATTAGAATCATAGAGAGAAGGGGAGGAAAATGTATTCTAGAGAGAGAGAGAGAGAGAGAGAGAGAGAGAGAGAGAGAGAGCTGCATGAATTTATTGCTGGAAAACTGAGTTAGGCCTATTTATAAACTGCAGATTCGTCGACGAGACGTGTCACTTCGTCGACGAGTCCATGAGAGGAATTCGCCGATGAAGACCTCACCCTCGTCGATGAAGTTTAGGCCCTGAAAACAGCCCTTTCGATAAATTCTCGTTGACGAGACACGTGTCCACGTCGATGAGACCCTGTGAGTCCATTTTTAAATTTCATTTTCCTCTCTTTTCTTTTATTATTTAATTGCTATAATTCTTCAGGTCTCTACATAATCTCTAGCTAATTATGTTTATCAAGGGGGTATATATAAAGTTTGACCAAAATATGACCGTTGGGAACACATTGGTCATTCTTAAAATTGTTTAATTAATTTTTAAGCATGTTTAAGCATTTAAAAATAGTCTAACCCAAGAGGTTCGGTTGACCTAGGCACAAGTCGGTTGACTGAACCAAAGGCGACACAGAACCCTTCGTGGGTTTGGTCGACCGTGACAAAAACCCGGTCGGCTACTCATAAGATTTAGTCGATCGTGGTCATTTTGAACTAAAAGACTGGTCGGCTAAGGGCAGTGGAAAGGTCAATATTAAAGGGCCGATCGACCGTGGAAGTCACGTTCAAACTGGGTCGGTCGACTGAGCCTTGGTCAACAAGTTGACTCTAGGCAAATAGTGCTTCGGTCGATTGTTAGGTTATAACATAAGAATGGTCGGTTGACCGAGGGCATTAAATTTTACTATTTTGCCCTTATTTTGACCCAAAAAATCCAATGTCGGTTGACTGAGGTCAAGTTTGGTTTCCTACAATCAGTTTATGGTTATTTTGAACAACATTCACATCATGCATGTCATGCATTATTACAGACCAAAATATAAAACAAAATGAATTTAAAATAAAAAATAAATGTCTTCTTGTCTTTTTGCTCTTCCGTCTTCCATGGAGTGTGCTAGGAGTATGTGCTTTTTAAGTGCCTCTGGCTTCCATTTGCCTTTATCTTATGTGCGTGCCAAATTAAAAATATGTTCACACACTAAATGCACACATAAGACATTTGTGTTTTGTTTGCATCGAAATAGGGATCAGACTCAAAAAGTCAACAAAAGTGTTATATCATAATTCATCAGAAAGTTTAAAAATAACGTGGTTTTTACAATACCACTCAAAAAAAAATTTAAAACTTGTAGGGTTTAATAACAAGTTACAATAATCATTATTAATCTCTTTAGCTTATAAGAAATCATATGCATTCTTATCATAATGGACACTTTGGTAAATTGAATTTTTTGATTCACCACATTGTTGATTTCTTGGAGATTAACTTTGTTCATTAACTAACAACTTGAACTAGAAGATCTTTCATTTCTTTTGGGGTTCTTTTTTGCTCTTGATGGCAGAACTTTTCAAACTGATTGAGTCATTTTTCACATTGCATTAATTGCATGTTCAAAAGTTTCATCCTCTTCACCAATCGCCATATCTTTCTCAGAAAAAATAAACATCAATATGTATTTCTTCGTTTGCATACAATTATTTTTATCATTTATCTAAAAAAATACAAGTTAAAAACTATTAAATGTCATCCCAAGACCTTACTATTTGAATTTAAAAATTCACTACAGCATCATCTCAATTATATATCTCTTTGATTGCATATGAATTTACTTTTATCATCTACCTACAAAATCCGAAGTTCAAAACTATAAATATCATTTAATAAACTATTGTTAGAGCATTGAGTGAATTGACATTGTTAGCCCACACGACATAGGCAAACTATGTGCCAAGGCAGTGGCTTGAGATGGCCTATCACGGGTCATCTTGACAATGATCAGTTGTTTTAAACAATATTGTTGTTAGGGGGAGCACATAGTTAAGATGTTGCCTACATGACATGGTCATGGATGGACATGGTTGGGGTCATGGTCCTTGACAAGATTGCTCATAATGGTTGGATGCGGTTAATATGGTTCAAATGGTTAATTTAGTTATAGCTAGTTCCTTAACGATAGCTGCTTTTGTCAGTGTGTAGACAAATCGTGGTTGAGAGGGAATCCATGCTAGACACTAGTATTGATTCAAAGGGGAGTACACAGTGTCAATGTCAATGGCTCTTAATTGACCATATAGGGTAGTTACTTGGTAGTTTACCCTTGCATGGCTGACATATATGCTTGGTTAGTTGGTAAATTTTTTTTTTTTTTTTTTTGGGGGGAGGGGGGGGGGGGGGGGTGGTGGACAGCTTGAGGTAATCTTAGTCATTTACTTGTAAGCATAACTTACTCTAACCTTGTTGCCAATTGTTGGTTACGTCTAGCATAACCTAGGCAATTGGAGTTGTCAAAGGCCCTAGGAAGTTTGGAGTGTTGACTATAGACCCTAGGTAGTTGGGGATGTCAATTGTGTATGAAATTAACATGTGGGTTGCAAGGGGAATGGGGTGGACAGGTTATGTATGTTTTGTCCTTGTCTTTGAATAAGAAAGGTTGGGAGATGTTGCTTATGTAAATTGCTTGTTGCATTGTGAATGTTTACTTGAATCATATCCACTTGCAGGACTCAACCATGGATTATGTGTGCGTGTATGGTGTTGGCTTAGCTGGGTGTGTCACTTTGTGCCACACAGTGTCAAGTTGTGTGCTATGAACTTAGACCCTAGGACAACTACTATTTCTTGAATTCAAAATACTAGAACATTCAATATTTGAGGATAAATACATAGAAAATGTGGGAATGAATGTTGGTTCAACAGTGAATACATGTCACAACTTGCAATCAATAGTTTGGCATACATCATTTTTCAATTTTATCATTTATGTGTACAAAAGTTAATTAAGATGTTCAATTGGTGTAATGGAGAACTAATCAAAATCATAAAGGAGCCAAACTAAGTCGAAGAAAAACTTGACAACTCTGTTGCATCAATGGTTTTAAGTCAAGGCACACCTAAGCCTAGTCAAGGAGTTAATGGAGCTGCTTTGAAAACAAGCCAATTCACACACTTGTATTTGATAAAAAAAAAAAATTGCTTCTCACCTTCTGATTTTATGTGTAGACAAATTTGGAGAAAAAAAATATGTAACATAAGATAATTTAAGATCCAAAGTTGAATAACTGCTGCATAACCCTAGCCAAGGTGTCAAACTTCCCAATGAAGAGAAAAAAAAAGGATCTAAATTTGTATGAATTAAATGCTGCGCATAATATTTGAAAATCCTATAGCTAGCAAGTTGGAATCGAAATTTACATTTTTTGTATTGAAATTCGACAAAAAATAAAATAACATAAAGTACAAGCTTATGGTTCTCTTTCATTGTATCCAAATGTTGCTCTCCAATTGAGAACTCTTTACAATTTCCCATTGGAAATTAGAATCTACAAAACTGCAACAAAGTAATAATATCATAATATAATATCCTCTTGGCATGCCTCCAATCAAGCCATAGAAAGGGAATTACAGCTGGCATAAAATAGTGTCAATCTTGATTTTCTTTGTGTCCAATGTCTAGCTCTGCGTGATACTCCTAAGTTGTATCCCAAATTTCACTTCCATCCCTTTACAAGATGCCCTTTTTTTAAGCAATTAGATGTTAATTTTGAAGATAACAAAGATCCATAAATTATGGCCAAGGATAAGAAGCAACAAGTTATCTTAATAGATGCTAGTTTACATTGATTAGAAAACGATTGTTTGAGTAAGAACAAATAGTAAAATGGGTTGTTTCCAATGAAGTCCTTTAGGAATTTGGATTCTAGGATTGAGTATGTATAGCTTCACTATAGCAATGATCTATGGTTTTTTTTGTTCCACCTAAGAGGATTGCCTTTATTTCTTAGATTTTGATAGTTGTTTGGGATGAGGTTATTGATCATTTGGTTTTCCAAGAGTGCTATTTTGAATAAATGATTGTTGGCTGAGGGAGAATGATTAGAATTGTTATGTTAATTCACATTATATCCGCTGCCTTCTGCAAATGCTACCCTTTTTGGTTTCCTATATCTCAAATCATCCTCATTGGTTAGTATTTATGGGAACCTATAATCTAAAATTGTGTCTGTGCTTTTATAGGTTGCAAATGTAATTTTGTTTTGTTTTATTTGGTACATTTACATAATGCAATGGTCCTTCTCGTCTGATGAAATTATTTCAAATAATGAGTCCCATGTAGATTTCATTTGATAGGATCTATATATAATATGCGTGAGACCTATTATTTGGCACAATTCATTAGAGGTGAGACTTGATTGAAGGACCAACATGGTCCTCTAAGAAGACCTAATTTTTTTTTATCCCTTATGCAAATCCTTTTGTTCGTATTCTAAATGATTGGGCATGATGTCCTAGTGAAGTTATGGAGATTCCTGCCAAGGATTTCACTTTTTGTCCTGCTCTCTTGTCCTTTTATGTTTGTGCAGCTTTGCTAGGCCTAGTTTTTTTGCCTCTTTTTCTACAATATCTATCTTATCAAGGATATAATCTTCCTAAAAAATATTCAAAATAAGGGTTTTGAACTCTCTCATGATCATAATATCATCATCATAATATTATGAGTGGTAATGTATTTAAGCAAATAGTACTTTTCTTTCCACAATAACAAGCAGTAAGTATAAACAAAACACTAAAAATAACAAATTGTACTGACATAAGCTATCGGCAAAGTTCAAAAAATAAGTCCAACAAGTAAATGAAGCACTAAAAATAAAAAGCATAGTTCAAAAAATTAAAAAATTTAGCAATTATATTCTATATTCTAGAGCAAGTTAGCAATGTATACTATATTGTTCACGGGGTGTTAGAATTGGCGTATTCCCAAAGGGCCGGGGGGGGGGGGGGAAGGGTGAATTGGAATTTTAAAATTTATCTCCTAGGTTAAATGAAATACCCATATAATACAACTTAGGGTCAGTTTATCCAAATACATAGATAAGTAAAATATGTGGAATTTAAATCATGCGCATCATTCACACAATAATATAAAGTGCAGAAATATAAATAGACACGCAATATGTTATCGAGGTTTGGCCGACTGTGCCTACATCCCCGCCTCTAGCTCGCAAGCCTAAGAATTCCATTAATACTCACTTAACGGGTGAAGTGACACCGATTACAACCAAGTCAATTAGCACAGGGCTGACCTCAACCTTTACAACCAGGTCAATTAGCGGGGCTGACCTCAACCTACACCTTACCAAGATGGTGCACCTAGCTTCCCTAACCGAGTTTAAGCCAATCCGGGACTAGTTCAAAGGGATAGTCTCCTTCGTCAAGCCCGTGTCTGGAAATACAACAATATTTTTCTCAATTAAGTTGGTACAGTGATTGTGCTTTCCTGTAAAATAGATATGTACCCAATACACGGGGCAAAATGAACATGAATTGCTAGTCGACCAAAGGTGCACATTTTGTGCAATAAGGTCCTGTTTCTTCCAACAAACACCCAATTCAAGTGACTAAACATATAAATGCATGAGTGAGTGTCCTAAGGTCATTTCTAGGTCTTTTTGAAGACACCGAAAAAATTCGGTGTCGGTTAATCGAAGGGTGTTCCCTAAAGTCTTTCTATGGTCATTTTGATTTTCATGAGATGTGTAGGGACCTAGAGTCATTCTAAGATCTTTGAGCTTATAGTTCCTACATGCATGAAATGCAGATTATTATAGACCTTTTCTTAATTAAATATTACAGACACGAATAGAAATTACAACAGTTAAATTATAACTAGGGTCTTCAGGGTCTTCATTTTCCTCCGAGTCTCTGATTGCCATCATATGATACCACTAAGATAAACTTGCACATCAACTCGGCAGACATTAAATACCTGAGTATTTGTCATAATCAAAACAGGGTATGACCCATAAGATCAACACGGGGCAGATCAGCTGGTGCAACAAAAATTTTTAGCCACCCCTTAAATTTGTGACCCTCTAGAAAAACCAAATTTCTCCATCCTCCACAATTGGTTTCCAAAAGAGTTAGAAATTTGCATGCTTATTTGAATTTAGTTGCAACATTAGTTACTTAACATTGATCCTTTTTCAAAACCATGAAGAAGTCTTGAGATTATCTCTTGTTGTTACCCATATATCCCCATAGACAATAAGAAACCAAAAAAACTCATCAAGCTCTTTAAAAATGGAAGAATGTCTTCCTTTGTTGTATTGCATGAGCCTAATGATGTCAGTACTCTTACCTTCCATGACTAGGTCAAAGGACTTTCTCTTGATAATTAAAGTATGTTTCACATAAGCCATATTCAAAGTTGTAGGGAAGGGTGACTTTGCATGGAGCAGGTCTAGGTTTATAGCAAAAAGAGGGGGAAGGGTGATAGGAGAAAGATTTAAAGAGGGATGGTCAAATGAGTTGCATGATCAAGAAGAAATAGAGGAGGGAGATTTAGGGTTTACGGTGAGGAGGGGAGATGGAAAAATGAGAAAGAGAAGAGGAAGGGGAGGGAGTTTCAAGTTTAGGTTAGTTGAAAAGAGAGGATCCACCATGGTTTCAATCCTATAGGAGGGACATGACAAGGAGAGGTAAAAGATTAAGAGACCATGGTTACAAGATTTCCTAGAGACAAAAATCGAGATCCTTATGGCTCAAGGAGGGTGATTAGAATTCTACTAGGCAATAAATGACCACTGTATATTGAATACCATCTCCAACATTGATATTAGGGATTACACCCTAACTGAGGAATAGGAATTCAAAAAGAGCATTTATGAATTCTATCCTGTAATCTGAATCCAAAGAATGAAGACCTGTGGTGGATGGTATCAACTTCAATTCCCTCAACTTTTCTACCACGGAGTGGCTAAAGAGACTCTTTGTAGAAGGAAAAAAAAAATCCTCTAATTCATTAAAGATTGCAATGGGATAAAGTGCAGGGCTTGAATGGTTTCTCTTTGGCCTTCTTTCAATCTAACTAAGGGGTTCTCAAGAAAGACATGTCAACACCTTTGAGGAATTCTTCAGATTAGGAAGATTTGTGAGTAGTAGTATTAATACTATTTTTAAAACTTGATTCTAAAGAAAATGGGGGCTATCAACATCAAAGATTTTTGTTCAATCCATTTGGTGGAAGCATTTATAAGATCCTTGCCAAAATTCTCATTATGAGGATCAAAAGAGCCATTCTAGAAGTTATTGGGCACTTCCAGCATTTTGGAAGTTGTGATTTTTTGTCAAAAAGGAAGGAAAAAGTGGTGTGGCAAGCAAGCTTGACATAAAAAGCCTTTGTCCATGTCAACTGGAATTTTCTTCTTTGTATTGTAAGGAAAATGGTCTTTGGGGAGCATTGGTGTTGCTGTATTGCTCAATTCATCAACACTCTAGACTTCTTAGTGTTCATAAATGGTTGTCCTTTCAAATTCTTTCGTTTTTCATGAGGTTTAAGATAGGGGGACCCTTTGTCTCCCTTCTTGTTCATTGTGTCAATGAAGGTGTTGAGCTTCATGCTAAATAAAATTATCATAAGAGTGATCATTAATGGTATCAAAATGAGAAAAAGGGAAAGACCCATGAAATTGTCTCATATTTAGTTTGTAGATGATACCATTACTATTTGGTGATGATGATGCCCTCCGTATCTTAATCTACAATGCATTTTGGTAGGGTTTCTAAGGCTTGAAAGTTAATCTTGTAGAAAGCGAAATCATTCTGATTGGAGACAATATAAGAGGGCCTTTGCTTGCTAGCCTTTTGGGATGTAAGATGGAATCTTTCCCCAACAATTATCTTGGCCTTCCTTTCAAAGCCAAATTCAAAGATTGAGAAGTGTGGGACCTTATTATCAAAAACTTTGTAAAAAAATTGGCAAGATGGAAAAGTAATTTCTTATCTAAAGATGGTAGACTCACTCTTATTAGATTTACCTTAACAAAATTCCCTGTTTATTTCATATCTCTCTTCCCTCTTCCAACTTCAGTTACTAGAAGGCTTGAAGGAATTCAAAAGAGGTTCTTATGGGGGAATGTGGGAATGGATTTCAAATTTCACCTTGTTAAATGGAGCATGATCAAACAACCCATTTTCTTAGGAGGCTTGGTGTTGAAATCCTTTCTCACTTTCAATAAAAATTCTGTTAGGAAATGGTTGTGGATATCTATGAAAGAGAAATACCATCTTTGGTGGGGTATCATTGTTTCCAAACATGGTTTTGACTAAATTGATTAACCATACATTTGAGACCAATCAATCGCTATTGGGGTGAATGTCTTTGCACATGTGTAAAAAAAACGAGGATAGAAACTAGTTGACTGCGCTTAAGTGGTCGGTCAACCATCCTTTATAATTTTTTTTCTTCAGTGTTTTAGTTTGAGTTTTTAACTATCCAAATAAGTTATAAAATATTTGGACAAAAAATAACTATTACCATATTTCAAGTACAAAATGAGATTTATAGTAGCAAAGGCGAGGCAACCATTGCTTGTAGTTGTTAGACTAATGACTAGAGTAAAAATAAAGATAGATCAACATTATAATCATGCCAAGCAATTCCCTCTCTCTAAATGCAATTAACTCTTATTTATCATCCAAAAAAGTTAAAAATAAAGTTTACGAACTCTAACTAAAAGATTAATGTTATGTTTTGTTTACGGAATAAATTGAAATGAAAAATATGAAGAAATGAAGTCATGAATTTGATTTCATTCTTCTCAATTTCATTTCATTTCATTCTTACATAACAAATACACTGTAAATTCTAATGGGCTTTTTCTCTTTTACATTTACCTCCTACACAAGGGTAGCTCATTGCCCCCAATGCATACTAAGTGTGGTTGCATTTGCCTTGATGGAAAATATTTTTTAATAATAATATTATAAAAAATATAATTTAAACTTGCAACACAATTAGAGTTGATGAAAAGTAAGATAAGGATAGAGATACAGTTATGATTTTCTGATTTTGTTTTTCATGTGCATTATTTTTCTTGTACACCAGAGAACAACACATTAACCTAATAAGGGTCTACATGAGAGAACAAAGCATTAGCCTAATAATTGTTTTTTTTTTTTTCCCTCTAATTTTTTCATGTAATAGGTCATATTTGTATTTTTTTTTATTTTAATAAAATATACCATCAAAGTTATAAATTTTAAAAAAAAATTTAGCGTCACCCTATTGTTTGAAAGAGGACTATCTTTCCTTTAAAAAAATGCAAGATATATTTCATTATATATTACTTTTAACGTATGTTATAAAATGAGTTTTTTATATCCTAGACCAAATAGAGCCTAAAATACGATACCCCTTTGGCTATTAGGCAATTGCATGTGAATTATTTTCATTTATATACCCCTTGAAGTTAAAATTAACTATTTATTTGAGCTAAATATTGAATTGTAAAGAATTTATCCTTATTACATTTTATGGTTCGTAAAATCTTCACTGATTGTGAATTATTTATCCTTTATATGTTGTATGATGTAACTCCGTGTCTTTTGATAGAAGATAGTAAAAATTCACTGTCGTTTGCTTCCATGGATGTAAGTATTGCCAAATCATGTAATTTTTCGTGTCATTGTTTTTATTTCTTTTATATAATTTGAGTGATTGTGTTTTCTATATATTTCATTGTTAGTTGCTGCGTTGTAAGATTATTTGTTTCCGTTGTACATTTATTTGCACAACAATAACTATAATTTTGTTGTAGCATCTAGAGCTTGTCCCACTACCATCTTTTGATGTGATATTTTTTATAGGATTCCACAAAACCTAAGGGGTTAAATGCCCAATAAATGTTATATGCCAGATCATACGTCACTAGGGCTACAATGACAAAACCAAAATTTTTTCTTTGTGGGGATAAAAAATATATACAAAAATAAAATAAAAGTAATTTTCATATTTTTCATGACATGTAATTAAAAACACATACATCCTCATTTAATGCTAATAATCATTGCTTCTCTTTCATAAAGTCTTAACTTAAATGACAGAAATTGTCATAAAGTCAAACTCTTTCATATTTGCTATTTTTAAAAGTGGAACTAAATGAATATTGAGTTTCTTTAATTAATAAAAAATCTTTCTTTTAAAAATTTGAATGAAGGTATCTACTGCTGCTAGAATATGTGGAGCACCATTGGAACTTCTTCACCTTTGCCCAACATTTTTTGAGCATTGGAGGTAAGGCACTCCCAATTTTTTATTTTTTAATATTTTTTTAAATGTTTTTTTTGCTTAGACTCTAGGCTAAATTGTTCCTTAATTTTGGACTCTAGGCTAAACCCGGATTTTTGCATCCACAGGTCATGTCAATCACTTACAATATAGGGAAAAAAATAAAGACTTGAGTTCGATGGCCTCTGAAGGCCTTCTCGAACACGCAAATGAGTATGGGGATGATGCATATAAGGTAACTATAAATTTATTATAGAATCCGAGTTTGATGTATAGAATTTTCCAAAACTTATGGGAATAAATGCCCTGTTAAAGTTATAAGTCGGGATCATATGTCATTGGGCTTTAGTAGCAGGACTAGAAATTTTTATTTAGTGGGCGCAAAAAATATATACAAATAATAAAATATAAGTATTTTTCATATTTTAATTTTTATATATATATATATATATATATTCTCATTTAACACTAATAATAATTGTTTCTCCTTCATAAAGCCTTGGGAAGATCTCTATTTAATTAAAAAAAAAAAATAGTGGATACATTTCTTTAATTAATAAAAAAATCCCTCCTTTAAAAGTTTTAATGGAGACTATAATATGTAGGTCCACCACTATAGTTTGCACCTTTTAAAATTTTCTTCCAACCAGACGACTTTTTCATTCACAATGGGCCGAACGAGGCATGGCTGGGCCTAACCCAAAAACAAACAAAAGATGGGCTGAAGCCCATCCCATAATAATGGGCCTGATTTGACGCAGTCCGTATCTCTAAAGCAGCCAAAAATGGTAAGCTGCTTCCACGCGTCACGTGACAGTTGTCCAACCACCATCTCACGTCACGGCGCTCGTGTTTTATCGCGACCCTCTGGAAATTTGTGGACACAGTTCAAGAATTTTGAGCAGTGAATTAATTGCTCATTCATTCAGAGGGACCCCTAAATGGGCCAAGAATTTGTTCGGGCCTGGCCCACGCACAATCAATGCCACTTTTGGCCCATACCTAATGCCAGTGCCTATGATTGGGCCTAAGCCCTCAATTTTCTCCTGACACGTGCGTACGTGGGCCTCGCAGCTCATTTAATGCACCCCTGGCCTAATTCTCTAATTAAATTTAGCCGACACTATTTATATCAAAGCTTTTTTGTGCAAAACTTATTTTTATTTCATACTCATGTAATTAATTATTCATTTATTTAAAATTTATATTTTATTTTTTTTAATAAATTTTTTTTTGAACTTACGGAATATTTAAAAGGTCGTTGACCTTTTATCACATAACTCGTTATATAATTTTTTATTTCTTAATTCAATTTTATTCTAATATATCAAATATTGGATAATTATGGTGTAGTTAAGGATTTAGAAGTAACTTTAAAAATTCATAAAAAAAAAATATATAAAATTGAATTTGTTTAAAGTTATAATAGAATTTTGAGCTTAGAGAACTAAAAAATTTGAAATAATTTTTTACACAATTATTTAAAATTGAATATCTGAAATTTAAATTTCAAGTTCAAATCAATGAATCTAAGCACATGCTGGGCTTTATCTAAAAAATAAAAAAAAAATACTATGAATGAACATGCAAAAAGATTAATTTGTCTAAATTACACTGCATGATCTCGAGTCAATAAAATCTGGATTTTTTTTTTCCAGCTGATATATGAACTTTGTAACACCTGCTGGCTTTACCTCAAATCAAGGCATCCAAACAGCCCAAAAGAAAAGAAGAGAAAATTAAGAAAACCATTTCCCAATTTCCACATCTGTCCGAGGATTGATCACAATCCAAAATGTGTGTGTCACAATCTAATGAGCTTGCAAGAGATAGATATGCTGAAGGATTGTTAACAAGAGAAATAATAAAACCCTAATATATTGAAGAAGGATCACTGGGAGGTTGGTTGGTCAAGAACAGGATCGTTGATGGTTTGGATTCTCAGCTGCACATGTTTTGTTTGGTATATATATAAATTCTGATTTCGTATATATATATATATATATATATATATATATATATATATATGTCTGGACTAATTTCTTACTAACGGTCTCTAACGAGTCTTTATATTCCTTGCTCTAATCTTAATCAGCCATTCCATGTGGTCTCATGTGTTTTCCACATCTCTCTCTCTCTCTCTCTCTCTCTCTCTCAAGTCAACCTTCTTCTTAAATAATAGAATTTCATGGCACCATGTTCTTCAGATATTGTATTCCCTGGTTAAGACATGTACATACTGCATGTTGTAGTATTTATATGTTTACAGTTAATATAGTTAGGGCATGGGTTAGACTGATGTTATGAGCTAGAATGAATATTAAACAATAGTGTCAAGGTACTTTGAACACTCCACTGGATCTCTTCTCCTACCTTTTTCTAATACTAAAATATCATCTCAAATGGAAGAAAAAGAAATTTTCGACTTACATATATTTTCTCTTATTTTTCTTAAATTTTCATAAAGTTATCTTTCCATTACAATATTTTATATAAAATAATAATAATAATAATATAATTATAATTTTAAAAATCTAAAAATGATTTTTAACTTTTCATTATCTCGAGAAAATAGTAAATTTGAAGGGGTGAGGAGTTGAGTTACTTTTCAAGTTGCATTTTCTTCCCTCATTCTTCTTTAAACGCTTCAATCTTACAAAGTTATATTATAATTTCTAATACTTACAAATCATGGGCACATAATTAATTAATTAAACAACTTTACAACTTTCTATTATCTTCTCAACTTTATAGATTATTATTTCTAATACTTACGAATCATGTCTTTTACTTTGTGTATATTTTTGTGAATATGTTAATTAACATGACTAATTGAATTATATGTAGTTAAGACTCCATTGCCATTTATTCAACTTGTAACTAGGAATTTTGATTTCTTGGTTTTTTTTTTTTTCTTTCTAAAAACAAGTTTTTATTACAATCAATATAAGTTTACTCATTTAGTACTATGCATAACGATTATTCAATTTAAAGAGAGTTTAGAAGATTATTTTCATGATTAACCATGCAATTAATTTTCTTAAAAGCGACAATGACAATTTTTAAAGAAATAATAATTAGTACGTAAGAAGGAGCATCGGGATTCAATTTCAGATAGATACAGTCACAGAATTAACGGTACTTGTGGATGGTGAGGATTTACTCTGTGAGCTAGTGGGACCGTGGATGGTGAAAGTTTGCTCTGTGAGCTAGCGGGGCCGTAGATTGTGAGAGTTTTCCAGTGAGCCAGCGGGAACCGTGAATGGTGATGGAGATGTGTCCCGAGGGTCGGGTTGGGCGAACGTCCAATTGATACAGGAAAGTCGTGTCTGCATTCCGAACTTTATCTGATTAGTGAGACTTAGGGGGAGAACGTTGATCCGTAGGTTTGGTGCCGCACCAAGGGATCCGAAGAGTTTGTTGGTGGTTGAAATTCCTATGTAATAAAAAAAAAAACAAAAAAAAACAACCAGCTTCAAAATGATAAATTTAAACTTTAGTAACAAACTACTACTCCACGCCCAACTGGGTCAGCTCAAGTGGTAAATGGGAACTTGTGATTTTGGAGACTCTAAGGTCGCAAGTTCGATTTCCCTTAAAGGCATTATGCCGGTGCATTACGTACCAGGGGTGCGTCAATGGGCGGACGACTTTGATCCCCCGAATTTGGTGCCGCTGCCGCATCATAGTATCTAATGTGATGCGATGGTGACTAGAATTCCCAGATTATCAAAAAAGAAAAGAAAAAAATCTAATGATGTATAGATTCTTTTTAAGAAAGTAATAGACATATATATCTTTTACTCCCTACAAATTCTTATTAATTAAAAATCAAAATAGGAATGAATAACTAGTCAAACAGAATGCAAGTGGCACCCTCTTAATTTTATACTAAAACAAAGATATCTTAATAAAAATTTGATCGTTTTTATTTAACAGTATGAAGAAATGGAAATAATATTTTAGAGCATTTTTATAAGTGCGTGGAAGAAATTGATCACTCAAAAGTGTTAGTAATTTTGGGGAGGTTGGTGGAGGGATGGGATGATCTGTTCACATGGATGCGTAATTGCGTATGCGCATTAGTCGCAATAAGCACGTTTGGACGGCCGGCTCTGAACATAATCTAGTGATGAGCGCAACCCATTCATCGCACCGCCGGTGCAGTGCTGACCCTCATCCACGGGATGGCCAATGTCACGTGCACTCTGCACTGTGCACTGCAACATTTCGTGTACGCCTTATTAGAATTATTATATATATATATATATATAAGGTATCCATTTTTAATACTATAACCCCAGAAGCAACTTTAAATTTGGAGTTGTATTGAATTTGATAAAATATAATATAAAATTATCTTGAAATTTATCCAAATTCATTTAAATTTAAATTCAATAATCAAAATTTATAGTCCTAAACTATCGAAAATGATTTTTTCTTTGATATTTTTTTTAAATATCAAATTAATTCTTATAACTATCCATAATTATTCAAAAATATCCCTACAATAAATAATAAAAACCTAAAATATCCTTATAATTATATTAGATATATCCATATGATTATTGATAATTATCCTAAAACTTTCATGTAATTACCCATAATCATCCCAAAATGTCTCTAACTGAAATTCGTGCTCCCGAACAAAATGTAAAAGGTTTTTCCTTCGATTATTTTTTAAATACCAAATTAATCCGTATAACTATCCATAATTATTCGAAAATACCCCTACAGTAACTCATAAATATTCAAAATATCCTCATAATTATACAAAAAATATCCATATAACTACTTATAATTATCCTAAAACTTCCTTGTAATTACCCATCACCATCCCAAAATGTCTTTATATTCTTTAACTCTTGACTATTTTTTTAATAATATTTTGAAATTTTTAAAAAATAGAGAACTAGTATATGTTGATGTTCGTTCAACTTGAACACGCGCAGCAGAAACACACAACCATTAATACAATCACTCAATGATGAAATATATTCAAGAAGCAATCAAACAATAATACTGAAAAATTAAAAAACACAACTAGAACACACAAGATTTACGTGGTTCGACAATAGCTTACGTCCACGGGAGCAGTACTTAGGTTTCCACTATGATCAATGTCAAAGCTACAATCTTTGAAGCTTAATCCCAACTAGGGTTACATAATGATGTTTATACAACAATCTAATACGTACAAAAGTGCTCTTGTATAACTAAACTACATCTGTATCGATCCCTCGGAGGAAAATCCTCCAAATAAACCCAATCTACAAGCCATAGATTTGAAAATACGTAATCTGTGCCAACGGAAACCATTGACAGTTTAGAGGAGAAGAAAAATCTTTGCAACTACTGCATGAAAGCATCGACAATTTGCCCTCCTTAGTTGCACCTTGCTTTTGTCCCTTTGTCTCTCGCGTCTTCGGTACATACGATCCGCCATGAATATGAGCCACATCCCAAACAATCTCCACCTTGACAAATATACACCACTTTGAAAATCTAAAAGCATAACCGCTGCTCCACTCAGACCTGTAGATCGGGACCCGCCTCCCCTCTAACACTTAGAGACATAAACCAAGTCCAAGCCATGCTTGAACTTGACCGTGGTAACATGAAGTTCACCTATATAGTTGAACACCTAGCTCCTTGAACGATCATTCGAACCACAATGCTACCTTGGCAGCCTCAGCCTTTGTCAAGAACTTTGTTGACATTATAGGTCATACCCGGTTTTGATAATGACAAATACTCTTGGTATTTGATGAATTTCAAGTTTGTGTGAAGGATCATACTAAACTGGATCATATTGATAGCATGTAGCAACTTGAAGAAATATGAAGACCCTAACACATTTATTATTTGTTGTAATATTATTGGGTCTTTAATAATTTTATATCAAATGGGTCTGTAATAATTTGCATATCATGCATATAGGACTATAAGCTCAAGACCTTAGAATGACCTTAAAGAGCACCCTCTGGTCGACCAACGCCAGGTTTTTTGGCTTAATTAAGAAGCTCAAAAAGGCCTTAGAAAAGACCCTAGGTCCCTTCACTTTTATGCATAATAATCAGGACCAAAATCACATAAGAGAAGCAAGTTTGGTCGACTGAACCAGTCCAATTCAAATATGTTGGTTGACCGAACCGTTGGGGAGGTCAACGTGTTGACCATGATACGGTTGACCGAATGATCTTTAACTTCACCAACTTGGTCGAACGAATCCCCACATGGGAAACCCCAACGCTATGGTTGACTGACCAAACCAGTTCATTTTCATGCCGGTCTATCGAAGTTGGGAATACGATCAACCGAACAAGTTTTGGTCAATCGAACCGCAGACACTTTGGAATCGCCCTAAGTCTGGTCGACCATATATTCAATTAAAAAATGAGCTGGTCGATCGAACCACCCAAAGTGGTCGACCGAACCTTAAGTATGGTCGATCGAACCTCTCAGGTTGCTATATCTTTAACCACAATAAAACAGGGTTATTTGGGTTAAACTTATTTAAAACAAATTTAATAATTACCCATATGTCCTCAATGGTCATAATTTAGCCATTGTCTATATATAGAGGTTCATTTTATCTGATTAGGAAGTGATTAGCATATGGATTAGGAGAAAAATCCTCTAAAATTTTCAAAGCTTATTTTTTCAATACTAATCCCATACACTCATCCATTTGCTCTTCCCTTGCAAAATCAAAGTGTGTTTGAGTGATTTCATATTATTCCCACTTGGCCAAAACTCTTATTGTTTATTATGTGTTTGATTTTGATTTGAGAGTCTACCAAAGTTTTCCCCCGGTTTAACTCAATAAATCCATTGTGTGGGAAACTTTGTAGCTTGTGGGTCTTTACACTCACATTGTAAGACACCTAAAGCTTATATTTTTTGTGTGTATAAAAATATTTTTTTTAAGCTTATTTTCAAACATCTTTTGGTTGAAATGTTTTTAGAGATTGTTTGATTTCATTTGTTGAAAATCTTTGAAACCCTAAACCGTGATTGATATATTCTATACTTTGTTTCAAAGATAAGGTTGTTAGTACATTCATTGCTCTTGATTAGATATAGACATTGTATTGAGTGTAGATTGCACATATACATCACTGAGCTTATAGTTCTTATCATCTTGATGTGCATCAATTATTGCTTGTGCGTATCGGTATAAATCTACTTGTGTTTATAAGCAACTTTATTTGTACGCAAAATTTGTATTACATTTTTTGTATTCCAAGCGTGGGCTTGAAGAGGGAGACTAGCCTTGTTGAATAGTCTCGGATTGGCGTAGATCCGGTTAGAAAAGTTAGGTGCACCATCCTGGTAAGGTGCGATTGTAGGTCGAGGTTAGCCCCGTTAATTAATCTGGTTGTAATCGGAGCTACTCCACTCGTTAAGTGAGTATTAGTTGAATCCTCGGGTTTGCGAGTTAGAGGCGGGGACATAGGCACAGTTGGCCAAACCTCGATAACATATCGTATGTGCATTTTATTTTTCTGTAATTTATTTACCGCACGTGTATGTTATATTGTGAATGCTGCGCATGATTTAATTTCTGCACGTTTTATTTATTTGCGCATTTGGAACTATATAGACAGACCCTAGGTTGTAGATATACTGTTGCTATTTAGTTTAACATAAGAAGAAAGTTTAAAATTCCAATTCACCCCCCTCTTGGGAATACACCAATTCCAACAATTGGTATCAGAGTCTCGTCATTGATTTAAACATTTTTGCTAAAAGACCGAGATAGCTCTCATTGGTGTATCCCCATTCGGAGAGGGACAATCACCTACTAGTCCTCCATTGTTTTATGGTGTTGATTACACTACCTGGAAAATTAGAATGAGTGTATTTATAAAATCTATGAGTTGGAGGGCGTGACAGGTGATTGTCAAATGAATTTGTATGCCTGTAAACGAAAATGATATTACTTTGACACATGCAAATTCACATGCCATGGAATTATTATATTGTGCTCTAGATTCTAACATCTTTCTTGAGATCATGGCATATAGAAGTGCATAGGAAATTTGGGATGAACTTGAAAAATAATATGGGAGAATTCCGAGAGAATGAAACCACCACTCAGGAAGTGGTAAATGACGGGGTTAGTGCATTAACAGAACAAGAGGTATGTGATTCTTACTCTAACTCAATTGATGATTCATGTGCTGAATGTTGTGTTGCCACATGTGCTGAATCATCTACTGAATATTGTGTTAATCTTGTTTTTGATGCATGCAATGATTCTTATGTTGAATGCTGTATTGTATCTTATGTTGAATCATCTAATAATCCTTGTGATAATCCTGCTGATGACACATGCAATGATCCATATAATGATTGTGTTGAATTTTGTGATGAATCATGTATTGAATTCAATAATGAAAGCATGGCTTGTAATGAAAAACTAGAAATTGCTTTAATGAAAATGCATAAATTTCTAGATAGGTTATCTAAGAAGAAAATATTTTTGAAAAATGAAACTAAAAGGATGGAAAAGCAATTAGACAAATTAATAGAGTATCATGCCATCCTTGAAAAGAAAAAGATTGAAAAGATATTGAGAATTTTCTGCCTAGAAGAAAAAATGGATGATTATTCTAGAGCTACACTCAAAATTATAAATAAAAAGAATAATCATAATAAACCCTTTGAAATCAACAAGAAATTTTTTTTCAAAAAGGGTTCATGCTTGACCCTTAAATCCCATCATCATAAATTTTTTCATACCTCATCTAGTAAAAATAGAGTATGCAAGCACAATCTTTCACGGTTATTCAAAACTCGCATGCAATATAAAATGAAATGGCACGTTCTATCTACTTGCTCATCCATAAGTGCTGGAGGTTTAGAAAAAGAAATGAAATGGATAATCATGAAAGCAAACCCTGTAGGACCTTTGGAAAAATGGATCTAAATTAATATTATATAATCATTTAATCCATCCTTAGTTCCTAGATTTAGGGGTAGTGATGATCAAAAGGTTAGGAAATGGTCTATGCTTAAAATGTTAAATCTTAGTATGTGCATTCATTATACACTTTCACTATATGCTAAGAACATTAGAAAATTTAGCCATTATGCAATCTCAGATAAAATATCCAATTTAAACTTAACACATATATATATAATAATGATTGGATAAAATATGAAAACATTGGCTATAGCATACTTGAATGAAAATCCACTTCAAAATGGACATGACATCTTTGCCAGGTAAATAATTCTAAATGCTTAACTCATGCTTAAAGATAAACATCCTATGTTAAGCAAATGGTGTCCATTGCATAAGACTGAGTTTTAGGAAATGAATCACATATATTAAGCATCGTTTAATCTTAAACTCATCTCAGAGCCTTAAAAGCCTGATAAATTTTTAGTCATTCTATTCCATGCAAATATCTTGAATCATATCCACTCATATTGAATACCCTTGTAACTTAACAGAAATTTTAATCCTTAAGAGTATTTATCTACTTCTCACGCAGAGCTCTCAGCTTTCGAGTCAAATTCATTAGAGCTTTGTGAATTAAGTTAATTGGCTAATATGATTGCTATAGGTTTCAATTTAAAGAAAAATCAAATGTCTAAGAAACCTATGCACGAGCAATTAAAATTAAAAGCCATTTAGACTTGGGTCTCGTACATATTAAAATTCATAAGAGAAGAGGCATTATAGGTTTAGAACACTCAAAGAAATATTCATTGTGACTTTTTGGTTCGGTAAGCCTAAAGCATTCATACCAAGATTAAATCATTGAAAATCTTAAAACACTTGGCTAAAGAATTTGAAAAGTAGAAAAGGCAAAATTCAGCTGATCGCTTAACTCATGGGAGCATTTATCTTTCATGACTATTTATATTAAATGCTCTTATAATTCTATATTCTATGCCTATATGCCTTTATATGAAAAGCACTGAATTCCCATTATTCATTGCACGTTAAATGAGTATATCTTCTAATGGATAGTTTATCTTTTGTATCATTTGTTGATTGCTACCTGATTGCATGCTTAGTTTAGAATGCCTCCTGCATAGCAGATACAATTGATGAGACTTGCATGCTGGTAGTGGATATAGGTTCTTGTGTGCCTTGAAACTGAATTATAAATTGTTTGTTTGAACTTATTAGGTACAATTTTTATAAGAAAATTTTTGATTTACAGACGGGATGCTGCCGAAATTTCGACAGGATTTTTCCCAAAAGTAAAACCTTGTACAAAGATGATTATGATAAAATAAACGTTAAAATCTTTTTGAAAGGATGAGTGAAAAATGAAAATTTTGAATTTCATCCTTACATAATCATCAAGTATTGTGAGGAGCTAAGCTCCATCTTTAGAAAAAAGCATAATGGTCTCATACGCATCATATTGTGCTTCTTGAATATTAAGGCTCTTCAGAAAACCCTGAACATTATACCCTATATTTTACGCTTTATGATACGATATGGAATGTTCTTAGTTCATGAACTACATTGCATGCCTTAATATCTATTTTTGATGCATTTTTTGCCTATAGGGATGACCATACTAATCAGAATATTGTTAATAAATCATTAGTATGGTTGGTTTAAAGGATTTAAAATGAATAACTTATACTCGTGACATACTTTGTGAAATCAATCTTAATGAGTATAAGTGGTTTATTGCATCCAAGCATGAATTCAATTTGAAAGGGGGAGCATCTAAAACTAAACTCTTATCTTGTTTTGCTCACCCGCACTTTTTAGCTTAGATCTGTTTTTGAAATCATGCGTGGCATGTACTTAAATGTAATGTTCTTATTGAAAATCATAATTTGAAACACGTTGATTTGCTACAGTCATTTGATTTGCCATATGCTCTTACATTTGTCTGTTAATATCTTCTTTGGATCCATATGGTTATGATTCTAGTTATATTTTAGTGCGTGCTTAATTGATAAACCAAAATAATGTTTGCTTGCTTGCATTAAATTAAAGTCTCTTTTTAGCAAGCAACCCCCATTATTGTTTTTAAACATAAAAAGGGGGATATATATTTTTATATATATACATCTATATTTATTTACATATACTTTTTGGCAAGAAATATTCTCAAAACTTAAAATTCTTATTTCTTGTCTTGTTATTTATATATCTATATACATGTCTTAAATTGCATAACTGGTTCGATTACTACACATGAAAATGCATGCGAACTAGTTAGATCATGTTTTTGCTCAAACCTATTTTTTATGCTGCATGTTTACAAATTTCAATTTTCTGCGGGTATTATGAAATTCTTAAATTGTCATGGTTTGAGAATACTTCTAGTTTGACTATAGTTTTCATGTCATTTAAATCATTTTAATAACTAGTTATATAGTTTGTGTGCTAAATTGCTATATTTCATGCTTTATAAGGTTATCTTTGTCATTCATTTTGCATTGTATGACTATTCTATCTTTTGGATGATTGAAAGTCATACTTCTGTTTTTCGTCTTGATCATACTGAACTATTTGAGTTAGTTATTGTGGATAAATTATTAATTTAAAACTCAACCAGGTCATTTCTATATAGGTATTTTTGGGAAAATGGTTTATTTTCAAACGGCATGCTGCAGAAATTTCTAAATACTTTCCCAATCTTATCGTGTATTTAAATGATTCATACTCAAATGCCTTACTTATATGCTTTATATTTATATCCCTTTTTGCTGTTGCCAAAAGGGGGAGAAGTGGCAAAATTGGGTAATGAATAAATTTTTAAAATCTTTATTTTTCCCATTATGCATAAAGTCAGGGGGTGCCTATCTTGGCTGTACTCATTTTTGCATGGTGTATTTGTCATCATCAAAAAGGGGGAGAATGTTGACCTTATAGGTTATACCCATTTTTGATAATGACAAATATTCTTGGTATTTGATGACTTTCAAGTTTGTATACAGGATCATACTAAGCTGGATCATATTGATAACATGCAGCAACTTGAAGAAATATGAAGACCCCGACACATTTATTATTTGTTGTAATATTATTAGGTCTGTAATAATTTCATTTCAAATGGGTTTGTAATAATTTGCATATCATGCATATAAGACTATAAGCTCAAGACCTTAGAATGACCTCAGGGAGTACCCTTCAGTCGACTGACGCCAGGTTTTTGGGCTTAATTAAGAAGCTCAAAAAGGCCATAGAAAAGACCCTAGGTCCTTTCACTTTGGTGCATAAAAATCAAGACTAAAATAACATAAAAGAAGCAAGTTTTGTCGACTGAACCATCCTAGTTCAAATATGCTGGTCAACCAAACTGCTGGGGAGGTTAACGTGTTGGCCATGATATGATTGACCAAACCATTTTTAACTTCACCAACTTGGTCGACCGAATCTTCATGTGGGAAACCCCAACACTATGTTCGACTGACCAAACCAGTTCATTTTCATACTGGTCGACCGAAGTTAGGAATATGGTCAATCGAACCGCAAACACTTTGGAATCGCCCTAAGTTTGGTCGACTATATATTCAATTCAAAAAATGAGCTGGTCGACTGAACCACCCAAAGTGGTCGACTGAACCTTAAGTACTGTCGACCAACCTCTTGGGTTGCTATATTTTTAACCATAGTAAAACAGGGTTATTTGAGTTAAACTTGTTTAAAATAAATTTAATAATTACCCCTATATCCCCAACGGTCATAATTTACCAATGAGAAAAGATCCTATGTTTAATCAGCCAAGTAAGAATTAAAATCCATGTTTGAACTTCGGACAAAAGCACTAAAGATGATCACTTTCCTATGTAATTAAAGTAGGCAATTCTAACAACCTCAATCAAACCCAAACTCAAAAAAAAAAAAAAAAAAAAAAAAACAAATTTTTAATGCAATCAAGAACGAAAATTTAACTCCTTAAGAACTTAAGAAATAAACTAAAACACAATAAAATTTCAAATTTTAATCAAACTGAATTTAAAATAAATGGAACTCAACAAATTTAAATCCCTAATAAGATTTTTTTCTTTTTGTATTTTATTTCGTTTTTTTTTCAAGAAACCAAACTTAACTTTAATCAATAATAAAAAAATAACTCAAGCAAAAATTAAATCTAATGCTAATATTAATTGAGATGAGGAAGAAAATAAATAAATTTCAATAATAATCACCTAACAAAAATTCAAAAGTTTAAGACTTTAATTAAAATTCTACTACAAGAAAATAACAATTATTCAATTATTTAAATGCAAGAACCAAAAAAAAAAAAAACTAAAAACAAGAGAAGAAAGAAAAAGAAAAAGAAAGAGATTAGAAGATGGTTGGCTGGCTGTATGGGTTGAGGCAGCTGCAACCATGGAGGAGCCTTCGAGTCTTCACGGGAACACAACACAGCAGCAGGTTGAAGGAGATTTAAGGGCAGCAGCAGCACGGCGGCAACACAGGAGGAGGGCAACAGGAGCAGTGGTAGCACAGGTAGAACCTGTAGGAGGGGCTTTGGGTTGGAGACTGTAGCAGAAGTAGGAGATTGATAAGAAAGAAGAAGGAAGGAAGAAGATAGATGGGAAGGAGAGGGAGTAGAGAGGAAAGGAGATGGAGAAGAAAAGAGAAAGGAGGCTAGGAGAGTTTGGGGCAGTGAGGGAGGAAGGAAGAGGGAGAGAAGGGGTTGCGGAAGAGAGGAAGAGTGGAGAGGGGGCTACAGAAGAGAGGAGAAAAAAAAAACTTAAATAGCCTCCAAAACTCTACCAGCGCACCAGGAAAAGGAACCAGCTGCATGGCCGGGTCAAATCAAATTTTTTTTATTTTATTTTTTTTCTTTTCTTCTCTTGTTCTTCTTTTTTCCTTTTTTTTTTTTCAGCACACAAACCCGATTTCAGCCTTTCTACAGCTCGTAACTTTCAAAGCTCAAAACACGAAAAAAGCACTTTCTTGGCTTTCCACAACATTTCAAATGACTTCGATTGGAGCTTGGGTGGGGGAATCATGCCCAAATTACGAAGTACTATCGACTTTAACATCCATAACTTTCCTTGCAAAAATAAAATACCAAAAATTCATAAATTATTCAATGAAACCCAAATATTATAAATAGAGCGTAATGTTAAAATATTGAGCATAATTAGTGTTGACCTTATAGGTCATATCCCTGTTTTGATTATGACAAATACTCAGGTATTTAATGTCTACCGAGTTGATGTGCAGGTATTCTAATTGGCATATCATAGTAATAGCACAAAGAGGAACTGAAGCTGAAGACCCAATTTTCGATTGTATTGTATTTCATTTCTATGCAAAGGGTCTGTAATAGTAAATAGGGATTGGTTTGTAATAAGCTCACACACATCACATGCATAATCTAATAGGTAAGATCAAACCAACTATAAACTAAAAATGACCTTAGAAAGACCTTAGGGAATGGTCGATCGACACCAAATTTTTTTGGTGTCTTCAAAAAGACCTAGAAAGGATCTTAGGACACTCACCATTGCATTGGTATGTGTTAGGCACTTGAATAGGGTGATTGTGGAATAAAACAGGACCGAACTGCATAAGTTATGCACTTTTGGTTGACTGACCTATACAGATCATTTTGCCCCTGGTCGACTGAATCAGGTCTAGGTCAACATGTTGACCGAGTCCGGTCGACCGAGATTCTAAAGCTCATTTGACCTTGGTCGATCGAATACCCTTGAAGTCAATAGTTTGACTTCTTGGTCGACCGAGCGAAATTCGTATTACACCAACCTGGTCGACCGAGGATCCTCGGGAGTTATCCCAACGGTTTGATTGACCGACCAACTTAGTTCATTCTAGCCTTGGTTGACCGAACCGTGCTGATTTTGAAAAATCGCCTCAGATATGCCATTCTAGTCGACCGACTAGTTAGTTCATTTTCACCTCAGTCGACCGAATCTTGCTAATTTGAAAAAAATCGCCTCGGACATACTCGTCTGGTCGACTGACCTAGGTAATTCATTTCTGGCCCAATCGACTGAATCGTATGAACTTGGGTCGACCAAAAGTATTCTGGTTGACCGGTGCTCTCGGGTTGGCCTACATTTTTACCGTGGTTAAATATTTTTAAATAGGGTTAATTAGGGTTAAAATGATTTTAAACAATATTAATAAAACCCTACATGTCCTAACGATTATAATTCTTCCAACATCTATAAATAGCCCATCATTTGCAAAGATTAGTAGAGGATTAGTCATTTTGATTATGAGAGATTCTCTGAAATTCCCAAAATCTGTAATACTCATTTCTAAACCCCAACCACTCATACTTACCTTTTCTTATTACCAAAAGTCTTTTGTAAGTTGATTGAGTGATTGTTTTAAATAGGTTTGCTCTCCTTGTTTGTTTGATTGAAATGATTTTCTTGAGAGCCAAAACTAAGTGTTCTTAGGGGCCTTTGACAATAAGTCTCTCCTTAGAAGACTTGTATTAAACTTATTGCATATTCGTTGCAATATCTTAAGAAGTTTGTATTTTGTTTTAGATTGAAAAAATATTTTCAAAAACATTCTCAAATATCTTGGGTGATTCGTTTTGACATATTTTTGAAAAGATATTTGTGTTTGTGTCATTGATCTTTGTTGCAATATTTATTCACTTACATATCATTTACCAAATACAAAGATTGAATATCGTTTGCAAACCAAGCATATACATTATTTAATATTTGCACGATTAAGGTATTCTACTAATAGGAATATTTGAGACTTGATTGACATCTTTGTTTGAGCACATTGATTAAATATCTTGTGATACAAAGATTACACTGGTTTGCACTCTCACGTACTAATTACATCGATAGCAAATATTTATTTGCGAGTTGACATATTGTAAACCATACTGAGCTTACATATTAAATCATATTGTGGTGTATATGATTGCGCATAATTGAGTACATATCTGCTTTACTTGAAAGCATAATCACTGTACCGTTTCATTGATTGAGCAAAACTATTGTATTCTAGGCACGGGCCTGAAGAGGGAGGCTAACCCTTTGAAATAATCCCGGATTGACTTATACCCGGTTAGGAAAGTTAGATGCGCCATCTTGTTAAGGCGTGTTGGTTGAGGTCAGCCCTGTGCTAACTGACCTGGTTGTAATTGGTGCCGCTCCACCTGTTAAGTGGGTCTTTAGTGGAATCCTCGGACTTGCGAGCTAGAAGCAGGGACGTAGGCACAGTTGGACGAACCCCGATAACATATCGTGTGCCTTACTTATATTTCTGCACTTTACATTTACCGCACATGTATGTTATTGTGTGAATGACGTGCATGATTTAAATTCCACATATTTTACTTATCTGCGCATTTAGGTAGACTGACCCTAGGTTGTGAATATACTATTGCTGAATTAGTTGAACCTAGGGGAGAAATTTTTAAATAACTAATTCACCCCCCCTCTTGGGAATACACCAATTCTAACAATTAGACATTTAGTTAAAAATATAATCCTTAATGTATGAATTGAAACACCTAATTACGCAATTTAGGCACGTAATCACACCTCCCAACTAATGTTTTGCTAGTCTCTAGTAAATAACGTGAATGAAATCCAAGCTCGTACCCATAAATACTAATTCGAACAAACATGAAATGACTACACATGCAACACAACCATACCAATTCATGTATAGGCATATAACCAAATTTCACACAAGCTTATCATATATAATGCACGCAACTCCGAAGTAAGCCATTCATGCAAGTTTCATCATTATATAGCCATTAAGAACAGTATACTCACATGAAGTTAACCAACAGTACAATTCAAAGTTAATGTAGTTATATAAATTCGAGTATAAACCGGCAAAATCTCAAGGTATGTGTAACGTGTATGACTCGTCACACTTAGGATACCAGTGGACACCTACAGAACGATCATTTTGACTCGGCCTAACTGGTATACCCTAAAAAACACTCAAAAAGGATAGGTTCACTCAGCATATGTGAGGAGGAGTGTTGCGATCAAACATCCTATATATTGCAAAGAACAAACGCTAAATGCATGGAGTGGACTAGTTTGAAAAGGATCTAGCCTATTTTTGAGGTGTCAGGTCCTTCACCCTAGCATTTTCTCACCTACTCGCCATGTCCAACCAAAACCACCCTAGATCAACTTATTCACAAATCAGGCGTTAATACATCTGAGGCATTAGGCAGTTGAAGAGTCTTCATATGTGGAGAACATGTGTCGTGTCCCTAACTTTTTGTGGTATTTATGTTAAGCACGTATTAACCTTTCATTTTATGTGCATTTCTATTTTCCTTATTCTTTCTTCTGCTCATTCTTTAATTTTTGTCTTTTCATTGTCAATTAGGACAATCATTACACTTCTTTTATTGTCTTCATACCACCAATGTGAATTAAGTTCGAACAGTAGTCCATGAACTAAGTCTATCTCTAGGGGTGGCTCAGCCTTCACATCTTAAGTAGGCTACAAGACCTAGGTTTCTATCTCCCCACTAGATGCCACCTCTAGGCTAACAAGTCAAAAACAAAGACTAGTGCACAAAGAATCGTCCAAAAGAAAAGAGAACTGATTTTCATGTACTCTAATTTGATGTTAACACTCAAAAGGACGATAAATAGCTTAAGGATACCTTACAAGGTGTCATAGTCGCCACAGGTGTTCTCTCAGTGCTTACAAGGAACCCTAAGTGTAATGAATCATGTGAATGTGTCTACTTAGCCTCATGAGATACCATGTAAATACCAGAGTTTATATAACCAAATTAATACGAGTGTACTACCAATCAACCTTTATGGTATTACAAAGTCATATAAAGAGAAATTACCCATAAATGACTCGAGTGTGTAATTCTTAGGTTATATGCAAGTATGTGAAGAGTATATCTCAGTGTTAATCATGACATAATTATCTATCCTCAATACTCTTTCTTTATTTCTTTCTTTTTATTTATTTTATCTATTTTTTATTTTTTATTATTTATTTTTTAATTTTTTTTATTAATACAAAACTTAGCAAGTAGACGTGCACAGTGTCACATGCAAATTCTCACCCCCAACTAAAGTGGAACATTGTCCTCAATGTGAAAGGATATGGGAAATAGAAAAATTGTGCACGGGTGAACAAACTAATTGAAAATCACTTCCAACTAAAGCAACAGAAAAAGAAAATAGAAATGCAAATAAAGAAAACAAATAAAATAAAAAGAAAAAGAAAAGTAATAAGAGAGAGGTAAGAAAACTCCCTTCGCAAGACCTCTTTATTTGGACTGAAGGGAGTCATGAGAGGCTTGAGCTGTTGTCCATTGACCATGAAAATGTTATCATTCGTTGGATCCACAAGTTCTATTATGTCATGGGAATGAGCGTGTTCAACAATGTACGAGCCACCCCATCGGTACCTCAGTTTTTCAGGAAATAGATGGTATCTAGAGTTGTAGAGAAGAACTTACTGATTCGGGAAAAGTTGTTTATCATTGATTTTATGCAGCAGCTTCATCCACTTATTCATGAAGCGGTCCTTGTCATAAACTTTCCTCTTAGATTCTTTAAGCTCACGCACCTGCAACTTTCTCAAGCCTATGACAACATCAAGTGAAAAGTTAATCTATTTTATAACCCATAATGCATGATGTTGAATCTCAACAGGTACATGACATGCCTTACCATAAACCAACCTGTAGGGAGACACCCCTAAGTTTATCTTGAATGTAGTTTGGTAGGCACAGAGTGCATCAACCAGTTTCTTGAACTAGGCCTTTCGATTAGGAGAACTCATCTTCTTAAGTATGATCTTGATCTCTGCAAAGAATTGACACTTATCCTGTGTTACCCCATGTTCTGGCATTCGATCGTTGGCAAGGTAGTTCACAATATCATCAAACCAAGCGCTGCATAACTTATCGTTGATAGGATAGAGGATGTTAGCATCTAACATCTTCAACACTTCTTCCTTTACCACCTTCGTCATGGTTGAGTTTAGTTTCCATCGCGCATCACGAACTGGTATTGCATCTATCTCTGTGGACTGCCCTTTTGATTCAAGTAACTCTCTAATCAAGGGAACTTTTTCATCAAATACCTTAGGTTGCTCGGGAGCTTCATTCTCAAATGCATCATCAGAACCAAATTCCAACAACAGTTCTAACATATCCAAGTCATCTACCACATCTACTACGTGTACCTCTGAATCATCACACCCAGTCAGCGTTTTATTAAACACATTCATCTCCAATGTAATATTTCCGAACATGATCTTAAGTACTCCGCTTCGACAGTTAATCAAGGCATTAGAAGTAGCAAGGAATTGTCACCCAAGAATAACAGGTGCCTCGTAAATGTTGGAGACAGGCTGCATATCCAAAACCACAAAGTCCATTGGGTAATAAAATTTGTCAACTTTTACTAACACATCTTCAATAACACCTCGTGGAGCTTTTAGTGATCTATATGCCAATTGTAGCATCATGGGTGTTTTATTCAGCTCTCCTAAACCCAACTGCTCGTATATTGAAAATGGGAGCAAGTTCACACTACTCCCCAAATTAAGTAAAGCTCTCCCAATACAAGATTTACCAATCATGATAGAAATAGTGGGGAAACCAGGATCTCTGAGCTTCTGAGGAGTCTGACTCAATATTAATGCACTAACTTGCTCGGTCAAGAAAGCTTTTTTATTCACATTCAATTTCCTTTTTACTATGCACAGATCCTTCAGAAATATTGGGTATGCAGGAACTTGCTGTATGGCATCTAGAAGTGGAATGTTGATCTTCACCTGTTTGAAGATTTCTTGAATCTCAGTGTGATACTTATTCTTCTGACCAGATGTCAACCTCTGAGGATAAGATACCATATGTTGATACTCCTTAATAGTCTCATCCTCCTTATTATCTGACTTCTTTGAATCTAAGCCTGCTTCATCTGATTTTTCATTTCCCTCGTCTGTCTCAATTGCCTCTTTAGGTGTTGGAGCAACTGTTTGTTGATCAACGGGCATTTTAGGATGGGAAACTTCTTTTCCGCATCTCAAGGTAATAATCGCCTTCGCTGTTTTAATATAATCCACTAAAACAGTATGCATTGGTTGCTGTTATTGTTGATATACCTTGGGATTAGGCTGAGGTTGTGCTGAAAATTTCCCTTTTTCTAAGGTATTCAACTGTGTACTTATCTTATTCATGGTGTCTCTCAGTTCACCGATGGCTTGAGTATTCTAACTGTTGGTCGCGACGTGAATCTGCATGATTTTTTGAAACATATTCGCCATCTGTGTCATGCTATCATCAGATTATTTCTTTGATGGAATATGAGCTAAATTTGGTTGAAATCCCGGAGGTACATAGTTCTGAGAGACTTATTGCGACTGATACTACTATTGAGAATATGCAACTGAGTGATATAGAGATTGTGGAGGTGGTGCATAAGATTGAGGAAATTGCTGATACTGTAAGGAAGATGGACCAAGCTGATCATTCCTCCATGATAAGTTTAGGTGATTCCTCCATCCGAGATTATAAGTGTTCAAGAATGGCTGATTTTGAGATTTGCTGATCCAATTTACTGACTGCATCTGATCAGATCCATTCTCCTGCAACACTGGTAAAAGTGGGCAATCCTCCACCTATTTCGCAGCTTTCACTTTCTCTAACTTCATAACCTCTATTTTTTTAGACAAAGTAGCAACAAAAGCCCATAAATTTGTTTCCTCTTTGACCTCGTATCTATCTCCACCATTGATCGCTTTAAGAGGTTGTACTATCATTGGTGCCCATTCATACTGTGTGTTCCATTGTTGGCCACTTTCAGCTAAATAATTAAAGAATGATAAAGCCTCATCCGATTCCTTGCTGAAGAACTCCCCGTTGCACATAGTTTGGACAAATCATTTACATTTAGGGGTAAGAACAGTATACAATTAATTCACTAACCTCCAAGATTCGAATCCATGATATGGACATATATTCATCAGGTTCTTGAATCTCTCCCAATAAGCTTGGAACATCTCGTCACCTCTCTGCATGAACTGACTGATCTGCTCCTGCGGGTATTGAGCTCTCTGAAAAGGAAAGAACTTATGTAAGAACTCACACTACATTTCAGCCCAGCTAGTAATAGAGTCAGGTCGCGGAGAATTAAACCATATTTTTGCCTTATCTATCAAAGAAAAAGGAAACAGGCGAAGTTTGATATACTCATCGGTTCCAACCCTATTAATGAAAGTGGTGCAGACTAACTCAAAATCTATCAAATGCTGGTATGGACTCTCAAAATCTATCCTGTGAAACTGGGGTATCACAGATAAAATACCATGCTTAATTGTGAAGTTCGGTGCATCTTGTGGTAACACAATGCAGGAAGGTGTAGATGTGCATGTCGGCTGTAGAAAATTCTGAAGTGTACGTGGTGCAGGTGTAGCCATAACTTTCTCAAAGAATTCTTCAAGCAGATTACTCAAATCAATTTCAGAATCACTCATTAAAGTAATAGGAGAACAATCAGATTCTATGCTCTGTGTGTCACTACTGGTGCTAAGTGAAAATTTGGGCAGTCTATTCGAAATATCTTGGACCCAAGACATCAAACATCAATGCTAACAACAGGAAGTCACCAACATAGTAGCAAACAAGCATAATTAATTTTTCTTTTCAAAATTTTTAATTTTTTTTATTTATTATTATTTTTTAATTAAAAATAAAAAATATTTGAAACAACATAAATTTTGAAATTAAAGCTGGCACTCTCTGGCAACAATGTCAAAAACTTGACTCATTCCAAAAATGAGCAACTCGGAAGTTATCCTAAGTATAGGAGTTCAGTCGTATAGTAATTAGCCAAAAGGTCAGATTGTCTCCTTAGGGAATGCAGTTTAATTTCAAATTTTATGTAATTCAAACAGAAAATAAGAAACAAAAGGTTTATTGAATACAGTTCGGATTCGGATTTTCTGGGATGTTTGAGATTTTCTTTTGATGAATTAAAACAGCACGCAATTTAAATTATGAATCTTAACACGCACTAATTAACAACTAAATTGCCAATGAGAAACGATCCTATGTTTAATCAGCCAAGTAAGAATTAAAACCCACGTTTAAACTTCGGACAAAAACACTAAAGATGATCACTTTCCTATGCAATTAAAGTAGGGAATTTTAATAACCTCAATCAAACACAAAATCAAACAAAAAAAAAAAACAAATTTTTAACGCAATCAAGAATGAAAATTTAACTCCTTAAGAACTTAAGCAATAAACTAAGACATAATAAATATTCAAACTTTAATCAAACTGAATTTAAAATAAATGGAACTCAACAAATTTAAATCCCTAAGAAGATTTTTTTTTCTTTTTGTATTTTTTTTCTTTTTTTTTTTTCAAGAAACCAAACGCAACTTTAATCAATAATAAAAAAATAACTCAAGCAAAAATTAAATCTAATGCTAATATTAATTAAGATGAGGAAGAAAATAAATAAATTTCAATAATATTCACCCAAAAAAAATTTAAAAGTTTACGACTTTAATTAAAATTCTGCCAAAAGAAAATAAAAATTATTCAATTATTTAAAGGCAAGAACCAAAAAAAAAAAAAAAAACTAAAGAAAAGAGAAGAAAGAAAAAGAAAAAAAATTAGAAGATGGCTGGTTGGCCGTATGGGTTGAGGCAATAGCAGCCGTGGAGGAGCCTTCGGGTCTTCACGGGAGCACAGCACAACATCAGGTTGAAGGAGATTGAAGGGCAGCAGCAGGGGGTTGAGGTAGCAGCAGCCGTGGATGGCAGCATCACAGGAGGAGGGCAGCAGTAGCAGCGGCAGCACGAGGTGAACTTGCAGGAGGAGCTTCGAGTTGGAGATTGTAGCAGCAATAAGAGCTTGATAAGAAAGAAGGAGGAAGGAAGAAGAGATATGAGAAGGAGATGGAGCAGAGAGGAGTGGAGATGGAGAAGGGAAGAGAAAGGAGGCTGGGAGAGTTCAGGGTAGTGAGGGTGGAAGGAAGAGGGAGAGAAGGGGCTGCGGAAGAGTGGAGAGGGGGTTGCCGAAGAAAGGAGAAAAAAAAACTTAAAAAGCTTCCAGAACCGTACCAACGCACCAGGAAAAGGACCCAGTTGCATGGTCGGGTCAAATCAAAATTTTATTTTACTTTATTTTATTTTATTTTATTTTATTTTCTTCTCTTGTTTCTTACTTTTTTATTTTTTTTTTCAGCGCAGAAACTCAATTTTAGCCTTCCTTCAATTCGTAACTTTCGAAGCTCAAAACACGAAAGTTATAAAGCACTTTCTCGAGTTTCCACAACATTTCAAATCACTTCGATTGGAGCTTGGGTGGGGGAATTATGCGCAAATTACGAAGTACCGTCGGCTTTAACGTGCATAACTAATCCTGCAAAAATAAAATACCAAAAATTCATAAATTATTCAATAAAACCCAAATATTATGAATAAAGCATAATGTTGAAATATTAAGTATAATTAGACATTTAATTAAAAATATAATCCTTAATGCATGAATTAGAACACCTAATTACACAATTTTGGTGCGCAATCAATGTGTTTGAGTGATTTCATATTATTTCCACTTAGCCAAAACTCTCATTGTTTATTATGTGTTTGATTTTGATTTGAAAGTCTACCTAAGTTTTTCCCGGGTTTAACTCAATAAATGCATTGTGTGGGAAACTTTGTAGCTTGTGGGTCATTGTACTCACATTGCAAGACACCTAAAGTTTAGATTTTTTGTGTGTGCAAAAATATTTTTTTAAACTTATTTTCAAACATCTCTTGTGCTAGTATCTTGAGAAAATGTTTTTAGAGATTGTTTGATTTCATTTGCTGAAAATCTTTGAAGCCCTAAACTGTGATTGATATATTATATACTTTGTTTCAAAGATAAGGTTGTCGGTACATTCATTGCGCTTGATTAGATATAGACATTGTATTTATTGTAGATTGCACATATACATAACTGAGCTTATAGTTCTCATCATCTTGATGTGCATCGATTATTGCTTGTGCATATCGGTACAAATCTGCTTGTGTTTAGAAGAAACTTTATTTGTACGCAAAATTTGTATTACATTTTTTGTATTCCAAGCGTGGGCCTGAAGAGGGAGACTAGCCTTGTTGAATAGTCCCAGATTGGTTTAGACCCGGTTAGGAAAGTTAGGTGCACCATCCTAGTAAGGTGCGGTTGTAGGTTGAGGTCAGCCCCGTTAATTGACCAGGTTGTAATTGGTGCTGCTCCACCCACTAAGTGAGCATTAGTGGAATTCTTATGCTTGCGAGCTACAAGCGAGGACGTAGGCACAGTTGGCCGAACTCCGATAACATATCGTGTGTGCATTTTATTTTTCTGTAATTTATTTACCGCACGTGTATGTTATGTTGTGAATCCCGCGCATGATTTAATTTTCGCACATTTTATTTATCTGTGTATTTGGAACTGTATAGACAGACCCTAGGTTGTGGATATACTGCTACTATTTAGTTTATCATAGGAAGAAAGTTTAAAATTCCAATTCACCCCCCTCTTGGGAATACACCAATTCCAATAAACTTTAATCTAGTTGCAACCAACGCACCCTAAGGCTGTACCTCAAACTTCCAACACTTAGATCTTTCCACAACGTACCCCATTGCAAGCCTCCCGTCTTCCAAGTCCCCTGTGTAGCCTCCATCTACGAACCAAACAACTGACAAAACCCTCTATTGCCTGCTGATGTACCCAACTACACTAGCGCAGGAAACCTTTGACATGACTTGAACATCATTGTTTGTCCTCGAGTACTGAGCGGTAGACTGTTTACTTAGATTTGCCAATGGTGTACTAGTAACCGGTTTAACACTAACCATGCTAAACCTCACCAACACTTGATCCCCAAAACCACCTTGAGATGATCACAATCTTCATGTAGTTTTGTTCATACAACCGCCCTGTGATAACACCAGTCTCCTTGCAGCTATGACTACAAAATCACCACGAGATAATCCCAATCTCCCTGTAACTTTAACCTTGTGAATCTCCAACCCAAGAATGCTATTGGAAGCACTTAACACCTTCATGTCAACTTCTTTTCTCAACAAAGTCTCTGACTAATTTACCTTAGTCGAAAACTTTCTAGCAATCAGCATGTTACTCTCATAAAATAATAGAATACTTGCCCACTTGCAACCTATCTCCCTCTCCTTATCTGGAAGCACCACCAACCCCCACGTCTGATTCTTATACAGTACCTCCATCTCCTCTAACATGGCAGCTGTCCACCTACCCTTCTTTTGGCCATGCACTGCCTCTTGGAAGGTAGTAGGATCCTTCCTAGTAGTAATGGTTGCATAAGACATCAGATCACACCTGGTGTTGACTTTTAAGTCTGATTCCTGCTTTGATGCTGACAAAGTACAAGTTACTTATGTGTGTATTTAGTATGTGAACATGTTTATATCTGGCACACACATAAGAAAAAGGGAAATGGAGGCCATATAGGACTTAAAGCTCACATCATTTGGCAGATTTCATGAAGAGTTAAGAGCAAAATAAGAAGAAGAAGAAGACACATATTTCTATTGTAAATGCAGTTTTGGTTTTGGTCTATAATAATTACATGTCATACATGATATGGATTGACAAGTTCAGAATGACTATAGTTTGACCGTAGGAATCCAAACCTGACCTTAGGGGACCCGACCTAAACTCAAAAACCTTTTTTCTTAAAAGCTAAACTTATACAAAGGTTTTTAAAATAACTTAACATAAAAAATAGGGTTTGCAAACGGTCGACCGATGTTGGATTTTTGGACTTAATTTAAAAGCCCGATTGACCGAACCCATGGTAGTATAAATGCCTCGGTCGACCGAACAGGTTAGAGGTCAACATTTTGACCAAGCCTCAGCTAACTGAACACGTTTTGAGCATATCGTCCATGGTCGACCGAAGCTGAGATATGACTTTCCTCACCTTCCTCAGCCGACTGAACTGTTAGTTCAAATTGATCTTGGTCGACCGAGTTCAAAATCTCAGCAAACCGAACCCTCACCGGGCGACCGAAACCACGAAGCCCTGAGGAAATTTCCTGGCTTAGCCGATTGGCCAGTAGCCACAGTTGGTCAAATTGGAAAATTGCCTTGTTCGGGCGACCGACCCTAGGCGTTGGGCGACCGAACCTCTCGGGCTACCAAGTTTTACCGCGTTAAACAAAGGTTAATTTTAATTAAACTTAATCAAAATTTTTCTAAAATTCCCCTTGTGTCCCAAATGGTCATATTTTATAAGAGGTCTATAAATAGCCCCTCATAAATCATTTTTAATGACATGCATAGATTAGAAAATCCTCTCAAATAAATGTTGTGTTTTTAATCCTTACTCCCTTATTTTTATTGTATTGAAAATATTTTTAAGAGAGATTTCATTTGGGCATCGATTGTCCATATCCAAATCATTTCACTCCCTTTCCCACACTCATTTGAAATATTCTTTTTGAAAGAGAACATATTCTATTTGGGCATTCATTCTTCATCCAAAGCATACACTCACAAGTTTTATTTTGAAAATCATCCTTGAGTGTAAGTTTAAAGGTTCTCCTATATATTTTTATTAATAAATATTTTTGGGAAAAACCTTATTCTAGCTTGGGAATCCTTGCACATCCATTGCAAGATTCTAAGAGCTCACTTGTTCTTATTCCTTAAATATTTTTTGAGCCATAACCTTAACTTCTTTTGCACCTTAATTTGAAAAACATTTTTGGAGAAAGATTTTATTGTGGTTTAATCTTTGAAGTGTATTATCATATATATTAGTTTTCAAAGATTGTAAAATCACTTTGAGAAAAACACATACTCACATTGAGCTCGTATTTCATATCATACGTGAGTGCATATTGTGCTTAATTGTTGTACATTTTGCTTTTGTAAGAAGCATTTTCTTGTACAAAAATATTGATATCTGTTGTATTCCCGATGTGTGGTCGAAAGAGAGAAACTTGCCCTGTAAAAAATCCCGAATTACTCTGACTCGGTTTGGAGAGCACCAGACTGGTTCAGATCCGGTTAGGAGAACTAGGTGCACCATCCTATAAGGTGTTGTAAATGGTGCCGCTCCATTCGTAAGTGAGAAAAGGTAGTGAATCCTCTTGCTTGTGAGCTTAAGGTGGGGACGTAGGTAAGTTTAGTCGAACCCTGATAACATGTCTTGTGTCTGATTTTAATTTTCGCAATTTATTTTCTGCACTTGAATGTTTATGTTTTATTATTTTGAATGCTACACATGATTTAATTTCTACATATTATATTTATCCGCGCAATTGGTATATGCTTTTAAAGACCCTAGGTTGTGTATTACTGCTGGTGGTTGTGTTGAACCTAGGAATAAATTTTTAATACCAAATTCACCCCCTCTTGGGAATACACCAATCCCAACACCTGGGTGGTGACCTGATAGTGCCTCTGGGCCCATTATGATTCTGCTCGTCTCCCGTGTTTGAACTCCATGCATTTATGCCCTGAGTTTGAAACTCCACTCGCATCACAATCTCCTTTCTGCTCCAGTTTATCCTGTGATACTGCAAGTCTCTTGAGTTAGAACTCCCTGCACTTTTGTCTTGAGTCTTTAACTCCAATCGCACAACATGCTCATTGCTGCTATTTCTCTTCATCTACCTAAATACATTGTCTTACGACCTTAATACCTAAAGTCATGTATCCACCAATCGCCACCCTGTTTGCCATTGGATCATCCAACTTGAACCCATCTTTCTTATATACTAGAAAGATGTACTGTCCAGACATAACACCCAACCTAGATCCCACCTCACTAGAGACGTGTAAAGCTGGACCTCCAAAGTCTACCACATAACCAGTCCAAGCCTCTCCTACAACTCTCCCATCTAGTGATTCCTTTGGTGATCGATTAATCAAGAAACACACCATACTCACTGAATTCACCAAGAAGTCCCTTGCAGACACTGCATACACCATGCCTTTCTCACAAAACTCCTTGAACACTAGTGTACTTAGAAACAATATCCAACATGAGGAACTCTCTCCCGGTCTAGTACTCCATATCAAACCGCACCATTTCCTATTAGAGCGGAGCTAGGAGTCGCCAATTTGTAAGTGGTGAACCAGGATTTATTTGGTGTCATATGAAAAGAACATCCCATGTCTAGGATCTAAGAACCTGTGAGGCGTTCTGAACTTGATGAAACAGTAAGAATCTCATCATCACTGCTCCCTGAGTCCCCTTCTTCAACTACATTCATGGATTTTGACAAACCCCCTTGAGTTTTTGCCTTTCCCTTCTTCCACTCTGGACATTCTGATTTTATATGCCCTAGTTTCCCACACTTAAAACACCAAACATCCTTCTTCCTCAGGGACTGAGTTTTATTACCACTCGGTCCACTCTAGGATTTGCCTCTCCCATGATCTTGATTACCCTTTGCTTTGAGCCCTTCACCAAGTGAACCCTCATCACTGGCATTCTTCCTTTGGTGGAACCCCAGCAACACACTCGTGATGTCCTCAAACTCTAGGGTTTCTTTCCCCCAAGTCAGCATCGTAACCAGATTTTCGTATGTAGGCAACGTAGGTAGGGAATTCAGCTACATCAACACCTTGTCCTCCTTCTCGAACTTCACATCAACTCGCCCCAGATCATTAATGATCTGATTAAATGTGTTGGTGTGCTGAGTCAAGTCCAAACCCTCTGCCATCTTAAGCCAATAAAGCTTTTGCTTAAGATACAACTTGTTCGTAATCGACTTGGGCATGTACCGGCACTCTAGTTTCATCCAAACTGCTGCTGGTGAGTCCTCCTCCATGATGTGATACAATACGTCATCGGCTAGACATAGCCTGATCATGGAAACCGCCTTTGCTTCAAGTTCCTTCCAATTTGTGTCGCTTATGTCGTTTGACTTCTTTCCGTATAATGCCTTCACCGTCCTTTGTTGCACTAGCAAGTCTTTCACCCTTCATTGCCAAAGTCCGAAATTACCAGTTTCATCGAACTTGTTCACATCGAACTTAATTGAAGAGACCCCAACCATTGTTGAAATAATGGCTCTGATACCATATGTAGATGTTCGTTCAACTTGAACATGCACAGGGGAAGCACACAATCAATCACGAAACAATCAACAATAGCCACTAATACAATCACTAAATGATGAAATATACTCAAGAAGCAATCAAACAATAATAAGAAGAATAAAAAACACAACTAGAACACATAAGATTTACGTGGTTCGACAATAGCCTACGTCCATGGGAGCAACACTTGGGTTTCCACTATGATCAATGTCAATGCTACAATCTTTGAAGCTTACTTGAAGCTTAATCCCATCTATGGTTACGTAATGATGTTTATATAACAATCTAATGCGTACATAAGTGTTTTAGTATAACTAAACTACATATGTATCGATCCTCCGGAGAAAAATCCTCCAGATAAACCCAATCTACAAGCCTTTGATTTGAAAATACATAATCTATATCGACAAAAACCGTTGATGGTTTGGAACAGAAGAAAACTCTTTGCAGCTACTGCCTGAAACCATTGACGATTTGCCCTCCTTGGTTGTACCTTGCTTCTGTCACTTTGTCTCTCGCATCACGTAACTTTCTCCAGTACATGTGATCCACTCTAAATATGAGCCACATCCCCAATAGGATATATAATTTTTGTATGTATGTCCACACACATGTCAATATATAGTTAATTTTGTGTTCAAATACCATTCACGATCACATGTAACTAAGTGAAAAAGGATTTTAGAAGACCTCTAGTGGCAATTAAGGCATTATTTATTCAAATCAATGACATTACATTAGAGAATATGATAAATTTACTATAAGATACTATCCCAATAAAAAATATTTAGGTTTCCCAAACTTCTTTTTCCCTTCATTACAGGTTGAGGGAAGCAAAATGTGACATGCCTAGTAATTTATTATATATGATTCATTATTTTAAATTGAGTTCAAGTTTAAATTACATTGACCTATTTATAATTAAGGCAATCTAAATTCGATCCATTTGCTTAATGAGTTAAGGAGGTTTAAATAGGGTATTTTTCAAGTTACCTATCTAACCTTTATCTCACTTGGTGCTTGCCTACTGCTTAGGGCCAATCCAATCGATTCTCATAGATCATGATTCATGAATTTCCCTACAAATCCATTCATGACGTCTCACGAAAGCCTATTTTAAATTTTTATTTAATATTAAAGAGAAATATAATAATAGTTAAAATAGGCATTGTTCTTTTTTTTTTTTTTTTTTTTAAAAAATTTAACTCATTTGGTCGAAATATTAAAGAGAAAAATAAAAAAATAGGTGCTTTTAAAAGTTTAACTCACATTTACTGAAATAATAAAGAAAAATTAAAATAAATTTATTATATATTTGTTAACATGTATTCATTTATAACATATTAATTACTTGAGTAAGTTTGTGTTTATGTTTTACTCATTCATTTATAAATGAGCCATTTCAAACCTAACCCATTTAAGTTGTACCGATTAACGACCTAATTAACTCGAATCTGGCCCTTAAAACCTATTTTATCACTCCTAAATTTACAAGTGATTGTCAACTGTCAATTAGAACAAAGATTGAGAATCAACATTCTAAAATAAATAAATTTCTATACTACAATATAAGTATGAATAGTATAACTCACTTTGTGAACAAAAATATACTTATCTTTTGAAAAAAAGTTAAATATTACTAAATGAAATAATTCTTATATTATAGAAAAAATAAAATTTAAAAATAATTGGATAAGATATTGTATTAAAATTGTCTAAAAGTTATTGTTTGAACATAAAAAAAAATTCATTTAGTTAAAAAAAAAAAACTAAGAGTGTCTATAAATATATATATAATATGTATGTGTATAGGTGTGTATTTGTGTGTTTGTGTGTGTATTAAAGAGGAATATAATAATAGTAAAAAAATGCATTGATTTAAAAAAAAATTAACTCATATTTGTCTACATATTAAAGAGAAAAATAAAAAAAGTAGGTGTTTTTTTTAAAGGTTTAACTCACAATTATTGAAATAATAAAGAAAAATTAGAATAAATTTATTATATATTTATTAACATGTATTCATTTATAGCATATTAATTATTTGAGCAAGTTTGTGTTTATGTTTTACTCTTTCATTTATAAACGGGTCAATCTAAACCTAACCCATTTAACTTGTACAGGTTAACGACCTAATTAACTAGAATCCAACGGTTAAACAAATTTGATCACTCCTAAATTTATTGATGATTGTTAGCTGTCAATCATGACAAAAATTGAGAATCAAATTTTAACATAAACTTCTATAATATATAGTATGAATAGTATAAATCAATTTTTGAAAAACAAACATTCTAAAATAAATAAATTTCTATACTATAATAAAAGTATGAATAGTATAAATCATTTTGTGCACAAAAATATTCTTAACTTTTAAAAATAAGGTTAAATATTACTATAAAAATAATTCTTATGTTTCAAAAATAAATAAATTTCAAAAATAATTGGAGAAAATACTATATTAAGATTGTCTGGAAGTTATTGTTTGAACATACAAAAAAATCGTTTACTAAAAAAAAAGAAGTGTGTATGTATATATATAATATATGTATGTATTTGTATGTGTGTGTATATATTATAAATTAACAAAAGTATGACAATGGTAAATTATTTTGTGGAAAATATATCCATATATATATATATATTAAAAATTAGATTAAAAAATTCATGAAAAAGTAAATTAAACTAAAATTGAATATAATTACAAGTTCACTGTTCAATGATTTAATTGAACCTAAGAAAAAAATTCTGTTTGAGAAAAAAATAAATTAAAGAAAAATCATATGGAACATTCCTTTCTTGTACTTCTTATAAACTTATTATAAGTGTCTAACATCATTTACAAAAATAATAATGTAACTTCTAAAAATAAATTTTATAAGTAAAATTATAAACTTAAAAATATCTCAAGTAATATATTTAAATTTATTTAAAATCAAAGAAATAACTGATCATTAAGTAAATAAAAAATAATAAGTATAAAAATTTTAGTAGCGAATTACAGCTTAGAAATTGTAGTAAATTTATTAACACTTTCATTGGAAGAAGTCATGTATGGAAATTTAAAAATGAAAAATAATAAATGTATACGTGCTTATAAATTTATGGACAAAAAATATTAGCCTCCCCTAAAATTTGACAAGAGAGGCATGCCTCTAATTATTTCTTAGACTACAACTCCCCAAGTTTGGGAAAAATAGGCGACAATGATAGTGCATTTTGGAACATGGATTTTGGGTTTTAGATTTGCAATTGGGTGGATTTGGACAAATTTTAATATAATTTTATAATATATTTTGCCTAAATTTAGGCAAATTCAAATCAAAAATCTCTCCCAAACATAGAGTAAGATTTCAAAAATTCTATAGATCTTTGAAATTTGGGGAAAAGGATGCAAAACTCTGTCTCTCATATTTGCAAAAAGACAAGCGTAGAAAAGGGTTTTAGATGTCCCCAAAATCAAATGTCTATAGAATTCTAATTGTTTAGTCTATTTTTGTTAAACTTCAAGATTTGTTGAATTTTTAAACTCCAAGGAAGGTGAGTGTTTATTTAGCAAACCTAGCGCCGTTTTTTCCCAAATCTTTTAGTCATAAATTCATTTAAATATTCAAATTAATTAATATTTTGCATAGTTTAAATTAAACTATTTCTACCATATCATATTCAAAATTCTAAAGATTTTGGTTTTCCCTTTAAGAATTTATTATGTTATTTTGTTGAAATTATAGGATGTTTAATTATCATGATCTTTACATATATTTCCTTTATGCTGAAAACTAAAGAATCCATAAACAAACATACTTAGATTAGCCATGATGTAAACTAGTCTTTTAAGAAGACTTGTAGGAATTGTTTCTCTCGCCTAGCCTTCTTTCTATCTATATTCTTCACCAAATTATATGGGTAAACTGATGAGAGAAAGATTGGTGGCAAGAGGACAATATCCAACCCTATATATATAGCTATAATCCCACTCCCCATAAAAGTAAGTATTAATAGGAAAAAACCTTTCCACTTCCTCATTAACTCTCACAACATTTTGAAAGCCAAAAGCCACCTTAATATATTAATCCAAAATGTCCACTGGCCTTCCATTTCATGTGGATCATAATTCTACATTCTCCCACTCGGCCCATTTGAATGAAATTTATTTGGATTAACAAGATAACCATAATATGCGCATAACATTAGCTTATTCATACTTTAGTGAGACTATAATAATATCATAATTATATAGCTTACCAACATGAGTCATGGTGGTAAATACCAATAAGGCAACATCTTCCCTTCCATGTACTACAATGTTAGCAAATTACTTAATTATAATCCATAATATGAAGTAACCATAATGTCCCTGTAATGTCTTTTTCAAAGACCATTCCTGTTAACAATAATCCATCTCCATAATTACGTAATTGATGGTAAACAGGAATAATGTTCAGAAACACCATTAGTGATATCATTATACATGCTATAGAACAAAACATAAGGATCCACTATCATACATCAGGGATTACAACAAAGACCAATGTGATCAGCATGTTCCTTAAATACCTTTGGTGCTAATCCCTTAGTTGAAGGATTTGCTATCATAAGCTAAGTCCTAATATGTTTTATAAGCACCGTCTATTTCCTAACTTCCTTCTTAATGGCTAAATATTTGAGTTCCATATGCTTAGCACCATTAGAATATTTGTCATTCTTGGAGAGAAAGACGGCTGCGGAGATATCACAATATATTCTCAGTAGATTGGCAATACCGTTGATAATTCCAAGTCTTGAGATAAAATTTCGCAACCATAAACTATGAACCATGACCTCAAAGCATGCCACAAATTCAGCTTTCATAGTAGAAGTTGCTATGATAGTCTATTTGGCGCTTTTCCACGATATTGCTCCAGCTAATAGGAACAAGTAACTAAAAGTTGACTTCCAACTACCAACTCAACTAGCAAAATCTGAGTCGGAGTAACCAATCACCTCCAATTGATCAAATTTTCGATACGTGAGCATATAGTGTCTTGTTCCTTTCAGGTATCTTAAAACCTTCTTTGCAACTTTCCAATACTCCATGCCGGGATTACTTTGGTATCTCCAGAGTATTCCAACTGCTATCTCCCGAGTATTCCAATTGCAAAACTAATGTCCGGTCTTGTACAAGTTTGAGCATACATCAAACTACTAATAACTGATGCATAAGGAATATTTTTCATTCTTTTCTTTTCTAATGCATTATGTGGAAAATCCTTTTCACTGAACTTGTCCCCTTTGCAAATAAGAGCAGGAGTGGTTGCACATTCAGCCATATGAAGTCTCTCTAGAACTTTATTGATATATCCCTTCTAAGACAACCCTAACACTCCACGTGATCTATCACGAAATATTTGAATTCCTATCATGTATGTTGCCTCACCCATATCTTTCATTTAAAGTTCATAGAAAGAAATCTTTTGGTGTCATTCAGTAAACCAAGATCATTATTGGCAAGCAATATATCGTGAACATATAGAATCAAGAAGATAAACTTGCTTCTACTGACCTTTAGATATATACACCGATCAACGGTATTTTCCTTAAATCCAAAGGATGTGATGGTATCTTGAAATTTAAAATACCATTGTATGGAAGCTTGTTTAAGTCCATAAATCGACTTCTTTAATTTGCAAACCATATACTCCTTTCCTTTAGTCATTAAACGTTCAGGAAGATCCATATACACCTCTTCATCTAAATTCCCATTTAGAAAAGTAGTTTTCACATCCATTTGGTATAACTTTAAATCAAAATGAGCCACCAAAACCATTATAATTTTAAGAGAGTTCTTTTTAGATACAAGAGAGAACGTCTCTTTGTAATCAACACTTTCCTTTTGAGTGAAACCCTTTGCTACAAGTCTAACCATTATAGTCGTGTTTGGTCTTAAAGACCCACTTACACACCCAGCTGTTTTAAAACCTTTAGGCAAATCAACGATGTCCCAGACTTTATTTTGTTTTATGATTTCAACTCATCATTTATAGTATTGATCCACTTTTTAGAATCCTTACCTTCAATGGCTTGTGAAAATGAAATCGGATCTTTACTTGTCCCTAAATCATAATTAGATTCTTGCAAATATACCAAATAATCATATGAAATAACTGATCTCCTTTCTCTTTGAGATCTCTTTAATGTTATTCCTTGTGATTGTTCTGCAATTGGTTCATTGGTGACATTCTCATTATGGAGTGACTGATCACTAGATTTTTGTTCAATGTTATCATTCTATTCGATAACTAGAAAAACAACAATTTCTGTTGAAGTTATAGGCATCAAGATAGGCACCTCAACTTCTTCAATGACCACATTATGTGATACATCACTCCCACTAATTTCACCATTCTGAAGGAATCTGACTTTTCCAGTTTCAACAATTCTCATACTATGGTTAGGACAGCAAAACCTATACCCTTTGGATTTCTCTGGGTAACCAATGAAGTACTCGCTTATAGTTATAGAGTCCAATTTCCTTTCATGTGGATTATAGATCCTACCTTCTGCTAGACAATCCCAAAAGTTCAAAAGTTCAAGTATTATGAGTTCAAAATCACAAGTATATTAAAAGCTCATATTCCAACAACAAGTGATCAAAAGGAAGTTTAAAAGGTCAAAGAAAGACAAATCTTATGAAAGCTTAAAGAATATTGAAGCTCAAGACAAGATAGACTCAAAGATAAGTTATACATGAAGACTTCAAGTTTTGAAAGTTCTAAAGTCTTAAGGAAGTCTTGTGTAAGTACTTCAACTAAATATCAAAATGAATGTTTTGAAACTCATTAGGGTTAATCATGGACTCAGAGACCATATTTTGAAAACCCTGAAAAATACTTTCAAAAATATCAAAACAATTAGGCAAGAGTTTTTGGAAACAAGTTCTAAAAACATTATTTTAACTGCCTAGGCGACTGACATTTATGCCGGATTAAATTTGGGAAGACAGTATAGGCCCAGGCGGCTAACCCCTGTGAGTTCAGGTGCCTGACCCTGTTATGACTTTGATATTACACTGAATTTCAAAAGCCGAGGTGATTGACCCTGATGAGTCCAGACACCTGACCTCTGTAATGACTATTTTTAAACAACGTTTAAATGTTTCCAAATTATGTTGCTTGTGCCCCAAACTTTTTCAAAAATTGGGAAACACTCCAAGTAACTTGGGCAACACGAAAATATGACTTTTTAAGTTTATAAATACATGACTTCACAAATCAAATTGACACCAAGAATTCATAATAGAATTCAAGCATACAACTTTCATACTCGTCCAAAAGCTTTCTTACTCACATACTTGCTAGAGTTTTTCTGAGATTTGCTGAGGTATTTTTCACCAATTTTGAGTATAAACTATTGGTCTTACAAGACTTAAAATCTTGTTTTGATGATAACAAATAATAAGAACTTAACATATTTGGTTAAGTGATGATATATATTTGGTTAAGTTATGATATTTCAGGATTCAAAAATGGTAAAATTCTCATAAGGATGATTCAAAGCTTATTTCAAATAAAGATGATCAAATGAAGCTTAAAGAGTCAAAGCATGGATTCAAAGATGATTCAAAGCTTGAATAATATGAGAGCATGGATGTTAAAGAAGACTTTCTAAAAGCTTAAAGTATTTTATTGCTTGAAGACAAGATGGAGCTCAAAGAAAGACAAGCAAGAAGACTTAAGAGCTTAGAATGTCAAATGCCCTAAGAAGTCTTTATGTAGGTATTTCATATTTAAATATATTTTTGAAATATGTTGACAGCTTTTCTAGGGTTAATTATAGACTTAGAGACCTTATTTAAAAACCCCAAAAATGTTTTATAAGAAATCAAAGCAAGAGAGAAAAAAGGATTTTTGAAAACAAAAATGAAAAATATGAACTTGGTCTATCCAAACGACTGAGGTGTACCCTTAGAAGTTTGAAAAATGCACCCTTAGATGACTAAAGTTTTACTTCATACGTCTAAAGAATTTCTTCAAAAGACTAAAGAATTAGTTTAGTTAACTGAAGATTTATTTGTTGAAACACAGAATAGGTAGAACACACTCAGAAGACTGAACCTTCAGCTCAGTCGTTTGAGTTGGGACTTCAGAAGACTAAACCTGAAGTTCAATTGTCTAACCCTGTGTCCAGACTATAATTTTCAATACTTTAAGGAACATCAGAAGACTGAACCCGATAGTTCAGTCATTTGAACACTGTTAATGGCTAGAAATTTCAAATGTTTTAATTTTCAAATAAAGGTTGCTTGTGCCCCAAAATTAATGAAAACTTGGAAGACACTCCAAGTAAACTTGGGCATCACGAAATCACTTTTCTAAGCCTATAAATACATGGTTTTACAAATCAAAACATAACCAAGAAAGAAAGAATTCAAAAATCTGTTGAAAGTTATCTTGCAAACAAAGCTCTCTCTTGCTCAAATCTTTACTCAACTGAATTGCTGATATTCTAAATTGTTGACCACCATTCTCTGAGTTCCTATTACTGATTTCTCATATGGAAAGGAACTTGGTGAATTCTAAATTGAGCTTCAATTGTATTTCGTATTGATATTTATTATTGAAGTGCATAGTTATTAAATTTGTACATATCTGCTCTTTGTGAGAGTATCATTGTATGCAACTATTTCTTGTTGTTTCTTAACGATTCTAGGTTGATGGATCGTTGACCGAGCGTGGGGTATCACTTAGAGAGGTGTAGCTCTAGCCTATTGAAGGAGTGACCGAGTGTGGGGTATCACTTGGAGAGGTGTAGCTCTAGCCTATTGAAGGAGTGACTGAGTGTGGGGTATCACTTGGAGAGGCATTGCTCTAGCCTACTAATTAAGGAGTGTTTAAGCATGAGGTATCACTTGTAAAAGGTTTGTTCTGCCTGGAAAGGAACGACATAGTGGAATCATTTGGTGGTATTGGCCAAAGGCGAGGATGTAGGCTGGGGATAAGCCAAACCTCGTAAAAAACGTGGTGTCACTCTTTTTCCCTGTTCTCTTGTTTTATTTTTAATCATAAACACTATGTAAATTAGATATTAAATAAACTAAAGTTTAATTTGGTTTTGGGAATTTGTGGAAATCGAAAGGAAGTACGTTAGTTGATCAATACAAATTGTAGAAACTGTAAGGGAGTACGTTGATTGGTTCAACAACCAAGTCTTATTAACAGAAAGTTTATTTAAGGTCTTTGTTTTTTGGAAGAGTGTTGGATTACATATTGAGCATCATATTGAGAAATTAAATCCATTTAATATAGGGCTTGAATCAATCATATATACAGGGCTACATACAAAAGTTGAGAATTGTCAAAAAGCTGAATATTATATTGAGTGGTTGATTGCTTTAAAGTTGATTGATTGGTTGGATGTTTATTTAAGTTTTGTTGTGTTGTGTTGTGTTGAAGTGTTGGATTGTGGATTGATTAAAAAACTAAGTTCTTTGTTGTGTGTTTGATAATTTAACAAGAGGTTAAAGAATTCATAAAAATAATTAAAAGAAATTTCAATAATCCAATTCACCCCCCCTATTAGGATAACTCCTTAACTTTCAATTGGTATCAGAGAGGGGTTGTAGCAAATCCTAACTAGAAGCTACATAAAGATCTATATGGCTCACCTAGGAGTAGCTCCCTTTGGAGAGGGTCAATCGTCAACTTGGCCTCCCATCTTTTGTGGTTTAAATTATACATTTTGAAAACAAAGGATGAGAATATATATTCAAACCATGGATTGGAAAGCGTGGAAGGTTGTCACACATGGTGACTACATTCCTACTAAAATCATAGATGGCAAAGAAGTTCCTAAAGATGAAAAAGACTTGACCGATATTGAATACAAAATGATGCAAGTAAACTCTAGTGCCATGAATGCACAATATTGTGCTTTAGATGTTAATGAGTTTAATAGAGTCATGACATGTAACTCAGCCAAAGAAATTTGAGACAAATTAGAAGTAACTTATGAAGGAACTATAGATGTTAGAGATAGTAGAATCGACATGCTCACAAGCGAGTATGAGGCTTTCAAGATGAACGTGAATGAATCAATTACAAACATGTATACTAGATTCACACATATAATAAATTCTTTAAATGCCTTAGGGAAAAATTATTCAACTTATGAGATGATCCGGAAAATCCTTAGGACTTCCTCCAATATGGGATCCAAAAGCCACAACTATAATGGAAGGAATAAATCTTAAAAACATCTCACTAGATGAACTCATAGGATCCCTTCTCACATATAAGATGTCTATGAATGAAAGAAGTGGGAAAACTAAAGCTTAATAATCAATTGATTTTAAAGCATCAAAATAAAATTCTAGTGATGAAGATGAAGAAGAAATGGATGAAAAAGAAATAGCCTTCATATCTAAGAAGTTTTCCAAAATCCTTAGAAGGAACAATAAATTCAAAAGAAAAATCCAAAACTCAAGATCAGATGAGGAAGAAACTAATAAGAACAATACAAAGAAAGGACCACCTGCATGCTATAATTGCAAGAAAGTTGGACACCTAAAACTGGATTGTCCAAAGCTTAAGAAAGATTCCAAAAAGAAAAACAAAAAGGCAATGAAAGCCACTACTTAGTTATTCCGATAATGAATCAAGTGACCAAGAGGTTACTTGCTATATGGCATGGGACGATGAGGAAAGCTCCTCATCTAAATCTTTTAATAGTTCTTATGATGATTCAACAAAAGAATCCAATGATGAAAGTATCCCCTTGAACTTCAAAATGAACTATTCAAGGTGCATAAGATTTTAGTTAATGTAACTAAACGATACACATCATTGAAAAACAAGAATGAAGGAGTTATGAAAGAGGTGAAATCTTTAAAACTCGCTGAAACTGAAAAAGATTTAAAAATCCATAGACTAGAAAGTAAGAATGAGAAGGTAATAAAAGAACTAGAAGATTTAAAGTCCAAAACTTCTATGGATAAAGAAAAAAGACATATATTTTTTAATTAGAAAATAAAATCAGTAAGATGTCTCAAAACTAAGAAAAGGTGCAAGAAAAAGGTAAAAACGTAGAAATCAGTGATCTTTAGAGACAAATTGAAGATCAAGCTAAAATAATCTACAATTTCACTAAATGAAATTTTTTTTTTTTTGATAGAATGATTGGTGCACAAAGAATTTCTTTACATAAATAAGGCATAAGATTCAATGGAGTTGAAAATACAAAGAAAAAGAACCTCTATATGGGGTACTTTGCAAAAGCCTCCAAAAATTATGCTAGCATCTCTTCAAATGCCTACACTCACATTATATGCTTTCTATGTAAGAAGAAAGGACATATAAAGTTTGAATATCCATTAAAGAGGAAAGATGTGAAATTTAAATAAGTTTGAAGAATTAAAGAAACATCTCTTGTTAAATCATCTGGATCCAAGAAAGTACGGGTACCAAAATGAAAGACTAGTTCATAAATCATAGATCTTAAGTATTCCCCTTTAGAAATTAAGAAAGTCACCTAATCCAATTTTTTTTCTACAAGGATAGTGAACTAGTTAAAATAAAGAAGAGCTTATGAGATAATCACAAATTGTCATAAGTAGCCTCAAATAAATAGAACCTATCTTTAAAGAACAAGGATGCTATATGTCTCAAAAGGCAATGCTAAAAAGATGCTTGAAGCTTAATAATTTGATAAAGCACAGTAGGGAAATAATTTAGAAAGGTTTCAGGATAAGAATAGAAAGATTTCTGAAAATTTACAAACTTTAGATGACTGAACTTGTAAGCTCAAATGACTGAACACTGTAGCACTGAAGGTTCAGATGATTGAACCTGGACTTCAGTCTTCTGAAGTGCTACTGCTTGTTCAGTTTCCTGATTCTGAAAATCTTCAGAGACTGAACCAAAGTCGCAGTCTTCTGAGGTCATAGGAACTATATATTTAATACTTTAAAACCTTAACGTCAGAAATTGAAATTCTCAAATATGAATTTAAGAGCTCATTGACAATTATATCATTGAAACAAATACAAAAAAAAATGGTATTGTTGGCTAAAATCATAGGATGATTTGTACAAGGCTTAAACTTTCCAAGGTTTGGAAAACAATACGAAATGAAATCAAAAGAAAGAAAATTTGAAGCAAAATTGAGCTTATTGCATGAGAATTTTGATTAAAAAAAGGATATTTGAGCAAAATGAAAGGTAGAATAAGAAATAATTAAGAAACATAAGAATAATTTGAACAATTGTAGCACAATGCACAATGCAATAGTATGCTCCATGCTTATATGATATGCTGATATACTACATGCTAAATGATATTCTGATGTGCATATGTGATGAGATACTAATATGAACTATATGCTGATATGCAATGCTAAAATGCTGACATGTATGATTTTTATATTGCCAAAGACATGATATTAACTTGACTTATATTGAGAATTTATGGCTCACTATAAATTGCAAATTTGAGCATGAATCTTGGCGTGATAAGATATTAGTATTGGTATCTATGAAATATATTGGTATCTACGAGTATGATAATTGATATTTGAGCATGACAACATATTTGTATCGATGAGCATGTGAAGATATTGATATGATATTGATATATGAATATGAGATTAATTCTTGACCATATTAGTTTACATGCTAATGATAGATCTCATTATCTCTTGCATGATAGACTAATGGATAAACATAAGCATGTTATGACATAGATGACATTGAAATAATATTGGTACTATTCTTGATATTGGTATCCATGAGCACTTAACATGAAAATAATTTTTTTTGGAGTATGTCATGATAAATTTAAAAACACAATTGGTATCTTTATGAATACATAGTTTTCAATTGGTATTACAAATAAAAATATGAATTTATTGAATATGAGATACATTTCATTCAGGGGGAGTTAGACTTGATAAATAATGTTATTATGATGACAATCATTGAAAGTTATGATGTACAATTTGTTGTATTTTATCATGCTACTTTGGATCTTGTTTTCTATCTTTTCATGCATGATGAATGCAAACTTTTGATTACGGTTGCTCAATGCCTTAATATTTATATTTTTCTTGATATCTTACTCTTTTTGATTGGTGTCAAAAGGGAGAGAAATTTTGGGTAAAAATTGAGCATGATACTGCATACTTAAGATGATATATTGGTATCGTGATCTTAAATGATATGATTATTAATATATGTGAATGATATTAAAATTAATATTGAACTTGATCTTGGTGTTACAAACATTGTTAAGATAATGCTTATTGTAAGGGGAAACCTTTTTAAGGCTTACTCAATTTTTTATTCCTTATTTGTCATCATCAAAAATGGGAAGATTGTTGGTCTTACAAGACTTAAAATCTCGTTTTGATGATAACAAATAAGATGAACTTAACATATTTGGTTAAGTGATGATATTTCAGGACTCAAGAATGGCAAAATGCTCATAAGGATGATTCAAAGCTTAGTTCAAAGAAAGATGATCAAATGAAGCTTAAAGAGTTAAAGCATGGATTCAAAGATGATTCAAAGCTTGAAGAATATGAGAGCATGGATATTAAAGAAGACTTGCTAAAAGCTTAAAGTATTTTAAAGTTTGAAGACAAGATGGAGCTCAAAGAAAGGCAAACATGAAGACTTAAGAGCTTAGAATGTCAAATGTCTTAAGAAGTTTTTATGTAAGTACTTCGTATTTAAATATCTTTGTGAAATATGTTGAAAGCTCTTATAGGGTTAATTATGGACTTAGAGACCTTATTTCAAAACCCAAAAAATGTTTTATAAGAAATCAAAACAAGAGAGCAAAAAGGATTTTTGAAAAGAAAAATGAAAAATCTAAAGTTGGTTTGCCTAGACGACTGAGGTGTACCCTTAGAAGTCTGAAGATGCCCCCTTAGACGACTAAAGTTTTACTTCAGACGTATGAAGAATTTTTTCAGAAGACTGAAGAATTAGTTCAGTTAACTGAAGATTTATTTGTTGAAACATAGAATAGGCAGAACACCCTCAGAAGACTGAACCTGAAGTTCAGTCATTTGACTTTGTGTCTAGACTATAATTTTGAGTGCTTTATGGAACATCAAAATATTGAACCCGATAGTTTAGTCGTCTGAAAACTGTTAACCATTAGAAATTTCAAATGTTTTAATTTTCAAATAAAGGTTGCTTGTGCCTAAAAAATAATGAAAACTTGGAAGACACTCCAAGTAAACTTGGGCATCACGAAATCACTTTTCTAAGCCTATAAATACATGGTTTTGAAAATAAAAACATAACCAAGAAAGAAAGAATTGAAAAATATGCTAAAAGCTATCTTGCAAACAAAGCTCTCTCTTGCTCAACTCTTTACTCAACTGAATCGCTGATATTCTAAATTGCTGATCACCACTCTCTAAGTTCTTATTGCCGATTTCTCATCCAGAAAGGAACTTGGTGAATTCTAACTTGAGATTCAATTGTATTTCATATTGATATTTATTATTGAAGTACATAGTTGTTAAATTTGACTAATCTGCTCTTTGTGAGAGTATCATTGTACGTAGCTATTTCTTCTTGTTTCTTGATGATTCTAGGTTGTTAGATCGTTGACCGAGCGTGGGGTATCGCTTGGAGAGGTGTAGCTCTAGCCTATTGAAGGAGTGACTGAGTGTGGGGTATCATTTGGAGAGGTGTAGTTCTAGCCTATTGAAGGAGTGACTGAGTGTGGGGTATCACTTGGAGAGGCGTTCCTCTAGCCTACTTAAGGAGTGTTCAAGCGTGGGGTATCGCTTGTAAAAGGTTTGTTCCACCCAGAAAGGAATGGCATAATGGATTCCTTTGCTGGTATTGGCCAAAAGCGAGGGCGTAGGCTGGGGATAAGTGGAACCTCGTAGAAAACATGGTGTCACTCTCTTTCCCTATTTTCTTTACTTTTTAGCATAAATTAACTGCATGGTTGTGTTTTATTTTTAATTATAAACACTACATAGATTAGATATTAAATAAACTAAAGCTTAGTTTGTTTTTGGAAATTTTTGGAAACCGAAAGGAAGTACGTTAGTTGATCAACACAAATTGCGAAAATCGTAAGGGAGTACGTTGATTAGTTCAACACCCAAGACTTATTAGTTGAAAGTTTATTTAAGGTCTTAGTTTTTGGAAAAAAGTGTTGGTTTACATATTGAGCTTCATATTGAGAAATTAAATCCATATAAAGGGCTTGAATCAATCATGTATACAAGGCCACATACAAAATTGAATTGTCAAAAAGCTGAATATTATATTGAGTTGTTGATTACTTTAAAGTTGATTGATTGGTCAGATGTTTGTTTAAGTTTTTTTGTGTTGTGTTATGTTGAAGTGTTGGATTGTGGATTGATTAAAAAAATAAATTCCAATTCAGCCCCCCTCATGGGACAACTCCTTTACTTTCATAAACTTTGAGTTTGATTAATCTAAAGAAAGATCCTGGTGATATAATCTCTGAGCTTCCATTCTATTCTTCATTGATATTTAAATTGAAGTATTTTTAGTTGTGCTTTAACTTGTACTAATTTGCTATTTTTGAGAGTGATTCTTGTACGCAAGAAGTGTTTCTTGTTTTCTTGTTTCTTGATGGTTCAGGGCTGTTGAATCGTTGTACCAAGCATGGGGTATCTCTTGGAGAGAAGGGCTCCAACCTATTGAAGGAGTGTTGCAAAGGTTTGCTTCGCCAGTATAGGAGTGGTATAGTGGAATCCTTAGGTGTGCTGCCTATGGCAAGGACGTAGGCGAGTATAGTCGAAACTCGTAAAAACTCGGTCTCATTCTCTTCCCTTACTTTTTAATTTTCTACATATATAAATTGCGTGGATATTTATTTAAGTGCTGAAAATTAATTTAATATTGAGATTGAGGAAATTTTAATTAAAGGAAGTATGTTGATTGATCTTTTGCGGAAACCTTAAAGGAAGTACGTTGATTAATCGTTTGTGGAAACCTTGATTAAAGGAAGTGCATTGATCAAGAAACCTAATTGATAACAAAGTTTGAATCTTGGAAGCACTGCTGCAATTCATATATTGTTTAATTGAATAACTTGTGGATTGTGTTGGCTTATTGATTGATTGATTGGGTGTTGATTTAATTTGCTACAAGATCAAATTGAATTACTCTTTTATAAAGATTTAAAAGTGAATTTGATTCTTAGTTGATATTGTGATTCAAACCATCCTTGTGTGATTGCTAAGAATAAAATAAGGTTGGAAAGAATTTATTAAAAGAGTTTTTAAAAGAGAATTTTAAACCCAATTCACCCACCTCTTGGGACTACACCTTATTTTTCAATTGGTATCAGAGCGAGGCTGCAGCAAATCTTAACCTAGAAGCTACACAAAGATCTTTATGGCACACCTAGGTATATCTCCTTTTGCTAAAGGTCAATCTCTTATAGACCAGCCATCTTTTACGGTGTCAACTATACTTTTTGGAAACAACGAATGAGGATATACTTGCAAACCATGGATTGGAAAGTTTGGAAAGTCGTCACACATGGTGACCTTGTCCCTACCAAAAACATAGATAACAAATAAATACCTAAAAAGGAAAAAGAGATGATTGACAATGATCATAAGATGTTGCAAGTAAATTCAAGTGCTATGAATGCTCTATATTGTGCTCTTGAAGTAAAAGAATTCAATAGGGCCATGACATGTAAATTAGCTAAAGAAATTTGGGATAAAATAAAGGTAACCGATGAAGGAACGGTTGATGTTAGAGATAATAGAATCGACATGCTCACAAGTGAGTATGGAGCCTTTAGGATGAACCTAGATGAAACCATCACTAGTATGTACACTAGGTTCACCCATATAATAAACTCCTTCAATGCCTTAGGAAAGAATTACTCAACATATGAAATGATTCGAAAATTTCTTAGAGGACTTCCACTGATTTGGGAACCTAAGATCGCTACAATAATTGAAGGAAGAAATTTGAAAAACACCTCCCTAGATGAATTAATAGGTTGTCCACTCACTTATGAGATGGTAATAAACGAAAGAAGTGGAAAATCTAAATACAAGGAAGCCATTGCATTTAAAGCCTCAAGTGAAAGCTCTAGTGATGAAGATGAAGAAGTGATGGATGTAAATGATATAGCCTTCATAACCAAGAAACTTGTAAAAATCCTTAGAAAGAAGAATAAATTTACAAGAAAATTCAGGGACTCCAAATCATATAAAGAGGATACAAGTAAAAAGGAAAGTAAAAATGAACCCCTTAATTGTTATAATTGTAAGAAAGTTGGGCATATTAAACCGGATTGTCCACAGCCTAAGAGGGATTCTAAGAAGAAAAAGAAAAAGGTAATGAAGGCAACTACATTGGACAATATAAGTTCCAGTAGTTCAGAAAGTGAATCAAGTGACCAAGAAGTTGCTTATACTTGCTTTATGGCATGAGACGATGATGAAAAACAAAGTTCCCATCCAAATCATTAAATAACTCAAACAATGAATCTTACTCATCTGATAAATCCAATGATGAGAGTATGTCATCTTATGAAGAATTACAAAGTGAACTATTCAAGGTTCATAAAATTCTAGTTAAAGTAACTAAACGATATATTTCATTGAAAAATACGAATGAAGCTGTTATGAAAGAATTAGAATCCAAAAATCTTGTTAAAAGAGAAAAGGATTTAAAAATCAAGAGATTAGAAAACAAGAATGAAAAGATGATGAAAGAATTAGAAGATCTAAGATCATAGACTTCCATTAATAATGAGAAAAATCTATATATTTTTGAACTAGAAAAAAAAATCAACAAAATGTCTCAAAATCAAGAAAAGGGTAAAAATACACAAGACCCGAAATCTGTGATCTTGAAAAGAAAATTGAGGATCAAAATAAAATAATTTACAACTTCACTAAAGGAAAAGAAAATCTTGATAAAATGATCGACACACAAAGAATGTCCTTGAATAAAGAAGGCATAGGATTCAATGGAGTTGAGAATACAAGGAAAAAGAACCTCTACATGAGGTACTTTGCAAAAGTCTCCAAAGACTATAGCACCTCCTTAAGTGCTTGCACTCACACCACATGTTTTCTACGTAAAGAGAAGGGACATATAAAATTTGAATGTCCACTAAAGAGAAAGGGTGTGAAAATTAAACAAGTTTGGAAAGTAAAAGAAATATCTCTTGGTAAACCATCAGGACCCAAGAAAGTATGGGTACCTAGATAAAAGCCTCGTTCACAAACTAAGGACTCCAAAGATATTAGAAGCAGTCATTCCCTTTTTAGAAATTAAGAAAGCTAAATCTATACTAAAATGAAAAGGGATGCCTCCATAGCCTACAAGAATCAAGATAGACAAATTCAAATACAAAAAGAAAATTTATCCTTATTTAAACTAATATACAAAGATATTGAACAGGTTGAAACAAGTTAGGAAAATCTAAAAGATAAGCTACTGAACTTATTGATAACTATTATATTGAAACAAATAAGGCTTGATTGCTGATTTTAAATTGGTTTGTACCCTTCCATCATTAGTTCACTACATTTAGTAGTGACTTGCGTTTAGGACTACAGTCACTTCAGGAGAACGTAGCCTCACTACAGACTACATGCTCCTCACTTGATTAGCGCCTTAGTCACATAGAACAGCATAGGGCTGGTTCCTCTAGGAAAGTTGATTCCATGGACATCAGCTCTACACCTCCTAGTAATGATGCATCTGACGAGGAGTTTGAAGAAGGAAGTGATGAGGGTACTGAAGAAGATGATGTAGTTGATGCTGATGATGCAATTGATGATGATGATGCAGCTGATGATGATGGCGCGATTGATGTTGCTTGATATATTTGTTCCTTTTTGTGTTGTATCTCAGATATCTATGTATTGGATTTAAATCTCTATTTTTTTTTTTTTGTTTTTATGTTTTTTGGCATGTATCTGTCGACATTCATGACACTTTGTACACCTTGCTGCACTACATGAATATGAATATCATTGTGTACTATTCTATGTCTACTTGTGCTTATGCTATTTTTCTCTTTTTGATTGAGGTCAAAAGGGGGAGAGAACTTTGAAAGCAAAAATGAGAGCATATTTGGAATTATAAATAGCAAGGGGGAGGAAGCCAAAATGAGGAAATATAAGCAAATAGAAGTTTGAGCTAAAATACAAACTATATGAGATGATGCTACTAATGATGATATGATATGAGATATGATGATTTGAAACATGATCTAATATGCTGATATGAACTATGAAGGACTAATACTTGATTACGACATATTGATCTTTGAACTTACATCTAAAACCCTGATTTTGATATATATGAATGATTATTTTTCAAATATTGTTAAAAGTGTGCTTATTGTAAGGGGGAGCCTTATCAAGGTTCTCTCATCTTTGCTCTTTATTTGTCATCATCAAAAGGGGAGAGATTGTTGGCCTAACATGACTTTTAAATCTTATTTTGATGATAAAAAATCAAGGTAATTTAACATGTTGTGGTTTAAGTGATGATGTTTTAGGAAATCAAGTATATAAAGTTCAAAAGTTCAAGTATTATGAGTTCAAAATCACAAGTGTTATTAAAAGCTCATATTCCAACAACAAGTGATCAAAAGGAATCTTAAAAGGTTAAAGACATACAAATCCTATGAAAGCTTAAAGAATATTGAAGCTCAAGACAAGATGGGCTCAAAGCAAAGATATACATGAAAACTTCAAGTTTAGAAAGTTTTAAAGTCTTAAGGAAGTCTTGTGTAAGTACTTCAAATAAATATCAAAATGAATTCTTTAAAGCTCATCAAGGTTAATCATGGACTTAGAGACAATATTTTTAAAACCCTGAAAAATACTTTCAAAAATATCAAAACAAGTTGGCAAGAGTTTTTGGAAACAAGTTCTAAAAACAGTGTTTTAACTAGCCAGGCAATTGACCCTTGTCTGGTCAGGCGACTGACATTTATGCTGAATTAAATTTAGGAAGACAGTATAGGCCCAGGCGACTGACCCCTGTTAGTCCAGGCTCCTGACCCTATTATGACTTTGATATTATGCTGAATTTCGAAAGCTCAGGCGACTGACCCCGATAAGTCCAGGCGTCTGGCCTTCGTAACTGCTATTTTTAAACATTGTTTAAATGTTTCCAAATTATGTTGCTTGTGCCCCAATCTCTGTCAAAACTTGGGAAACACTCCAAGTAACTTGGGCAACATGAAAATATGAATTTTTAAGTCTATAAATACATGATTTCACAAATCAAATCGAAACCAAGAATTCATAACAGCAATCAAGTATACAACTTTCATATTTTTCCAAAAGCTTTCTCGCTCGCATACTTGCTAGAGTTTTTCTGAGATTTGCTGAGCTATTTTTCACCGATCTTTGAGCATAAACTCTGAGTTTGATCAATCCAAAGAAAGATCCCAGTGATATAATCTATGAGCTTCAATTCTATTCTTCATTGATATTTAAATTGAAGTATTCTTAACTGTGCTTTAACTTGTACTAATCTGCTCTTTTTTAGAGTGATTCTTGTACACAAGAAGTGTTTCATGTTTTCTTGTTTCTTGACAGTTCAAAACTGTTGAATCGTTGTACCAACCATGGGGTATCGCTTGGAGAGGAGGGCTCCAACCAATTGAAGGAGTGTTGTAAAGGTTTGCTCCGCCCGTAAATGAGTGGTATAGTGGAATCCTTAGGTGTGCTGCCTAAGGCGAGGATGTAGGCGAGTATAGCCGAACCTCGTAAAAATTCGGTCTCACTCTCTTCCCTTACTCTTTAATTTTCTGCATATATAAATTGCATGAATGTTTATTTAAGCGTTGGAAATTAATTTAATATTGAGATTAAGGAAATTTTAATTAAAGGAAGTATGTTGATTGATCTTTTATGGAAACCTTAAAGGGAGTACGATGTTTAATCATTTGCGAAATCCTTGATTAAAGGAAGTGCATTGATCTAGAAACTTAATTGATAACAAAGTTTGAATCTTGGAAGCACTGCTGCAATTCATATATTGTTTAGTTGAATAACGTGTTGATTGTGTTGGCTTATTGATTGATTGATTGAGTGTTAATTTAATTTGCTACAAGATCAAATTGAATTACTTTTTCATGAAGATTTAAAAGTGAATTTGATTCTCAGCTGATATTGTGATTCAAACCATCCTTGTGTGATTGCTAAGAATAAAATAAGATGGGAAAGAATTTATTAAAAGAGTTTTAAAAGAAAATTTTAAACCCAACTGACCCCCTCTCTTGGGACTACACCTTATTTTTCAATTCACATTCCACTTTTCTTTAATAGTGTTATAGTGAATCTGAAATGACTCATATTGAGGAGGCAAAGAATTCAGAATAAACTAAACAAGGATGCTCTCATCAACATTCATTCCCAGTCAGTTCAGTTTGGCAGCTAGATTAGTCATATCAAGGACATAATCGTTCATTCCTCGGCTACCATCAAACTTCATGGTGGTAAGTTTAGCCATTAATTTCCCTGCAAGGGACTTGTCTGCTGTACGAAACCGATCTTCCACAACCTTAAGATATTCCTTTGCATTTTCAAGTTGAGGAAGTGTAGATTTAATGTTGTTTTCTATACACATCCGCATGAACATAATACTTAATCTTTTCGACCTTTCCCATGACCCATACAAAGCTCGCTGCTCCGAACTGCTTTTTTCATTAATAGCAGCCGGTTTATCTATTTGCAGAGCTAAGTCCAGATCCAAAACACCAAGGTGAAACTGAATCCGTTCATTCCAGTTAGGGAAATTTGTCCCATTAAAAATCCGAATAGAAGAAGCTAGCAAGTGTAGTGAAACAGGAACAGACACTGCTTTGAGTAAAACACTTTCATTAGTAAATCACTTTCAATCTTTGGATTAACTTATGCAATATATTAACATTTACATTTAATAGTGATTTTCACCCACCCAAACATAATTGATAACCCTTTAAAGTTGGATTGGTCTATCACCTTTGGGCATTCATCCCAATCTCACTACTATTCTTTCAATTATCCTAGCTAATTCAATGATTACTTGAAAGTTGGTACACCTTTGGGTCAACCATAATAATCAAATAACCATTCTATAATAATTTTTTGCGAAATCATATTTCAATTCAATGTTTATAACTTTTCTTAGTAAGATCACTTTGGTGACAACATGCTAACCATAAAATAAACATTGATTGATACCTTACTCAGCGAAAATTGCCCAAGCTTAGAGTAGATAAATAAAATACCAAAATAAGATTTTCATCATGAAAGATATATAAAATTTGGCCCATAACATTTCAGCCATTGCATGCATAAATACATTTATTAACCTAACGTAAGTGAGTCCATACTAAACTCAAACAATAAAGCATGCATAACGAAATATTCCCTGATTGCTATAACACTGTTTGATGAGGTGGTGGTGATAACATGGCAGTGGGCCTAGTGATGATTGTGCTAAATTATACAAGGTAAATTCTCAGGTAAGTGGGGGGTCACAATGGACCGCTTAAGTCTTACTGTCCTAGACAAAATTTTTCCTTAGATACGTAATTAGCACAATATATCACTACAGAGGTGATGAAGATTTCGGAATCATGATATAACAATCCAATAAATCAATGACTATATGCGTCCATCAATATTTCATTAAATCTGACAAACAACATCGAAATTTTCAGAAATCAAACGAACGCTAAACATTACACAGTTAACAAAATCAATTTCTATATTAAAGGAAAAACATGATAATTTCAACCTTGACTCTGATACCACATGTAAAAATTTATTCTATTATTTTACTGAAATTATAGGATGTTTAATTATCATGATCTTCACATATATTTCCTTTATGTTGAAAACTAAAGAATTCATAAACAAACATACCTGAATCAGTCATGATGAAAACTAGTTTTTGAAGAAGACTTATAGGAATAGTTTCTCTCCTCTAGCATTCTTTCTATCTCTATTCTTCACCAGATCATATGGGTAAACTGATGAGAGAAATATTGGTGGCAAGAGGACAATATCCAAGGCTGTATATATAGCTATTATCCCACTCCCCATAAAAGTAGGCATTAAAAAAGAAAAAAACCCTTCCACTTCCCCATTAACTCTCACAGCATTTTGAAAGCCAAACGCCACCTTAATCCATAAATCTAAAATGTTCATTGGCCTTCCATTTCATGTGGGTCATAATTCTACAATCCCATTATCTATGGATGTCACAAATGGATCTTATGTCTATATCTGTATTTATATTTCATAGCTTAAAAAAATATATAATTTTTAAAATAATTTTAATATTAAAAATTTAATATTTATAAACCAAATTGTGGCAATATATTCTTCATTTGTTTAAAATATAATCTAATTTTATATTTTTTGATAATCCGGTGACTTTAGCCATTATCGCGCCACTTTGGACACTATGGTGCGACACTAAACCCGGAGGAGGGGTGAAAGTTGCCTGCCCATTGACGCACCCTGGTAATTCACCGAGATAAACCTTTAAGGGGGAATCGAACCCGTGACCTTACGGTCACCAAAGTTACAAGTCGCCCTTACTACTAGAGCCAATCCGGCTAAGCAATATAATCTAAATATTGTTAAGAATTCATATTTTATACTACTCATTATTGGCAAGAATTGTGGGACGCATGTGTATGTGTGCGCGTCTGGCATTGCTGTTGTGATGGTTGGAGGGATGGAAGCTTGGGAATATAAAGAGAGAGAAGCTATTAGACAGGGGGGATGGGAATGCATGAACCTTCTGGCATGGCAGCTAAAACGTTTCGAGTTCCAAAAACTTGACCCGTTGAGAAGGGAACCTTATTGAGATTCTTCAAATGCAGTGCATCGCTGCTAGCCTTCCCCATCTTCCATTCTGTCTCAGATAACACCTGCATTATTCACCAATCACCATGCTTAAAATATATAGGAAAATTTTATGCGCCACTGAAGTAAATATTATTATTATTATTATTATTATTATTATTATTATTATTATTATATAAAAAATAAGTATTTTTTTTCTCCTCTCACCACTCATATACGCTCACAATTATAGAAATGCTATTTTCTTAAGGATGGATATTAAAGAAATAATGTCCAATTTTAAATTGAAATAATTTTTTAACAATAATTTTTAAAATTGAAATTATTTTGTTAAATTACTTATAAATGCGAAGACATTTAGAAACAATGAGGAAAAATGCAGATTGAAAATTACCCATACATGCACATATAGAAGCTAAGAAACCCTAAATTAAGGTACATGAACTCTTTAAAATGAGATGTATGCATACGATTAGGCTTTGCTTCTTGGTATTTTATTGTTTGTTAAGAGCAGTTGGCTTATAATGATATAAAATTCATTGAGCCAATCTTGGTTGGTAAATTATCAATTGGTGTTAAAATACTTATAGATGTACCCTAGATCTTCCCATTCATATTAATCAAGTAAGAGGTATCTTCAAATGTTGTGTTCGACATATTAATGTGCTTGTAAAATATATATCAATGATACACTTCTTTCAATCACTGTCTAATACACGCTCTACGATTAATTACCAAATGAGTATAGTAACTCATCATTATAATTCATATTTAGAAACTATTTCAAATATAGTTATAACTCAATTCACAGTTTATACATTAGTTAGTTGATCCTCAATTGCTCCTGATCGATTCCCTCTTACTTTTTTACCAAGGAAGATCAACATTTATGCCATAAGGTTATGTTGCAAGCATTTGTCAGCTAGTTGACCTATAATTGTGAATATTCGTGAGTGAGACATTGTCCGATATTAACCATAGGCCTTTAGCTGCTCCTTCCAACCGATCTACACTCCATAATATGGGCTTATCTCAATTGTGGACTTCATTCGTGGGTCACTTGGTCAGAAAATGACTTACCTAACCACTTTTGAAAGCCCTTTTGAACAAGGGGTTGACATGTTGTTAATCTCACCTTGTTAGGGCACACTTCTATGTCACGTGCTTAGTATATGGCTGATTTGACCTTCCTTGGACACATCTTTAATCACACAGTTAATATATGGCTAGCTTGACCTCAAACAAATGCACTATGCCATGCACTTTGCACATGCCTAACTTGGTGTCATAGGCACAACTTGTGAATGGTCATGTGATACTAGTTAAGAACTTATACATAACTAGTCAATCAAAAAGCACTTCGCATAACTAGTCAATCAAAGCATACCACGATTTACCACAAAGTCGAATACAAAGTACGTGGAAGCAATAAGCAATTCATATAAGCAAGTGACAATAGAGAGATGAACATTTAAGTAGCATAATTCATTAATAACACCTTTGTAGGCAACATTGTTTGGAAAAGGAGGAAAGTAGGTTAAACACGTTTATAAATGTTAGTAAGTTTTACAATGACTCATGAATACTCACCTTCCCCTAAAGAGGTTTCTATGTTATTTAGTTTTGGCACTAAGAAACATAAAATTGATTAAGGAGTCATACCCCCATTTTACACTAAGGCTTTGACAAACTCAATGAACAAAACCTATTCTACTATTTACATAATGGTAACCCCTCCATGCACACAAGACAAGAGGTCATAGGCAAGCATTATGCCCTAAACAAGCTTGACTCATAACATTCTCCCCCATTTATGCAGTTGATATCCTTATACATTTCGACGCTAAGTACTTTTCAACTTTGTCCACAAATAGTTGTAAGTATTCCACTAACATCTAGTTGATTTCCTCATTTCCAAGGTCTTTCCACTTTTTAAGCACTGGTGTTGCTTCTTCTTTGATGATGTGAACGCTCTATCTGCAAGTATATCTTCAACTTTTCTTCTACGACGTCGCATTGTCTTTAGTGGAGCTCTGGTTAACTAACTTATAATTGGATCTTTAGTATCAACATTGAATGGCTTGAAACAGTTAATGTTAAATACAAGATGCACTCTCACACAAGCTGAATGATCAAACACCAAGTCACCCATAATGGAGTGCAATAGTCTTCCTCTCTAATTTTCCCATCTTTTCATCCACTTGGAAGCTTTCTCCAAGTAAGTTCGAGCAATCTATGCATTTTGTCTCTATTCTTTGCTAAAGATGAATTCTCAAACTTTTTCCTTTATAAGGCTTGTCCATTGTGTGAGATAATATAACTACTAACCAGTGACAAGTTCAAAAGGACTTTTTTTTGGTTATTAAGCTCTTTTGGGCATTGAAACCTAACTAAGCCACATCGAGTAATTGCACCTAATTCTTGTGGGTGATGATGAAATGACATAAATAATGCTCTAATAGCCCATTGAATCTCTCTGTATTTCCATTTTTATGCAAATAGTAGCTTGAAGAGACGTCGAGTTGTGAATTAAGGATTTTGAAAAGTTTTGTCTAGAAGTTGCCTATAAATCTCAAGTCTCAATTGTTGATCGTGCCTTAGGAAGTACCCTAATACTTCTCAATATGTTTGAAGAACAATTATATTGTCTCTTTTTTTGAACAATACTTTGGTGCGGGTTTGAATGTACTGCACTTTGAGAACTTGTCTGCGGCAAGTATAAACCTTGTATCTCCAAATCCAAGAAAACAGGTGATGAAGTCAAGTGAGGAATTCTCCCACAATCTTGCCGGTACTTGAATAATAACTGATAATTTTATTTTTTTCTCTTCTCTCTTTTTATTTTTATTTTTTATATTGTTGGAGGCACTTGATAGACCTAGACTAAACAAAGTACGGTAACTTATTTGCCATCCCAAAACTCAATGGGAAACTTTTGATATAAAAGTTCCAAATTTCGACCATTGAAATGTCCTGACTTTTAGAAGAACCCCCCTATTTTTTGTTAATCATCTATATATATATTCGATGGCAAGTGCCTTTGCCTCGATACGGGTGGTCTCGGGTTTGAGAATTGGGAGTAGCCTCTCCAAAAATGGGGGTAAGGCTTGCCGACATCCACCTCTCCTAAACCCCACTCAAAGTGGGAGCCTTGTCCATTGGGTACAACCTTTTTTATCTAGATATATATTGACAAAATGAATATTTAAGTTGTAACGACCCGAAGAATAATGATATTTAAATAATAAAGAGGAAAAAAAATGGAAACAGTACCAAAAGGGGGCAGCCAACTTCGTCGACTAAAGCTTTGCGTTCGTTGACGACATTGCATTTTGGAGGTGATAATTCCAATAAATTTCCTAGGCCTCATCGACGAACACGGGGGTTTCTTCGGTGAGGGTTCTTCAGGATCTCGTCGACGAAATTCCGTCTCGTCGACGAGAAGATACCAAGAGAGGATTTTTGGAAGTCTGAAATTCATTAACGAGGGTTCAGGTTCATCAACAAACTTTCTACAGGACTTGTCAACAAGGTGATGTGTCTCGTCGATGAATCCGACTCTATAAATAGTTGAAAGTTGGATTTTTACGTAGAAAACTTACAGAAATTCACTCCCTCTCTCTCTCTTATGGCTCCACCTCCATCTCTTTTTGATTTCGACCCCGTCGTTCATCGAATCGACGATCTAAGGCCACCACGATGCTCCTGGGGAAGTTCTCTCCAAGTATGCTGAAGCGGATCGTCGGTGGGATGAAGTTGGATTTCATCCCAAATTCAGGGTAAGGTATTTTAAGAAAAATTTGGTTTAGTAGCAGTTGTAGGAAATGTAATAGACGTAGAAATAATGATGTTTTGTTTTGGGATTTATGGTTTTCAAGGTGTTGAGTAGAGAACCCTACGGGTGTAGGACCCTTCATAGTAGGGAGATTTTAGCAGAAATCAGGTAAGGGAAATATGCTATGCTAGGTAATACTAGTATGATTTCAGTATGAAATATATGTTTTTATCAGATTATTATTTCACAATAGGAATTTATACGGTTTATCAAATACGTTTAAAATATGTTAAATTTCTGTGTGGCATGAGAATATGGATATAGTACAGAAACATGTTTTACAGTATTTTCAGGATTATGTTTATAGATTATACAGAAAGGGAATGCGTTTTATAGTATTTTTAGAATACCATGATTATACAGTTTTCAGTACCATGACATATAGTTTTACAGTTCATTTCAGAAATACAGTTGATACAGATACAGTTTATCACAGCGTCATGGTTAATACAGATATTACAGAATCATGGTAAAACAAATAGATTGTATATAGTAATGTATTATTTAGTATCAGACCCTAATGGATCAGACAGCAGAGCACGGTACCGTTGCTATATATAGATATTCAATACAGAGTGCAACCACCTATTCAGATAATATGTGGTATGTAGGTCGATCAAATGCCTAGGAGAGGACAGGCTCCCCATTAGATATGGGTTGAGGAGGGCTGATTAGACTGATGGAGTATAGTGGTTTATTCTTGGTTGGCCAGCCAGGGTAGATCCCGCCTTCGGGCCGCACAACCCTGTCATGAGGGGTTAATTCATGACATATAGTCATCTAGGGAAATTTTCAGCTATTATATGTATATATAGTTTTACAGTAACAGAGGGCGTACTTATGTATAGTAGAAGTATTATGTATAGAAACCTAAAAATAAAGTTATGTTAAGCAACATGGGATGATGGTTATTATATTATTTGTACTATATTTTCAGATTCAATTATATGTGTTTATATAGAAACAGATCTTCTCAGTATTGTAACTCATTTTCCACACACTAGCAATAGCATATTTCATCTTACTGAGCGTTGGCTCATCTCATTACTTTAACATTTTTCAGGTGATCCAGGTAGACAAGCAGATCAGGCTCGCAGATAGAGGGACTTCAGTATTGCCCTATCAGTAGAGTGAGTATTTTTTAGAGTAATTATGTATAGCCCTAGCCCAGTTGAGGGTATTTTGGGTAACAATCTTATATGTATATTTTAAGGAACCTTTTAGCACTCTGGTATTATATATATATTTTTGGTTGTGTTTATATGAATTCTACTTCTTGCTGCTTAGGTTGATGGATTGGTTTGATCTAGTAGGTATCAGAGCATTATATATTTTGCAATATAAAAAAAAAATCCCTATTAAATAGTAGGTCGTCACATAAGTTGTCAAATACGCATGACATTTATATATGCTCTCAATTATAGAAATGCTATTTTCTTAAGGATGGATATTATAGAAATAATGTCCAATTTTAAATTGAAATAATTTTTTAACTATAATTTTTAAAATTGAAATTATTTTGTTAAAATACTTATATAGTTACATGTATCTATGGTTTATAAATATTGTAAATTTAAATTAGATGATAACTTATAAATGCGAAGACATTTAGAAACAATAAGGAAAAATGCAGATTGAAAATTACCTGTACATACACAGATAAAAGCTAAGAAACCCTAAATTAAGGTGCATGTAATCTTTGAAATGAGATGTATGCATACGATTAGGCTTTATTTGTTTGTACTTTATTGTCTGTTAAAAGTAATTGGCTTTTAATGATATAAAATCTATTGAGCCAATCTTGTTTGGTAAATTATCAATTGGTGCTAAAATACTTATAGATAGACCATAGATTTTCCCATTCCTAATCAAGTAAGAGGTATCTTCAAATGTTGTGTTCGACACATTAATGTGCTTGTAAAATATATATCCATGACACACTTCTTTCAATCATTGTCTAATACATGTTCTATAGTTAATTACCAAACGAATATAGTAAATCATCAATCAAATTCTAATTTTGAAACTATTTCAAATATAGTTAGAACTTAACTAATTCAAATTTTAGACATTGGTTTGTTGATCCTCAATTGGTCCTCATCCATTCCCTCATACTTTTTACCATGAATATCAGCATTTATGCCATATGTAGGTCATGCTGCAAGCGTTTGTTACCTAGCTGACCTGTAATTGTGAATATTCATGAGTGAGACTTTGTCCTATATTATCCATAGGCCTTCAGTTGCTCCTTCCAACTGATCTACACTCCATAAATAGCTTATCTCAATTTCAAATTTCATTCATGGGTCACTTAGTCAGCAAATGACTGACCTAACATCCTTTGAAAGCCCTTTCGATCAAAGTGTTGACATGTGGTTGATCTTACCTTGTTAGGGCACACTTCTATGTCATGTGCTTACTATATGGTTGACCTAACCTTCCTTGAACACATCTTTAGTCACATAGTTAATATATGGCTAGCTTGACCTTAAACAAATGCACTCCTATGTCATGCACTTTGCACATGCCTAACTTGTTGCCATAGGTTGCACGCTCCACAACTTATGAATGGTCATATGACACTAGTTAAGAACTCTTACACAACTAGTCAATCAAAAAGAACTTTGCATAACTAGTCAATCAAAGTATACCACAGTTTACCACAAGAACACATTTACAAAGTTGAATATAAAGTAAGTGGAAGCAATAAGCAATTCATATAATAAGAAAGCGACAATAAAGAGATGAACATTTAAGAAACATAATTCATTGATATTACCTCTATAGGCAACATTGTATGGCAAAGGAGGCAAGTAGGTTAAACACATTTATAAATTTTAGTAAGTTTTACAATGGCTGATGAATACTCGCCCTTCCCTGCTCCCCTACTAAAGAGATTTGTATGTTATTTAGTTTTGGAATTAAGAAACATAAAATTGATTGAGGAGTCATACTCCCATTTTAGACTAAGGCTTTGACACACTCAATGAAAAAAACCTCTTCTACTATTTGCATAATGGTAACCCATCCATGCACACAAGACAAGAGGTCATAGGCAAGCATAATGCCCTGAACAAGCTTGATTCTTGACATTATCCCCCATTTATGTGGTTGATATCCTCATGCATTTCAATACTAAGAACTTTTCAACTTTGTCCACAAATAGTTGCAAGTCTTTCACTAACATCTAGCTAATTTCTTCATTTAATTTCCAAGGTATTTCCACTTTACTAAGCCCTAGTGTTGCTTCTTCATTGATAATGTGAATGCTCTATCTACAAGTATAACTTCAACTTTTCTTCTACCATGTTGCACTATCTTAAGTGGAGCCATGGTTGACTAACTTCTACTTGGATCCTTAGTATCAACATTGAATGGCTTGAGGCAGTTAACATGAAACACAAGATGCCCTTTCATATAAGCTGAAGAATCAAAAACCAAGTCACCCATGATGGAGTGCAATAGTTTTCTTCTCTAATTTGCCCATTTTTTCATCCGCTTGGAAGCTTTCTCCAAGTAAGTTCGAGCAATCTATGCATTTTGTCTCCATTCTTCGCTAAATATGAATGTTCTCGAAATTTTTCCTTTATAAGGCTTGTCCATTGTGTGAGGTAATAGTAACTACTAACCTGTAACAAGTTCAAAAGGACTCTTGTGTGTTATTAAGCTCTTTGGGCATTGAAACATAACTAAGCCATATCGAGTAGTTGCATGTAATTCTTTTGATTAGTGATGACGAAATGACATAAATAATGCTCTAGTATCCCATTGAATCTCTCCGTTTTTCCATTTTTATGCAAATAGTAGCTTAAAGAGACGTCAAGTTGTGAGCTGAGAATTCTAAAAAGTTTTGTCTTGAATTGCTTGTAAATCTTGAGTCTCAATTGCTAATCATGTTTTAGGAAATACCCTAATACTTCACAATATATTTGAAGAACAATTATATTGTCTCTTTTGCTGAACAATACTTTGGTGCGAGTTTGAATGTACTGCACTTTGAAAACTTGTCTACGACAAGTATAAACCCTACGTATCCAACTCCAAGAAAACAGGTGATGAAGTCAAGTGAGGAATTCTCCCATAATCTTGCTACTCCACATTTTTTCTTGTTGGCGGGTGAGACAACTTTGGGTATACTCAATTGTTTCATCACATGTGTAGCCAGTTGCACCTCTAATTCAACAATGCCAAAGTGAGCCATTGTAGATGACCTGTCCACATGGTGTCATGAAATTTTCAATAGCGTCTTCCTAAATGAAATCACCTGCTCGAGGCACAAAAAGCTAGTCACCACATGTCATTATTATCAATCCATCTTCTAACTAGAATTGGTGTATTTTTCCCTTTTCCACCAACTTATGAGGTTTTGGATAACTAGATCTTTTCTTAATGCAATCTTGCATTGTCGTCGTAACCTTACTTACTATAAAGTGAATTACAATTTTTAAAGCCTAAAGCTAGACCTTCCTATTTAATGCATCTACGACTTAGTTTCATTCACCCTGCCTTGTTCTCAAATAAGAAATCAAAATTTTCTTTTAATTCTTGCTAACAGATCTACTTGGGTGATAACTTTGGTTGTGTAAAGAAATAATTAATAGTTATGTTATTTGTTTTCACCACGAACTTCAACTTAAGTAGGCAATGTTGCAATATATATATATATATATATATATAAAAATATATGAAGGTACTGTATTACTATTAGCATCTCCTTCTTTTGTTTGTGTACTTTTATTCTCCTTCATTAAGCTCAAGTCTCTCGTATGCAATAGGAGGTCAATCTTATAACAAGACTCCACCAAGAGCATAGTCTCATGCATATGTCAGTATCTTGAAAGGCTTCATGATGTTCAAAAAATCTAGTATCAAAACTCACATAATGACTTCCTCCAAGTAGTCAAAGGCTTCCTGACGCTTCTCTAAGCAATTCCACTTATGACCTTTCTTCAACAATTTTATTAACAATGCAGTTTTAATTTCACCTAGTGCCCTTCCACAAACTTATGGTAATAGTGGCAAGTCCAACAAAGGAGTACAACCCTTCACTATCATTTGGATTTTCTAGTTTTGAATAGCTTTCACCTTATCCATATCCATTTAAGTACGACCTTGCTTCCTTATATGACAAAGAGACTTGATGCTCCTCTGAGTGAAAGAGGACTTCTAGCTTTCACATAAGGTTTTTCTACTTCGACCTATTGAACACCTTTCATAGATGCTCTTGATGTTCCTCGATCTAAAAAGGAACTGTAGACAACAATGTTATCCAAGTATACCATGACAAAATTGTCGAGGCACTCATGAAATACTTGGTTAATTAGTGTAAAGGACATTATTACTCATGCATTCATCAACCTTTTTTGATATGTGGCTTATATCGGGTGGAACGCATGCATTGGGAAAGCAAAAGGAAGCAAAGAACAAGGAATCTGGGCTGCAGGAAGAAACCGTTGATTGTTTGGTCGACGGTATGAGCGATGGTTTGGCCACGGGAGATAATCGTTGATTGTTTCAATCTACAGGGGAACAACTCTCGGTATTAAATCATCGATGATTTGCTGAAATTATTGACGATTTCGTTCAACGAAGATCACAAATTTTGAATTGGAAGATCAGTAGATTAGGAAATTTGGAGGATTTTCCTTCAATATTTTCTAGAAAAGTGTTTTAGATACATTCTAAGTCTTTTGTATGCATAGGGTTGGTATATAAAAAAAACTATATTTATAACCCTTGATGTAAGCTTTAATAGTTGATAGTGCAAATCAACCACTTGCTCCTATCGACATAGACATATTGTCGAACCACGTAAATTCTTGTGTCGTGTGTTTTATTGCTTTGTTAATTACATTTGTGTGATTGTGTTCTCATATATTCATCATTGGTTGCATGCATTGCTTGTTCCGTATTTGATTTATGGTTTCCACTGCGCATTGGCATTCAACACTTTGCGCGATAAAATTGTATCAAAGCATTAGGTTATAATGTCTTATGGAATTTCTTCTACAAAGTTCGATATTGGTAAGTTTAATGGAACGGGAAATTTAAGACTTTGGTTGAGGAGGGTTAAGGACATGCGGGTGCAGCAAGGTACAGTGAAGGCACTATACGGAAGGAAGCTGAAAGACGTAAACAAAATGAGTTGGAAAGACTTGGAAGCAAAGGTTGTGGCTACTATTAGGCTTTGTTTGGTCAATGATGTGATGTATCAAGTCATGGATAAGGAATTGTCGGAAGCAATTTTACTAAAACTAGAGAGCTGGTATATGTCCAAGTCTTTGACAAACAAGTTGTATCCTAAGCAGAACTTTACAGGATTAAGATGGCAGAGGGTTTGGATCTCAATCAACACATAAACATATTCAATCATATCATTAGTGATTTGAAGTCGGTTGATGTGAAGTTCGAGGATGAAGAAAAAACGTTCTTGCTATTGAATTCCCTACCCACGTATCCTACGTATGAGAATCTCACTAGGACTCCGAAATGAGGGAAAGAAACCTTGTAGTTGGAAGAAATCATGAGTGCATAGCTGAGTTTCCATCAAAGGAAGAAGGCTAGCGATGAGTGTTCACTAGGTGAAGGACTCATGGTGAAGGGGAACCATGATTATGAGAGAAGCAAATTTTGAGGTGGACCGAGTAACAATAGGGCTTGGTTGAATTCCTAGAAGAGGAAGGACATGCAGTGTTTTAAGTGCAGGAAAAAAGGGAACTTAAAACCCGATTGTCTAGAGGAAGAAGGGGAATTCTGAAAATAAAGAAGGTTCATAAAAAATGGCGAACGTAGTGGAAGAAGGAGACTCTGGGAGTGGTGGTGATGATATGCTCTCGGTTTCATCTAGTTCAGACGATCTCATAGATTCTTAGATCTTAGACTCAACGTGCTCTTGTCATATGACGCCCAACAAAGAGTAGTTCACCACTTACTGATTGGCGAATTTTGGTTTTGTTATAATAAGAAATGATGCTAAATGTAAAGTTTTCAAAATGCTGAGTCTGATGATGGTCTTGTGGCATATATAGTTAAGGCATATGGATGAGCGTGGAATGAAGGAGCTTCGCAAAAGAAATTTGTTGAAGGGGTCAAACTTAATAATACAAGCTGGATTTCTGTAGGTACTGTGTGCTTGGAAAACAGAATAGGGTCTAGTTCATGGCAATCACTTACAAGACGGAGGGAATCCTCAATTACATTCATTTAGATGTTTAGGGACCGATAAGGGTAGCATCACAAGGTGGACATATATACTATGTGAGTTTCATTGATGATTACTCACAAAAGGTTTGGGAATACTTTATGCAGTACAAGTCAGAAACGTTTGCTAAGTTTAAATTGTGGAAAGATAAGGTTGCCAGTCCGAGAGAAAGCTTAAGTGCCCTAGGATAGACAATGGAACTAAATACACAAATTTGAGTTTCCAAAAGTTTTGCGAGCTGCATAGCATAAGGAGACATTTTACAGTACATCAGACACCACAACAAAATGGTTGGTGAAAAGGATGAACTGAACCATAATTGGAAGGGCTCGGTGTCTAAATTTGAATGCTGGGCTCACTATGAATTTATGGGTTGAGATGGTGAGTATGACTTGTTTCTTGGTTAATAGATCACCAAAGACATCAGAATATGGGAAAGTTGCTGAGGAGGTATGGATAAGTAATGAGGTAGACTACTCTGATTTGAAACTATTTGAGTGTCCAGCCTATGTGCACATTCCTGGTGAGGAGAGGTCAAAGCTTGAGGCGAGGTCTAGATGATGCATCTTTTTGGGATATAAGAAGGGGGTGAAAAGGTTCAAGCTGTGGGATTCGGTGGCAAATAAAGTGGTGATCAGTCGAGACATGGTTATCAATGAGAAAGCCATGTTGCAGCGTACTCAAAAAAGAGAAAAGAAACAGATGCCATAAAACTATAACAGCAATGAGCATGTTGTGCAGGTGGAGTTGGAGACTGAAGGCAAAAATGCAGGGAGTTCTAACTCGAGAGATCAGCAGATGGTGCAAGTGGAGTTGGAGACTAAGGGCAGAGATGATAATGCATGGAACTCTAGCTCGAGAGACTAGCAGCATCGCAGTATAGCTGTAGACAGACCCAAATGCATCGTTAGGCCACCCCCTAAGTACAGATTTGACGATTTGGTGACTTATGCACTTATCCCTAGGAATGGTGATTCTAATACCTTTTAGGAGGCAGTGCATAGCCAGGAGAAAAGTAGTTGGATGGGCGCTCTGCTGGAGGTGATGGAATCATTGCATAAGAACTAGACGTGGGACTTGGTGGAGCTTCCTGCAGGGAAGAGGGCAATAAGATGCAAATGGGTGCACATGAAAAAGGAAGCAGTTTCAAAAAAAATAAAGAGAGAAGTTCAAGGCTCAATTGGTAGTAAAGGGATAATTGTAGAGGAAAGGAGTCAATTATAATGAAATTTTCTCCCATGTGGTCAGACACACTTACATCAAGGTAGTTTTGGGACTAGTGGTGCAATACGATATGCATCTGAAGAAGATGGACATAAAGACAACATTGTTCCATGGTGATTTGGAGGAGCTGTTTTACATGACACAATTAGAAGGATTTTTCCAACCTAGACATGAACACTTGGTTTGTAATATGAAGAAGTCACTTTATGGGCTGAAGCAGTCTCCAAGGCAATGGTACAAACGATTTGACGCCTATATGATCCGTATAGGCTACATGAGGTGTGAGTATGATTGATGTGTCTATGTAAGGAGTCTTGAGGACTGTTCTCTCATATTTATTTTGCTTTATGTCGATGACATGCTGATTGTTGCGAAGGATTTGACTAAGATGAATCAATTGAAGACTTTGCTGAGTAAAGAGTTCAGCATGAAAGACTTGGGTGCAGCCAAGAGGATACTTGGGATGGAGATTCCTATGGACAGAGTTGCATGGAGATTGTGGCTATCTCAGGGAGGCTATGTGGAGAAGGTGTTGGAGAGGTTTAGCATGACTAATGCTAAACCGCTGAGTACACCTTTAGTAAGTCATTTTAGGCTATCTAATGGCCAGTGCCCAAAGACGAACGATGAGGTTTGTGACATGTCGAAGGTATGCTATGCTAGTGTAGTGGAGTTTCTTATGTATGCCATGGTATGTACAAGGCCAGACTCGGCACAAGTTGTCAGTGTGGTGAGCAAAGTTCTTTTCTAATCCGGGTTGACTGCATTGGGATAAAGTCAAGTGGATTCTCAGATACTTGAAGGGTACAATTGGACATGGCATTATATTTAGTAGAGAATAGAGTGATCCATCAGTGGTAGGGTATGTGGATGCTAACAACGCAAGGGACTTAGATGGCAGGAGGTCTACCACAAGGTACATATTCACCTTTATAGGAGGACCTATTTGTTGGAAGTCTATGGTGTAGTCGCTCGTTGCCTTAACTACTACTGAGTCGGAGAACATGGCAGTGGCTAAGGCTGCCAAGGAAGTGTTGTGGTTTGCAGGATTGGTCAAAGAGCTAGGAATCTAGTAAGGTGGAGTTCGGCAGCAGTGTTATAGTCAGAGTGCCATCTATTTGGCGAAGAACTAGGTGTATCATACAAAAACAAAGCACATTAATGTGTAGTTTCAGAGGATCAGGGAACTAGTTGCTTTAGGTGAACTTTTACTTCAAAAGGTTTAGACGTCTGATAATGCAATAGATATGTTGACAAAGGCTATCACAACGGACAAGGTCAAGCATTGTTTGGACTTGATCAATGTCTCCAGGTGCTAAACGGGAGGCGGTCCCAATCTACTGTCCCGGGTGGAGTAGTGGGTTATGCTTTCATATTTCTCCTAAGTGGTGAATATTCGCCAAGGTGGATATTATTGGATATGTGGCTCATATTGAGTGGAATGCATGCACTAGGAAATCATGGTGAAGTTGAATAAAGAAATTGGGCTACAAGAAGAAACCGACAACTATTTGGTCGACGGTACGAGTGACGAATTGGTCTTAGAAGATAACCGTCAATGATTTCCTTGAAACCATCAACAATTTTAGTCTATAGGGGAACAAATCTCAGTATTAAATCATTGACGATTAATTTTCTGAAACTGTCAATAGTTTTGTTTGGTGCAAATCATAAATTTTGAATCAGGAGATCAGTAGATTGGGAGATTTGGAGGATTTTCCTCCGGGATTTGCTATAGAAGTGCTTCAAATGCATTCTAATTCTTCTGTACGCATAGGGTTGATATATAAAAAAATATTTGTAACCACTGATGTAAGTTTTGACGATTGATAGTGAAAATTAGTTGCTTGCTCCCGTGGACATAGGCATATTGTTGAACCATGTGAATTCTTGTGTTGTGTATTTTATTGCTTTGTTAATTACATTTGTGTGATTGTGTTTCTGTATATTCATCATTAGTTGCTTGAAAATCTTGTTCTGGATTAGATTTGTGGTTTCCGCTGTGCATTGACATTCAGCACTTTGCATAACAAATCCAAAGGGCATGACCAAGAATTCATATGTCCCATATATATATATGTCTCACACAAGTAGTCTTTACCTCATCATAATATTCTATCCTTACTTGATGGTAGCCCAATCGCAAGTTAAGTTTGGTGAAGCACATAGCATGACTTAACTTATCAAACAAATCAACAATCTATTGAATGTGATCTTATTGCACATAGTAACTTTGTTGAGCGCATGGTAGCCCACACACATCCGCGTGCTCCATTTTATTTCCTCATAAGAAATATTAGTACTACGAATGGTGCTTTTTCAAGGACATATATAACTTGTTTCCAATAAACCATAAATTTTTCTCAACTATATAAACTTTGGAAGTGTCATCTAATATGACCCCTTAGCAAGCGACCCTAGTAACAAATCTATTTCATGCTCCACACCATGTTATGGAGGCAAGTTATTGGGTAGTTTTTTCTAACATCACAACATTATGCTCATCAAACACAACTTGGATGAAAATATTCATATGATCTTAGCCTACCTTTTTTTTTTCACCATAAATATGGCAAGATATGTCTATTCACCCCTCAATCCCTTCTCGAGTTGTGTGGCAGATAAAAACTTCTCATCCCCTTTCTTTGCAATGTCTTGCACCATGCAAGGTGGTCTCCTATTAAAAAAAAAAAAAAAGGGAATTAGCAAATCATACCAATGCTGCCTTAGTCTCCTTTAAGAATACCATTCCAAGTATCACTTAGAAATCATTCATCAGCACAGCGGTAAAATTCCCTTATCCTGTCCACTATCCAAGCTTCATAGTCACTTGCTTGCCCTACTCGTAAAGTATGCTAAGTTGTGGAGTTTACTACTTTCATATGTTCTAAGTCCTTCTCTGAGTTCTAGTTGAGTCTTTATACTTCTGTTTATGATACAAAGTTATGGTTAGCCCATGAATCCACCATATGTGATGACCCAAAAACTTCACTACTCCGATATCACCTGTAATAATATTTTCATGCAGCGTAAGAGCTCAAATACAAATTACCAGAGTACTAATTAACCCAATACAACAATATCATTTCCAATATCACAGTTAACACCCTTAAAATTCTAAATACATCAAAAATATAATTTAATAAAGATCTATCCTAAATAAAACCTTCTATCCCACCCACGCTTCACTGCACTACTCTGATCATTGTTAGACTTTATATGACATCTGAAAAATATTGGATAATCATGGGGTAAGACATCTCTTAGTAAGAAGGACTAGAATATCATCAGTGTGTGGCAACATGAGTTCTAGTATATCATAAATATATCCTGCAAAGAATTAACTTTAATTGGTAAATCATGTAAATATGTACTCAAACATATATAAGTCTGGTAAATACATACTTTTCAACATAAGCATACTTTATCATTATAAGTTTCTCTGTATATGTAAATCATCTGATATATCTATATAATTGTAGAGATCCGGGAAAAAAATAATAGTAATAAAATAATAAAGGCAAAGAAAAGAAGAGGAAAAAGGAAATTATATTAAGGACCATCATCAGGCGTTCGTCGACGAACCCAGGGTTCCTGTCGACAAGAAGATACCGAGAGCAGGGAATTCATGCCATTAAGGGTTTATCAACGAACTCATTATCTTCATCGACGAACACCCTTCTGTGACTCGTCGACGAGCATACGTGTCTCGTCAATGAAGTCACGTGGCCAACCGCCTATATATAGTGAAAAATCAAATTTTCGCCAAAAAAAATTCCTCCATTTTCTCTCTCTAGGTTTCGATTTCTCCACCTTCTCTACGATTTTGACTCCGTTTTTCCCCATTTCGATGATCAGGAGTTACTACATTGGTCCTGGGGAAATTCTCTACACCTTAATTGGAGCAGATTGTTGGTTTGGAGTTCTTGAGCTCCATCCCAAAATCAGGGTAAATGAGTTATTTTAGGATTTATATGATTATTGGGTGTTTCTGGGCTCAGGAAATGTATTGGATGGTTTTATACTGGGGTTTGAGTTGATTGAACTAGAGTTAATCTGATTTCAAGGTTTAGAGTTTTCGGATGCCGTACACATGGTTTTAGATTTTAGTAGGTTTCTCAAGAAACACGTAAGGGGATAAACTAAGTTAGGTATTTTCATAAAAGCATTATTCAATATTTAGTATTTAATTCAGAAATTATGTATAGTTTTGGGAATACTGAAATGGAACTGAGGAAACGTTGAAAAGAAAAACAAATTTAATATTATTTTTGTCAGAAAAATATATGTTTTCAAGTCAGGTAAAATGTTATAGAATAGTACTCATTTATGTGTGGCATGAGTATAGATTTTTACTGCAATTAATAGCATGTTAGATTATTTCATAAAAATAGAACAAGCATGTTTTAACGATAGTTTTCAGAAAAGTTATAAATAGTATAGAAATTGTATTTTCACGTATATTATGAAATTTAGTCAACGCAGATGCCGTAACTTTCAGTTGGCGCAGATGCTGTATTATTTAGATGGCGCAAATGTCGAGATAGTCAACCAGCGTTGATGTCGTGATTAGTTTTAATATGACAATTTATTCAGAAATTATGAAATGATAGATTTTATTCAAAAATATGTAAAAACTAGATTTTATTTCAGAATTATATTATGAAAAATGTATTATATGATAGCAGAACCCGGATGACTTAGTTTAGATTCAGAGCACAATACCGTAGCTATCAGTTTAGAGAGTGCTACCACACATCTCAGATAGAGTGTGGGAGTTTGGATAGTCGAATGTGCATCAGCGTGGGAGTAGTTGCCCCCTGGCAGTCCGGACCAGGTTGGGCAAGCCAATTGTACTTACAAAATTATCAGCTTGACTTAGCATGGTAGGCCAGCCATTGCTAGGTCCTGCCTACAGGCTGCACAAACCAGTCATGTGAGGGTAATACATGACATCAACTAGCTATCTATCCAGGATATGATTTTAGTATTATGCAGATATAAAAGATGATTTTTATGAATATAGATGTTATATAAAATATGATCTATATAGATTTATATAGAATAGTTTTATTAGATTTATCAAATGCAGTTGAATTATGTACATGTTTTCCTTATTTAACTGATATAATTAACCATGTTTAGTATATATTTATATTATAATGATACTCTGAAAAACAAAGTGTAGTCCAAGAGAGGGGGTGAATTGGGTTATTAAAATTTCTTCTAAATCTTCTTATGAATTCTTAACCTCTTTTAAATTCTTTCAAAGATTTCTTGACTTCTTGTTGATTTAAAAATCACACAAAATTCAATGTTCTTTTATTCAATCCACAACCACACAACCATTCAATCAATCAACCAAACCAATTAACCACAATATATTTAAGATATAAGATTCAACTTTCAGCTTTTGCAACCCTATTATATGAAATTGATTTAAGCCCTGTAGTAATGAAATTTGATTCTTCAATGCAAAACACAACTCAAATTCCCAACAACTCAGAATTTAAATAAATTCTTAGTTAATTTGTCATTGGGTGTTAACCAATCAACGTACTCCCTTTGAGGTTTCCGCAAAGTATTGATCGACCAATGTACTTCCTTTCGGTTTCTACAATCCCAAATCAAAATTAAACTTAAGTTTTCTTAATTTCCAAATTATGTAGTATTTATGATTAAGAAATTAAATCATCCACACAGTTTATATGTTTGCTGAAATTTAGAGAGAGTAAGGGAAAGAGAGTGACACCGAGTTTTTTACGAGGTTCGGGTTATCCCAGCCTATGTCCTCACCTTTGGCAAACCCCCAAAGGATTCATGAAACTAGTTCCTTTCCGGGTGGAACAAAACCGTTACACACTCGTTCAATAGGTTAGAGCACCACCTCTCCAAGTGATACCCCACACTCGGTCACTCCTTCAATAGGCTAGAGCTACACCTCTCCAAGCGATACCCCACACTTGGGCAATGATCCAACAACCTAGAATCATCTAAGAAACAAGAAACAAGAGTCGTGTACAATAATTCTTTCACACAAAGCAGATTAGTACAATTTCAAACTATATACCTCAAAGTAAATTAATATGAAATTGAAATTGAAGCTCAAGGAAGTTTATCAACAATTAATTATTTCATGATTGAAAGATTCGGATTTGAAGCACAATATCAGTGATTGAAAGTCAGCAACACTTAGTAGAATTCATGCACAATATGTGTGCAAGATAGACTTTAAATATTGAGAGCAATTGAGAGAGATTGACAGTTTAATTGTATGCTTGGGTGTTTAAAATCATTGATCCTGAGGCTATTTATAGACTTGATAAAATGAACTTACTTGATCCCCAAGTTTACTTGGAGTAGTGCCCAAGTTTTAATTAAGTTTGAACCGCAAGCAATTTGATTTAAAATATCTTTCCGTTATAAAAATTTAAAATTTCCCACATGGCAGTAGCCTGTCACCTTTTGGTCAGGCGCCTGTCACTAAATACACAGTTGAATTTCAAAGTCAGTAGGGTGGTAGTCGCCTGGCAGAACCCAGTTAGGCTTCTTAGTTTAGGCGCCTGTCAGGGTTTAGGCAGTAGCGTGACAACCTTCTGTTTATGCATTTTAAAAGCAACTGTCAACCTACTAAGGATTTTAGTCAGGCTGTTGTCAAGTACAAGAATACTGTTTTAAAGATATTTTTGTAAGAACTCTCTTTGCTTCTCAATTCTTGGAATTTTAATTTGTTTACTTTAAAATATTTTCCAAGATTAAGTTTTAGGTCTCTAGATCTCTTATACCTAATAAGCTTCAAAGAATTTCATATTTGAGTATACTTGAAGTACTTACAAAGTGTGTCCTATAGACTCATTCAACTTTTCATTTCTTGAACTCCTTGAAGTCTTCATATATGAATTTGTATGCTTTGAGTTCTGCATCTCATCTCCCTTTGAGCTTTCATTCTTGATCACTTTGAGTCAGATGTAAGCTTTTGAAAACATTCCATGTGATCATTTTCTTCAAGCTTTATTAAATTCCATATCATTGGAGTGCGTATTTTTATTGAGCTTATTGTGTAAATTTCTGCTTGTATTTTTTAGAAATATTTTCATGTACAAAAATGGTTTTAATGTATTGGTTGGGTTTAGCTCGTTAATTGAACTGGGGAGTCTTAGTCCTGTAAGTGAGACTAGTTCTACCCAGCCTAGTAATTGAGCTGAGGATTTTCTCGCCCCGTAAGGGGAGGATGTACATGGTTTCTGCTCCACCCGTAAGTGAGCAAGTTTAGTGGAATCCTTTAGGGGTATGCTTAAGGCGGGGATGTAGATTGTTTTGGCTGAACCTCGATAACAAATCTGGTGTCGCTTTCTCTATCTTATTTAAATTCTTGTACTTTAATTTCAGCATGTGTATGAATGTTTATTTAATGTCATAATTATTTGCATACACACATTTGATTTAAATAAGATATTGCACATGTGTAAGTTTGCTTTCAATGTTAAGATCATTTTATATACACGTGTATATGTTGAATGAGATATGATACATGGTAAATCGGTGAAACATTTAAATTAGCCAAAAAGTTTTTAAAGCCCAATTCACCCCCCTCTTGGGATCACACCAATTCTAACAATAATATAACTTACAATTCCTTTCATTTCTCCACATTAGATTAAATCTCTCACAAGACCACAGATATCACATCAAGCTGAGAAGTTCACAACACCTCAACGTTCAATCTTTACTAACTCCATTAGTTTCTAAAACAAAGCACAAATAATTTTGTGAGATCAGTTGAACTAAGATCCTAACATCACAGCATACAAGAAGAAGCACCTTATTGTTGCGAGGAGGAGCCACCGTCTGTAAATTGGACATTTTCCCTTAAAACCTGTACCTGAAACTTGGTTGTTTTAAGCAAATAAGTCATTTCAATCATGGAGTAACCTAAATCCACTACCAGCATGCAATTCACAATATAATGCATCAGCCATACAGTTGGCATTCACCACAAGTATGTATTCCAGCCCCCGAAATGAAAATAGATATTTTGTATGGACTTATATAAAACAAAATAGCCTGCGAAATCCTGGGGTAATCGTAGTGTGCAGGTTGTCCTAGGTTTTCATTGAGAAGATGTTCTTGAATTAGTTCATAGTTTTTATAAAAGGTTTAAAGATCACTAAAGATGAGGAAGTTGCTGATCTACATGCTTTACATATGTAGCATATGTGGCATACAAATTAATTACATTCATCACACAACACTATATGCCTTTATAAGATTGTACTAATTGCATTTATCTAAATGCTCTGCATATGCAGCAGATGTTGTACACAAATTACATTTCTCACAAAACACTTCATACCTTTATGAAATTGTGTTAATTGCATATAGCTGATTTTAATTTCCTAGTGATGCAAGAAATTTATAGAAAACATAAGGATGAAATTCAATTATTCATTTATTCACTCATCCTTTCAAAATATATAGGACATGGTAATCATTTTAGCACCCATTTTAATGGTTGTAGTCATGTATGGGATTTCTAACGACATTTCAATAGCATGCCGTCTATAAATAGAATATTTCCCAAACCTGCAAATTATGAAAACAATAAAAATACATTTCATTTGAATCCCTAAGATAGTTAATTTAGGCCAGCTCACTAAGGATGGAGCTCAGCTCCCCTGTGTGTTCTCATGTGTTCAATCCAAACATGAAACAACCTAAGCAACTACCAGCATGTAGTTCATAAGATTCTGCATCAGCTATGCAGATGACATTTAGTTCAAGCATGCAATTCAGTATACAGGAAATTTAGCTAGGTTCATCCTCATATAATTCAGCTAGGTAAATGTACATTTTCATATCCCTTTGAAGCTTTAAGATATTTACTAGTCTTGAACAATACATTTCCTTCTTCTTTCTTTCTACTAGCATCTTTAATCTTCTCCTGAGTGCTCATATCCTACGACTCCTTCTCCTAGTGACAAATAAAAATCAAATACTTGAGAACACAATTTCCATTTGCTCTCCTTCAAAAAATGGAAAATACACCACAAGAAGGAGAAAAAAAGTGAATATTTGTCTACCTTATCTGTGTAAGTAACATCCACATAAAATCCAGAAATAGCCAGAAAAACATAATTATATAGTGAAGCACAAAATACAAGTAGAAACCAAAAGCACTATGTATTTTCATTAATTTTAGAGGAAATACAATGTAGATAGAAACATCGAAGCACGCATACATCCATTCAAAAGCATGGTAAAACAGAATACAAAGAAAAAAAATAAAATAAAATAAAAGCAAAGGGTGCATGAGCATAGTACATTCGGGGACTGCTCTCTAAAGGGTGGCACAACAGAACATGCTGGGGGCAACTGCATATCCTCAAGAGTCACCCTTGGTGCTCTCGTCTCATCCAAAATCCATTCGTTCTCACTCAAGGCCACCGATGTCACAACCTGCTCATTTTCCACATTTTTTTTATAATAATATCATCATAAAATTAATACCACACATCTCATATTCCAGCTTAGCAGGTCACAATCCACATGGACCCGTGGTTACCAGGGATACATTAGAACATACAGTAGAAGCCTACGCAGCAGAAAATGTATAATCATTTACATACCATCATATCATACATCACAATATGTATTACAACACCAGAGTTACTACAATCACTATAACCCAGTATATACATCCCAAAAATAATATCTAGGGACATTTTCCACAAAATCTAACTGTCCCGACAAAAAGAATCTTACCCTTCAAAAATGGTAAATATCTAGCACTAGGTCAGCGGGGCTTTTCCCGCTCGCCTATTTCTCAGTATATACATCCAAAAAATAAATCTAGAGACAATTCCCACAAAATCTAAATGTCCCTACTGAGACTCACCCTTCCAACAAGGGCAGATAACTGCTCTATATTGGCGGGGCCTTTCCCGCTCTCCTATCTGGGGCTCTTGAAAAGTTAATGAAATTTAGGGGTGAGACACCTCTCAGTAAGGGAAATAAACTAATGCTAGTATATGGCAACATGAGTATTCCGTGTTCTACATATATCATACATAACATATTCAGTACTGTTTATCAAATTTGGGAAAACATAAGTATATCAAAATATGGCAGAACATACTGCATTCTCATAAACATTTCTTATCTCATATAATAATAATAATAACATAAAACAATCCCTGGTAGTTTAGCTGGCTGTTGTCATGTATTACCCCCACATGACTGGGTTGTGTGGCCCGAAGGCAGGACTTGACAATGGTTGGCCGACCATTGCCAAGTCAATAGTCTAGTCTGTAGGTCCGATGGGTCTACCCAGACTGGTCCGTACACCAGGGGCGATAATAACACACTTCTTGAAAATAACCACATCGACCATCTAATCTCAAACCACTCCATACAACGGCATTAACACAGATATCATAATCACGAGGACCATGGACACATAGCAACGGTACCGTGTAAGTGTTAGCCTAAACCAAGCCAACCAGATTTTGATATCATATACATATACTAAAATTGTGATACATAGATATCTCATATCATTCATTTTCTCATCATTCATATCATTTGCATATATATACATGTATCATGAAAATCATCGGCCCATACGCCGGTATTACATATTTTAGCACAGCCCGTACACTGGCAAATCACATCACATAGCACAGCCCGTACGCTGGGAAATCTCATCCACTTAGCACGGCCCGTACGCCGGAAAATCACATCACATAGCACGGTCCGTACACCGGCAAATCACATCACATAGTACAGTCCGTACGCCGGCAAATCACATCACATAGCACGGCCCGTACACCGGCAAATCACAGTCACATAGCACGGCCCGTACGCTGGCAAATCACATAAAAATCTCATCCTGTACGCCGGTTTTCCATCATAAAAATCCATATCATCCATATTCTCAGAAAACAATATATCAAAACATTTTAACTCATGCTACACAACAGATTTTCCACATATTCAACATACGATCATTTTCACAGTATTTTTCAAATATAAAACATATATATATATATATATATATATATATATATATAAGCATATACGTTTTCCATAAATCAAATGATAAGTCTATATATAAGCATTTTCTCAAAAACAGAAACTAGTTTAGTTTATCCCCTTACCTGATTCCTTCAAAGCCCCTAATAAAACTGCCCCACACCAGCAGGGTTCCTAACTCAACACCCTGAAAATGAAAAATCCCAGAATTAAACTTTAGTATTTCTAAGCAGATAATAATTTCCTCAACTCTAAAAAGGCCACATATTGAGTAGAAAGCTTTTACCCAAAAGCATTCAAGTTTAACACCTGAAAAGTTCCCTGACCAATACCCTGAAAATGAAAACCCCCAATATTAAACTTCAGTATTGTCATGCGCACAACATTTCTTATAACTAGCGCAAGATCAAATATGGCTTAAAAAGCCTTACCTCAACTCTGGGATGATTTCCAACTAGCTTTGTCCCACGATCTGCTACAGCAAATTTGAAAAGAACTCCGCCAGGAGCGTCGTGGTGACTTCGGATTGTCAATCCGACATAAATCTGGCCCAAAATCGATGAAAGAAAGGGAGAGGACCAAAGGGGAGAGAGAGAGAGAGAGAGAGAGAAAGAGAAAGAGAAGAGAAAACTTAATTAGGAAGTTAAATTTGGATTTCCTATATTTATAGAATAGGGAATTTCGTCGACGAGCCTATCCTTTGTCGACGAGTCCTTCACAAATTTCGTCGATGAGACCCTGTATTCGTAGACAAAATTCAGGCTGCCTCAGAACCCCTTTCGGTATTTTCTCATCGATGAAGCCCTGTGTTCGTCGATGAATTCGCTTAAGCCTTCGTCGATGAAACCCTGTGTTCTTCGACGAAGCTTGCCAGCTTCCCTTCTTTCACAACTTCCATTTCCCTTTTTTTTATTATTGTTTAAAGACCATTTTTATTCGGGTCGTTACAGTGCTGCATACTGCTGGACGGATAGTTGTCCCTGCTTTAGACTTAGGAACTCTTCTACCTTAGCCTCCCTCACAGTAGCTGGAAAATACCTGTTAAAGAATAGATCTTTAAACCGGTCCCATGTCATAGCTATCGGAGTTACCCTCTGCTGCTCCAATAGTCTCATCGCAGTCCACCACCTCTCAGCCTCTCCTGTCAATCTATAGGTGGCAAAAAGGACCCTCTGTTCCTCAGTACACTGCAGTACAGTCAAGATTTTCTAGGTTTCCTGTATCAAGTTCTCAGCGGCTACAAGATCAACTCCGCCTAAGAACGCTGGAGGATTCATCTTCGTGAACTTCTCTATAGTGCACCCAAGGCCTGCAGATGGACCACTCTACTTCCTCGAACTCCTAGCGATCTTAGTCATAACCTGCTGAGCCACGCTACGTAATACCGTGTCAGAGTTAGTTCCAACTGCACCTGATGGTCCTACTCCATCACTACCACTTGCATGGGCACTATTTCCTTCTGGATCCATCCTGGAAAATAGCAGTTGCAATTCAATAATCCTATCCTCATAATTTACCAACCTATCCTCACCACTTATCTCAACATTTCTAACTCATTTCTAATCCCCAGTCCTACATTTTAGGAACACAACCCGACAATAGCTTACTATGATTTTCCTGAAATTGTCACCCCAAGAAAAACACAGAAACTACCACAGAAGTCCTGCTTCTAGACTGTAGAACAACCTCAAATCATTTCCTAAACTCTAGTATTGTTTCCGCTGCATTCTAGAGTCTACAGAACCTAGCAACCTAAGCTCCGATACCAAGCTGTCACGACCTGCTCATTTTTCACATTCTTTTTTTATAATAATATCATCATAAAATCAATACCACACATCTCACATTCCAGCTCAGCATGTCACAATCCACCTGGACCCATGGGTACCAGGGATACATTAGAACATACAGCAGAAGCCTACGCAGCAGAAAATGTATAATCATATACATACCATCATATCATACATCACAATGTGTATTACAACACCAGAGTAACTACAATTACTATAACCCAGTATATACATCCCAAAAATCATATCTAGGGACATTTTCCACAAAATCAAACTTTCCCTACAAAAAGAATCTTACCCTTCAAAAAGGGCAAATATCCAGCACTAGGTCAGCGAGGTTTTTCCCGCTCGCCTATCAGGGGCTCCTGAAAAGTTTGTAAAATTTAAGGGTGAGACACCTCTCAGTAAGGGAAATAAACTAATACTAATATGTGGCAACATGAGTATTCTGTGTTCAACATATATCATACATAACATACTCAGTACTGTTCATCAAATCTGGGAAAACTTATATATAAATCAAAACATGGCAGAACATACTGCATTTTCATAACATATCTCATCTCATAATAATAATAACATAAAACAATCCTGGTAGGTTAGCTGGCTATTGTCATGTATTACCCCAACATGACTGGGTTGTGTGGCCCGAAGGCGAGACTTGACAATGGTTAGCCGACCACTGCCAAGTCAAATAGTAGTCTGTAGGTCCGATGGGTCTACCCAGACTGGTCCGTACACTAGGGGCGATAAGAGCACAATTCTTGAAAATAACCACATCGACCATCCAATCTCACACCACTCCGTACAGCGGCGTTAACACAGATATCCTGATCACGAGGACCATGGACACATAGCAACGGTACCGTGCAAGTGCTAGCCTAGACCAAGCCAACCAAGTTATGATATTATATACATATACTAAAAATCGTGATACATGGATATCTCATATCAATAATTATCAAATCAATCATATCATTTTTCGCATATACATATTTCATGAAAATCATCGACCCGTATGCCGGAATTACACATTTTATCACAGCTTGGCTCGTAGGCCAGCAAATCACATAGTTCGGCCCATATGCAGGCAAATCACATAGCACAGCCCGTACGCTAGCAAATCTCATCCACATAGTATGGCCCGTACGCCGAAAAATCACATATACATGTAAAAATATCTCGGCCCATATGCCGGTTTTCCCATCATAAAAACCCGTGCCATAATCACATTTCAGAAAACAGTTTTTCATACATTTTATACTCATGCCACACAAGCAAATTTTCACATATTCAATCATACGATCATTTTCACAGAATGTTGCAAATATAAAACATATATATAAATATATATACATTTTCCGCAAATCAGATGCTAAATTTATACATATACATACATTTTCTCAAAACAAAACTAGCTTAATTTATCTCCTTACCTGATTCGTGAAATGCCCCTAAGAAAATTTCCCATGCACCTGCAGGGTTCTTAACTTAACACCCTGAAAATAAAAACTCGCAAAATTAAAGTTCAGTATTTTTGTACGTACAATATTTTCTATAACTACCACTAAGTCAAATTCGACTTAAAAAGCCTTACCTCAACTTAGGGATGATTCCCAACGTTCCCAATCAACACCTCTGGAAATGAAAACTCCCAGTATTAAACTTTAATATTTCAACACGTATATCACTTTCTTCAACTGTCAAAAATCCAAATATTAAGTATAAAGCCTTACCTTGGATTTGGGATGAAATCTAACTTCGTTTTGCTCATGATCCGCTCCAACAAATTTGTAGAGAACTTCGCCAGGAGCGTTGTGGTGGCTTCGATTTGTTGATTCAACATAAAACTGGCCCGGAATCGGAGAGAGAGAGAGAGAGAGAGAGAGAGAGAGAGAGAGAGAGAGAGAGAGAATTGTTCAAAATTAAAGCAAGCTTCTTGGAGAAGCTTGTGCAATCATCTTTGCTTTAATTAGTAATTATTATTATATTAATATATATATATTAATATAATAATAATTACTAATTAAAGCAAAGCTTCTTGGAGAAGCTTGTACCACTTTATATATATATACCTTTAACTTATATATATTACATATATATCATAATAACTTACTTATATATATATATATATTTTTCCTTATCATACTATTCATTTTACTTGTTAATTTAATTAATTTAATTTATTTTATTATTTATTTATTTTATAATTATTATTTTATTATTATTATTTTATTATTATTATTTTTTTTAATTTTATTTTTCCCGGTTACTACAACCGACCCCTAGAAGAAGACTCTCCCCTTGGTGGGTCCTAGACCCTCTGTCGCTTGGCAGCGCATCATGGCGAGTGGCCGTGCTTTGCAATCATATATATATATATATGCTTAGATGGGCTCTAAATTCAAACGCATGCATCCATTATATTATATCACAGTTCTAAAATATACAATAGATGTGTTGGTTAGTGACTTTAAATTAGAAAATTTATAAATAATAATGATTGACTTATAAAATCATAAATAATAATGAGTCTTGAAAATGATGAGAAATTCAAATTCAAATGTATATTTAATGAAACATCAAAAGCAATTTAATGAGATAATGCATTAAATGGGCAATTTTCCAAAATTATGGACATAGTTTTTTATTTTGAGCTTGATTTCCAACAAGTAATAGCTATTTGTGGTTCCAAGAACATTACTCATCTCATTTGGTGCTTAGAAAGTTATATACTTCAACATCTATTATCTCATATTTTGGAAAAAATTTTAAACAAAATTTCAGCAGCATGTCGACTGTAAAGTGAAAATTTCCAAAAAAAAATTTACCTGAAAAAAGAGTTTATATATAAGAGCATGTGAGAACCTAGATTTACTATCAGCATGCAATACACAAATCTGCATTAGCCATGTAGAAGGCATATTCACAACCAGTATGGCAACTCAATCCAGTATTTCACAAGAGATGCAATATAATTTCAATAAGAGCAGAAAGTCTTAACACAACACTTAAATGGTAAACAATACACTAATAAGAAAGGAATATACATTCAAATGATGAAATTTATATGAGCTTGAACCATCTCCTTTTTTACTACCTTAATTCAATAAAGAATTAACCCAGCTATTAATTTCAACTAAGGTTTCTCTCATCCTTCAAGAGCCAAGCTAGCCGAGAGGATCCTTGCCTACATTTGCATTATTTAGATGAGCATAGATGCTTGTTTTATTAGTTTAGAACATCTTACTTCTTAAAGTGCTTTTGTTGTAGCTCTAGCTGGGTGTTTGACCAAGCTTAAAGGAGTGGGTTAAATGGGCATAAATGTTTGTTTTTAATAGAATGTCATCATTTGTACACTCGGCCGAGTGTTTGGTAGAGTCTGCTGACTATCTGAATCATGTTGGTTTTATGACTTTCTCCTTTAAAAACCAAAATAAAATTATTGAGCACTACGAAAACAAATTCAGCATGAATTGGGTATTAAAAAACATGCTAAGCTGAGTTTTATGGTGCAAAATAAGGAATGGAAGTGGCCTAGAAGAAGTTCACAGAATATGAAAGATTTGACTGAGAAACTAGTGTTTCGGCCTAATTCAGAACAAAATGACAAAATGGTGTGGAGCTTTATGCATAGTTTCTAGTTGGTTGGTTGCCCGTTCCCATATTATGCGGAGCCTAATTTTTTAGTATGGTTTGGGCAAAAGAAAATAGTTGACCACAATGAATATTGGACCCCTAAGCGCTTCGACCTTCCCATAGCATACTAAAAATAGGTGGTGACTGATGGAGGACTAGCCATGAATGTTCTAGGCAATACTTGAAGATATATTTTGTCGTGATTTTGAAAATTTAGAGATCGTTGGAATTTTATTTAAGGTTATTTTGGATATTGCATATACTCTGGAATTTTTTCCCCTATAACTTTTGGTTATTTGCTTTTGGGATTATCTAATTTTTTTTCTTTGTTCCAGCTTTTTCTTTTAAAAAGCAAAAGTTGGGGTATAAGTAATGAGGCCTTCAGTGTTTTTTTGGAGAGCTTGTAAGAGCTATAAATTTGAAACATTTAAAAGCTAAAAGCAATCTTTGTTAACATCCTATTCTATTGTTGCCCTTGACTTTTATAAATATTACAAAACTATAAAATGTTAATTATAATTCCTAACAATACATATTTATTTTAGTCATTTTAAATATTTTTAAGGAACTTTTGAAAAAGGCATTGGCTCACGTATGGTAAAAATAATTTTGGCCTCTTTTAGCGGAGCTTTTGTAAAAAAAGCTTATCCTCATTGTAAATTGATTAAAATTTTTAGAATGGTCAAAATGGATTTGTTATTTTACTAGACAAATAATGTGGGTAATCTATGATTTGTGCTTGACAAATTTGTAAATTGACACATTTTACTTTGGGTGTACATGTTGCAGTCATAAATTGGGAGGAATTTTTTCACTAGATTTAAAACTTGGATTATCTAGCCATTAAGGGGCTTTAAAGGCTAAACTTGGATGGGCTTCAATAGTATACCATATCTAGAGGATGAGGAACAAGAAGGTTTTCTCTGATGATAAAATAAAAATTTGAAACATTCTGAATTTTATTTTTCTTTTAAAAATAAAATAAAATAAACGTTGACGACGGTTTAAGGTAATCAAAAATCCCCAAAAGACTAAAGATTAAGGTTATATATACAAAAAGATAAGGTTAAGGTATATATAAAAAATCCTCACATATATAATTAAGCAACACAGACACAAATAGCCTAGCAAAAAAAATGAAAAAAAAAAAAAACTGCAAACCTAAATGAAAAATTGCCTCAAGGAGTTCAGATTTACCAAACAAATAAACAAACGAATAAATGAATGAGTAATAAGAGCACAAAAGATATAGATTCAGATTTGAACCAGTAGAGATTAAAGAAGAACAAAAGGGAGTAACTTCCGTATCTTGACCTGAATGGAAGACAAATGCTCTAAGTAAAATTGCTGGATGGTATCGTTGGCGAAGCCATTAGCCATAGTTTGACAGACCTTGGAATCCTGCAAGCAGCTCTTTATCATGTTCCAGTTCTTACCATTATTAACCCTATTCTGCAACCAGTTGGAGTAATCCCCAAGCCTATACTCCTTATACCCCTTTCCTGACAACACCTCCCCTGCTCCTTTATTGGTCACCACAAACGCAAAGATCATGAAGCAAAACAGCAAAATGATGAGTAGGAACATCACTAGGAGGTAGAACTAGAGAAGTCGGGACACGCGACAGCACATGCCGATGAGCCCCTCTAGTGAAACCACCATAAGGAACACTCCCAGAACGATCATTGGTTTCTCCTGGAACTTCTTGCAATCGATGCTCGCATGATTTACTAGTGGCGGCAACGACGAGAGATGGAGAGACTGAGAGAGAGAGACCGGAGAGATTAAGAGATGGAGGAAAAGGAGGAGGATTAGAGGGAAAAATGGGAGATTGGGGGAACCTGCGTGGGTTTTTCAATGTGAGACTATTAGTGATGAATCTTCAAATTCGTCACTAATATTGTGAAATAATTTTTTTATTATTTTTTTTAAAATAAAAGAAGCATTAGTGATGGTTCTCAAATCCGTCACTAATAAGGGACTAATAGTGACGAATCTTCAAATTTGTCACTAATATTGTGAAATATTTTTTTCTTATTTTTTTAAATAAAAGAAGTATTAGTGACGGTTTCAAAATCCGTCACTAATAAGAGGCTAATAGTGACGAATCTACAAATTTGTCACTAATATTGTGAAATAATTTTTTCTTATTTTTTTAAAATAAAAGAAGTATTAGTGACGGTTCCCAAATCTGTCACTAATAAGAGACTAATAGTAACGAATCTTCAAATTCGTCACTAATATTGTAAAATTAAATTTTTTTTTTAAATAAAAGAAGTATTATTGACAGATCCCAAATCCATCACTAATAAGGGGTTAATAATGACAAATCTTCAAATTCGTCACTAATATTGTAAAATAATTTTTTTTTTAAATAAAAGAAGTATTAGTGACAGTTCTCAAATCTATCACTAATAAGGGACTAATAGTGACGAATCTTCAAATTCGTTACGAATATTATGAAATATTTTTTCTTATTTTTTTTAAATAAAAGAAGTATTAGTGACGGTTTCCAAATCCGTCACTAATAAGGGGCTAATAGTGATGAATCTTCAAATTTGTCACTAATATTGTGAAATAAATTTTTCTTATTTTTTTAAAATAAAAGAAATATTAGTGACGGTTCTTAAATCTGTCACTAATAAGGGGCTAATAGTGACGAATCTTCAAATTCATCACTAATATTTTGAAATAAATTTTTTTCATTTTTTTAAAAAAAAAAAAGTATTAATGACGGTTCTCAAATTTGTCACTAATAAGGGTCTAATAGTGACGAATCTTTAAATTCGTCAGTAATATTGTGAAAAAAATCTTTTTTTATTCTTTTAAATAAAAGAAGTATTAGTGACAGTTCCTAAATCAGTCACTAATAAGGGACTAATAGTGACGAATTTGAAGATTCGTCACTAATATTGTGAAATAATTTTTAAATTTTTTTTTTAAAATAATAGTAGTGATAGTTATTTAATCGTTCGTTACTAATACCGCAGAAATCGTCGCTAATATTTTTCCTACATAATTTCTGTGCAAAAAATGTTTTCCCACGATATTTTCCCATTTTTAGTGATGAAACTATTCTTTCACTAATACTCACTTTTAGTAACGAAATTGAATCTGTCACTAATAGTTTCGTCACTAAAAACCAATTTTTTTGTAGCGGTAGTATATTGTGAATTGCATGCTGGTAGTAGATTAAGATTGTTGCATGTTTGAAATGATTTATTTGTTCAAAACAATATACTATATCAGGTACAGGTTTTATGAAAAAAATGTCCAATTTACAGACGACATACTGTCAAAATTTCGTTTAAATCTTCCTAAATAAAACCATGTACAAATATAATTATGATAGCATGAATGTTAAAATATTTTTGAAATGATGAGTGAAAGTTAAATGAATATTAAATTTCATCTTTTATGCGAACAGCATTGCAAATTACAATCTATAATACACCAAATGAATAAATCTTTTTGATGGATGGTATTATGTTATATGAATTGTAAATTGAACTACATCAATACATGCTTGTGTTGAACACCAACTGTTTATTTCCAACTTATCTCCTCCTTCATTGGCAAAGCCTCAAAATTGTTCTTAAAACAAAATCTCCTACTAACTAAATCCTTCGAGATATGTACCGAAGTCTTTTGCATGATCAATATCCCCAAGTCTCCCTTTGGGTTTTAGACTTTCACATGTATACATCACCAAAGGAATCCCTACTCTATCTTTTCAAGGCCAACTTTAAAGATGCCAACCTCTTTATAAACCTAAAGCTCTCCCACCCCTCATATAAACAATTATTCTAAGATTTGTATATAAAGGACAAAAAAAGAAAGACAAGAAATACAAATATGTAAGGAAGTCATGTAAATCATGAACATCTCATTCTATTTTTTCATAGAATTATATTATGATATAGATTGTTTGTAAGATGCATGAACACAATACATTATTTAATGCTTATTTTATGAAACTCTAGTGCACTCATAAAAATCATTACTAGTTGGATTATTGTGAACTGTTTATTGTAAATACAAAGATTTTGAGCATATCTCTATGGAAAATATCCTATTTACAGACGAAATGTTGCTAAAATATTTCTAAAGTAATAAAACTTAATTATTTATAATTGTATCATTTTGTTTAACTATGTCCAAATATCCGATTATTTTACTATCAAATCATTAATACTTATATTACGTATACATATATGTTCAAAAATCGTACACTAATACTTTTCATAATTTTTAATTTGTAGGGTTTTCGACTGTCACAACATCAGCATGATGTCATGCACTATAGTTAGATGCAGCTTCTGATTTTTATTTTTTTTTTGTATTTATTTGTTATTCTTTATTTTAATTTGAAGTTGTATAATGTATTCGTATTTGAATTTGAATTTTGAATTTTTTTTTATCTGAAGGAATTTTTGTATTCTAATTAAATTTATGTAATGTATTTGAATTTGTATTTAAATTTCGAATTTGAATTAGAATTTTCAATAATTTATGAATTTTTTTTTGTAATTATGGTTTAATGTTATGTAAGCGAAAATGTAATTATATATTTTTACAAGAATTAATGATTAAAATAATAATAATAATAATTTTAAATTATTAGTGAATTTTAAAATCGTCACTAATAGATGTCCATTTTTAAGTATTAATGACAAATTTCAAAATCGTCATTAATAGCAGAGTAGTAGTGACGAATTACAAAATCGTAACTAATAGTAGAATAGTAGTGATGAATTTCAAAACCGTCACTAATAGCAGAGTAGTAGTGACGAATTACAAAATCGTAACTAATAATAGAATAGTAGTGATGAATTTCAAAACCGTTACTAATAGTAGAGTAATAGTGGCAAATTTCAAAATCATCACTAATAGTAGATTAGTAGTAACAAATTTTTAATTCGTCATTATTACTCTACCTACTAGTGACGGTTTTGAAATTAATCACTACTAGTCTACTATTAGTGACGATTTTGAGCGGAGCCAATATAAAATTTATAGCGATGGTATTTAGGTTTTAGTGACAATTATAATCGTCATTAATACTCTATTAGTAGTGATGTTTTTAAAATTCGTCACTGATAATTATTAATGACGATTTTGTAATTATTAGTGATGATTTTGATCTTTCACTAATAACCTTATTTTTTGTAGTAGAGTGGCAAGAATTCCTGAAGAGGCTTTAGGAATGTTTATATATATATATATATATATATATATATATATATATATATATATTATATTATTTTATTATTAATTAATTAATTAATTTTTTTATTTTTTATTTTTGAAATCACTAGATGTGATATTTGGCCAACTAACTCCTACTCAAACTCGATGTATCCCTTGATTATGTGTTGAGCACTTGACATGACCTAACCCTCTCCTAACAGTGAGTATATAAAATCATAAAATAAAATTTCTTTATTACTTAAATGTAACAAATGAATGGAACATGAAAAGGCGTGCGTGCGTGTATGTATGTGTGTGTAGCAGTGGTGGTTGAAGTAAACGAGGGAAGTCCCCCTTTGATAACCAGTACATTCCATATCCAATTAACCACAACACATGTCCATTCCCTATTTTAATGGGACAACCCCACCGCCCCCCTACCGCCAAACACCCTCTCCCACCATACTTGGAACACTGCGCGCGACCACCACCGGCGGCACCTAGAACTCAGAGACCGGAGTGTGGACAGACGGTTCGATATTTGAAAAGGCTGCGAGCTTCTTGATGCATGCTGTTGCCATTTGCTTCCATACATATAATAATGCCAAATGCAGAGACTTGGCGGTGCCAGGTGCAATGCCCCCAACCCTCTGCTAATTTTTTTTAATACATGTCAACTTTCATACGTTCAAACCATTTTACCGACCGAATATGGCCATTGGGAACTGCTCCCTCTCTCTCTCTCTCTCTCTCTCTCTCTCTCTCTCTTCTATGCCTACTTAATTATAATTAATAATATTATATAGCTAGAGGAAGGAATGAGGTATCAAGTTCCTGATATAACCATAAGCACACCCACCTTATACCTTAATGTTAGTTTGTCAGTTCCCATGCATATATGGTTGACAAACGCCGCCCCCAAACCCCTTTTCCCTTCCTTTTTTTTTATTTCATTTTCACGCTACCATCCATTATAATGTGGGGAGAAATATTTAAGAGACATATAATTTAATTGTATATAGTATATAGTCACTACCTTCTAACTGAGCTAAAACTTATTTTTTATTTATGGGTAAATTATTGCTGGCCACCATATATATAAAACTATTTTTAACTAAATTTTGTTTGCTCAAATTTTTAGGAAGTGGACTGTGATTTTTTAGTTTAAAAAAAAAAGATTTAAAAACTCAATAGGGTATAATGGAAATTAAGTTTTACACAAAAATGCAGCAACTAAAATCCCTAACCTTCCTACCTTGTTATGGTCAATGTTACTTATTATTTTATTTTTTTTCAATTTAGTATTAATTGTGGACTTGCATATTCAATTTTTATAAATCTTGATTGAATAAATGTCTGTTGGAATTGATGTGATTTCAAGAAAGGGGGTGAATTGGGTATTTAAAATTTTTTTGTTTAAGTTCAATTCAAATCAGCAATCAATATAACTCAACATAAGGTCTTTCTAAAACAGTTTCAATTCCCCAAGAAATTAACTAAGCAAATATTCAAAGCACATATAGTTGGCTCAGTATTTCCCAATCATCCACAGTATTTAAAACATGCACACATTCATAATAAATTTAAATATAAGTAAACATGTGCAGGAATTTAAGTACGGAAATTAAATAGTGTAAGGAAAAAGAGAACTACACACGATATGTTATCGAGATTCGGCCAATACTGCCTATGTCCCCGCCTCAAGCTCGCAAGTAAGAGAATTCCACTAATTGCTTACTTAACGATTGGAGTGTCATCGATTACAATACTCTCTCCTTAATGGACAAAGAAATATCACAGGTCATATTACAGGGCTAACCCAACCTTTACAACCACACCTTAGAAATGTGATCCTAATTTTCCTAACCGGGTCTAAGCCATCTGGTACTCTTCTAACCGAGTATGAGCAAATCCGGTATGTCATGCCCCGAACCCGAAAATGGGACCTAGGGGTGAAAATGAAATCTAACCTGTCCTTGTATCATACAACATCCAAAGATACAGTACAAATGATGAGGGTCCGACCCCGTGGGGTTCCCAAGCACCCTAAACACATCCAAACACAATCATACACGCAGCGAAAAAAGGTCATTCTATATATATATGCAGTACCATACCAGAGTCTATACAAGAGTAGAAATAGGCTCTATCATACAACGTACAAATGGGTGCCCAACACATCCCAAAATGGCAACCCAACAAAACACAATCGTAGTACTTACCTAAGCGCTAACCACAATACATCGGCTACTACGCTCCCTACACCAGGACGCTAGTTCCGGTTACTTGAAAGACTTGTAAAAATGTACATACAGTAGGGGTGAGACACCTCTCAGTAAGGAAGAGCACAAGTTATATCAGTATATGACATTTAAGTGTTATCATGATGCAACTTACACGCAGTTAAATGCAGTTCCAGTACTAATTTCACAACAGTGCATACACGCACACACACATATGATCAGCAATCCCGGTATCCTCACACCCTTCAGCCCGAAGTCGGCCCGTGACATACGGCGTTGGGCCATAGCCAACCTGCGAACACGGCGCCATTGCCACATGGCTAGTCCTCGACTCTTATGGCTTCGTACCGGCGCTAAACTGGTGGATCCACACCCTTCGGCTTGATCTTCCGGTATAGGCTCACGCCCTCGGACGTAAAATCTGACACTATTGCTTACGTGACAAGTGATAAACACACGCCCTCGGATATAAAGCCGGACACTCTCAGTACCTAGAACAAATTTCAGAACCCCGTTCCTACAAGTATTAAACCAATCACACACACATGTATGCTCATATAACCAAACAAATCACACCCACTGGGTAATATAAAATCATGGTTTTCCAAAAAAATATAGTTTAAACAAGTCAAGGCACGACCATCCTTATAACACAGTATAAATCAACATATAAGTTCGGTTTTCAACAAAACCAGGCATGCAGCCTATCGCCCCCTTTTTTCCAAAACTGTAATCATGAAAAACCCATAGTTTTCCCTGTTAGATCCTCCCAAATGAGAAGCCAAAATACACACAAGACCGTGAACCACAGTTCCACAGAGTCCGATTTTAAAAATAACCGATATAAACACAATTCCCCTTACCTTTTCCCCAAGTAGCAAATCTTGAACTCTAAGGCCCCTAAACAACGAACCGAATTCCAAAACCTACAACCAACAATACATAATATAATCACAACACTATTCTCTACTAAACTACCGGATCATAATTGAAAATCGAGTCTTACCTCGATTTTAAGTCGAAACCCGAAAATCTCCGAAATGGGATTCCAATCCGTAGAACTTGTAGAGAATCCTTCTACGATCATCGTGGTAACTTTAGATTTATGATTCTCATGACGAACGACGAAGAAATCGAGAGAGATGGAGAGTAGGGAGAGTTCTAGAGAGATAGAGAGAAGATATTTGAGTTTTCTTAGTTTGGAAGTAATGAAACTTTTATTTATAGCCCTTTCACCCGACCACTTCCTGTCGACGAATTGTGTCCTCGTCGACGAGTCTAGGATCTCCGATTTTTCGAAACCCCTCAGCTTCTCCTCATCGACGAGCCTCTGAACTTCATCGACAAACTCTGGCTTCGTCGATGAATCCTGCTAAATTTTCAATTTTCCCTTGTCTTATTTATTTAAACCCATATATCATGGTTCGGATTCTTACAATCTCCTCTCCTTACAAAAAATTTGTCCTTGAAATTTTCCTTCTCTCATCCACAACTAGTATATACAACTGAACACATACACGTAACTCTAAAAAGAATCAGGCGACTACTACAGCGCTGCCCCATTATACACATACACATACATACCCTCATTTATGGCGAAGGAATACCATGGTTACATATACACCCGTCTCAGGAGTTCACAATATACATACTCCTAATGACTAACCACCTATCCCAACCCAAAGTAGGATAACATACAAGTGCTCAAAACAACTGCGGATACTTCTGGCGTATTTCCGTTTCTAGTTCCCAAGAAGCTTCCTCGATTTCGTGGTTTTGCCACAATACCTTCACTAATGGTATCTCTTTAGTACGAAACTTCTGAACTTTACTGTTCCAAACCTGAACAAGTATCTCATCATGAAATTAGGATAGCTTCCCAAGAAGGGAGTGAATTGGATTTTTAAACTTATATTCCTTTTAATACTTTGTTTTATATCAACAATCACAACAAGTAAACACAAACTCAAGTTAACCACAACCAATCAACAAAAATAATCAATATCTTAATCTTTGTATCAATAGCCTTGTATCAATAGCCTTGTATCAAAGTGTAAAGCACGCTGGATTTATGTAAGCCCTATGTTATTCCAAACTCACACTTCTTCTTTGTGTTTAGTTTTTAAACAAACTTTTGGATTAATAAGTTTAGGATAATAAACCAACATAGTCCCTTTCAGTTTCTGCAATCAATGTTGATCAAGCCAAAATGAATTATCCTCTGGTCTATTTAACAACCATGCACTCAGAATTTAACAATTTAAAGCATACACGTAGGTTGTAAGTTTTGCTGAAAAATAAAGAGTAAGGAAGAGAGAGAGACACAAAGACTTTACGAAGTTTGACTTATACCTAGCCTACGTCCTCGCCTTTGGCAAACCACCAAAGGATTCACTAGTTCAATTCCGTTGACAGATGGAACAATGCCAATTACAACCACTCCTTCCTTTAGGCTAGAGCCCGCCTCTCCAAACGATATTCCCTCGTTCGGTCCAACAATTCTACAACCTTGAATCATCTATAAACAAGAACCAAGATAGAGAAAAGTTTGTGTACAAAAGACACTCTCGCAACAGAGTAGATTAGTACAACATTCAGCACAAGAATACTTCAAAGTAAATCAAATATAAAAGAATTGAAGCTCAATACTGAATTTAGATCGTCAAATATCTTCTAAGTATTGAAAGATTTAGAATTTGAAATCTTTACTTCTGAGTTTGTATCAGTAGTAACTCAGTAGTTGAAGTTCGATGAACATAAGAGAGTTTGAGAGCTTTTTAGAGAACTTTGATCGCTGGAAATTTCATGGTGTAAAAAATCTTTGAAGTTTTGGGCTATTTATAGATGTTTAAAAGTAATTCCTTGCCCCCTAAGTTTCGTTGAAGTAATCCCCAAGTTTTTCAAAATAGTAGCGCCCAAAAATCTATTTAAAAAATCTTTCCGTTGGAATTTTTTAAACAAACGTTCGAGTGACAGTTGCCTACCACGACCTGGCAGTCGCCTTCCATAGAAAAAATTTAAAACACAGAACACTGGCAGTCGCCAAGCATGACCACACAGGCGCCTGGCTATGCTCAGGTAGTCGCCTAGCACCCTACTGCCTCTTTGAAATTTATTCATTTATTTTGGGCAATCGCCTGGCATGTGGAGGCAGTCACCTGACCCTTTTGTTTTAAAAAAAAAAAAAACTTTTAATTTTTTAAACCTTTCTTTGATTTGAAAAACATACTTTAGGGTTTTACTAAAATTTTATTCTAAGTTTCTTTTGATTTTATGAGAGCTTCAATCCAGTATATATTTGAAGTGTACTTGAAGTACTTACATACAAACATCCTTGAAAACATATTCTTTTGATCTTCAAGTAAGTCCTTGTTCTTCTATCATCTTTAAGCTTCTGATCATCTTTATTTCTTGATCTTTTTGAACAGTACTTTATGATCCTTTTGAGCTTTGAACTTTCTCTAAGCTTTGCCACTATCTTTAAGCTTTACCTTCTCCCTGAAAAACTTTCACTCTAAATAAACCGTATTAAACATATCATGATTTGTTATCATAAAAATAAGAATTGTAAGTCTTGTTAGGCCAACAATCTCCCCCTTTTTGATGATGACAAATCGAGAGCAAAAAAAATATAGGAAATAATGCTCATGGCTCCCCCTTTCAACAAGCATGATATGCCAAAAATATTTATACAAACCATGTCACTTGCAAAATGAATTCATACCCATATATATTCATATTCTTACAAGCAATGAATTCATACAAGGTATTCCATACATATTCATAGTCTTAGAAGCCCATAGCATATTTCATTTTTGCACTTCCTTCTCTCAAACACTCTCCCCCTTTGGACATCAATAAAAAAATGAAAAGAAAGCGATACAAAAACAACATAGTGAAGTGTTGTAGAACATAGTACTTGTAGATCTTACAAACACAAAAGAAATACTAGCCGGTGAAGTACTTAGAAGTACTAATACATAGACAAAAGTGTTAAATAGCACATAGATGAAATACATCAATCAGAGGCTTCCATAGATCCACTTTCATCTTCCTTTTCTTCTTGTTCACTAGATTTTTCAGCAGATTCATCATCACTAGATGGAGCAGCAGAGTTGATATCCATATGAGATTTGCCTTTGGAAGAGCTCGCTATGTAACACCCCGAACCCTTAAACCCGGGTCCGACGCGTTATACCTGATAAAATCTTGATAATCCATAATCCATAACATACGCAGCGGAAAACATACATCATAATCTCCATATAACATAATACCAGAGTTTACTAATTCTAACTACCAACCATAATAAATTAATTATCCACCTGTATTCAAATATATACGTGTCTCCAAAACATTATCCACAAATACCAGTATGTTTCACAACCATCCACATCTTATAAAACTTAAAACATAAATCATAAAACATAAAATATTACATATCAAAATTAACATAAAAATATACGATTTTCTCTTTCTATTTACTAAAAATGCTATAAAATCTCGAGCTCTCTAAGCTCGATCTTGAGGAAATACTGAAAAAGATAATTTCACATTCGGTGAGACACATCTCAGTAAGGGAAGAAACAATATATTAAAACAGTGTGTGGCCAACATGAGTTTATATAATAACATATATTTAACATTTGAAAATCATTAACATAATTTCTGAAATCATTCTCTGATCTTAACTAACCACACGCAAAAGATTCAACCCACGAGATTTCCTGAGGATAGGGGTGATTACCCGCCCATACAAGTAGCACCCCTCTGCTCTAGTACATGTAGCAACCCAAAGGTCATAATTTAAGCATACCAGGGCACTCACCTTACTCAATAAGCCTTCAAGTGTTAAATTGATCTCGTACTCACGCATTCAACAATAGTTTACCAGCAAAGGCCCTAAGGATAAGGAATTCTACCCGCCCATACAAGTAGGTTCCCTCTGCCCTAGTGCGTTATGCAACTACTACTACATCTGAAACTACTAGTGCACTCGTCTTACTCAGCTAGCCCTCAGGCGAAGAGTATGCCTCGCCCAATCGTAACATGTTTTACATACATAGATACTTCTAATATCATAATACATCATTATTTCCATCGTTATTCAATCATTCACATTCTTTCATGTTCATAACTTAACATTTCCTTGTGTTTCACTTTAAGTGACTCTTTCCCATTTGTATCACTCACATTTGACATTTCATTTCATTGCATTGTCATTCCTTGTCATTTCATTGCATAACATTTTATTTTCATTCCTTTGTACTACAACTGCTCTTTAGTCATCATCAGTTAGTCCACATAGAAATGCGCTAGAATCTAACACAGCTCCTTTTAACTGTCATTAGTTAGTCCACATAGAAATGAACTAGATCTGCTAACATGGCTGTCTTTCAGCTGTCTTACATTTACATGGTTGCATTTAACATACACGGACAACATTGTCCATATCACATTTTATTCTCATTACTTTACTTACTTAACCTACATCTCGTACATTTAACATATATTTGCACAGAATCTCATACCACACAGTTTAGCAGTAAAATTCATACATTGTTTATATACTAAAAATACCTTTCATTCCTTACATAATTATCCTGAAAATATTTTCCCACTTTCATTCGTTCATTTTCACATATATATATATCTAATAAACAGCCCTAAACGTAAAAAAATATATATAATTTAAACAGCTGGCATTTTACCTATACTGAAAAATTACACGTACATATAACACAACTTATTTTTCATTTAATTCATAAAAATTCTGATTTAATATATATTTTTCCCCTTATCTGATTTCTTGAACTACGCCAATAGGGACTCCGAAAAATACCTACGACGCTCACCTGAATCCTAAATCAAAAATTCCTAACTCCAATAAATTATTCCTGAATAAAATATTATTTAAATATTTCCTAGGGCCATAATTCCTAAATAAATAGTAATACCTGCAAATATACTCAAATTGCCAAATTTCCCAAATCCCACTCTCGCTTTAGAGTAGGGTTTAGAAAATCCCAATTGAAAAATTGCCTACGTCAAAATGACGACGATGATGACTAGGACCATGTGATGGTACCCGATCATCGATTTAACCGCATATTAACAGCAAAATTGATAAAATAGGGAAAAATTACCTTTCCCCAGGAACAGTTCCTAAGTCGTTCCCATGAAAATTCTGCTCTAGTAGAAATTTCGGCAGCGGAATTAGGAATCCAACGGCACCTTCCGTTTCCCGATCCGCCGCAAACTCGTCGAGAAATTGAGAGAAGGAGAGAGACGGAGACAGAGCGAGCTTGGGCGCTGGAAATTTTCTCAGGGGGGGGGGGGGGAGACAGCCTTCTCTGACTTCTTCTTCTTCTTCTTCTTCTTCTTCTTTCTTCTTTTACTTTAACTTTACAAATGTATATATATGTGTGTGTGTGTGTGTGTGTGTGTGTATTATATAACAACTTACATATATATATATATATATATATATATATCTTATTTCATCTTAATTTAATTTAATTTCTTTAATTTTAATTACTTTTTTTTTCTTTTTCCCATGTCATTCCTTTTATTTATTTATTCGTTATTTTATCTCTTTTTTTTCCAAATTATTTTAATCTCTTTTAAATTTTCGGGTCTTTACAAGCTAGATGTTTCTCAATCTTGTCAACACGCTGAACAAGGCTTGAATAATGAGTTTCCACAGTAGAAACCTTCTCCCTAAGTGTACCAAGTCTAGATTGCATTCCATCACTGAAGGTCATATAGTGATTATAAAATAGAACGAACCAATAAGGAGTTTCTGGGTCAAGTTGAAGGGGCTGGCATGGAAGGCTGAGGTGGTGGTGCAGATGAGATGTGACGATGTCCCTTGTGAAACCACCCTTGAGGAGAGTGCTTATATCCCATACGCTTAAGAATAGTATCTGAAAAGATATTGTAATGTGTTTTGCTAGTGAAGTTAAATGATGGTGTGAGAACATTGAAATGAGCAAATACCATATTTAGCATCCCAGCATATGGTAGAATGACACGAGGGGCATCAACTTTCATAATGATCCATTTGAGAAGTAAATTTGGAAGATCCAGTTTTTTTCCTTTAAGAATACACCACATAACAAAACAATCTAAGAAAGAAATATGATCATGAGAAACAGAAGGTGGTAGGATATTATATGTAATAAGTTTGTGCAGGATTAAATCTTGGAGATTGAGCTGTTTGTAAAGAGGTGGATGCCCAAAGGAGATAGGTGTATCAGTTATGACTAGGGGTAAAAATTCCTTTGGAGTAAATCCTTGGGACATTATCCATTGTTTTTCACCAATGTGAACCTCAAAATCTCTTGGCTTGACTCAAAGAATTTTTCCCAAAGATATGGGAGTAAGATGAATATTTTGCCCTAGAAGATTTGTTTTGATCCCATTTTCAAACCTCTCCATGTTAGCAAAGAAAATCCGAACCATGTTTGGATAGTATCCTTTTGCTTGATACGTAATAAACCGTTCCCACCCAATTTCTTTAAAAAGGTCCATGATTTTAGGAAAATCAGAATTGAAGAATGTAACATCAAGTATTTTACCTAGGATGGGTTCGGCTGAAGTGATTTGATTCCTATAGAGTTGCTTAGCGTGAGGAGTTACTAACCACTTCTTTACTTCGTCATTGTTGATCCTTGTAGAGGAGGAGGAACCCTCGTTACCAATCGATTTGATCCGTGGCATGATTGTTTTGAAGAGGGAGGCTGATAAACCCTAGGTTTTTATGCGATTTGATGTGGAGGGTAGGTTTGATTCACGATTTCAGGCTAATTTGGAAGAGGATTTTTTTTGGAAAAGAGTAGGAATGAGGATTTTAGGAGAGAGAGGAGAAGTGGCAGGCGCCCGAGGGAAGTTAAAAAGACATAAAACAAGGTTTTAAACCGTACTTGTCGCGAGGCAATCACCTGCTAGGAGAAGGCAGGCACTTGTCAAACAAGAAAATATAAAATCAGTAGCCTAGCAGTCGCCTGGCACCTAGGTGGCAGTCGCCTGCCAAGCAGAGAACTTGTTTAGGTTGCTTCTCGTATATGCATCATTCCTAATTCTCTTCTAATGAATATGAACTGCTCTGCAGAGAGTGGTTTTGTGAATATGTCTGCTAATTGGTCGTTTGTATTTGCAAATTCTAGCATTATGTTTTCGTTTTGCATATGATCTCTCAAGAAGTGATGTCTTATGTCAATATGTTTTGTTCTTAAGTGAGATACCAGATTTTTTGAAATATTTATGGCACTTGTGTTGTCAAATTTTATTGGAATAATTTGATATTGAATTTTGAAATCTTTTAGTTGTTGTTTCATATACAATGTTTAGGCATAGCAACTCCCTGCTGCTCTATATTCTTCTTTTGCTGTAGATAATGCTACAAAGTTTTGTTTCTTTGAAGACTAGGAGACTAAAGAGTGTCCTAGAAAATGACAAGTTCCACTAGTGCTTTTTCTATCTATCTTGCATCCAGCAAAGTCTGCATCGGAATAGCTTATCATTTCAAATTTAGTTCCCTTTGGATACCATAAGCCTAGTTTTATTTCTTATAACTATCTCATTTTCATCCTTTTTATTTCTAAACACCCATTTAGTTCCTATGATTGATTTTTCTTTCGGTTTAGGTATAAGTTCCCACACTTGATTTCTTTCAAATTGTTTTAGTTCCTCTTGCATAGCTATAATCCAAGAGTCATCTTTTAAGGCTTCTTCAATATTTTTGGGTTCATCTTGAGATAAAAAGGCATAATGGTTGCAAATATTTTTCAATGAGGCTCGAGTGGTTATTCCTTTTGAAGTTTCTTCAAGAATTTGTTCTTTTGGATGACTTTTAGCATATCTCCATTCTTTAGGTAGTTCTAGATTTTTTACAATGTTTTCATTTGAAGTTTCATTATTATTTTCTTCTTTTATTTCAAGATCTTCGTCTTTTTGTGGAATATCTTCTTTTTCATCAGTCTTAATTTTGTTTTCATAATTGTTTGATTCATCAAATGTTATATGTATTGATTCAATGATAGTAAGCGTTCTTTTATTATAAACCCTATAGGCTTTGCTATTTGTAGAGTAGCCTAAAAAGATACCTTCATTAGATTTTGCATCAAACTTTCCTAAATCATCTTTAGTGTTAAGGATAAAACATTTGCATCCAAATACATGAAAGTATGAGATATTAGGTTTTCTACCTTTCCATAGTTCATACGGTGTTTTGTCTATATTTGATCTTATAGACACCCTATGTACAATATAGCATGTTGTATTTACAATTTTAGCCCAAAAGTATTTAGGTAGGTTATTTTCATTTATCATTGTACTTGCCATTTCTTGTAAGGTTCTATTTTTTCATTCTACAACTCCATTTTGTTGTGAAGTTATAGGTGCTGAGAAATTATGATTTATTCCATATTCATTACAAAATTTATCAACCTCTTTGTTTCTAAACTCCCTACCTTAATCACTTCTAAAACTTATTACATTATAGCCCTTTTCAATATGTAATTTCTTACATAAGGTGATTAGCACATCACAAGCTTCATCTTTATTTTCTAAGAATAATACCCAAGTGAATCTTGAATAATCATCCACTATTACAAAAGCATATTATTTTCCTCCTAGGCTTAAGGTTCTAGTTGGACCGAATAAGTCTAGGTGTAATAGTTCTAGGGGTCTTTTAGAAGATACATACTTGTTCTTTTTAAAGCTTGTTTTAACTTGCTTTCCCTTTTGGCATGCATCACACATCTTGTCTTTTATGAATTTGGTATTTGGTAATCCTTTTACAAGATTTTTCTTTGATAATTTGGATAATAGGTCCATGATCTTACCTTTGGCATTGTCGCCAAAGGTGACATATCCTCAATCCTTTTGTTTTAGAGAAGTAAACTTAGTCTTATCGCTAGTCATGTGTCTTGAACACCCGCTATCCAAGTACCACTTGTCCGTTGACGATGTTGTCCTAAAACATACCTACAATGGAGGATTCATTGTGTTAGTCTTTGTAACCCAAATTATTTTAACTTTTTTTGTTTTGTTGTTAGTTCCATTATTAACTTTCCATTCTCCTTGTACTTTAATATACTTCCTTTTTAGTGGGCAATCAAACATTACGTGACCTTTAGTTTTGCACATATAGCAAGTAGTGTGTTCATGTTTGTTGTTTGAGGAAGTGCTAGCATAGTTCTTGGCTTCCTTGATGAAGTATCCCATGTATAATTTCTTATTCTTTTTATTTTTTTTTACCATTATAACCTATTCCTTCTTTATTCCCATATAGCATTTGTTGTCCAATCATCTTTTCAAAATTATCTTTACCTTTTGTAAAGTTATATATAATTTTTTCTTTATCCTCTACTAATTTCTTAAGTCCATTCACTTCTAAATCCATTTTGTTCAAGTTTTCTTTATGAGTTTTGCCTACTTCTTGAGTTACTTTACTTACTTCCTCCCCTAATTTCTAAATACAAGAGTTTTTTTTCTTTTTCAATGGTTTTGAATGATTCAAGTTGCTTCAATAGTTCTTTATTTGATCCTTCAAGGTTATATTTCTTTTGGAAATTTTTATGAATCTTTTATGTAGGGAAAACAATTCAGCTTGTAATTCCTTGTATGAGGGCATACTATCACATGACTCATCACAAGATTCATTGCAAGATTCTGTTGAAGTGTAGTAGGAATTTACTTCTTCATCATTCGGCATGAAGCATATGTTTGCTATCTCTTGTCCACTTGATTCGTTTTCCATTTCGCCGGAGCTTGAGTCATCCAAAGTAGCTTTCATAGCTTCCTTCTTTTTCTTATTGTCTTTCTTGAGCAATGGGTAATCTGGTTTGATATGCCCTAGTTTCTTACAGTTATAGCATATTGGAGGTTCATTTTTACTTTTATTTTCTTTTCTACTTGATTCTCCTTTTTCAGTTTTCCTTTTGTTGAACTTTCTAGGAAATCTTTTATTCCTTCTATAAAACTTACCTAGTCTTTTAGTGATGAATGCTAATTCATCTTGATCTAAGTCACTTGTATCACTTTCTTCTTCACTTGAGCAATGGCTAGATGCTTTTAGTGCAATAGATTTCTTCTGCTTTGGTTTAAAATTTCTTTCTTTTAGAGTCATTTCATAGGTAAGGAGTGAACCTATGAGTTCATCCAAGGAGGTGGTCTTAAGGTTTCTTCCTTCGGTAATTGCTGTAGCCTTTGGTTCCCATATGGAGGGAAGGCCTCTCAAAATTTTCCTAATCATTTCGTAGGTGGTATAATTTTTTTTAAAGGCACTTAAAGAATTTATTATGTGGGTGAATTTTGTGTACATACTTGATATGGTTTCATCTGGATTCATCTTAAATGCTTCATATTCGCTTGTTAACATGTCTATCCTTATGTCCCTAACATCAATAGTTCCTTCATATGTGACTTCTAATTTGTCCCATATTTCTTTAGTCGTCTTACAAGTCATGACCCTATTAAATTCATTAGTGTCTAAAGCACAATACAAAGCATTTATAGCACTTGAGTTTATTTGAAGCATTTTATAATCTGAATTGATCATATCCTTTTTCTCTTTTGGAATTTTTTTTCCATCTACTATCTTGGAGGGAATAAGGTCTCCATCCATAACTACTTCTCATGCTTTCCAATCCATGTGTTGAGGTAGATTTGCATTCTCTTTTTCCAAAAGGTGTAGTTGTGTCCACAAAAGATTGGTGGATGAGTTGAGGATTGGTCCTCTCCAAAAGGAGCTACTCCTATGTTTGTCATTTAGATCTTTTTATAGCTTCTTGTTAGGAATTTGCTATAACTAGGCTCCGATACCAATTGAAATTAGGATAGCTTCCCAAGAAGGGGGTGAATTGGATTTTTAAACTTATATTTTTTTTAATACTTTGTTTTATATCAACAATCACAACAAGTAAACACAAACTCAAGTCAACCACAACCAATCAACAAAAATAATCAATATCTTAATCTTTGTATCAATAGCCCTGTATCAAAGTGTAAAGCATGCTGGATTTATGTAAGCCTTGTGTTATTCCAAATTCACTATTTTTTGTGTTTAGTTTTTAAACAAATTTTCAAATTAATAATTTTAGGACGATCAACCAACGTAGTCCCTTTTGGTTTCTGCAATCAATGTTGATCAAGCCAAAATGAATTATCCTCTGGTCTATTTAACAACCATACACTTAGAATTTAACAATTTAAAACAAACACATAGGTTGTGAGTTTTTCTGAAATATAAAGAGTAAGGAAGAGAGAGACACACAAAGCTTTTACAAGGTTTGGCTTATACCCAGCCTACGTCCTCGCCTTTGGCAAGCCACCAAAGGATTCACTGGTTCAGTTTCGTTGATGGGTGGAACAGTGCCGATTACAACCACTCCTTCCTTTAGGCTAGAGTCCACCTCTCCAAACGATATTCCCTTATTTGGTCCAACGATTCTACAACCTTGAATCGTCTATAAAAAAGAACCAAGATAGAGAAAAGTTCGTGTACAAAAGATACTCTCACAATAGAGTAGATTAGTATAACATTCAGCACAAGAATATTTCAAAGTAAATCAAATATAAAAGGATTGAAGCTCAATACTAAATTTAGATCGCCAAATATCTTCCAAGTATTGAAAGATTCAGAGTTTGAAAGCTTTACTTCGAAGTTTGTATTAAGAGTAACTCAGTAGTTGAAGTTGGATGAACACAAGAGAGTTTGAGAGCTTTTTAGAGAACTTTGATTGCTGGAAATTTCTTGGTGTAAAAATTCTTTGAAGTTTGGGGCTATTTGTAGATGTTTAAAAGTAATTCCTTGCCCCCCAAGTTTCCTTAAAGTTATCCCCAAGTTTTTCAAAATAGTAGTGCCCAAAAAATCCATTTAAAAAATCTTCCCATTGAAAATTTTTAAACAAACGTTCAAGTGGTAGTCGCCTGCCATAGAAGAAATTTAAAACACAGAACACTGGTAGTCACCTAGCATGACCACATAGGCGCCTGACTGTGCTCAGGCAGTCACCTAGCACCCTACTGCCTCTTTAAAATTTATTCATTTATTTTGGGCGGTCGCCTGGCATGTGGAGGTAGTCTCCTGACCCTTCTATTTAAAAAAAAAAAAAACTTTTAATTTTTTAAACCCTTCTTTTCTTTTATTTGAAAAACATTCTTTAGGATTTTACTAAAACTTTATTTCTAAGTTTCTTTTGATTTTATGAGAGCTTCAATCCATTTTATATTTTAAGTACTTACATACAAATATCCTTAAAAACATATTCTTTTGATCTTCAAGTAAGTCCTTGTTCTTCTATCATCTTTGAGCTTCTGATAATCTTTATTTCTTGATCTTTTTGAATAGTACTTTATCATCCTTTTGAGCTTTGAACTTTCTCTAAGCTTTGCCACTATCTTTAAGCTTTGCCTTCTCCCTGAAAAACTTTCACTTGAAATAAACCGTATTAACCATATCATGATTTGTTATCATCAAAATAAGAATTGTAAGCTTTGTTAGGCCAACACATCATACGATAAAATTTCCCCAATTTCCAACTCATCATAACTGATAACGTGTGATGGATCCAGCACGTACCTTCTCAACATGGACACATGAAACATATCATGGACCCTCGAGAGTGCTGGAGGTAATGCAATCCTGTTGGTTACTAGACCCACTCGCTCAAGAATCTCAAATGGTCCGATATACCTCAGGCTCAGCTTGCTCTTCCTTCCAAATTTCACCACCCCTTTCATCGGAGCGATACGCAGAAATACCTTACCCCCCACCTCGAACTCTAACTCAATGCGGCGAACATCTGCATAACTCTTCTGCCAGCTCTAAGCTGAACTAATCCTCTCCTAAATCAAAGCCTACTTCTCAGACGCCTACTGCACAAGTTCAAGTCCTAACACCTGACGTTCACCAACCTCATCACAACACAAAGGAGATTGACACCTCCGACCATACAAAGCCTCGAACGATGTCATCCTGATACTAGCCCGGAAGCTGTTATTATAAGTGAACTCTGCTAGTGGCATAAACTGTATCCACCTACCACCGAACTCTAACACACAAGTTCGCAACATATCTTCCAAGATCTGTATCGTCATCTCCGACTGTCCATCAATTTGGGGGTGGAACGCTGTACTGAAAGTAAGCTTCGTCCCCAGTGCCTCCTGCAAACTCGTCCAAAATCGAGAAGTAAATCTCAGATCTCGATCTGAAACAATGGACATCAGTACCTCGTGTTTTCTCACAATCTCATGCACATACAAATCAACTAACCTATTCAAAGAATAGCTAACTTTCATCAGTATGAAATAAGCAGATTTCGTCAATCTATCCACGATCACCCAGATAGCATTATGCCCATGAAGTGCTGGAGGCAATCCAGTCACAAAGTCCATGGAAATATACTCTTATTTCCACACCGGAATAGGCAAAGGCTGCAACAACCCTGCCGGCCTCTGATGTTTAGCTCTCACCTGCTGACACGTCAGACACTGCTCCACGAACTGAGCAATCTGCCTCTTCATACTAGACCATCAGAAGGTCTCACACAAGTCCCGATACATCTTTGTACTACTCGGATGTACCGTATATAAAGAATGATGCACCTCCTCTAGAATCGTCCTTATGATCTCATCGTCGTTCAGAACACATAACTAGTCCCAAACCTCAGCACACCTCCCTCAGCAATGTTAAACTTTGTTGCCAGTCCCTGCTGTACCTTTTCCATAACATCTGCCAACTCTGCATCACTAGCCTGTGCGGCCTTTATACGCTCAAACAAAGTCGGTTGGTTCGCCAAACTAGTAAGGAAAGCCTGATGATCACCAGACACCAACTCTATACACAAGCTCTCCAAATCCCGTCTGATGTGACACTGAGTTACAACTACAGATTCAACCGCAGGTCCCGACTTCTGACTCTATGCGTCACCTACCACATTAGCCTTCCCCGGGTGATAACTGATCGTGCAATCGTAGCTCTTAATCAACTCAAGCCACCATCTCTGCCTTATATTCAACTCCTTCTGTGTGAAGAAATACCTGAGGCTTTTATGGTTAGTAAAGATCTCACACTACACACCATATAGATAGTGTCGCCAGATCTTTAGTGCATATACAACAACAGTCAATTCTAAATCATGCGTAGGATAATTCTTCTCGTACTCTTTTAATTGGAGAGAAGCATATGCTACTACCTTACCCTGCTGCAAAAGCACACATCCCAGACCTTTCAGAGACACGTCGCTATAAGTCACAAACCCACCATCCCCCGAAGGAATGGTCAAGACCGGAGCAATAACCAGCCGATGCTTCAACTCCTGAAAACACTGCTCGCAATCACTGGTCCACTCAAACTGTACTCCTTTCCTGGTCAATCGAGTCAGAGGCCTATACAATTTAGAAAACCCCTCCACGAACCAGAGATAGTACCCCTCCAGTCTTACAAAACTTCGAACCTCCTGCACATTCTTCGGCCTCACCCAATCGACCACAACTTCAATCTTACTAGGATCAATTGATATACCATCACCAGTAACCACATGGCCTAAGAATACAATCTGACTCAACCAAAATTCACACTTGTTCAGTTTAGCATACAACTTCTTCTCCTGCAGAATCTATAATACTAACCTCAAATGGTCCTCATGCTCATCCGAACTCCTCGAGTACACCAGAATATCGTCAATGAACACCACCGCAAATCGGTCCAGGTACTCATGTAAAACCATGTTAATCAAATCCATGAACACCGCCGGAGCATTCGTCAACCCAAAAGGCATGACTAAGAACACATAGTGGCAATATCTGGTTCGGAAAGTAGTCTTCGCTACATCCTCTGATCTGACTCTCACCTGATGATATCCTGACCTTAATTCGATCTTTGAAAAGACCCACGTCTCCTGCAACTGGTCAAAAAGAACATCGATGCGAGGTAAAGGATAACGATTCTTCATAGTTACCTTGTTAATCTCACGGTAATCAATGCACATCCGCATCGACCCGTCCTTCTTCTTCACAAACAATACTGGAGCTCCCAAGGGTGAAACACTAGGTCGAATGAATCCCCTGTCCAATAATTCCTGCAACTGCTCCTTCAACTCTCGAAGTTCTGCTGGAGCCATCTGGTACGAAGCTTTAGAGATCGGCGCCTTACCAGGCAGCAACTCTATGACAAACTCCACCTCACGATTTGGAGGTAAACTGGGTAAATCATCTGGAAACACATCTGGGAACTCGTTGACTACCCAAATATCTTTGAGCCCCAACTCATCCCGAGGCGGTTCCTTCATACAAGTTAGGTACCCCTGACATCCGTCCAAGAGTAGCCCCCTCACCTGCAATGCTGATAGTATCTGTGGAGCTGAACGCACACATGATCCCTTGAATTCATATTCCTGCTCCCCAGGAGGTCTGAAAACTACTACCTTCCTACGACAGTCGATCACAGCATAACTGGAGAACAAGCAATCCATCCCTAGAATAACATCGAACCCCGACATGTCGTATACAACAAGATTCACCGATAGCAGCTTCCCCTGAATTTCTATTGGGCAATTTACCAACATCTTCCCACAGAAAGATACACTCCTAGATGGCGTAGCCACCGATAACATCTCATTCATGTCTTGGGTCTCAACCCCATATCGTCCAACAAAAATTGCAGATATAAACGAATGGGTTGCACCTGAATCAAACAAAGTAGAAGCTTTATTTGAAAGCAACAATAAGGTACCTGTCACCACGTTCCTTGAATGCTCAACGTCTGCTAGAGTAAGAGAATATACTATGGCCGGAGCTATATTCATTTGAACAGTTCCCGAGGTATCTGGTTGCTCCCTCAGTTCCCACGGAATGCAGACACGTCTCGCTTCAGTGCACGACAATCGCGAGCCATGTGACCAGTCCGACCACAGTTAATGTAGTTACCTTCAAAAGACTGACACTCACCCTCGTGCCGTCTGAGGCACCTAGTACAACGATCACTAGTCTGGCTCCCCTGAGAACCCTGGCACTCGGTATTCTAATGGTAGCCCGAGCCCTTATTCCTCTTCTTCCACGATCACTGACGAGATCCTAACTAAGAACTAGAAGGTACTGTCCTCTTCCTTGATTCCTGATCCACCTCATCCTCTCGGATACCGGTCTCAATCACTGTGACTTTATCCACCAACACCGAGAAATCGCAGATCTGAAGCATATCCACCAGTCTAGGGATATCCTTCCTCAGGCCCTTCTCGAACCTCTGAGTCTTCTCATACTCATTCGATATCAGACACGATGCAAACCGGGACAGCTCTATATACTGAGCCGCATACCCCTGCAACGTCATACTCCCCTGAGTCAGAGTAGAAAACTCATTCGCCTTTGCATCACATACAGAAGTTGGGAAGTTTCTATCAAAGAACACCTTCTTGAAACAGCTCCATGTCATCTCCTCAGGACCGGCTCTCTTCTTCTCCAGCAGACTCACCGCAGTCCACCATTGACCGGCCTCCCCAGATAGCTGGAAGGTGGCATAAAGGACTCGCTGCCTATCCATGTAGTGCAGGACCTCAAAGATCATCTCAGTCTTCTCCACCTAATCCTCTGCTATCGTTGCGTCAAGTCTTGCAAAGAACGTTGGAGGATGTATGCATGTGACCTCTTAATGGTGCACCCCACAGCAGTAGAAGAGCCCTCGTGTCTCCTCACACTCTGCTCGATCTCCTGTAACACATGCCTCGTCAAATCTTGAGGCACAGAAGGGAACTCATCACTTGCAGTCTCCTCGGAGCCACTTCCCAGGTCATTATCCTTAGGCTCCATTCTAAAACACAATAGGAATCTATCAGTATCCCTACAACACATACAGTTAACACAATGATCTACACTAATCGTGTTAACTACTCCCTACCAGGTCCAGGTCTGTCCTATCCCACTAACACGAAAGTCATTAATGATCTCCCCTGCTTTTACAAGAATTATCATGCCAGGAAAAACACGAAATACCAACAAAAAATACTGGTCTAGCAACCGAACAACCCTCAACCAACTCTACCCATATCCAATATCCTATACTCTAGTATGTACTCACAACTAAACGTAGCCAAGTCTACAAGACATAACAACCTAATTTGCTCTAATACCAAGCTGTCACGCCCCAAACCCGAAAATGGGACCTAAGGGTGAAAATGAAATCTAACATATCCCTATATCATATAACATCCAAAGATACAGTACAAAGGATGAGGGTCCGACCCCGTGGGGTTCCCAAGCACCCTAAACACATCCAAACACAACTATATACGCAACGAAAAAAGGTCATTATATATATATATATATATATATATATATTCAGTACCATACCATAGTCTATACAAGAGCAGAAACAGACTCTATCATACAACGTACAAATGGGTGCCCAACACATCCCAAAATGGCAACCCACCAAAACACAGTCCTAGCACTGACCCAAGTGCTAACCGCAGTATACTGGCCACTATGCTCCCTACACCAGAATGCTAGTTCCGGTTCCTCGAAGGACCTGTAAAAATGTACATATTGTAGGGGTGAGACACTTCTCAGTAAGGAAGAACACAGGTTATATCGTCGTGTGGCATTTGAGTGTTATCATGATGCAACATACAAGCAATTAAATGCAATTCTAGTAGTAATTTCACAATAGTGCATACACACACACACACACACACATGATCAACAATCCCGGTGTCGTCACACCCTTTGGCCCGAAGCCAGCCAGCGACATACGGCGTTGGCCCATAGCCAACCAGCAAACATGGCACCACCAGCACATGGCTAGTCCCCGACTCCCATGGCATCGTACCGGCGCTAAACTAGTGAATCCACACCCTTCGGCATGATCTACTAGTATAGGCTCACGCCCTCGGATATAGAGCTAGACACTCTTGCCTATACCACAGGCGATAAACATATGCCCTCGGATATAGAGCCGGACACTCTCAGTACCTGGAACAAATTCGGAATCTCATTCCTACAAGCATTTAAACCAATCACACACACATGCATGCTCATATAACCAAACAAACCACACCCATTTGGTAATGTAAAGTCATGGTTTTCCAAAAAAAAAACAGTTTAAATAAGTCAAGGCATAGCCATCCCCATAACACAGTATAAATCAACGTATATGCTCGATTTTCAACAAAACCAGGGATGCAGCCCATCGCCACCTTTTTCCTAAAACTGTAATCATGAAAAACCCATAATTTTCCCCATTAGATCCCCCCAAATGAATAACCAAAACACATACAAGACCGTGAACCACAGTTCCACTGAGTCCGATTTTAAAAATAACTGATATAAACATAATTCCCCTTACCTTTTCCGCAAATAGCAAATCCCAAACTCTAAGGCCCCTAAACAGCGAATTGAGTTCCAAAACCTACAACCAACAGTACAGATTATACTCACAACACTGTTCTCTACTAAACTACCGGAGTAGAATTGAAAACTGAGTCTTACCTCGATTTTAAACTGAAACCCAAAAATCTCCGAAACGGGATTCTGATCCGTAGAACTTGTAGAGAATCCTTCCACATTCCTCTTGGTAACTTCAGATTTACGATTCTCGCGATGAACAATGAAGAAATCAAGAGAGTAGGGAGAGTTCTAGAGAGAAAGAGAGAAGATATTTGAGTTTTCTTAGCTTGGAAGTAATGAAACTTCTATTTATAACCCTTTGACCCAGCCACTTCTTGTCGACGAATTGCGTCCTCGTTGACGAGGCTCTATAGTCTTCTTGTCGATGAGACCAAGACCTCGTCGACGAGTCTAGGATCTCCGATTTTTTGAAACCCCTCGGCTTCTCCTCGTTGACGAGCCTCTGAACTTCGTCGACAAGAGATACACGGACTTCGTAGATGAACTCTACCTTCATTGACGAATCCTATTAAATTCCCAATTTGCCCCTTTCTTATTTATTTAAACCCATATATCACGGTTCAAGTTCTTACACGGTACATGTTATATGTCAGTACAATCCTCTTCCGACCACACGTTGGGAATACAATAATAATAAATAATTTTGAGTACAAATAAAATACTTTTATATTAAGTTGATGATGTACAACAATAAGCACAAATGCACTCACAAATGATAAGAATTAATATATCCTCAGTAGAGTATCAAATTTATCTTTTAAAAATGTATATTCATCAAGTAATATGAGAGATGATGGTATAAGTGATATTCGATTCAAATGTATAAAAATCAATAAGTATTTTTCAAAGATCTAAGCCTCAAATAATATTATCTCCGCAAAAATGATTTTTTTTTTACAATAAAAATCTAGGAGATAACGAAGATTAGCTTCTCAAAATATTTTTGCAATAGCCACAAGAAACAAGCTTTTGAATCTTGCAATGAGGACGCAAATTAAAGATTCACAAGCTATAGAGAGTTTTCCCAATTAAAATTTATGAAGGAAATATTATGAAAAGCACTCAAAGCAAACTCTTAAGAAAGATTTTCAAGTGTATATAAATATGTGAGAGTATAAGCTTAAAGATGATATATGAGTTAAGCCCACAACAATAGAATTAAACTCCCTTCAATTTGCAATTGATTTGCAAATAAGGAGTATATAAAAAAATGATCCTCTCTTCTTTAAAAAATAATTTTAGCAAGTAAGAATGGAAGAGAAAAAGTGTAATATGCTTGAAAATCAAAGTAAGCATTAGGAGTATAAAATTTTCATATAGAATTTTGCTAATTAAATGGCTAATCTTATTGCTAATCAGGACAAATGAAGGGATATATATAGAATTCCCAATATTTTAGACCATTAGGGACACAGAGGGAATTTTGGATAAAGTTTAATTAAAATTAACCCCGATTAATCGCTGAAAAAATTACGGAATCCGAGAGATTCGGTTAACTAGTGCTTAGCGTTGGTCGCCCAAACACACACAAAATTTTGAATTCAATTTGAGGGTTCAGTTGGCAGTGTATATCTCAGCTTGTATTTTTAAAAGCAATTTCATATAAAAAAAATGATTTTAATGTACTGGTTGGGTTCAGTCCGTCAATTGAACTAGGGAGTCTTAGCCCTATAAGTGAGACCGGTTCGGTTCAACCCGAAATTGAACTGGGGAGTCTCAGCCCCCGTAAGTGAGACTAGTTCGGCTCAGCCTAATAATTAAGCTTGGGTTTTTCTTCGCCCCGTAAGGAGAGGATGTAAAAGGTTTTTGCTCCGCTCAGTTAAGTAAGCAAGTTTAGTAGAATCCTTAGGGGGTATGCCCAAGGCGGGGACGAAGGCCGGTTTGGCCGAACCTCAATAACAAATCTTGTGTCTCTCTCTATCTTATTTAAATTCCTGCACTTAAATTTCAGCATGTGTATGAATGGTTGCTTAATGTCTTAATTATTTGCATACATGTATTTAATTTAAATAAGATATACTGTGCTCGTGTATGTTAGCTTTTAGTGTTAAAATCATTTTACATACACGTGTATATGTTGAATGAGATATGATATGTGGTGAATCAGCATAATTATTTAAATTAGCCAAAAATGTTTTAAAACCCAATTCACCCCCTCCCCCCCTCCTCTTGAGATCACAGTAATTCCAACAGTATATATACAAAGTGGGCAAGGAAATTAAAACTTTTGGCTATCAAGAAATTTTGAAAAGGAATTTGAAGTTCGATACTTGCAGTCCTACGACTAATAGAGTTCTTTTGTTTATTTTAAGGCTCCATTTGAAATTTATAAAATGTTAGAGAAGAAGAAAAAAATATGAAAGAGTTGACTTTTTCAAGTTATCAAGAAAAGTGAAGAAAGAAAATGAAAAAAAATAGTTTTTCAATAAATAAATATATATTTGATTTTATACATTACTCATATTTAATTTTCTTAATTTTCAATCATATGATAAAAAATTATTGTTTTTTAAAAATAGTACTTGATTCAACAAGAGAAAAAAAAATTAATGAATTTTCTTCTTATTTTCCTTTCTTTCCTTCCCCCCCCCCCCCCCCAAAAAACAATGTTTTTAATTCGAACAACCTAAATGATTTAATTTTTTTTTTCTAAAATTTAAGTTGTTTGTTTTGTTTTGTTTTCGCCTACTTGGATGATCACAATGATGAAGTTTGCCGAGAGGACAAGACCGGTTGGTTGTCCAATTTTAAAGCGCAGAGGCCAATCAGCTGAGGTCTAACTTAAATAGTAAAAAGCATAAGGATGGTCGGCCGAGCATTTAGTTCATTTAGGGGCCAGTCGACCGAGGCTTTTTAATTAAGCCTAAAAACACAACATTGGCCAACCTTTGTAAAATAAATTTTAGCCCTATTTTTTTTTTACTTCAAGTTCATTTTAAAACCTTAGTAAGATCTTATCATTTTAGGAAAAGGTTTTCCATGAAGGTGTATGAGTCTCTAGAGTCTATCTATGGTCGTTCTGAGCTTTTCATCCTCATCATTCATGCAATGCATTATTACAAACCAGATAGAAAACAAAATGCAATGACAAATTAAAATATATATGCCTTCTTTTTTTCTTCCCTCTTCTGTCTTCATGGAATGCGCCAAGAGTATGTGCTCTTCAAGTTTCATCCTAGCTTCCATCTTCCCTTTGTCTTATGTGTGTGCCAAAATAATAATCCTATTCAAACACTTAAAAACACATAAGATTCTTGTGCTAAATAGGGATCGAACTCAAAAGGTCAACATTATCATTAAATACTATGAAATTTTCATCTACCCATAATCCTTCATGATGGATCACTTTATAGGATTAGACAAATTGTATAAATGGGGTTATGCTAGAGTAGATATTTCGTAGACATAACGCATGATTGATAGTCCTTGCATATAAATAAATATGAGACATCTCTAACCTTAAAATCCTCTAACAATTGATCAATTCCTAAACCTTCTTCTCTTCCTTCGTTTTTCCTCTCACTTGGACAAATTATGTTTTAAGATGGTTAGCTACAATGGGCTCTCCTTTAATCATCATTCTTCTATCCCTATAAATTGGTGGAAAATGAAGAAATAGCACTCAAATTGTAAAATGTGATATGTCAATAACAAAAATAGAGTGGGCTTTATCATTTGTAACATCGACACACAACACACTATTATAGTTATTTCTTAGTCCATAAGCGGTCTGGTCTCCGATCTGAGACAAGAGTTGAGACCCAATAGACTTGAAAGCCTGAACCCTTTTCATTACAAGATTATAAAGAATAATTTGGCGTTCTTTAAATAAATTTTAAATCAATGCAATTCTTACTAGCTAACATATTAATGCTATATTTTGGAAGCATGAATTTCGAATCTTGGAATTGGATTTGGATGGATTTCATCAAATTTCAATATAAGTTTATATTACATCTTATCCTTATTCAAATCTAACACAAATCCAAATCCAATGCCTCGCCAAATATAGGGTCAAAGTATTCTCACCAATTCCCATGTACCCTATTTCAATTGAATGTAATTTAATTTGACTATTCTAACATATACTAAACCATTCCATAATTTGGTTTGTGAAAGGTCTAGTTTAGCATGAAAAAAATACATCGTAATCCCCAAATTTACTTTGTGCCATAAATTTTCATTTATAATTGTTTGTGCCCAAAAAGTAAAGAAATAAAACAAAAGAAAGGAAAACAAAGATGAACTTAATTGGTATATATACAAAGTGGGCAAGGAAATTAAAAATTTTGGCTATCAAGAAATTTTGAAAAGGAATTTGAAGTTCAATACTTGCAGCTCTATGACTAATAGAGTTCTTATGTTTATTTTAAGGCTCCATTTGAAATTTATAAAATGTTAGAGAAGAAGAACAAAATATGAAAGAGTTAACTTTTTCAAGTTATCAAGAAAAGTGAAGAAAGAAAATGAAAAAAAAAATAGTTTTTCAATGAATAAATATATATTTGATTTTATACATTACTAATATTTGATTTTCTTAAATTTTAATCATATGATAAAAAAATTCTTGTTTTTTAAAAATAGTATTTGATTCAACAAGAGAAAAATTTTTTTTTAAAAAAAAAAATAATTTTCTTCTTATTTTCATTTCTTTCCTCCCCCCCCCCCCCCCCTAAAACAAAGTTTTTTATCCGAGCAACCTAAATGATTTATTTATTTTTTCTAATATTTAACTTGTTTGCTTTGTTTTGTTTCGTTTTCGCCCTACTTGGATGATCACATTGATGAAGTAGGCAATATGTTGATCAAAGATGTCATATAATCTTAGAGATAATAAATTAAACGTGCCCTCGTTTCACAATCATTCCAAATAAAATTAACAATAAACATTTATACAAATAATGAAAGGTACCAATTATACACGATTACACCAAGACTTTATGTTCTTGTATCAAAACATATCGAAACACATGCAAGGAAATATTCTAACTCCAACAAATTGCCCTAATTTAATTGCATGCTTATCACCAAAAGAGAATTGATCACATGAGAAATATAGAAGAAGTATTTGAAGAAAATCTTTCTGAGGTTCTCATGTACATTTTCTAAGAACATGTTTTTTGTTTTCTTATATTGTTTATGCACTATAATTTTATTGGTAGATATGAAGTCCTCATGGCGTGCCATGTGATCCATCTTTAACCCTGAGGAAGTTCAATTATAGAAATTATCGCACTGGCCCCTCCCTCTACAGGGCATTTAAAAACTCATGGTAGAGATTCCTAGCTAGCTACATCAATGGATGCTTAAAAGGGGAAGGGAGGCATTCACCTTTTGATGATTGAGGGCAGCATTACTGGCTGATTCAATAATGATGGTATTAAAAAATAAGGAGTTGGTGGGAGCTAGCAATGAGTATGTGTATATAGTTTATACATGTGACTTCTTAAAGGTTCAAAGCTAGAAATGGTACTTGTTGCAATCTTTTGGGACCCTTTGTTAATCATCAATCGAACCTAATCCTACAATATTTTAATGTGTTCTCCAAGTTCATTTTGAGATATTATTTGCTTGCATCATGTTGACCAAGATGAAGAATATATGTAATTGTATTGCAAGACTAAAACAAAGGCTAAAGGGGCCAAAATTAATTTCTAAATTAAGCTAGAAAAGGCAAGATACACAAAAGAAAATTATATTAAAAGCCAAAGTGGAATACTCTTTTTAAGAAATACGCAATTAATGTTTTAATTAAACTAACAAATTAATGTGTCATGTATAAGCGGGTTATAAGCATTCATTTGTAGGTTTAAGCAATCTATGTATGAATGTTTGTCCTGAATTTGAATTGAGCTAATTTTTTCAAGTTTGAATACTTAATGATTTTTTTATATGATAATATTGTGTAAGGTAACACAACGAGTATTGCCCGATAATTATATCATAGCGGAACAAGAAAGACTCGTTTGATTGAGAATCATAGTTATGTTTCCTACTGTATACATGATATTTACTTATGGATTATCAGGATTTAATTTGGTATAACACATAGGACCTGGTTTAAGGGTTCGGGGCGATACATTTTGGTATCAGAGCAATAGATTTTGGGTTCTGCAAACTTAGGAATGATTTATACCAGAGTATAAGAAACAATTAGGATAAGGATACTTGATGAATAGGTTAGGTGTTGAGAAGTAGGTTTGGTGTAGGGAAGTATAGGATTTTGTTTTGTAGTTTAGAGGTGGAAGTACGCCAACGATTTCCTCTGATTTTTCTGAAGCAGTCAACTGCCTCAGAAAAGCCATCGTAAACTGTAGATGATTTTGTTTCTGAAATGTGAGACTGGTCCTTATAAGGAGAATTTGGATGTATGTTGGATTTAAATTGAATAATTATGTTGTTAGGATTATGATATGGAATTTTTATCTATTTTTTGTCCTATTTTTTAAGATGGATCCTAGAGATGATGACGTAGAGGCAGAAGGAAGGGATGATTCAGAGACTTCTAATGAAGAGTAAGTTGATACCTCCAAGGTGCTACAAGGTATAGCCTGCCAGGTTAGGCAGAGATGAAGAAGGATCCCCAAGAATAGAACTGTCCACCTGTAGGTCAGGGCTGCAGCATTAAGGAGTTTATGATGATGAACCTTCCGATCTTTATAAGAGGACCTGATCTAGTGGCTGCAAAGAATTGGGTATCGGAAATAGAAAAGATCATAGTTGTACTCGACTGCACGGATGAGTAGAAGGTCCGTTATGCCGCTTTCAAGATGACTAGGGAGGTGAAACGCTGGTGGCTTTTTGTAAAAATGCTAAAGGAACAGAGGCTAGTAAAGATAGCTCTTACCTGGGAGAGATTCAAGGAGCTATTCTTTGACAGATATTTTCCTTCATCTGTTAGGGAGAAAAAGATTGAGGAGTTTACTAATCTGACCCAAGGGGATATGACCGTGGCTGAATATGTAGCAAAATTTGTGGATCTATCACGCTTCGCACCATTTCTGATCCCGAATGAGGCAAGGAAGGCTAAGAAATTTGAAAAAGGCTTGAGGTGTAGAATATACGAGCTGGTGGTGGGGTTTCAGGTTCAAACTTTCTCAGAATTAGTTGATAAGGTTTCGGTGTTGGAAAAGAGTATCCAGAGTAGCATAGAACCTTCAGAGTAGAAGAAGAGACCTGCACCATCTAGTTTTCAGTCTGAGGTCAATCAGGGATCAGGGAAGAAAGGAAAAGATGTAGTGGACTCTATAAGCCAGAAATGTAATAAAAGGCATAGGGGCGAATGTTGGTTTGACACTCCTAATTGTTTCAGGTGTGGTAAGTCGGGGCATATCAAGAAAAATTGTCAGGAACTGTTGCCTATGGTATCTGTTCAGAACTAGGACCGGGGAAAATAGTAGGTATCACTTGGAAGAGGTGCTCCAGCTTGACTGTATACACTTCAGGTTGAGGTGGATGCCATCAGAGAAGCAGGTATGGATTTATGATTTAAAAAGTAGTGATTTACTTAAATTATGGATAGCTGGCAAAGTTATATGATGATGTTATGTTTTGAATAGTATGGATATACGAAATAGAATGAGTTTATGAATGCTTGAAATGAGGAAAAAATGAATTAGTAGGAAAAATTTTGAGGAAGAAATTTTTTTAAGGAGGGGAGAATGTAACGACCCGGATAATTTTAACTATTTAAAATAATAAGAAAGAAAATAAAAGAAAAAGGGAAAATAGAAGAAAGGGAAAAGAAATTTTAAAAGGGTAACAAGCAGGTGCTCGTCGACGAGAGATCTTGTGAGCCTCGTCATCGAATATACATGTTTCATCGATGAGGATTAACTAGGAGGGTTTGAGATGTTTTGAAACTCATTGACAAGCTTACGGCCGTGTCGACAAGTGTTCTTCAGTGGTTCATGGATGAGTCCTATCTTCTTGTCAGTGAGTCCACGTGGCAACAACGAATATATAAGGACCTAACGTAGCTTCTTTGTGAAGGAAATCATTTTTCCTTTATTTTTATCTCTCTAAAATCGTCTCTCTCCCTTCTCTCCAAGAATTTGGCTCGGATTCAGCCCGAACCGATGATCAAGGGTCACTACGATGTTCAAGGGAAGATTCTCTACACATCTAGCGGATTAGTGTTCTAAACTAGGCTTTTCGTAAAATGCTCCTAAGTTGAGCTAAGGGTTAGGATTCCTAGTTTTGGGTTTTTAAAGGTTTAACTGAAGTTTATAAATTGATAAAATGCAGAAATAGTAGTTTATTTGGGATTTATTTAATTAAATTAGGGTTTTTGAATCAGCGTTCGGGTGAGCGTCACAAGCATATTTTGGGGATTCTTTTTAACATAGTTCAAAGAGTCGGGCAAGGGAAAATTTATATATTAAATCAGGTTTTCATGAATTAAATGAAAATGGACTATGTTATATATATGTTTTCATGTGAGTATAAAATGCCATTCATGAAAATTACGTTTTCTGAGCTTAGAGCTGCTTATTTAGCAACGTATATGTGAAAATGAACTAATAAAAGTGAAAAATATTTTCAAGATAAATATGCAGGAAAGGAAGGTATATTTTCAATATATAAAAGTTAAATGTTGGTTGGCTTATTTTACAGACAATGTATGAATTTTACTGCAAAATTATGTGGCATGAGTATATGGTAATGCAATGTAAACGTATGTTATATATATGAGATGCAAGCTATGTAAGAAATGCATTGATAATGAAATGTTATAAGGATTACGTTATTTGTGTTTGATGATGCAGCCATGTATACAATGACAGCTAAAAGGAGCTGTGAGTTGTGATAGCAAATTTTAGTGCATATTTATGTGGACTAACTGGTGTACAACAAGCTGTAGTACGAATGAATGAAATGAAAATGAAATGAAATGGAAATGTGAATGAAATGGTTATGAAATATGAAATGTAAACGATGTAAAAGGTGAAAGGCTACGTAAAGTGAAATGCTAAGAAATGCTAAGAAATGCTAAAGTTTTGAACATGAAAAGATATGGATGGTTGAATAACGATATATAGAATAATGTATTAGAGTATTATCAGTATTTATGTTAGTAGAATATGTCATGTTAGGGCGGGGCAAAATCTTCACCTGAGGGCTTGCTGAGTAAGGCGAGTGCACTAGTAGTATCAGATGTAGTAGTAGGCTGCATAACGCACTAGGGCAGAGGAAAACTATTTGTATGGGTTGGTAGATTTCCCTATTCTCAGGGGCCTATGCTGATAAACATTTTTATGAACCGTGTGAGTGCAAGATTTATCTATCACTTGAGGGCTTACTGAATAAGGTGAGTGCCCTTGTATGCTTCAGTTGTAACCTTTGCGTTGCCGAATGTATTAGAGAAGAGGGGTGCTTCTTGTATGGGCGGGTAATCACCCCTATCCTTGGGTAGTCTCGTGGGTAAATACTTTGCATGTGTTTGAATAGGATCAGGAAATGTTTTACATAATTTATGTTAATGGTTTGAGAATGATATTAATATGTTATTTATGAATCTCATTTTGGCCACACGCTGTTTTAATATATATATATATATATATATATATATATATATATTGTTTCTTCCGTTACTAAGATTTGTCTCACCCGAATACAAATTCATCTTTTTCAGGACCTCCATGAGATCAAGCTTAGAGAGCTCGAGGTTAATAGAATTTTTGGGTTATAGATAAAGAAAGGGTATACACATTTTGATAGATTTTTGGGATGTAAATATTTTATGTTTTATATTTTAAGCCTTCTGAAATATGGATAGTTGTGGAACATACTAGTGTTTGTGAATACTGAATATTTTTGGAGATATGTGTATATATGTGAATACAAGTGATGAATGGTTATTATGGATTATGGATAGAAATAGTAAACTCTAGTAAATTTTTATAATTGAGGATCATAGTTATGTTTTCCACTGCGTACATGGTATTTACTTATGGATTATCAGTATTTAATCAGGTATAACGCACCAGACTGGGTTTAAGGTTTTGGGGCATTACATTTTGGTATTAGAGTAATAGATTTTGGGTTATGCAAACTTAGGGATGATTTGTATCAGAGTATAGGAAATAGTTAGGATAAGGATACTTGATGAACAGGTTAGGTGTTGAGAAGTAGGTTTGGTGTAGGAAAGTATAGGATTTTGTTTTGTAGTTTAGGGGCGGAGGTACGTCGATGATTTCCTGTGATTTTTCTAAAGCACTCAACGGCCTCAAAAAAGCCACGGTAAACCTTAGATGATTTTATTGTTGAATTGTGAGACTGGTCCTTATATAGAGAACTTGGATGTATATTGGATTTCAATTGAATAATTATGTTGTTTGGATTATGATATGGAATTCTTATCTCTTTTCTGTCTTATTTTTTCAAGATGGATCCTAGAGATGAGGTCGTAGAGGTAGAAGGAAGGGATGATTCAGAGACTTTTAGTGAAGAGGAAGTTGATACTGCTAAGGTGTTACGGGGTATAGCCTGCCAGGTTAAGGTAGAGATGAAAAAGGATCCTCGAGAATAGAACTATCCACCTGTAGGTTGGGGATGCAGCATTAAGGAGTTTGTGAGGATGAACCCTCCGGCCTTTGTAGGAGGACCTGATCCAGTGGCTGCAGAGAATTGGGTACAGGAAATAGAGGAGATCAAAGTTGTACTCGACTACATGGACGAGCAGAAGGTCCATTATGCCGCTTTCAAGATGATCGGGGAGGTGAAACGCTAATGGCTTTCTGCAAAACTGCTGGAGGAACAAAGGCTGGTAAAGATAGCTCTTACCTGGGAGAGAATCAAGGAGCTGTTCTTTGACAGGTATTTTCCTTCATTTGTCAAGGAGGAAAAGATTGAGGAGTTTACTAATCTAACCCAAGGGGATATGACCATTGCAAAATATGCAACAAAATTTGTGGAGCTATCATGCTTCACACCAATTCTAATCCCAAATAAGGCAAGGAAGGCCAGGAATTTTGAAAAAGGCTTGAGGCGCAAAATATACGAGCTGGTGGTGGGGTTTCAGGTTCATACTTTCTCAGAATTTGTTAATAAGGCTTCGGTGCTAGAAAAGAGTATCCAGAGCAACACAAAGCCTTCAGAGTAGAAGAAGAGACCTACACCATCTAGTTTTCAATCTGAGGTCAATTAGGGATCAGGAAAGAAAGGAAAATATGTAGCGGACTCTTTATACCATAAATATAATAAAAGACATAGAGTTGAGTGCTGGTTTGGCAATCCTAATTGTTTCATGTGCGGTAAGCTAGGGCATATCAATAAAAATTTTCGAGAACTATTGCACATGGTATCTGTTCAAAAGCAGGATCGAGGAAAATAGCAAGTACTACTTGGAAGAGGTGCTTCAGCTCGACTATATACAGTTCAGGCTAAGGTGGATACCATCAGAGAAGCAGGTATGGATTTATGATTTAAAAAGTAATGATTTACTTAAATTATGGATAGTTGGTAAAGTTATATGATGATGTTATGTTATGAATAGTATGGATAAATGAAATAGAATGAGTTTATGAATGTTTGAAATGAGGAAGAAAAGACTTAGTAGGAAAAAATTCGAGGATGCAATTTCTTTGAGGAGGGGAGAATGTAACGACCCAGAGAATTTTAACTATTTAGAATAATAAGAAACAAAATTAAATGAAAAGGGGAAATAGAAGAAAGGGAAAAGAAATTTTAAAAGTGTAACAAGCAGGTGCTTGTTGACAAGCAGGATTTTCTCATTGACGAGAGATCTTGTGAGCCTCGTTATTGAGTACTCATGTCTCATCGATGAGGATTAATCGAGAGGGTTTGAGATGTTCAAAAACTTGTTGACGAGTGTTCTTTAGTGGTGCGTCGACGAGTTCTATCTTCTCATCGATGAGTCCATATGGCAACAACGAATATATAAGGACCTAAGGTAGCTTCTCTATGAAGGAAATCCACTCATTTCTCTCGCTTCTCTCTAAGAATTCGGCCTGGATTCAGCTTGAACCGATGATCGAAGGTCGCTATGGTTTTCTAGGGAAGATTCTCTACACATCTAGCAGATCAATTTTCTAAACTAGGCTTTTCGGGAAATGCTCGTAAGTTGAGGTAAGGGTTAGAATTCCAAGTTTTGGGCTATTAAAGGTTGAATTAAAGTTTATAAATTGAGAAAATGCAAAAATAGTAGTTTATTTGGGATTTATTTAATTAAACTAGAGTTTTTGAACTAAGGTCCTAGTGAGCGTCACAGGCATCTTTTGGAGATTCATGTTGACGTAGTTCAAAGAGTCAAGTAAGGGGAAATTTATATATTAAATCAGGTTTTGATAAATTAAATGAAAATGGACTATGTTATATATATGTATATATGCTTTCATGTGAGTATAAAATGTCAACCATGTAAATTATGTTTTCTGAGCTTAGGGCTGCGTATATGTGAAAATGAACTGATGAAAGTGAAAATATTTTCAGGATAAATATGTAAGAAATGAAGGTATATTTTCAGTATATAAACGTTAAATGTTTGTTGGCTTATTTTACAGGCAATGTATGAATTTTACTGCAAAATTGTGTGGCATGACTAGATGGTAATGTAATGTAAACGTATGTTATATGTATGAGATGCAAACTATGTACAAAATGCATTGATAATGAAATGTTATAAGTATTACGTTGTTTGTGTTTGATAATGCAATCATGGATACAATGACAGCTAAAAGGAGCTGTAGACTAATTGATGACAGCTAAAAAGAGTTATGTTAGCATATTTTGGCGCATATCTATGTAGACTAACTGATGTACAGCTAAAAGGAGCTGTAGTACGAATGAATGAAATGAAAATGAAATGAAATGGAAATGTGAATGAAATGGATATGAAATATGAAATGTGAACGATGTAAAAGGTGAAAGGTTACGTAAAATGAAATGCCAAGAAATGCTAAAGTTATAAATATGAACAGATATGGATGGTTGAATAACGATAGATAGAATAATGTATTAGATTATTATCAGTATTTATGCTAGTAGAACATGTCATGTTAGGGCGGGGCAAACTCTTCGCCTGAGGGCTTGCTGAGTAAGGCGAGTGCACTAATAGTATCAGATGTAGCAATAGGCTACATAATGCACTAGGGCAGAGGGAAACTATTTGTATGGGCGGGTAGATTTCTCTATTATTGGGGGCCTATGCTGGTACACTTTTGTATGAACTGTGTGAGTACGAGATTTATCTATCACTTGAGGGCTTACTAAGTAAGGTGAGTGCCCTGGTATGCTTCAGTTGTGACCTTTGGGTTGCCTAATGTATCAGAGCAGAGGTGTGCTTCTTGTTTGGGCTGGTAATCACCCCTTTCCTTGGGTAGTCTTGTAGGTAAATACTTTGCATGTGTTTGAATAGGATCGGGAAATGTTTTATAGAATTTATGTTAATGGTTTGCAAATGATATTAATATGTTATTTATGAATCTCATGTTGGCCACACGCTATTTACTATATATATATATATATATATATATATATATATATATATATATATATATAATTTCTTCCCTTACTAAGATGTGTCTCACCCGAATACAAATTCATCTTTTTCAAGGCCTCCATGAGATCGAGCTTAGAGAGCTCAAGGCTAATAGCATTTTTGGGTTATAGATAGAGAAAGGGTATAAACATTTTGATAGATTTTTAGGATGTAAATATTTTATGTTTTATATTTTAAGTCTTCTTAGATATGGATGGTTGTGGAACATACTAGTGTTTGTGAATACTAAATTTTTTTGGAGATATATGTATATATGTGAATATAGGTGATGAATGGTTATTATGGATTATGGATAGAAATAGTAAACTTTGGTATATTTTTATGATTGAGGATCATAGTTATGTTTTTCGCTGCGTACATGGTATTTACTTATGAATTATCAGAATTTAATCAGGTATAACGCATCGAACTGGGTTTAAGGGTTCGGGGCGTTACAACAAAGGTCTTAGCACTCTGGTATTGTATAACATTTTGGATGGTATTGTATATTGGGCTTAGACATTGTATGTAATCCGCTGCATGGATAGTATGTTTGGATGGACTGAATACCCGGTACCCCCCTTAGGATCGGGTTATGTGTAATATATGATATCAGAGTAAGTTGACATATGATGATTGATTATTATTGTTGGGAAAAAAATGGTAGAAAAGTTAATTGGCACAACAAATGGCACAATTCTTACAATCATGCCACCTCCAATTGAACAATGTTTGCAAATCATGTACAGACGGCCATAAGTGAAGGTGGAATGAAGTTTTATTAGAAAAACAAGGCAAATATACATGTGAATAAAAAAATACCCCTTTCTAAGATGAGTTGAGATTAATACAGTGAAGGTCAATATTTAGGTAGCCACAAGCAATGGTGCAGGACGAGATGGTACACCCTAATTTTTTATGCTCAAATGATCTAGGGCGCAGTAGGGTGATCTAATCCTACTTTTGTTCAACCTTTATTCAAAACACACATGATAAACTGTAGAGACCCGAACTTGGGAATTAAATAAGAAAGAAGGAAAGGAAAATTTCAACATGGAACAGTAGGCTTCGTTGACGAAGTCAATGTTCTCATCGACGAAGGCCCTTTTGTACTTCGTCGCTGAAATTAAGAGCCTCGTCAACGAAGAGATCCAGAACGTCCAGAAAATATAAGGTTTAGGGTTTGTCAACAAGGTCCTCCCTTCGTTAACGAATAACCTTCTGTGGTTCATCGATGAAGGTGTTATTTTGTCGACGAATTTGACTGGGTCAAGGGGCTATAAATAGGATTTTTTTTTGCTTCTTCATTAAGATATCTAAATCTCTCTCTCTCTCTCTCTCTCTCTCTCTCTCTCTCTCTCTCTCTCTCTCTCTCTCTCTCTCTCTCTCTCTTTGATCATTCGTCGTTCGTCGCCTGTTTCGACGATTGGAATATACCACGAGGATCAGGGGACAAATCTCTACAAGTCTAGTAGAGTAGATTCTAGAACTCAGGGAAAAGTTCGGGTTCTGTTTTTAAGCGTCTCCTATCATTTCTAGGAATTAGGTAAGGGGATTATATTATGTCAGTTATGTTTAAGAGTTTTAACTGAATGGAATGTTAAAATGATGTTCATATACTTAGTTACGACTTTTCTAAGGTTTTCGGGCCTAGGGTTCGGTTAACCGACTTTACTTTCAAAACCAATTGTTAAAATTTAAGTATGTTATTTCTAAAGTATATAAATGGAATTTTTGAATGTTTTCTCTGGTTGGGAAATTGTTAAATTAAACCATAAGCTTGTTTTAAAACCAGACAATGACGGTAGGGTTGTTTATCTCCATTTTTCCTGTAATTAGCTATATATTTATATCTAGTAAAAATAACAACCTGGAGATATTTATACCCCAGTTTTAGCAGCAAAAATTATGTTCTAAAGCAAATAATGTATGTATGAGTTAGCAGATGAAAACTTGAGTGGCATGAGTATATTTGTAATTGGCATAAAATGAGCAGATTTTGTGTAATACTGAAATATAACGGCTATATGTCGAGATATGTATGATAGCTTTATGCCAAAAGATGAGATATGATGACTTTATATGTCAAGTTTATGATACGTCGATTTTTACCGAGCCAGTATCCAGCAGATATGTAGCATAAGTATGTACAATTTTTATGAAATGAATTATGAATACAGTTTTATATACGATGTAAACTGTCATATATGATAGTAGAGCCCTATTATGATGATCTTATGTTAGAAGCACGGTACTGTAACTAAATGTATGTAGAAGTGCAATCCACACACCGAGAGTGTGGATAAGAAAGGCAATTGGTGACCTGGGTAAAGTACCCCCCAAAGGTTTTTTGGGGCTCCATCCGATGCAGTAATTTTGGATGACTCGGCCTTTGGGCAGCCTTCAGGTACAGATTAAGTAGGCACCATCGTACTACTTTATGTTTGACTTAGCATCAATCAGTCGGCTATTTGCTAGGTCCAGCCTTCAGGCCACACAACCCGTCATACACGGAAGCATGTCACACGTGTATGTGATGGCGTGACGACGCTAGTCCTACAGACCAAGTTGTATCTTCTAGGCATATATGGGCACATTTACTATAGAAAGGGGGGCTATACATGTTGATGATAATGTAATCTGTCTTAATGAGAGGTCATACTGAACATTATATCTGGTCTACTTGTTGTTAAGTAAAGTAAGCTTCCTATCATGCCTCGGTAATGCTTGGTATCAACTTGTTTCCCTTTTTCATCCTTGTCTAAACTAGTTGAGGTGCTCATAGGAGTCCCTATAGGTTTACTTTCTTCCATATCAAACTTCTTTAACATGTCTTTAATATACTTAGTTTGATTTATGAAAGTTCCATTCTTAGCTTGTTCGATTTGCAATCCAAGAAAGTAATTTAATTCTCCATCATGCTCATTTCAAACTCTCTCTGCACAGTTATAGCAAATTCATTACACAAGTCTTCATAAGTTGCTCTAAATATAATATCATCAACATAAATTTGTACTATAAGCATATTATTATCTTTGGTTTTTATAAATAAAGTGCTATCTATCTTTCCTCTTGAAGAATTATTTTGGAGTAGGAATTTGCTTAGTCTATCGTACCAAGCTCTAGGAACTTGTTTCAATCCATATAGGGCTTTAGTTAGCTTAAATACATGATTTGGATTTTTAGAGTCTTCAAAACCTGGAGGTTATTTAACGTAAACTTTTTCATTAATATAGCCATTTAGGAATGCACTTTTTACATTCATTTGGCATAATTTGAAGTCTTTATAGGCTGCATAAGCAAGAAGCATTCTTATTGCTTCCATTCTTGCTACACGAGCAAAGGTTTCTTCATAATCAATGTCTTCTTCTTGATTATAACCATGTGCTACAAGCCTAACTTTATTTCTTACAACTACCCCAGTTTCATCCTTTTTATTTCTAAACACCAATATAGTTCCTATGATTGACTTATCTTTAGGTTTAGGTATAAGTTCCCATACTTGAATTCTTTCAAATTGATTTAGTTCCTCCTGTATAGTTATGATCCAAGGTCATCTTTTAAGGCTTCTTCTATATTCTTGGGTTCATCTTGAGACAAGAAAGCATAATGATTACAAATTTTTTTTAATGAGGCTCTAGTGGTTATTCCTTTTGATGGTTCTCCAAGAATTTGGTCTTTTGGGCGAATTTTAGCATATCTCCATTCTTTAGGTAGTTCTAGATTTTCAATTGTGTTTTCTTTTGAGGCTTCATTATTATTTTCTTCTTTTATTTCAATATCTTCTTCTTTTTGTGAAATATTTTCTTTTTCATCAATCTTAATTTTGTTAACATGATCATTTGATTCATCAAACGTTATGTGTAGTGATTCAATAATTGTAAGAGTTCTTTTATTGTAAACCCTATAAGCTTTACTATTTGTTGAGTAACCTAAGAAAGTTCCTTCATCAAATTTTGCATTGAATTTTCCTAGATTATCTTTAGTATTAAGGATAAAGCATTTGCAACTGAATACATGAAAGTAAGAAATATTGGGTTTTCTTCCTTTCCATAATTCATATGATGTTTTGTCTATACTAGATCATATGGATACTCTATTTATTATGTAACAGATTGTATTTACTACTTCTATCCAAAAATATTTAGTTAAATCATTTTCATTTAGCATGGTTCTTGCCATTTCTTATAAGGTTCTATTTTTTCTTTCAACAACTCCATTTTTTTGTGGAGTCCTGAGTGCGGAAAAATTATGGTTTATTCCATATTCATTATAGAATTTTTCAACATTTTTGTTTTTAAATTCCCTACCTTGATCAATTCTAAAATTTGTTATATTATAGCCCTTTTCATTTTATAATTTCTTACATAATATGATTAGCATGTCACAGGCTTCATCTTTGTTTGCTAAAAATAATACCCAAGTGAATCTTGAATAATCATCCACTATTACAAAAGCATATTGTTTACCTCCTAGGTTTAAGGTTCTAGTTGGATCAAATAAGTCAAGGTACAGCAATTCTAGGGGTCTTTTTGTAGATATGTATTTTTTTTCTTTTAACTTGCTTTCCCTTTTGGCATGCACCACACATCTTGTCTTTTATGAATTTTGTATTAGGTAGTCCTTTGACAAGATTTTTCTTTGATAATTTGGATAATAGGTCCATGCAAGCATGTCCTAGTTTCCTATGCCATAGCCAACTTATTTCATTCATTGCTGCCAAACAAGTTACGTTCTGATTTACTAAGTTCTCAAAATTTATACAATAAACATTATTTATCTTGTGAGCTATAAACAAGGTTTCATTGTTCTTAGGATTTTGAATAACGCATTTTTCTTTCTTAAAGATTATTTCAAACCCTTTGTCACTTAATTGGCTAATGCTTAAAAAGTTGTGCTTCAATCATTCTACTAAGAGCACATTGTTAATAGTGAGAGAAGGTTTTTTACCTATTTTTCCAATGCCGATAATTTTACCTTTGGCATTGTCGCTAAAGGTGACATATCCTCCATCCTTTTGTCTTAGAGAGGTAAACTTGGTCTTATCTCTAGTCATGTGCCTTGAACTCCTGCTGTCCAAGTACCACTTATCCGTTGATGATGTTTTCCTAAAACATACCTACAATGGAGGATTTTTTGTGTTAGTCTTTGGAACCCAAATTCTTTTAATTTTTTTTGTGTTGTTGTTAGTTCCATTATTGACTTTCCATTCTCCTTGCACTTTAATATACTTTCTTTTTAGTGGGCAATCGAACATTACGTGACTTTTAGTATTGCACATATAGCAAGTGGTGTGTTCATGTTTGTTGTTTGAGGAAGTGCTAGCATAGTGCTTGGCTTCCTTGACGAAGTATCCCATGTATAATTTCTTATTCTTTTTATTTGTCTTACCATTATAACCTATCCCTTCTTTATTTCCATGTAGCATTTGCTATCGAATCATCTTTTCAAAATTATATTTACCTTTGGTAAAGTTATATATAATTTTCTCCTTATCCTCTACTAATTTCTTAAGTTCATTTACTTCTAAATCCTTTTTATTCAAACTATTTTTATGAGTTTTGCCTAATTCTTGAGTTACTTTATGTACTTCCTCTTCTAACTTCTCAATACAAGTGTCTTTTTCTTTTTCAATGATTTTGAATGATTCAAGTTGCTTTAATAGTTCTTTATTTTGATCTTTCAAAGTTATATTTCTTTTGAAAATTTTTATGAATCTCTTATGCAAAGAAAACAACTCAGCTTGCAATTTCTTATAGGAAGGCATGCTGTCACATGACTCATCACACGACTCATTGTAAGATTCTGTAGAGGAATAGTAGGAGTTTACCTCTTCTTCATTCACCATGAAGCATATATTTGTCATCTCTTGTCCACTTGATTTGTTTTCTGTCTCGTTGGAACTTGAATCATCCCATGTAGCTTTCACAACTTCCTTCTTTTTCTTCTTGTCTTTCTTGAGCAACAGACAGTCCGGTTTGATATGCCATGGTTTCTTGCAGTGATAACATATTGGAGGTCCATTCTTACTTTTATTTTCTCTCCTACTTGTCTCTCCTTTTTCAAGTTTCTTTTTATTGAACTTCCTAGTAAATTTTTTATTTCTTCTATAAAACTTACCTAGTCTCTTAGTGATGAATGCTAATTCATCTTGATCTAAGTCACTTATTTCACTTTCCTCTTCACTAGAGTTGTGGATAGACGCTTTTAGTGCAATGGATCTTTTATGATTTGGTTCAGGATTCCTTTCTTTTAAGGTCATTTCATAGGTAAGAAGTGAACCTATGAGTTCATCTAAAGGGGTGGTCTTAAGGTTTCTACCTTCAGTGATAGTTGTAGCCTTTGGTTCCCATATTGAGGAAAGGTCTCTTAGGATTTTTCTGATCATTTCGTAGGTAGTATAAGTTTTCCCTAAGGCACTTAAGGAATTTATTATGTGGGTAAATCTGGTGTACATACTTCATATTGTTTCATCAGAATTCATTTTGAATGCTTCATATTCACTTGTTAACATGTTTATCCTATTATCTCTAACATCAATAGTTCATTCATATGTCACTTCTAATTTGTCCCATATTTCTTTAGCTGTCTTGCATGCCATGACCCTATTAAATTCGTTAGCATCTTAAGGCACAGTATAAATAATTTATAGCACTTGAATTGATTTGAAGCATTTTATAGTCTGAATCGGTCATATCCTTTTTTTCTTTTGGAATCTATTTTCCATCTACTATTTTAGTGGGAATAAGGTCTTCTTCCATAACTACTTCCCATGCTTTCCAATCCATGTGTTGGAGATAGATTTGCATTCTCTTTTTCCAAAATGTATAATTATGTCCACAAAAAATTGGTGGACGGGTTGAGGTTTGGCCTTCACCAAAGGGTGCTAATCCTATATTTGTCATTTGATCTTTTTATAGTTTCTTGTTAGGAATTACTATAACTAGGCTCTGATACCAATTGAAATTGGAATAGCCTTCTAATAAGGGGGGTGAATTGGGTTTAAATAAAATTATTCCCTTTAGTCTTAGTTTTTTTGAGTTATAATAACAATCAACACTTAGATACAATCACAATTAACACAGCAAGATCAATTACTCAATTTATGTAACAATAACCCTGTATATATGTGAAAATTTGTTGAACACGTTATAAGCCTTGTATCACAATTATTTTTCTTCCTAATGTTCAGTTTCTAAATAAACTTTTAGATTAATAAGTCAAGGATAATCAACCAACGTAGTCCCTTTCGGTTTCCGCAATCAATGTTGATTTATCCAAAACGAATTACCTTCCGGTTTATTTAACAACCAAACATTTAGATTTGAAATTTAAAGCATCCACATAGATTATATCTTTTGTAAAAATAAAAATAATGAGTAGAGTAAAGAAAAAAGAACACAGAGATTTTTACGAGGTTTGGCTTCAACACAGCCTACATCCCTGCCTTTGGCAAAACCACCAAAGGATTTACTATTATCGTTCCTTTATCAGCCAGAACAAAACCAATTACAAGCACTCTTTAGGTAAGGCTAGAGCCTGCCTTCTCTAAACAATATCCCCTTGTTTGGTCCAACGATTCAATACTCGAACCATCAACTAATCCTGTTACAAAGATAGAAAACAAGACGTACAAGAACTTTCTCCTCAAAGAGCTGATTAGTACAAATTTGAAACACTTATGTACTTCAGTAAATTCAAAACATGAATTTCAGAATGAAGCTCTTAGAAACTTATCACCATAGATATCTTTCAATGGATACAAGAATAAACAACTTGATGCACAGCTCAGTAAGAAACTTCAGCAAAGCTTTTAGAAAATTTTGAGAGTGATGAGAGCAATAGCACACTTTCAGAATTTCAGTAGGCTTTGAGAGAGAATGAGAGTTGAATTAATTTCTTGGTATCTAAAACAATGATCCTTGAGGGTATTTATAGAGGTATAAAACTTCCTTGCATGTTCCTTAAGAATACTTAGAATTGTTTCCAAATATTAAAATTATTTAAGTTTCCAAAAATTTGAATTTCAAAAATTATATCCATTGGAAGTTTGAAAAATGTCGCAAGGCAGACGACTGTGAAGTCCTGGCAATCGTCTGTCCATATGTTATAACCAAAAAAAATAGATAGAGAAGTGGCAGTCGTCTGTCCCTTGAGTGGCAGTCGTCTGTCACCCCTATAATGTAGATATGATACAACTCAATGAGGTGGCAGTCATCTGTCCATATGGCAACAGTCGTCTGTCCATGAACACTTCAAATTTTTCAATATACATAGAGTGGTGAACAGTCGTCTGGCAGAACACTCACAAACTTCTTACTTGGCAATGGCAGTCGTCTGTCAGAACCTTGATAATCGTCTGTTAGGCTTCTGTCTTTAGTTAAGCTTCACTAAATTGGTCAGTCGTCTGTCCATTAACAGACAGTCGTCTATCCAGGTCGTTTTTCTTCTTTAAGCCCTTTTTGATTTCTCTCTCTTTTATTTGAGTTTATCTTGGAATATTAACTTATTTAACTTTTAAAAATATGTTCCAAGGCTTAAGTTATGGTCTCTAAGTCTCCTTTTGCCTAATGAGCTTCAAAATGAACACTTCATATTTGAATAAACTTGAAGTACTTACAAAGACTTGGACCTAAGTTGTTTTGATATTTTCTTGGCTTTAAGGTCTCTTGATCTTCTTTGCTGAACTTCTGATCTTCCAAACTTCTCTGAGCTTTCAATTTGGATCACATGTTAAATTTTGGCTTTTTATTCTTGAATCCATGCCTCAAGCTTGATATAATTATCCTTTTCTAAAGAACAAGCTTTCATGAACTCTTTATCCTTACATTCTTCATTTAGTCCTGAAAATAACAATACTTAACCAAATATGTTAAGTTATACTTGTTTGTTAGCATCAAAATAAGATATTAAGCCTTGTAAGGCCAACAACCTTATCACATCAATAAGAGATGAAGGAAAAGGGGGACAACATTAAAAATCCCAAGGTCACAATCTAGATTTACAAAGTCATTTGGATCTTACTAGATAGCAAACCAATTGATTAATAAATATAGTTAGGTCAAGACCAACCAAAGCTCAAGAACCAAGGACCGACACCATGAGTAGAATCTCAAGGATTTCCAAAGAGAAAGGAAACAAAAAGAAAATTAGGTCAACTATATTGTAAATAGAAAAGTTAGACTTCATATATTTCATATGAACCTACCAAATAGCTACTTTCTTCTCAAAAATTTTAATGGAAAAACAAGAGAAGAATATACGTACCCCCAATTGGTTCCTTAACAATGGAGATGTGGGCATAAGGGGCAATTGATGATGCATAAATCCACCAAATTAATGTGAACAAACAAGCTTGGGACATTGAAGGTTCAAGTAAGTGATTGACCACATACCATTTAGGTTAGCTCAACACTTGTGAAAAGTTTACTAACATATGACATTTATCAAGACCAAAGGTTAGTGAAACAACAACGAGCAAGGTTAGCCAACTAAGAGGCACATAACTAGATTAGTCAATCTAGTCACAAGCCTGCAAAGTCGAATCAACTAAGTGAAACATTAGAGAGGCCAATGCAGACTCACTTTGCAGAGACCCGAAGAATTATAACAATTAAATAATAAAATAAAGGAGAGGAAAAGGAAATTGTTAAGGAGGTCACAACAGGATTGCGTTCGTCGACGAAGCGACTTATTGGGATCGTCGATGGTGACACGTGTCTCGTCGAAGAGGAATTATCAAGAAGGCTATTCCAGGGCCTGAAATTCATCGATGAAGGTTATGAGTTCTTCAACGAACTCCCTTCTTGACCTCGTCGATGAAGTGACGTATCTCGTTGACGAAGGCAAGTGTATAAGTATGCCAAATTCGGATTTCAACGCAAAAAATTTGCATGCAACTCTTTCTCTCTCTAGATTTTTACCCTCCTCTACCTTCTCCTTAAGTTCCTGGCTAGGGTTTTTGCCGTTTCGATGATCCAAAGCCATCACACTACTCCTGGGAAGATTCTCTTCATATCTGCTAGAGTAGATCATTGATTAGGCTAACTTGGGAATCATCCCAAAATTTGCGTAAGTAAATTTCAGTATTATTGGGTATTTGGTGCTTTTGTACTGAGAAGGATATGTTAGGAAAAGAAAAACTCAAGTTTTGTTAGGGAAAATGTTAATTTCAGCGTGCTATTCTAGGAACACTACGAGTGTAAGAATCGGGGATTTTGTGGGCTTCTTAGTAAGCCAGGTAAAGGGATAAACTAAGTCAAAATTTTTCATGAAATTATTTATTATTTATAGCATTAAATTTTAGGAAAATATGTACATTATATAATTATGTTCGAGAAATACTGTTATGAATAGGGATATGATTTAAATATGTTTAATCAAAAAATATGATTTTGGAACAGGTTTTACATTCAGGAGATTACCCTAATTTTTTGTGGCATGAGTTTAATTTCCATAAATTTGTGTATATCAGAATAGAATGTTTTTTCCTAGATCAAGCATGATATGATAGTTTTCATGGAAATTATAAAACAGTACATAAATCATGATTTTACATATTAAATAGTACAAAAAAATTATGTTCAATATATTATGTTATACCGGCGCAGATGTCGTGATTCATGTTATGTTATGCAGGAGCAGATGTTATGATTCAAGTTATGTTATATCGGTGCAGATGTCGTGATTCATGTTATGTTATGTCGAGGTAGATGCCAAGATTCATGTTGGCGCAGATGTCATAATCAAGTATGATCAGACAGAATTTATGATATATGAATATGATAGTTATTACTATGAAATACGAAACAGTTATGTTTAGTATATGGAACTTATTATATGATATTAAAACCCGAATGACATGGTTTAGTACAGTTTCAAGAGCATGGTACCGTAGCTATATGTTCAGAATTATGATAGTGCTACCACACAACCAGTAGTGTGGGAGATGATAGTCGATGTGACTTCAGTGTAGAGTGGGGTAATCCCTCTAGAAATACGGGACTAGGTAGAGGTGGATCCATCATACTTATAGACTTATGTTTGATCTAGCATGGTCGGCCAGTCATTGCTAAGTCCCATCTTCGGGCTGCACAACCTAGTCATGTGGCGGTAAGACATGACATCAGCTAAATATCCATCCTAAGTGTTATTTCAGTATTTTACAGTTATATAAGATGATTTTCATGTATATAAATCTAGTATGCCTTATTATGATATGACAATCGTGTTTTACACAGCTATGCTACAGAAAGATTTTACCAAATATGCTTATTATACTATTTATATATATAACACAAAAATGCTCATAACGCCACACACTCATATTAGTTTATGTTGACTCTACGAGTCCAATCTAGGTTTTGATAATAACAAATCACTAATTTGATCTGTACGTTAAGTTTGTGAACATGACTTATATTAAGCATGCATGGAAGGATAACGAGTCATGGAAGCCTTAAAGTAAAGCTTACATATCTTGGCAAGATCCATGGAACTCAAGAATACGAGAATCAAGATAGAAGCGGCAAAGTTCAAGCACATCTTGGGAATGGGTACTTAGACCTCATGTATTTACATTTTTGTATGATTTAATTTGCAACTCAACATATACCTTAGAATGATTTTAGGACTCATGCATTTCATAAACATCATTAAGGGACATTCATGGATTTAGAAATAATGTCAAAACCCTAGAAAATATTTTTATAAAAGAGCCAAGAAAGAAAGCAAAATAGATTTTTGAATTGGAAAGAAAATATGCAAAAATTTGGAACTTCAGATGACTGAACTTTAACTTCAGTTGACTAAAGAATTTCCTCAGATGTTTGAAGAATAAGTTCAGTCGTCTAAAGTTTTATGGGTGAAAAACAAAAACTGGCAGAAGCACCTCAGATGATTGAATTTGACACTTTGGTCGTGTGAACTTGACACTTCGGTCGTATGACACTTGACCTTGGTCGTCTGACCCTATGTCCAGGCTATTTTTTTAAAGGATAAAATGACTTCAGTCGTCTGGGCTCTTGACCTCAGTCATCTGAACTTGCAGGAAAGATTAAAAGTGTAATTTTTATTGATCAAACACGCGAGCTATCTCATTGATCCAACGGTTGAGATCAATTCTAAGGTTAAGACACTATATATACTGAATATCTAAACCCTAGTACGTTAGCTAAACACAAGAAGATCAACGTAAAGCGAAGAACACATCTTGTTGAAAATAAAACTGAGATACTTGAGCTGATTGTTGTACGTTTGCCCACACTATAGTTTCTATACATCATCTTTGGGAAAATCACCTCAAAAAATCTAAAGGGATCTTTATTATACATTTTGTGCTTCAACTTGGTTTGAGGTTTCGTTATTACATTTAGTTTTGTTAGAGAATCTCATATCACCATCTGTTTTGATAGTTTTAGAGAAGCTTGATATTAAGTTTTCACATTCATATAATGATCGTTTTTGACAAACTTGAGAAATTTTTGTATTTGACCATTGATTAAATTTTCTTAATTCAAGTGTATTTTTAGTTTAAGGCTTATATTTTTGAAGACATCTAAACTATTTGAATATACATATATCCTTGGAAGTGCATAACTATCTATATACATATTAAAGGATATTTTCAGAAAATCATATAGTAAGAGTGTTGAACTTTGGTATCATCATCTTAGAGATACATATACATATACATCAAGTCAAATATTACCTAGATCACATTAAGATTGAAATATTATTGACGTTAAAATATTTCGTGAAATAATTTTTACAAAATGGGGGTAACATCTTTGCAATCTACAAAGTTATTGTTATATTCAAAGATCTAACTTAAGTTCTCCAAAGCATTGAGCTATACAAATATTTTTGGGGAGATTTGATAAAAAGGAATTTGTGTATTGAAGCATATCATACATAAACGATTGTATCGTTTTTCCTACATTCTAAGCTTCAAGTTATATCATATGTTAATGTATTAGAAATTTGAATTGTACTCACGAGCTTTTTTTTGGAAGCATTTTTGAGTGTTTTTACAGATTATATTGTATTCATGGTTCGGTGTGTGAACCGGGGTGTTGATTAAGGTGTAATCCCAAGAGGGGGGGTGAATTCGGTATTTAAAAAAATTCTTGAAACTTATTTACCAATCAAACCCTATTTCTATATTTAACTGATTAACGGCATAGACTTATGTCTGAATTAAAGTTATTTTATCAATGAATTCCTTTTTACCCAATTAAGTACGTGTAAAGTTATTCAACATACACAAGCAAGCAGGACATTAAAATACGTTGCAAAAAATAAAAAGGATAAGGGATGAGAGAATGCAACCACGATTTTATGAGGTTCAGCCAACCTGGCCTACGTCCTCGCCTTGAGCAACCCACTCAAGGATTCCACTAAAATCTCTACTCCTTAAATTGGGACAGAACTTCCCTTACAATCCACTGCTTACAAGAGGTACAGCTCCCTCTTAATCCGCTGCTTACAAGAGGTACAGCTTCCTCCTCACACCTGGTTCACAACCCGAACCGTGTTTACAATTTAGGCTCAAATCTGCAAACACTCAATGTTGCTTCTAACAAAAGCTGGTGAGTACAATTCAAAGTGCTAGTACATTAACATATGATGTAACTTGAAGCTCATAATGTATGGAAACAATTCAATCGTTTATGTATGATATGCTTCAACACAAAAATCCCTCTTTAACCAAAACTACCAAGTAAAGAAATATTTGAAATGCTTTGGAGTATATTAGGGTTCTAGTTCACATTGTAAAGATGCACAAATATGTCTAATGTCAGCTTAATAAAAGCCTTATATCTTGAATATTTTATCAATCTATATCAAAAGGCTTTCTTTCAAATTTTTTAATCACAACCCGATCTTTGTAATATGTAAATAGATATATGATATGTAATTCAAAGATCAAAATATTGAGTATAAGGTTTTCCAAACAAGGTATCCCTCAATAAGATAAATATTTATGAGCACCAAGGATATATATATTCAAGTGTTTTAAAATATCTAACTTATGAATCTGTTAACTGAAAAACACACTTGAATCAATTCTTTCAATCAATCACACAACTTTAATCAAGTAATTATCTTGTTTAAAATAATTATGTATATGTATAGGCACTTTCAAGATCAATCTTTTAATCAAAATAGATTTTTCAATAATAAGCTCTATGAACTATATATATGTATATTTATATACTCTTGAATCAAAGACCAATCAACCAATAGCAAAAAAACTTTATCAAGTAATGATCTCGTCAAAAGCAATTTTTATATATATATGTGCACACTCAAGATCAAACTTTTCTAATGATGTTGAATAACAAGTAATGAGATGAGACGTTCTTGAAAATAATAACTTGAATGATCAAACCTCAATACTAGATTGAAGTACAGTAGAGTAAACAAGTTCCCTTTGAAAATCTAAATTGATTTGCCTAAGTTTGAAGATATGAGATTGATGTATAGGCGAATGAATAGCACTAAGAGTAGATAATCAACAAACTAGCAACAAGGTGTGTTCTTCTCTTTCTTGTGTGTCTCTCTATCTCTTCTAGGGTTTAGATATTCATAATATATAGTATATTACCCTTAGAATTGATCTCAGTCATTGGATCAATAAGATACCTCGCACGTCTTTTTAATAAAGAACTGATTTTTAGGTTTTTCCCACGAGTTCAGGCAACCGAACTTGACTTCAGGCTCCTGAAGTGTCAACTTCAGGCGCCTGAGGTTCCAAGGTCAAGCAACCGAGGTACCTCTGCTAGGTTCTATGTTTCCCATTTAATTCTTCAAGCTACTGAACTTAATCTTCAAGATACCAAAGAAATTCTTCAGGCTACTGAAGTGAAGTTCAGGCTACCAAAGTCCAAATTTTTTATTTCCTTTTTCTAATTTTAGAAAACGCTTTGCTCTTTTTCTTGGGCCTTTTATAAAACATATTTTCCATGATTTCAAAAACATTTCTAAGTCTATGAAGGTTCCCTAATGATATACATGAAATGCATGAATCCTAAAATTATTCTAAGTTATGTTGAGTCTCTAGGTAAATCATACGAAAATGTAGATACATGAGTTCTAAATACCCATTCCCAAGACATTCTTGAACATTGCCGCTTGCATCTTGATTCTCATACTCTTTGAGTTCCATGGTACTTTCTAATATGTATAAGCTGTACTTTATGGCATCCATAACTCGCTATCTTTCCGTGTATGCTCAGTGTAAGTCCTGTTCACAAACTCAATGCACAGAACAAATATCAAGTGATTTGTCATTATCAAAATAGGATTAGACTCGTAGAGTCAACACGGGGTTTGAGGAGAGAGTTGTATCTCTTGTAAGCAGCAGAATAGGAGAGAGTTGTACCTCTTGTAAGCAATGGATTGTAAGGGAAGCTCTATCCCAATTTAAGGAGTAGGGATTTTAGTGAAATCCTTGAGTAGTTGCTCAACGCGAGGATGTAGACCGAGTTGGTTGAACCTCGTAAAAACCATGTTTGTCTTCTCTCTTCCCTTTACTCCTTACTTTCAGCACTACATTTAAATTGTTTGTCTTGTATGTGTAGGTTGAATAACATTGCACATAATTAACTGGGTAATAAGAACTCATTACTAAATATACAAGTAGGGATTAAGTGGTAAATAGATTCAAAGAATTTTAAAATACCCAGTTCACCCCCCTCTTGGGATTACACCTAATTCAACAGTTTATTTCCCTTACTGAGAGATGTCTCACCCCAACTATATAAAAATTTCAGGAAATCCAAGTAGAGGAGCGGACCGAGCTCTATGACAGTAGAGATCGATGAGGCTACCCTGTCTAAAGGGTGAGTTGCTAAGGTAGGGTCAAGTTTATTTTTGGGTTATGACCCTAGGGTACATTTGGCCTTTTTGGTGGATGATTATAAATATAACACATTTAGTTGAACTCTGGTATTGTGGTTGGCTGGATGATATGTATATGATTACATTTTCGCCTGCATAGGTATTAGAATGGTGTTTTGGGTGTATCCCTGGTACCCATGGGTCCAGATTGTTGATGTTATTCAGTTGAACAGGATATCATATTTATTACATTAAATGTTATTATGGAATATATATATATATATATATATATATATATATATATATATATATATAGTAAATTAGGTAGGTCGTTACTGTTTGGTATCAAAGCCTAGGTTGCAAGGTTCCGTAGACTCTAGAGTATGGCAGAAACAATACTAGAATATCGGAAAAAGATTTAAGGTTCTGTTTTTCAATTTAGGGACAGAACTTCCGTGGTGGTTTCTGTGTTTTTCCTAGGGTGACAAATTTAGGAAAGTCATAATAAACTATTGTTGGGTTGTGTTTCTAGGGTGTAGGACTGGATCTTGAAATAAGATAAGGATGTCAAGATAGGGGATTTTAGTTAGATGCGTAAGTTATAAGGATATGGTCCTTAATTCATGTTTATTGTCTTTTTAGGATGGACCCTGAAGGAGGTAGCGCCCATGTGAGCGGTAGTGACGGTGCAGGGGCCTCGAGTGCAGGCAGAGCTGATTTTGATGCGGTATTACGCAGTGTGACTCAGCAAGTTATGGTTGAGATCGCTAGGACCTCCAGAGAGCAAGGTGGCCCATCTACATGTCATGGGTGCATGATAGAGAAATTTACCAAGATGAATCCTCTGGTATTTTCAAGCGGAGTTGATCCTGCAGCTTCCGAGAATTGGATGCAGGAGATTAAGAAGGTTTTGACAGTATTGCAGTGCACAGAGGAGCAAAGGGTCCTCTTCGCCACCTATAAACTGACAGGGGAGGATGAGAGGTAGTGGACTGCGGTGAAACTTTTGGGCCAACAGAGGATGACACCCATAGTTATGACACGGGACCAATTTAAAGAATTATTCTTTAACAAATATTTCCTAGCCATTGTCAGGGAAGCTAAAGTGGAAGAGTTTCTGAATTTAAAGTAGGGACAGTAGTCGGTCCAGCAGTACGCAGTGAGGTATATCGAGTTGTCCCGCTTTGCCCTGTATATTGTTCCTAATTAAGTAAAGAAAGCAAGACAGTTTGAAAGGGAATTGAGGCGTGAGATCTACAGGAAAGTTATGGTGTTGAAAATACAGGACTTTGCTAAGCTTGTGGATAGCTTTGGCTGAGGTTGGTGTGTAGTTAGGCGCAAAGGAATAAGGATAGAAGAAGAAGTCCAAACCTTCACGCTTTTAGCAGGGTTTTGGTCAAGGTCAGTGGAGGAGAGGAAACTACAGTAGAGGTCAGAGGCAGGAGACTGGGGGTCGTGAGGTTCAGGGTACCCAGACCTACCCTGTATATCATATATGTGGAAATAGGCATCAGGGGGAATGCTGAGTTGGGAGAGGTGTATGTTATCATTGTGGAGGATCGAGGCATCGAGAACGAGATTGTCCTACACCTATTGGTACTACTCTTGCTCCCAGGCAGTTTAAGGGAGGTTACCAGGCATCTCGTGGAGATTAGCAGAGGAATGTAGCCCCGATGAAGGTTTATGCTCTGACATAAGGAGACACTGAGACTGTCGCGGACGTAGTGACAGGTACCTTTACTGTATTATCATGCCATGCTATTGTTTTATTTAATTCGAGTGCTACTCATTCCTTTGTGTCTGTGAATTTTATTAAATTGTCTAAAGGTGAGACCCAATTATTAGATGTAGAAATGTCAGTAGCTTCACCAGATGGTTCAGTGGTAAAGTGTCGTAGGGTGCTCAGAGGTTATCCCGTAGAAATTCAGGGGAGAGTGCTACTTGCTGATCTAATTGTACTTGAAATGTATGGGTTCGATGTAATACTAGGTATGGATTGGTTGGCATTTAACTATGCTAATATTGACCGTTATTTGAAAGAAATTATTTTCAGATCACCAGGCAAGCAAGAATTCAAGTTTGGGGGTCGCAGGTGTGTTCCCTGCCTCAGTTAGTGTCAGCTATGTAAGTAAGAAGGCTACTCCTAGATGGTTGTTCGGGGTTTATGGATTTTGTAAAGGAGGTGTCAGGAAATGAGTTGAAGCTTAGCAATACACCAATGGTTAAGGAGTTTCCAGATGTTTTTCCAAAAGAAATGCCAAGATTGCCTCCTAACTGCAAGTTAGATTTCCCTATTGATCTACTTTCCGGGACGACACCAATCTCTAAGGTTCCATATAGAATGGCTCCGGTAGAGTTAGGAGAGCTAAAGGGTCAGTTGCAAGATTTGCTAGATAACGGTTTTATTTGGCCCAGTGTATCACTGCGGGGAGCTCCAGTGTTATTTGTAAAGAAGAAGGACAGGTCTGAGGATAAGTATAGATTACAAGGAAATTAATAAGGTGACAATCAAGAACAGGTATCCTCTACCCCGTATAGATGATCGATTTGACCAGTTTCAGGGTACGCGAGTCTATTCTAAGATTGACCTCAGATCAGGCTACAGCCAAGTGAAAGTAAAAGCAAAAGATGTCTCAAAGACAACCTTCAGGACCAGGTATGAGCATTATGAATTCCTTGTTATGCCTTTTGGTTTGACGAATGCTCCTACAGTATTTATGGATTTGATTAATAGAATCTTTCATTAGTATTTAAACTGGTTTGTCGTGGTTTTCATTGATGATATACTGGTCTATTCAAGGAGTTTTTAGGAGCATGCAGCACACCTACGACTAGTACTTCGGACGCTTAAAGAAAAGAGATTGTATGTCAAGTTCAGTAAATGTGAATTTTGGTTGGAGAAAGTGATGTTTCTGGGGCATGTTATATTGGGGGATGGTATTTTTTTGGATCCCAGCATGATTGAAGCAGTAATGAATTGGGCTAGGATGAGGAATGTTCATAAAATCAAGAGTTTCTTGGGGCTGGCAGGTTATTACAGATGATTTGTTGAGGGATTCTTAGCATTGTTAGGGCCTCTAACGCGTCTGATTAGGAAAAATGTCAAGTTTGAATGGGATGACAGCTGTGAACAAAGCTTCCAGGAATTGAAGCAGAGGCTTGTCACTGCACCAATGTTAATCATTCCATCAGGGGGGTAATGGTTATGTAGTTTACAATGACGTGTCTTTGAAAGGGCTCAACTGTGTATTAATGCAGCATCGTAGGATTGTAGCTTATGCCTCTCGATAATTGAAAAAGTATGAAAAAAGCTACCCTACCCATGATCTGGAATTGGCTGCAGTGGTTCACGCATTAAAGATTTGGAGGCATTACTAGTATGGTGAGAAATGTGAGATATTCTCCAATCACAAAAGTTTGAGATACGTTTTCCCTCAAAAAGAGTTGAACATGAGATAGAGAAGGTGGTTAGAACTTATTAAAGATTATGACTGCACTATTGGTTACCACCCAGGGAAAGCAAATGTGGTAGTTGATGCTCTAAGCAAGAAATCAGTGGGACCACCCCTAGTAGCTGTGGAGGTTCAGCATCCGATCCAAATGGATCTAGAGAGACTCGGTGTAGAGTTGGTAGAGAGTGGTCCCCAGGCATTTATTGCCAACCTAGTATTGCAGCCTACTCTATAGGAAAGGATTAAGACCGCTCAGAGGGATGACGTAGAACAAGCAGAGCTAATAGCTAAGGTGTAGGACGAACAGGGAGATGAATTCAATATTTTTGATGATGAGGCTTTGAGGTTCTATTCCAGGTTGTTCGTGCTTGTAGATATGGACATCAGGAGAATAATCTTAGAGGAAGCTCACAGGTCCTTGTATACGGTTCATCCAGGTAGTACTAAGATGTATAGGGATCTGCGAGAGTCTTATTGGTGGAGTGGCATGAAAAAGGAAATTGTCGAGTTCGTACAATAGTGTCTGACGTGCCAGCAAATAAAAGCTGAGCACCAGAGGCCGGTGGGCCAGTTGTAGCCACTTTACATCCCATAGTGGAAGTGGGATCATGTATCTATAGACTTTGTGATGGGTTTGCCACCGGCACTGCATTGTTAGAATGCTATTTTGGTGGTCGTTGATAGATTGACGAAGACCACTGACTTCATTCCTATTAAAGTCAACTACTCCATAGACAGACTGGAAGACATTAACATTCAAGAGATAGTCCGTTCTCATGGTGTTCCAGTGTCTATAGTGTCAGACCGAGACCCACGTTTCACATCATGGTTTTGGAGGAGCTTTTAGGAGGTTTAAGGTCTCAGCTATCATTCAGCACAACATTTCATCCTCTTACGAACGGCTAGACTAAGAGGGTGATTCATACATTAAAGGATACGGCATGCGTACTGGATTTTGGGACTAGTTGGACATGCCACTAGTAGAGTTTGCATACAATAACAAATATTAGGCCAGCATTGGCATGGAATCTTATGAGGCGCTCAATGGTAGGAAATGTCGATCTCCTCTTTACTGGGATGAGATTGGTTAAAGGCAAGTTTTGGGACCAGAAATTGTGCAGTAGGCGTGCGATAAAGTTTGGCTCATCAGAGACAGGATCAGTGCAGCTTTAAGTCAACAGAAAAGCTACGCTAATACGCGCCATAGGGAATTGGAATTTGAAGTTAGGAACCATGTATTTTTTAAGATAACGCCATTGAAGGGAGTTATGAGGTTTGGGAGGAAAGGTAAGTTGAGCCTTAGGTTCATTGGCCTTTTCGATATTTTTGAAAGAGTAGGATTAATTGCCTACCGGCTGACTTTACCACTAGCATTATTTAGAATTCACGGCGTATTTTATATTTCCATGTTAAGTAAATACGTCCCAGATTCCTCTCATATCATCAGTTATACCGAGTTAGAACTCAGTGATACTTTGGCTTGTAAGGAAATTCCAGTGCATATTCTAGACAAAAAGGAACAAGAATTGCGCAGTAAGAGGATTCCATTAGTAAAAGTCTTGTGGAGGAATCACGCAGTGGAAGAAGCTTCTTGGGAGCTTGAGGAAGAGGTATGAAAAAAATACTCACATTTGTTTAGAGGGAAATAGAAATAATCAAGAAGAGATAGAGTAGATATGTAAGGTTTTTTTTATGTAGGTTAGTCTGTATATGTAATAATTTTCAGTTGTAGGTAGCGTTTTGGTTTTGGAAGAATTTTATTTCATGTATTTGTAATCTCCCAGAACCCTGAATGTAACCACGGTATTCCTCCGCCACAAGTGAGGATAAGTAATAAAATAAGTAGTCACTTTCTCTTAAAGGGATGATGTTTAACAAGGATAGTAAATTTCAAGGACGAAATTTTTGTAAGAAGGGGAGAATGTAGAGACCCAAAGAATTATAACAATTAAATGATAAAAGAAAGGAAAGGAAATTGTTAAGGCGGTCACTGCAGGATGTTGTCGACGAAGCAACTTATTGGGATCGTTGACGGGGACACGTGTCTCATCGATGAGGAATTACCGAGAAGACTATTTCAAGGCCTGAAATTCGTTGATGAAGATTATGAGTTCATCAACGAACTCCCTTCTTGATCTCGTCAACAAAGTGACATTTCTCGTCGACGAAGGCAGGTGTATAAGTATACCAAATTCGGATTTCAGTGTAGAAAATTTGCATGCAGCTCTTTCTCTCTCTAGATTTTCGCCCTCCTCTACCTTCTCTTTAAGTTTCTAGCTCGGGTTTTCGCCAGTTCGACGATCCGAAGTCGTCACGCAACTCCTGGGAAGATTCTCTTCATATCTACTAGAGTAGATCATTAGTTAGGCTAACTTGGGAATCATCCCAAAATTTGGGTAAGTTAATTTCAATATTATTGGGTATTTGGTATTTCTAGACTGAGAATGATATGTTAGGAAAGGGAAAACTAAAGTTTTGTTGGGGAAAATGTTAATTTCAGGTAAGGGGATAAACTAAGTCTGAATTTTACATAAAATTACTTATTATTTCACACCATTAAATTTTAGGAAAATATGTATATTATATAATTATGTTTGAGAAATACTATTATGAACAGGGATATGATTTAAACATATTTAATAGAAAATGTGATTTTGGAACAGATTTTACATTTAGGAGATTACCCTAATTCTGTGGGGCATGAGTTTAATTTCCATAAAATTGTTTATATCAGAATAGAATGTTTTTTCCCAAACCAAGCATGATATGATAGTTTTCATGGCTATTATAAAACAGTACAGAAATCATGATTTTACATATTAAACAGTATATAAAAATTATGTTTAGTATATTATGTTATGTCGGCACAAATGTCGTGATTCATGTTATGTTTTGCTGGCGCAAATGCCGTGATTCATGTTATGTTATGCTGGCGCAGATGTCGAGATTCATGTTGGCGCAAATACCATAATCAAGTATGATCAGACAGAATTTATGATATATGAATACGACAATTATTATTATTATGAAATATGAAATAGTTATGTTCAGTATATGAAACTTATTATATGATATCAAAACCCGGATGACATGGTTTAGTACAGTTTTAGGAGCACAGTACTATAGCTATATGTTCAAAATTATGATAGTGCTACAACACGACCAGTAGTGTGGGAGATGGTAGTCAGTGTGGCTTCAGTGTAGAGTGGAGTATTCCCCTTGGCAGTTCAAGACGAGGTAGGGTCGGGACCATCGTACTTACAGACTTATGTTTGATCTAGCATGATCGACCAGTCATTGTTAGGTCCCGCCTTCGGGCTACATAACCTAACCATGTAGGGGTAAGACATGACATCAGTTACCTATCTATCTTGGGTGTTATTTCAGTATTTCACAATTATATAAGATGATTTTCATGTGTACAAATATAGTATGCCTTATTATGATATGACAATCATGTTTTACACAACTCTACTACAGGTAGAATTTACCAAATATGCTTATTTTACTATTTATATGTATAACACGAAAATACTCAAAATGACACATACTGATATTAGTTTATTTCCCTCACTGAGAGGTGTCTCACCCCAATTATATAAACATTTCAGGAAATCCAGGTAGAGGTGCGGACTGAGCTTCGCGACAGTAGAGACCGATGAGGCTACCCTGTCTGAAGGGCGAGTTACTGAGTTAGAGTTAAGTTTATTTTTGGGTTATGACCCTAGGGTACATTTGACCTTTTTGGTGGATGATAGTAAATATAACAGATTTAGTTTAACTCTGGTATTGTGGTTGGTTGGATGATATGTATGTGATTATGTTTCTTGCTGCATAGGTATCAGAATGGCGTTTTGGGTGTATCCCTGGTACCCATAGGTCCAGGTTGTTTATGTTATTCAGTTGAACAAGATATCAGATTTATTACGTTAAATGTTATTATGGATATATATATATATATATATATATAGTAAATTAGGCAGGTCGTTACACACTTATTCCACTTAAATTCAAAGAAACCTTAGTTAATTGGATACAATTGCACGTTATGCCTAACATAATAGAAGGCATAAATGATAGATGTTAAAATCAGTACCACATTTAAACTATAACTTTATTTGTAATGCCCTCAAAATCACGAGAGATTATAAAATATGGATTAGACATCTAACAAAAAGGTAAAAAACTTAAAGGAAAAAAAGATAATCTAACTCAAATTCTTTTCCTTGTAAGATTCTTAAGAGCCTGAACTAATTTAGATGTCAAAGAGCCATTGCCAGCACTTCCTCCAGCATGATCTTGTTTTGTAAGTCATAAATTTGTTGATAAAGTAGTCAATATTGATTTGAAAGAGTCCATAATTATTGATTTGTTCAAAATCGTGCAACATCACATACATATAGATACAAATACATATACATGTAGTTAATTGCAAATTTTGTCATTGAACTTGTCAAATAGCTTCGATTCAATCACTAAACTTCAATTTGATATAATTCATACACTCAAGTTTAACAAAACAATCCAATTTTAGTCAAAACCTGCTAACATCTATTAGAATCACCGGACAGAAAGATACCTTGGCATATTCCAGTCAGCCACTCAACACCCACTCATTAGTTCAATTAGGATTTTACCAATTCACATAGTGAAGTGCCCAACCCCTCTCTCTCTCTCTCTCTCTCTCTCTCTCTTTCATCCAATGCTCCTAATGGCATTAGGTTTTGGTTAAAATTGAATCACTTTCAAAACTTGAGTACCCGAACGACATAAAATTGACGCTAAGTGACTAAACTGAAATCAAGTGACAAGCTTTACGATTCAAATTGTCATTAATCTCATATACATATGCGCCTGCGCACACACATAACATATATAATATTAATGAGGTGCACGTACAATAATTAGCTTTTAGGAAAGTACGTTGGCAAGTGAAGAGGCTGTACGTATATCCTAATTGACTAATCTAACTATTCAAGGTTGGTAGGCATCTAGCTAGACGAAGCCGCGCGCGGTGATATCCCAATGATCCAATTTGGCCCTATAGAGCTTTTCATTACGCGTGACTCAAACGTCATTATACAATTCACAAAAACTTCTTTTGGTTAGTCTAGTTTAATTACTCCCCCATGAACACCACCACTAAAGGCGTTTTCGCCACACCATCCAACACCTGCATGCTTCATTAATTCCAAGTCCCGCCGACCCCGGAGAGCCAGAATATATATCCACGAAACCCCTAGGGACTTGCATGCCCTAAAGTAAAAGCGAAAAAAATAAAAATAAAGTCATTCAAAGATAAAATATAGAATATACAATCCCCAAAAGAGGAAAGCTAGAAAGCCTCCAGATCGAACGAACCCCCAAGCTGGCTGTGGCCTGTGCAGCACTCATGTAAGCAAGGCTGGTGGGAATACCACAGCACATATATATATATATATATATATATATATATATATATATATAAATATTAAACATATACACATACACATATCCCAAGCTAGCAGACCCATCAGATGTGCCATGCATGGGATATGACCAAGTGTTATCTTTCTTTCTCCTTTCCCCATTCCTTTTGTATGTTTCATTTGGAGGCTTGTTTTCTTAAATGGGCTGTGGTGAAGATTCTTCTCATTTCAAACTTTTTTCTGTAAATTCAAAGAAAACGGAGTTATATATATGCGTGTACAAAAAATCATATACACAGACTCGTATAGAAAAGCCAAACTCATAGGTCTCGATCTTTTTTCATGAAAAGTAGAGAATGTAAGAGGCCCTCAGCTTCCTGCACATGCTCCCCTCTACTTCTTCCCATGAATTTTTACTCTTAAGGATATACATGACATGGGTGGGTGGGTGGGTCATGCATGCATGCACAGTACTGCACCATGATTTTCCCAACTCAATTAACAACATTGACACAAACCACAGGAGTGCACAAGAACCACAGCCGAAGTATGTGTAATAAAAGCTCAAAAACTTAAAAACCCACTTTGGTTACTTACTAGTGACAATCATGACAGCCTTGGCCACCTCATGACTATTATATTGAGCTCAGAGTAAGGGCGCATATTGGCCTTACACGTATCAAGTTTAAACATTAGGGTTTTGGAGAATAGCAATAAGATATTCATGCATAAACCATGGAACAAGGCTAAACAATCATAGCTCATAATATTTTACCATTGTGCTTCTTCCATTGCCACTATGAGTTAACTAGCATGCTTTGGATTCTTAGTGCAGAATGGACCAATGCATATAAGTGATCACTGGCATTATTTAACCCATGGCATGCATAGGTAAGGATGTGGATTGGAAGCTACAAACCTATCCATATATAAAGAGTTTGGGAAAGGAAAGGTTGAGGTCATTTCAATTAGTAAATTATTTTTTAGTTAAATTGTTTATTTAAGTAGTAGCTACCAGTGCTACATTTATATATTATTTAAACATTGTACTTTATATATATATATATATATATATATATATATATATATATATCCACTACTTTGTATATAATTATATCAAAAATATGTATATATAATTAAAAAGTAAGTAAAATAATATAACGTATATACAATATGTAATTATATCATTTACTTTTAGTTACTCACAAAAAATATGCAGTTAACTTCATTCTTTTTGAGTAAATCCCAAAAAAAAAAAAAATGCCACTTAAATAATAAAATTTATTACCTGTTTCTTGTAAAAAAATATTTTCATTTTTATGTCCAGTTTTTAAAGAAATTAAAAAAAAAATGTTGCCTTCTTTCAATTCGTCAACATTTGTATAGGAAGAAGTTTTGCAATTTAATTTTTCTATCTATATATAAATATTAGAAAATAATTAAAAAACAAGGTGAATTTTTTTTAATAAATAAAAATAAAAATTATTTTTTGTGATTAAATATATATAGACCCTTAATTTTTTTCCCCTTAATTACTTCTTTAATTTTAATTTTTCACAAACTTCCTTTTCTGTCTTTCTCTTGTCCTGTTGGAGATTACATTGTAAATTTGGCATCTGTTGCACTTAATATGGAATTGATTTATTTATGTTTAACACATGTAGAATTTCTCAAGTTTTCATCTGTTTCTTAAATAACATTTCAGGAATGATTGATCATATCGAGCTAAGATGTCGAATGATCACCTCGAGCACTAGTTCTTGACTATGATTTTTTTTTTTTTCTACTTCGTCATTACGGCTCACACCTTTACAAGAAAAAAAAAAAAAAAAAGGAAATTAATTGTATAATTGATAAATATATGTACTAATTAAGTCGCTTTCATCTTTCCATAAGTGATCATAGTCCTTAGCCAATTATCATTCTAGCTGATGAATATATTTAAATAATGTGAATTCTTGATACATATGCAGGTTAACTTCTTGTAACTAGGAAAAAAAAAATGAACTCATCTTTCTTTAATTTATCTTTTTATTAATTGATTCTAAACTCTCCTGTGTGTATTGTGTTGAAGATCATGTAAATAAATTTATTTCATGTGTGGTCTTTAACTCAGTTAATATATAATTAATAAATAATGGCATCTCTCTCTTTCCTTTAAACTTGACCTTCCAAGTAGAATCTACACATAAACAATATTAATTAATCATTTAACACATTCAGTTTTCTCATGATGTGTTAATGCATTTGAGGTTATGTAGCTTTTGCTTTTCAATTGAAAGAAGCAAAGATCGAGGAACCCCAAGTGAATGATCCTAAGATTAACAAAATAAATGATAAAATTAATTAACCACACTCAATGAACCCAAACAAGTGGGTGACCGAAAGTTGCATGTAGACACATAAAAACTAATATATAGAATGTTTGACTAGTCTTTTTATTTTTATTTTTTGGGGAGTGCACTATAAAAGTACAAAGAAGTGTTTGTAACTTAGTAAAGAAATGGTTAAATGAGGGCCAACCTCTCTCTCTCTCTCTCTCTCTCTCTCTCTCTCTCTCTCTCTCTCTCTCTCTCTCTCTCTCTCTCTCTCTCTCTCTCTCTCTCTCTCGTGGCGTGAAGTGAAGGCTGGTTGGAAAGGACTAGGGGTTTGTGGGCTGAAGCAGCCTTTTAAGCTAGCTACCAACTCCCAATCCCAATGCATGAAATGGAACTAGCTAGGTTGCTTTGGTGAGGGGGTGTAAGGGTCTAGCTAGGCAACAGTACTATTAGGGTGGATCTAGGAGTAATAATCACACACGATCAAAATTACACAAACAAGAATGGAACACCAGATTTACGTGGTTCGGTCAAATCGACATACATCCACGGAGCACACACAAATTCACTATAACAGGGAGAATAATACAAGAAGGAGAAGGTTATTGCCTTCAACTCAACTCTCTCTCTTTCTCACACAATGCACATAGTTCTGAACTTCCCCTCTACACACATCCACCCACAGATACACCACAACACACGGCTCTGCACACAGCTCTCTGCTACACACACACACACAACCACGCCCAATTCTACATCTTGCCCCCACTCACAATTACACACATCTCCTTTATATAACCTTTAAAGGAGGGGTGTAATTCAAATAAGGTGGACATGTTGGTGGCTGCATTTCAACCATGGTAGGCAAGGTTGGTGGAGGGCTGCTGGTCTCCTCTGCAAAATCAACATAAGCTGCTCGGGTTGGTGGCTTTCGTCTACACCTATGGTGCATAGCTCAAGTTCACAAACATTAACCCTTTTTCTTGTGTAACTTTCGGTGTTTTTGCCTGCTTTTCCAATGCGCTCACCAGCCGCACTGAACCCACCCTCAGGGCATTATCCTCTTCCTCCTCGCTTTCCAACTCTTTTCCTGAAGTGGAAGCTTGTAAGGCATTGAGTAATCTCTTGTGTTGACACTCACTCACTTTGTGAGATCCACCACACAAGTAGCATGAAATTTTATTCTTCCCCTTTCCATTAGGTGTGTTGAACCCTTAAGACGACGAAACTTCCTTTGAGGTTGATGATTTAGAGTTGGCTCCCCCACTCTTGGGTTTGCCTTTCTTAAAAGACTTTCCACTATTTCCCTCTCCGCCAAACTGTTTGGATGAAGCGATATCATCACCAACGTAGTCAGTCAAGCATTCTGCAGCTGTTTGTACAATTAACAAGTCTTGAACCCTTTGCCTATGAAGTTCAGTTCTTGCTCACGGTTTCATCCCCTCTAGAAAATAGAACAACTTGTCCTTTTCCGACATATCCCGAATATCCAACATTAAAGCAAAAAATTGTTTCACATATTCCCTGATCGACCTCGTATGCTTGAGATCTCTCAGTTTTTCTCCTTGCATTATACTCAACATTCTCATGAAAGAATTGGGCCTTGAGCTCTCTCTTCAAGTCTGCCCAACTATCGATTACACAGCTTCCATTTTCAATTTATCTGTACTTGGTACGCCACCACAGTTTGGCATCACCAACCAAGTACATGGTCGCAGTATCCACCTTTGCCTGTTATGAGGCCATCCTCACAGCGCAAAAGTACTGCTCCACATCAAACAAGAAGTTCTCTAATTCCTTGGCATCTCGGGCACCCCCATACGTCCTGGGTTCTGGTACGTTGGTCTTGCTAACTCCCGGAGTGTTGGAGTTCCCCATAGCAAGAACCATCAGATTCACCTTTGCATCTAGATCAGCCATTCGCGACTGCAAAGTTTCAACTATATGGTGAAATTCCTCTAACATGTCACCTATCAAACCTGCTTGATGTTTTTGTGATCCCATCACTTCATCAACATGTTCTCTCATCTGGGCCACCTTCGCGGCCATAGTGTTGGTTGTTGTCTCAACTTGTGCTTCCAGCATGCTAATCCTCTCAGCATTATTTGGTGTCATGGTCACTTACCAAAGGTTTCCAAATCCTGCAACGAAAGCAATTGAATTCACGTAGCAACTCAACCTTGGGCTTTGAAGCCAAGTGTCACGAACTTAGCTCTGATACCAAGTGTCACGGTCCGACTATTTTCACACCCTTGTGAAGGGTCGTGCAATGCTAGCTAAAGCACTCTTGTTTAACCAGCCAGTCTATCATTTATGAACATTCATCCACGAAACACTTTCATTAGCATTCAATCAAATGGTAGCAGAAATAGTAAGCATTCATGAAAGTCGTGGCAAGCAAACTGTAAACATTGAAGCAAATGTAATTCATTAACCACACCTCCATTGACATCGTGTGTTTAGCGAGAGAGGCAAGTAGGCTAAACACGTTGACAATAGTAAGTGAGTTTTACAATGACTGATGAACACTCATCCTCCCCTAAAGAGGTTTTTATGTAATTATCATCCTGACACTAGGAAACATCAAAGTGAGCGAGGAGTCATACTGCCTTATTTGGCATACAAAGACTCTATTAGCAGAAAATAACCCTACACTAGTATTTACATGATGGAAACTCATCCCAAGCACACGAGATAAGTGGTCACAGGCAAGCATAATACCCTGAACAAGTTTAACTCGTGACATACAGCTTTGCACACAGCTCTTTGCTACACACACAGAGCCACGCCTAATTCTACATCTTGCCCCACTCACAATTACACACACACACACATGGGGGGTTTAATTCAAACAAGGTGGGCAGGGTTGGTGGCTGCATTTCAACCATGGCAGGCAAGGTTGGTAGAGAGCTATTGGTCTCCTCTACAAAATCAACATAAGCTGCTGGGGTTGGTGGCTTCCATCTCCACCTATGGTGCACAGCTCAACTATCTTCCACTTGGAGACAGAGACATCATATCAACCAGTGTGTAGATAAATGATGTGCTCACATCTGTCTTCAACCATGAAGACCAACTGAAGTTGAGTACAACTTCAACTTCTCTACAGTCACCACCTTCGTCAAAACTGATCTTGTGGTCGTCAACTTCATAACTGGTGCAAAGATGTCTATGTAGTCAATTCCTTCCTTCTGCTCAAAGCTTTTGACTACCAATTGGGCCTCGTACCTTCTGCAGTCATCCTGGTCCTCTTTAATCTTGTAAACTCACTTGTTGTGAAGAACCTTCTTACCTTTGGGCAACTCAACTAGTTCCCATGTTCTGTTGGAGGTGGGGGCACTTCATCTCGTCGTTCATCGCAAGATCCCACATTTCATCATAGCATTCAGGCTCTCCTCCATTTGTAAGAAGTAAAAAATTCATATATTTTTTATTTGGTACATTGGTGTCGTCAAACATCTCGATTTGTGAGATCTCCTAGTTCGACATCTCTATTCGCTAATCTAGAGATGAAATCAGCTCAAATGGATAACATTGTTAGATTTAAAACGACTGAAAACCTTTAAAATGGTTCAAGACGTTCAAAAAATCGACCCAAAATGGCTCCTAAAAGCTCGGTCAAACTTCTAGTCAAAACGGCCAATTTCTATTAAACTTAATGGAATATCTGTCTAATGACGTGGCACTATAGGGCCTAGCTGTTGACATGGTACCGAGACCCACTTGTTGATGTGGCTTGTTGACTCGATGCTAGCGTGGTGAGCTGTCATCAACGTCTTCAACCTCCAGACATTTGCGGGTCGATTGATTGCGCGTGGGAGCACACGAGGCCACCTACTGGCATGTGGGACGTTGCCTGGCCATCGGTGGTGCGTGTAGGCACGTGTGGCCTCGTTTGAGCTCCATTCGAGCTTTGGTTACCGCTGTTGGCTTTGTCTCGACATGAGGAACGAGATGATGGCCTCAAAACACAATTTTCAGATACTCGACAAAGGCTCCAATCTGGCGATTTTGCTCTGATCTGAAAATTTTGCTCTAACCTCGCTCTAATACCAATTGTTGGGGTGGATCTAGGAGCAATAATCACACACGAGCAAAAATACACAAACAAGAATGGAACACCAGATTTATGTGGTTTGGTCAAATCGACTTACGTCCACGGAGCACACACCAATTCACTATAACCAGGAGAATAATATAAGGAGGAGGAGGCTACTGCCTTCAACTCAAATCTCTCTCTTTCTCGCACAACGCACACAGCACATAGCTTTGAACTTTCCCTCTACACACACTTCCACCCAAAAATACAACACAGCACACAGCTCTGCACACAGCTTTTTGTTGCATACACACAGCCACGCCCAATTCTACATCTTGCCTCACTCACAATTGCACACACACACACACACACACATCTCCTTTATATAGCCTTTAAAGGGGGGGTGTAATTCAAACAAGGTGGGCAGGGTTGGTGGTTGCATTTCAACCATGGTAGGCAAGGTTTGTGGAGGACTGCTGGTCTCCTCTACAAAATCAACATAACCTGCTAGGGTTGGTGGCTTCCGTCTCCACCTATGACACACAACTCAACAAGTACAGTGGCTCACCTATCCATGCATGTAGGTGCCACTGTGTCCATCCTACTCAGCTTGGGTGCACTGCCACGTTGGCACTCGATGCAGACCCATCCAAGTCAGCTTTGGTGCAATACTACCACTTGGCATCAAGTGCACTGCACCCATCCTACTCAGCTTGGGTGCACTGTTGGCATCAACTTGGCTCTCTCTCTCTCTCTCTCTCTCTCTCTCTCTCTCTCTCTCTCTCTCTCTCTCTCTCTCTCTCTCTCTTAATCAGATGTAAATTAATGTTGGCGGACCAACAAAAATGAGACGAAGATGTGAAGTCACTTTCATGGTTCCTAAATTCTGTGTATAATGGTATGTTTAACTGTGTTTAGTGAAATTTTTGGATGGATTATATATATATATATAATACCCCTTTATTATATTAATATTGTATATCTATCATTATCAAGTTATCCCTCTCTTTAGTCTCCAACAAATGTTCATTATAACCTTTCATCATTGACTCATATTTTGTGGGTCTATCAAATCAAAAGAGAGGTGCATGATAGGCCTTAATTAATGACGAATGAAACAACTTGCAACTTTATAATATGTTTATTTTCTTAACTGTTGTAAGGTTTAGAGTTTCTAGAATATTGAAATTGGTAAATTATACAAAAGTCTTATGTGTAATGTATATAAGAAAATGTTTAGAGTTATGGACCCAATAATAATTATGGATCTGTATATTACGTTACTCAATCTATATATTGTCAATTGTACTAAATTATAAAATATGGATAAAATTTAGAAAAATAATAAGTATGATTAAAAAGAATTTCAAGTTTTAATAAGAAATACTCCCTCCCTCTTTGGCACTACCCCCTATAAAACAAGCTTGTTTTTTTTTTTTTTATTCAAAGTGAGGGTTAGGTGGGTTATGCACTAAACGTCAACTCTGATCCATATATTTAGCTTAAAATTTTCAATTCACCAGTCAATCCAAATATTATTCAAAACTACTTTTCGTAAGTAATTTGGTTCAAGATGGTTATTTAAGTCAGGTTTGTTAGTTCTTTAAACATATCAAGTATTCATGTATCTCGCACATCCTTCTAACATAGGCTAAAAGAGTGTATGGTGCACATCTTCTTCATATAAATATATATAAAATAAAAGGCCTCTTTCTTTTGTGCATGATCAAATCAATCTAAGATTGATAAAAAGCACTAAAAGATGCAATGATTAATTTGTTATGATTTTAGAATTGAAGTAAGCATGTAAACATTTGATGAATTAGAGATGGGATGACATTATATTACCATCTTAAGTAAATACATAATATACCTCCTCCTCTTACTATACCTTAAATCATTCGAGACCCTACCTCTAAGCAAAGCTCTAACTATCATCATGTATGCTAACCTATACCTCAAACTCGCACCAAATATTGAGTTAAATTTCAATTTCTTACATTTTAACTATTCTCAATGCTCATATAGATTCTATCATATATCTGCCTTAAATTATAGAATTTTTATCAATTTTTAACCTAAAAAAGGAAAAATTACTATTATAAAATTTTCCCCACAAAAACAAAAAATAATCCCAAGAATTATGTCAATCCTTTAATCAAATATTATATGCATAGAATAAGGTCATATCAAAATATAGTCATTCAACCCATAGAGTAAAATAATAGAAGGCAGCCATAGGTTTATGATTTGCGACTGACCCCAACAAAGGCATCCACTTCCCACTGGCACCACCCGCACCTCTAATGCCTTTCACTCCTATATAAGCCCCCCACCAGCCTCCCTCTCCCTCCAAACTCATCTCCCTAACTCTCTAGCTATCTCCCAACATCAACATCAACATCAACAACAACAACAACAAGAACAATTTCCTCAATTCAAATCTCGTCAACAATCCCACATTCTCTCTCTCATTTCATTTTCTAGAACCCCTTCCAACTGTCCCACAGCACTCTTTCTTCCACCTTCACCATTTGCAGTTCTAGAATTTGAACTTGTATCGCCAGTACATGGAGAAAATGTTCCGCATTTCAGATCACGAGGACTTCCTCGCCCGCCGCTGCGTGTGGGTGAACGGCCCGGTGATTGTCGGCGCCGGGCCGTCGGGGCTGGCCGTCGCCGCCGGCCTGAGAGAGCAGGGTGTGCCCTACGTTGTCCTCGAAAGAGCCGACTGCATAGCTTCTCTCTGGCAAAAACGCACCTACGACCGCCTCAAACTTCACCTACCCAAGCAATTCTGCCAACTTCCCAAGCTCCCATTCCCTGAAAATTTCCCCGAGTACCCAACCAAGAAACAGTTCATCGACTATCTCGAATCTTACGCGAAGCATTTCGAAATCAATCCGCAGTTCAATGAGTGCGTGCAGTCGGCGAAGTACGACGAGACTTGTGGGCTTTGGCGGGTTCGAACCACCGTCGGTTCTAGCCGGTCGGAGATCGAGTATATTTGCCAATGGCTGGTAGTGGCTACAGGGGAAAATGCAGAGTGCGCGATTCCGGAGATTGAAGGATTGGGGGAATTCGATGGGGAAGTAATCCACGCTTGTGACTACAAATGTGGGGAGAAATTCCAAGGAAAAAGAGTTTTAGTCGTTGGCTGTGGGAATTCGGGAATGGAGGTCTCCCTTGATCTCTGCAATCACAATGCCATGCCATCCATGGTGGTTCGAAGCTCGGTGAGTTTTTAGTTTTACTTTCTTCATTGACATGGTTTATAATATATGGCAAAATGGGTATTTGCAGAACGATTGGGATGAGCTTGGGTTGTAATGGGTCATGTTCTGTTTTTTTTTTTTGACAGGTTCATGTGCTGCCGAGGGAAGTTTTGGGGAAATCCACGTTCGAATTGGCTGTTCTGATGATGAAATGGTTGCCCCTTTGGCTGGTGGATAAGCTGGTGTTGATTCTGGCATGGTTGGTGCTAGGAAATGTGGAGAAGTACGGGCTGAAAAGGCCGTCAATTGGACCATTGGAGCTGAAGAATATAAGAGGAAATACCCCTGTTTTGGACATTGGCGCGCTGGAGAAGATCAAGTCTGGTGGCATTAAGGTGGTTCCCGGAATCAAGAAGTTCTCGAAAAATAATGTGGAGCTTGTTAGCGGCGAAAAGCTCCACATCCATTCAGTTGTTCTGGCCACTGGGTATAAGAGCAATGTGCCTTCTTGGCTTAAGGTGAGACCCTGTTTCTGATTTTTAACCTTTTTTTTAGTAATATAACAGTTTTTGGCAGTTGATTTACTGTTTATTTTGGGTTTGAATTTGATCAGAGAAGATTGTCAGACCCTGAATGTCCTTGGCAGTTTTGACTTTGTTGCCAAAAAAAAAACAACAATAATAATTTTTTTTTAAAGAAAAGAACAGAGTTTTGGAAGGTTCTTGTATGACTTGCAATTCAATTCTTTTTTTTAGATGAATGGCATATTTATTTTTGTTTAGGGCAAATGGGTAATGTAGTAATTGTTGCTGTTTGACAAATGATGTACAGGAAGATGAATTGTTCTCAAAGAATGGGCTCCCAAAGGCGCCATTTCCAAATGGGTGGAAGGGAAAGGCAGGGCTGTATGCAGTTGGGTTCACAAGGAGAGGGCTGTCCGGTGCATCCTCAGATGCCATTAAAACGGCTCAAGACATTGGCAGGGTCTGGAAAGAGGAAACTAAGCAGAAAAAGCAAAGGGTTGCTTGCCATAGAAGATGCATTTCTCAGTTCTAGTTTTGTATTTTGTAATGTCTGGTGATCTTCTTTCTGTTTTGTTCCCATTTGTAGTCTTAAGAGTGAAAATTATGCTGTATAAAAAAAAATAAAAAAATAAAAAAATAAAAGGAAAAAGAAGTAGATAGGAGACAGAGAGAACAGGTAGCCCTCTCCAGAGGCCCAAGTTTTGATGTGTTTGGGCATTTTGTATACCCCCCTTCACTCCAGGATGATGAGGCTTTTTCCACAGTTCTTTTGTACCATAATTCACCATTCATCTTCAATCAAATAGTTCTCTTCAATTCCTCTCTCTCTCTCTCTCTCTCTCTCTCTCTCTGGGTAAGAGTATGACCGTATGAGGAAAGAACAAACCACACTCCTCTGATCCTCGCTCTTTCATGTTAAATGAGTTCATCCTGCTTGGTTGAAATTTTGAAGTGCGACTTTCTTGAATGGTGCTTTCTTTTTCCTTTTTTTTTTTTATTTTTTATTTTCAGTAGAGTTCTAACAGAGCGCATTAGCCCAATTATTTGCACCCCCAATATCCATCAAGTCCAACAAAAATAAAAAATAAAAAATAAAAAAAGGGTTCCCCCCATACCCATCAAGTTCTGTTCTTTCTTTTAAAAAAAAATAATAAGAAAAGAAAGGAAGAAGATTATGGCCCACTGATTGAATGATTATTAAGATGAACAACTTGCCGATGGGTTAATCTCTACCGTTGGATGGATGGGACCCGTGAAAGAGTGTGTGTGTTTTGGGGATGGCCAAAAACAGAGGATTTGATGCACATCACCATTCCCTAAAATATAATTATCTTGTTGAGTTTGACCTCTTCTGTTCTCTGCAGATCGAGTTTGTAAATGGGTTGTTCAAAACTGTAAGCCCTGCACAAAAATTTGAAAAATAGGGCAAACAAAATTGGCGTCGCCCGGACTCGAACCGGAGACCTTCAGTGTGTTAGACTGACGTGATAACCAACTACACCACGACACCACCCCACCCTCTGCATTTTATGTTCGCAATATTGTACTATAAAAAGTGGCCGATACATTTTCTTCTAAACTGGAATATAATAGCTTGACGTTTCAAGCATGAAGGCCAGTATTAGAAAATTATGCCTTTAAAAGAGTGAGTAGTGAAGGTTTGAAGGAAGGTTTTGCTCTAGCTCGCCAATGCACTCGCAAAACAATGCTGTTCCTCCCACTCTTTGCAGCATTCTGCAAAGAAAGCCCAATGTTAATTGTTACGGTCTGGATAAATTACTTCATGTTAAATGCTAGCAGCACGAGTAACTGCAGGGATTACTATGATCATACTTCCAAACCAAGAACAGACAGGTCCGCATATGATGTCGATCGAATTCAAACTCGAAGCAAGAGCACTCCAGGGGTCTGATTAATCAGATTCAAAATTTTAAACGATAATAATAATAATAAAGAAGAAAAAACAGCCCACATGAGTCTCCATGCTGCCAATTCAAATATACAAACAACGGTCCCTCTTGTTTTTCTCCACGCCACTGCTTCAAATCTGCAACTCGGTTTTCCTCAAAACTTGACCGCAGCTTACAGCTGCAAATTGTCCTTTTGTTGTTGGTTTATTCGCATGATTCTGCCTCACCATTTCAACCATTCTTCTTTGGCCATCGCTGCTTAATAGTTAACAAGAGTAAAATCACACATGGGAAGGTCAGAGCCTCTCCTGTTACTCCTCTTCCCATCACGGGGCCCCATTTCTTCTACTTGCATAGAACGTACATGGTCTGCAAATCATAATACGATCCTCCACATGGTTCTGTCCACTTTGGACTCAAACAAGCAATCTGGACTGGCCATCCTCTGCACATATTTTTGCAAGAAATTTAAAAATATATATAAATAAAAATCGCATAGGTTTTAGAACAGAGAAATTTAACTATTCCATTCACTTATCCATTGTCATCTCCTTGGTAATTCAGCTACTGCTGATGTTTTAAACTCCAAAAGAACAGGCTGCTAAGTCCATTTAATTTCAGAGAACATTCTGTTGAGGATCTGAACTTGGTGAAAAACAGAGAAGGCAAAGAGTAATATTGAATTGTGAATGAATGAATTTTTACGTCATACTTGAGTCTTATTTATAATACATCAAATAACAAAATAAACTAATAACTAAACTCTTCTAACTAATTCTTTTCTTCTTTCTTTAACTACTCTCTACTAACTAACTTTCTCTTCTAACTTTCTTTCTATTTTAAGTCTTTCTTCTTTCCTTTTTAATTCCATGTTCTCAATATGAGATGGAACACTCCAAACCCCCCCCCCCCCCCCCCCCCCACTTCAAGATGAACATGGATGTTAATGATATTTATCTTGTGAAGATTATGATGAAAAGATAGAGAGTCGAGGGGCTCTATAAAAATGTCTACTAGTTGCACAATGGAATATGGAAAAGTTTAATAACATGCTGCTGCAATTTTTCTCCAATAAGATGGCAATCAATTTGGATGTGTTTCGTCTCTCATGCTGAACAGGATTTGTGGCTGTGGACATTGCTGATTTACTGTCAGTATATAGCAAAGCAGACTGTGAATGATTGATATCCAAGTCTTGTAAGGCATATAAAAGCCATTGAATTTCACATGTTGTGGTAGCAAGGGCTCGGTACTCTGCCTCTGCAGATGAGCGACTGGTGGTAACTTGTTTCTTTGATTTCCATGAAATCAATGAGTTGCCAAGAAAAATTACAAAACCAGTGACACTCCTTCGAGTATCTACACAGCCTACCTAATCACTATTGGAAAAACCCTTTAATTGAAAATCTAAAGAGGATGGAAAGAAGAGACCTTGCCCCGGAGTTGCCTTTAGATACCTCAATACTCGAATGGTTGCTTAATGGTGATTGACAGTAGGTTTTGCTAAAAACTGATTGAGCACTTGTACATGAGAGGCTAAGTCAGGCCTAGCAAGAGTTAAGTAATCTTCCAATAAGTATTCGGTAACCTGATGGATCTTCATATAAATTGGTATCATTTGCTGATAATTTGAGGGTAGATTCCATAGGGAAGGCAGCAGGTTTGGATCCAGTTAAACTAGTTTCTTCTAGTATGTCAAGTATATACTTTCGTTGGCATAAAGAGATAACAGTTTTGGACCTTGCAACTTCCAAGCCAAGAAAGTATTCAAACTGTCCTAAGTCTTTAATAGTGAATTTTTCATCTAAAAAAGACTTCGACTTTTCAATTTCCTAAATGCTATCACTTGCCAAGAGCACATCATCCACATAAACTAATAAGGCCATAAAGGAACTGTCAGATTTCTTAATGAACAAAGAACAGTCAAAATTACCTTGAACAAATCCATAGGAAATAAGAGCATCGGATAGCATGGCAAACCATTGCCTAGAAGCCTGTTTTAAGCCATAGAGACTCTTTAAAAGTCGACAAACTTTCTGTTCTCCTTGGACAACCAATCCAGGAGGCAATTCCATGTATACCTCTTCATGTAAATCATCACGCAGAAATGCATTATTTACATCTAGTTGATGGAGATGCCATTGTTTAACTGTAGCTACAACAAGTAGTAATCGAATGGATGTAATTTTGGCCACAGGAGAGAAAGTATCAATGAAATCTAGGCCTTCTTGCTGAGTATACCCTTTAGCTACCAATCTAGCTTTATGTCTTTCTATAGTGCCACCAGCTTTATATTCCACTTTGAATACCCATTTACAACCAATAGTCTTTTTGTTTTTAGGAAGAGTAACAATCTCCCAAGTTTTATTCAACTTCAAAGCATTAATTTCATTTTTCATGGCAGCTTGCCATTCAGATAGCATAGAAGCTTGTTGATATGTTTTGGGTTCTAGAGAGTTATTGATAGAGGTTAAAAGAGTTTTATGTGATGTAGATAGTCTACTTGTAGAAAGAAAATGCTAAAGAGAATAGAAATTACCATTAGTTGGAGAGTAGTCAATTGAAGTAGATGTCTGAGTTGCACTTTGAGATGAAGAGATATTACCACAATAATAGTCCTGTAGATATGAAGGTTTGTTTTAAATTCTAGTTGATTTTCTAAGCTATAGGACTTCTGGGTCAATTGAATTAGATATTGGATCCATATTGGATGGAGAAGGAAATGTAGGTGAAGCTGATTCAACATCTGCATGAGGTTCAAAAAAAGTAGTAGAATTATTATGAGGTGATGCAAATTCTATACTTTGATATGAATTGAAGAATGAGCTGGTAGAAGGTGAATCTAAAAAAGTTTGTGAAATAGGAAACGTAAAGGAATGAATTTCAGGATTTTGTGGTAACACTTGGAAAGGAAAATTTGTTTCATGGAATATGACATTCCGAGAAACAATTATCTTATTAGTGTTTAGATCCATAAGTTTATAACCCTTAATACCATAAGGATATCCTAGGAATATACACTTTGTCGCTCTTGAATCAAATTTCTGTCTATGACTGGTTAAAGTGGATGCAAAGCAAAGGTAGCCAAAAACTTTTAAATGAGAAAGGTTAGGTGTTTAGGTTAGGTGTTTTGTTAAAGGTTTTTCAAAAGGAGTTTTATTTTGAAGTAGAGGAGTGGGAATTTATTATGTGTGCTACAGTAAGCACACAGTCACTCCAAAAAATTAATGGTAGATTTTCTTGAAACATTAAGGCTCTAGCAGTGCTTAGTAGATGTTGATGTTTTCTTTCCACAACACCATTTTGTTCTACAGTTTCCACACAACTTCTCTGATGCAAAATACCATTTTTATGATAAAATTTTGTGAGTAAAAAATCTAGTCCATTATCAGACCTTATAGCTTTGGCAGAAGAAGAAAATTGGTTTGCTATCATTTTACATAAAGTTTTGATTAAAGATGGCACTTCTGATTTAGCTTTAATAATGTAAAGCCAAGTACACCTTGTGAAGTCATCAACTATAGTTAAAAAAATATCTAAAACCATAATAAGAAGTGGTGCCAAAAGCACCCCATATATCACACTGGATCAAATCGAAACTTTTATTAGAATTACTTTGTGATACAAAAAAAGGAAGCCTTATTTGCTTTGCTATAGTACATATGTCACAAACATTTGTACAATTAAAGGTGATAACAGAGTCAATCTATTTGAGGGAATGTAATTTTGAATTAGATACATGTCCTAAATGACAATGCCATATATCTAATTGTTTTTTAGTAGAAGATAAAGAAAAAGGTACAGAATTAAACTAAAATGAATTGCAGGTTATAGCTTTTGATGAAGCTTGAGTTAGATGGTAAAGTCCTTCTTTCTCAAGAGCAACCCAATCATCTTCTCCATTGACTAGTTCTGTACAAGACAATGAGAAGCAGTAAAGGTAACAGAAAGATTAGATTGTTTAATGAGTTTGGAATAGATCGTAGATTAAATTAAAAGTGAGGAACACACAAAACATTACGCAAAAATAAGGAATCTAAGAGACATATAGTACCAATATATGTAGCTACAACTGTATTGCCATTAGGAAGATTTATGGATGCAGTAATTGGTTTAGGTGTAGAATGATATAAAAGTGGTGAACAGATCATATGATCTGTTGCACATGTGTCAAGAATCCAATATAAATTGGAATTTGGCTTAGAAGTTGTTAGCTTTGGTGTATTCCCAAGAGTGGGGTGAACTGTAACTTTAAAATTTATCTCCTAGGTTAAATGAGATAGCTGTATAGCACACCCTAGGGTCTTTCTAAGCATACACCAATTGCACAAATAATGATATGCGAAAATTAAATCATGCGCAACATTCACAATATAACATACATGTGTGGTAAATATAAAGTGCGGAAATATAAATAGACACACGATATGTTATCAGGGTTCGGCCAACTGTGCCTACGTCCCCGCCTCTAGCTCGCAAGCTTGAGGATTCCACTAATGCTCATTTAATGGGTGGAGCGGCACCTAATACAACCAGGTCAATTAACACAGGGCTAACCTCAACCATTACAACCTCTCCTTGCGGGGCAGAGAAGGCCCTAGGTCAAATTCACAGGGCTGACCCCAACCTTTACACAATTCTTATCGGGCTGGATTACCGCCCCCTCAGGCCACGCCTGGAAATAAAACAATATGTTTCACAATATAACTGGTACAATGATTATGCTTTTCAAGTAAAGTAGATATGTACCCCAATACGCACAGTATACTCAATCAATCACATACATAACAACAATGTAGGTAAATGTAAGCTCAGTGATGTGTATTTTTATGCAAGCCACAATCAACAAGATATGATCGCTAATATGCTCAAGGGTTTTCTAATCAAGCTATTTCTTTGAAATAGTATATATCAAATCTCAATAATAATCAGGGTTTCAAAGATGCTGCAAATATTCAAAATAACTCAAAATATTTTCTTCAATGTAATATGCTCAAGAGTTGTTTGAAAGAATAATATAACTTGTAGAAAAATATTTTTGCACAACAAAATCAAGCTATAGGAATATATGCAATGACAATGCAAAGATCCTTAAGTTAATGAGTTTTTCCCAACACTAGATTTATCAAATAAAAATATGTGGAAAAACTCTTGCTTGACTCCCCAAAAATAATATCAAACAATCAACTAAACAAATGGGAGTACTAGCACTATATAATGAACACAAGGACAATCAATAAACTCTCACACTATCAAGATGTATCAAGGGAGTGAATATTTGAGAGTATTTTGGGAAAAATGAGATTTTGAGATAGAGGGGATTTTTGCTAATTATTTTGGCTAATTTCACACTAATCCTTACAAATGAACCCATATTTATAGACAAGGTAAAAAATATAACCGTTTGGGACCTATTGGGTATTTTTAGAAAAGTTTCAAATTGTTTAAACACAATTAACCTTCATTAACTCAATTTCACCTCAGTTAATTAATTTTTAACCCGGTGAGGTTTGGGTGGCTGAACCATGGTTCGGTTACCCGAACAGACACAGGAATAAAAGGTATTTAAATAGGCTAAGTTGCCCGTGTCATGCTTCAGCAACCCAAATCAAAGTCAGTAGCCTTTATTCGTAACTTTGGGTGCCTAGTCATAGGGTCGGTCGCTCGAACTCGTGTGTTTGGTCGCCTGGGGTCTCTTTTTGAACTATATCTCTCGATAGTCCGAGCTGGTGGAATGTCCCTTTTGAAGGGTTCGAGCGCCCAAGGATAGTATGCATAAAATGGTTCAATCGCCCGAGACCCTAAGTCAACTATTGACTCTTCAACAGTTCGGGCGCCCGAGGAGTTTTGAACTCCTGGGGTTCGGTCGCCCGAGCTCTCTCAAATTCCTTAGAAATATTCAATTTAAGCACATTTTTAACACTCCTGTATTTTGTATGATATATGTATGAGGGTTGAGACCTAGAGTCATACTAGGGTCTTACTGAGGCCATTTTGAGATAGTCCCAAAAAATTTGGCGTCGGTCGACCTGCCCTAAGGTCATTCGGTCCCTATGGTTATTCTACGGTCATTTTGAGCTTACAAAACCTTCATGCATGACATGCAGAGATTATTACAGACCGATATCCTAATTACTATTACAGACCCATATAATATAAATTACAATAAGAAATAAATGTGCCAGGGTCTTCACTTCTCTTCAGGTTACCGCATGCCATTATATAAACTTGTCAATGAGAACTTGCACACAAACTTGACAACCATTAAATACTTGAGTATTTGTCATAATCAAAACTAGGTGCGACCTTTAAGGTCAACATTCTCCCCCTTTTTGCATGATGTATTTGATGACAAATACATCATGCAAAAAATGGGTATAGCCTTAAATGGCTCCCCCTAACAATGTGCATCATGTAAAATTCAAAATAATGAGTTCAATTCAATTCAATCTAATACGTTAACCCAATTTTTGCCCCTACATCTCCCCCTTTTGGCAACAACAAAAAGGGCCATAAGAATGACAATTCAAGGCAACAACAATGGGTAATAAACATTGTTATACACAGGAAGTTTGGAAAGATTTAGGAAAATTTCGGCAGAGTGTCGTTTGAAAATGGGACTTTCCAACATAAATCCTGTTGACCTCATGTGTCACACCCATTTTTGATAATGACAAATACTCAAGTATTTGATGGCTATCTAGTTTGTGTGCAGGGTTATATTAGCATATCAATTGACGGCACATGAAGTAAAGCCTAAAGGCCCAGAAGATTTGTCTCGTGTTGTAATTCATATTATGTTTATCATTGGGTCTGTAATAGTAATTAGGATATCGGTCTGTAATAATCTTTGCATGTCATGCATGTAGGTATTTGTAAGCACTCAAGAAGAACGTAGTTTGACCCTAGGGACAATATGACTTTAGGGCACCCTTCGGTCGACCGACGCCAGGTTTTTTGGCGTACTCAGAAAGACTTTAGAAAAGACCCTAGGTCCCAACACTTGCACAAAAGAAAGTCACCAATATCACTTATAATATCAAGGGAATTAATTAAATAAAAATTTGGACTTAATTGAAAATATGTGAGAGGTCGGGCTACCGAACCCCAGGTGTTCAAAACACCTCAGGCGCCCGAACCGCTGAGAAGTTAGCAGGTTGACCAGGTTTCGGGCGACCAAACCAGAAATGAGCGCATCTCCCTAGGGCGACCGAACCCTTCTCAAAGTACTTTTCACCAACTCAGGCGCCTGAACCTTTTAGTTCAAAATGAGCCTCGAGCGACCGAACGCAAGAGTTCGGGCCACCGAACATTAGACTGGGCACCCGAAGTCACGAACAAATGTTTCTGACTTTGATTCGGGTTGCCGAAACATGATACGGGCAACCAAACTCAGTTGAATATCTTTTAAAACTGTGTCTGTTCGGGCGACCAAACCTTGGTTCAGCCACCCGAACCTCAGCGGGTTAAAAATTATTTAGCTGCGGTAAAACAAGGTCAAGTTGGGTTAATGAGCTTTTAACATTTTGAATCTTTTCTAATTATTCCGAACAAGTCCCCAACGGTTATAATTTTACCCCTGCCTATAAATATGGGTTCATTTGTGAGAATTAGTAATACATTAGCAAAAATCATTAGTAAAAATCCTCCTTATCTCAAATACTCTTTTTATCCAAATACTCTCAAATTTTCTATTCCTTTGATACATTTTAGTATTGTGAGAGTATATTTGTTGTGCTAGTGTATATTAAGTATTACTAATACTCCCAGTGTGCTTGTGTGATTAAGATATTATTTTTAGGGAGTTTAGCTTAGGTTTTTCCCACATATTTCATTTAATAAATCTTGTGTTGGAAAAAACCTAATAGCTTAAGGATCTTTGCATTGTCATTGCAAAGATTCCTATAGCTTAATTTTATTGTGCAAAATATTTTTAACAAGCTATATTATTCTTTCAAGCAACTCTTGAGCATATTACATTGAAGAAAATATTTTGAGTTGTTTCGAATATTTGCAGCATCTTTGAAACCATGGTTTATTATTGAGATTTGAAATTTACTGTTTCAAAAAAATAGCTTGATTAGAACACTCTTGAGCATATTAGCGATCATATCTTATTGAGTGTAGCTTGCACAAAAATACACATCACTGAGCTTACATTTACCTACATTGTTGGTGTGCATTTGATTGATTAAGTATACTGTGTGTATCTGGGTACACATCTGCTTTACATAAAAGCATAATCACTGTACCATTTCGTTGTATTTCAAATACTGTTGTATTTCCAGGCACGGACCTGAAGAGAGAGATTAGCCCTTTGAAATAGTCCCAGATTGGCTTAGACCCGGTTAGGAAAGTTAGGTGCGCCATCCTGTTAAGGCGTGTAGGTTGAGGTCAACCCCGCTAAATGACTTGGTTAAGGTTAAGGCTAGCCCTGTGCTAATTGACCTGGTTGTATTAGGTGCCGCTCCACCCGTTAAGTGAGCCATTAGTGGAATCCTCAGGCTTGCGAGCTAGAGGCGGGGGCGTAGACACAGTTGGCCAAACCTCGATAACATATTGTGTGTCTATTTATATTTCCACACTATATATTTACCGCACGTGTATGTTATAGTGTGAATGATGTGCATGATTTAAATTTCCGCATATTATCTGCACATTTGGAACAGCATAGACAGACCCTATGTTGTGAATGTACTGCTGTTGAACTAGCTAAACTTAGGATTAAATTTTAAATTCCAATTCACCCCCCTCCCCCCCCCCCCTCTCTTGGGAATACACCAAAGCTAACAAATCCTATATAAACAATGACCTATTTAAGTTTATAAATCCTAACAATTTATCCACAACTACTCAAATAGTTCCAGTATGATAAAAAATTATTACTTTTGACATCCAAAGAAATAATAAAATCATACAATGTACAATAAAAGACAAAGTATGAAGTACAGCAATTGAGCTCACAAACTATATAACTGGTCATTTAAATGATTTAAATGACATAACAAACGAAATTAGACTAGAATTTTCCTCAAACCATAGTAGTTTAAATCATATCATAAGACTCTTAAAAGATTTGAGTTAAAAGCACACGGCATATGATACCAAATAGAAGGTTTGAGCATAAAATAGTCTAACTAGTTCGCATGCATTTTCATGTGAAGTTACTGAGCCAGTTATGCGACTTTAAAACCATATATGTATATAGTAGTAATGAGGCAAGAGAAAATGTTTTAGTTTTGAAATTAGTTTTTACCATAAAGTATTACAATAAATATATATCCCCCTTATGATGTTAACTTAATGTATTGGGGGTTGCTTGCCAAAAACAAATTTAAAGATCAGGCAAGCAAGCAACAAATTTTTTGGTATCTCCATTAAGCACATACTAAAGTATAACCAGAAAATCACAACCACAATGATCCTAAAGATGTCAAACAATTTAAAGCAAGGATCACATGGCAAATTCAAACAACATGTGGCAAAGTAATATATATCAACTTAAGATTTTCACTTCACAGAGATCATTTCATTCAAGCATATGCCACATTTGATTCAACAACATACCTAAGCTAAAATGTTTGTGAGCATAATATGATAGGCATTTTAATTTTAGATGCTCCCTTTATCAATTTGAGTACGTGCTTAGATTCTTTAACTACTTATACTAACCAAAGATTAATTTCATTTTGCTCAGTAGTATAAGCCATCAATCCAAATCTTTAAAATCAACTATACTGAATATTCATCAATTACATATTATCACTTGATTAGTATAGTTGTCCCTATAGACCATGGATGCATCAGAAGATATATATTAAGGCATGCAATAATGTTCATGACCCAAGAACATTCCATATCAAACCATAAAACTTCAAGCGCAGGATATAATGTTCATGGATTTCATAAAAGCCTCAATAATTCAGTAGACGAAGGTGATGCATATAGATCATTTAGGTGCTTCCTATAAGGATGGATTTGAGCCTTTCTAAATATCTAATGATTATACCAGGATGAAGTTTAATTATTCAATTGATTTTCACTTATTCTTTGAAGAACATTTTAACATTTTTATTATCATAATCATCTTTAACACAAGGTTTTGGTTTAAGAAAAAATCCTATCAAAATTTCGGCAGCATGCCGTCTGTAAATCAGACATTTCCCAAATTTTCATGCACCAAAACCTTATAGATTTAAGCAATCAATTCAAAATAAATCAATTTGAGCATGCAAGAACCTATAATCCACTACCAGCATGCAATTCTCATCAACTGCATTCACCATGTAGGAGACATTCTATACTAAGCATACATTCCAGTAGTATAAAAAATTTATAAAACATAATCTATCCATCAAAGAATATGCACAGTAAAGAACAGATGATAGAATGCTTCCCCTGAGTTATGCAATTAATCATTTTATGCCTTTTTCTTATAGTTCAAGTTCTTTAGCCAAGTGTTTTAAGATTTTCAGTTATTATATCTTGGCGGTAAATGCATAGGCATTAAAGGACCAAAGAGTCACAATCAATATTCCTTCAATGAATAAAGCCTATAACTGCCTCTTTTCTTATGATCTTTAAAATGTGAGAGGCACGACTTCAAATGGCATTAAGCTTTAAGAATTGTGCATAGGTTTCTTGAAATTTTGCATCTTCATATATGTTGAAACCTAAACCAATCATGTTAGCCATTTAACTTAATTCACAAAGATGAAGCTCTAAAGGTTTTGACTTAAATTTTGAGAGCTTGTGATGATGATTTAAATACTCTTAGTAGTTAAATTTCTATTAGGTTTAGAAGAGTATTTAGAAGAGGTAGGATATTTTTTTTTTAATGTTTCTGTGATGGTAATCATGTCCATGCTTGGGTAAAAAGCATATAAGATATGTGAATGTTGAGAACAACGCTCTTTGGTGATTAGAAAGTATCCTATAAATATAATCACAATTTAAAGCAATGATACAAATAGATAGGTGAAACCTTACCGAATATGATCATGGTTTGGTAAGGATTCCTATGGATGGGATGGTGAACCAAAATTAGAGAAGTTTCATATTTTAAACACAAAAGAAATATTTGATTTAACTAGATGATTTGATTTCCTTAGTGGATGCCCATAATTTGGTTATAACTATGAGAAGCACTCAATACATTAGTCATTTATGATCAATAGTGCTTTAAGCCTAGAGCGATGACTTGATTTTGATTTAGGCTTTTCATATTCAAAAGTAAGTCTAGGGTATAGTGATATATGATATAAGATGGATCCCTAACACTCAATCTTGTGCAATGGACAACAGTGGCTCAACTTAAAGTATTATATTTAAGCATTGGTTAAGCATTTAAAATTAATTACTTGGCAAAGATGCCATGTCCAATTGGAAGTGAATTTTATTCAATTTTTGAATTGGCTTTCTAATCTTATGATTCTTAGTATGGAAAAAGTGTATAGTGAATATATATACTAAGAATTTTCATTTTAAGGACAAAACACTTCCTAAGCCTACAGTCATTACAACCCCTAAACCTAGGAACTACGGGAAGATTAAAATATTTATACAATTTCTATTGGAATTCGGTCTTCCTTAGATCCTATAGGGTTTGCCTTCATAACTACCCACACCATCTCCTTATCTAAGCCATTGGCACTTCTAGATGGACAAGTAAATTGAATGTGCCATAACATTTCACCAAATAAGAAAATTTTGTGTATGCGTGAAAGACTATGCTTATTTATTCTGGTTTTACTTATTAAAGCATTTTTATGACTGTGGGACTTCAAAAATGAACCCTTTTTGAAAGATTTATTTCCTTTAGCTCCTAAGGGTTTATCATGATTCTTCATTTCATTTTCTTCCAAGTAGTTAATTTTCAATATCTTCTTAATCTTTTTCTTCCTTAGAATAGCATGATAAGCTTTTAATTTGTCTAATTGCTTTGCTATCCTTTTATTCTTATTTTTCAAGATTGTTTTCTGCTTAGACATCCTAACTAGAAATTTATGCATTTTAAATAAAGTATATTCTAGAAGTATATTCTAGTTCTTTGTTCAAGGGCATGCTTTCCTCATAAGTTTCAATATATGATTTATCACAAGATTTATCTCTATAACTACCATATGAATCCATGCATGCTTTGTCAATAGATTTATTACAAGGAATACTAGATGATTCATCATACAATATATTGCAACATTCAGTATAAGAATCATCACATGCATTATTGATAGAATTATCATGAAATTCAACAGATGATTCATCATTTGACATATCATAACATTCGGCAACAAAATCATCTACGAAGGCTAAGATAGGAACATATACCTTATTGTCTGTTAATGCAACTGCCCTATTATTTACCACTTCCTGAGTGGTGGTCTCATTCTTCTGGGACTCTCTATATTTCCTTTTGAGTTCATCCCAGATATTTTTTGTAGTCCGACATGCCACAAACTCAACAAAAATATCAGAATCTAATGCAAGATATAACATGTCCATGGCATATGAATTTGCATGCATTATCCTAATATCATATTCATCCAAGGGCATACGAATCCCATTAACAATCACCCGCCAAGCCATCCAATTCATTGATTTTATAAATATGCTCATTCTAATTTTTCAGGTGGTGTAATTGACACCACAAAATACAGGAGGCTTAGACAGTGACTGTCCCTCTCCAAATTGGGATACACCAATGAGAGTCATTGCGATCTTTTTGCAAAAACGTTTAAGTCTAGTGCAACGAGGCTCTGATACCAATTGTCAACTTTGGCGTATTCTCAAGAGGGGGGTGAACTGGAATTTTAAAATTTATCTCATAGGTTAAACGAGATAGTTGTATAGCACACCCTTGGGTCTTTCTAAGCATACACCAAAGGCGCAGATAATGATATGCGAAAATTAAATCATGCGCAACATTCACAATATAACATGCATGTGTGGTAAATAAAAAGTACGAAAATATAAATAAACACACGATGTGTTATCGGGGTTCGGCCAACTGTGCCTACGTCCCCGCCTCTAGCTCGCAAGCCCGAAAATTCCACTAATGCTCACTTAACGGGTGGAGCAGCACCTAATAAAATTAGGTCAATTAGCACAGGGATGACCTCAACCTTTACAAACACTCCTTGCGGGGCGGAGAAGGTCTTAGGTCAAATTCACAGGGCTGACCCCAACCTTTACACAATCATTACCGGGCCGGATTACCGTCCCCTCAAGCCATGCTTGGAAATACAACAATATGTTTCACAATTTGACTGGTACAGTGATTATACTTCTCACGTAAAGCATATATGTACCCCAATACGCATAGTATACTCAATCAATCATATACAAATCAACAATGTAGGTAAATGTAAGTTCAGTGATGTGTATTTTTGTGCAAGTCACACTCAACAAGATATGATCGCTAATATGCTTAAGAGTTTTCTAATCAAGCTATTTCTATGAAACTATATATATCAAATCTCAATAATAATCAGGGTTTCAAAGATGCTGCAAATATTCAAAATAACTCAAAATATTTTCTTCAATGTAATATGCTCAAGAGTTGTTTGAAAGAATAATATAGCTTGTAGAAAAATATTTTTGCACAAAAAAATCAAGCTGTAGGAATCTTTGCAATAACAATGCAAAGATCCTTAAGCTAATGAGTTTTTCCCAATACTAGATTTATCAAATAAAAATCTATGGGAAAACTCTTGCTTAACTCTCCAAAAATAATATCAAACAATCAACTAAACAAATAGGAGTATTAACACTATCTAATGAACACAAGGACAATCAATAAACTCTCACACTATCAAGATGTATCAAGAGAGTGAATATTTGAGAGTATTTTGGGCAAAATGAGATTTTGAGATAGAGAGGCTTTTTGCTAATTATTTTGGTTAATCTCACACTAATCCTCACAAATGAACTCATATTTATAGACAAAGTCAAAAATATAACCATTTGGGACCCATTGGGTATTCTTAGAAAAGTTTCAAATTGTTTAAACACAATTAACCCTCATTAACTCAATTTTACCTCAATTAATTAATTTTTAACCTAGCCAGGTTCAGGTGGCTGAACCATGGTTCGATCGCCCGAACAGGCATAGGAATAAAAGGTATTTAAATAGGTTTGGTCGCTCGTGTCATGCTTTGGCAACTCGAATTAAATTCAGTAGCCTTTGTTCGTAACTTCGGGTCCCTGGTCATAGGGTCGGTCGCCCAAACTCGTGTGTTCGGTCACCCGAGGCTCTTTTTGAACTATATCTCTCGGTAGCCCGAGTTGGTGGAATGTCCGTTTTGAAGGGTTCGGGCGCCTGTGGACAGTACGCACAAAATGGTTCGGTTACCCGGGAGCCCAAGTCAATTGTTGACTCTTCAACAATTTGGGCGCCCGAGGAGTTTTGAACTCCTGGGGTTCGGTCGCCTTAGTTCTCTCAAATTCCTTAGAAATATTCAATTTAAGCACATTTTTAACACTCATATATTTTGTATGATATATGTGTGAGTGTTGAGACCTAGAATCATACTAGGGTCTTGCTGAAGCTGTTTTGAGATAGTCCTAAAAAATTTGGCGTCGGTCGACCTACCCTAAGGTCATTCGGTCCCTATGGTCATTATATGGTCATTTTGAGCTTACAAAATCTACATGCATAACATGTAGAGATTATTACAGACCGATATCCTTATTACTATTACAAACCCATATAATATAAATTACAACAAGAAATAAAGGTGTCGGGGTCTTCACTTCTCTTCAAGTTGTCGTATGCCATTATATAAACTAGTCAATGAGAACTTGCACACAAACTTGGTAACTATTAAATACCTGAGTATTTGTCATAATCAAAATCGGGTGCAACCTATAAGGTCAACAAAAGCAACATAATTACAAGAAAATAAAATTGGTTTAAGTGTAGATTGCACTTTACTAGAAAATTGAGAGGTGGTGACAAGGTTAACAGCTAGTTGGACATTATTCTGGTTGGAAGAATTTGGCTATGCTGAATTGGAAAATTCTATTAGTTTATTAAATTCCTCTAGAATGAAATAAAACTTTTGTTGCTTATTACTATTTTGATTGTAGACCTTTGAAGTTGTAATGGCAGCATGAGCAAAAGCCACATTTCTTTTTTCCTTTGGTCCATTCCAGCTGGGGGGATAACCATGAAGTTGAAAACAATTGTCCACTGTGTGACCATTATAGCCACAATGAGTATAGTGTAGGGTAGATTTCTTTGGTTTGTCTTTGAAAGATTTTGGTTGGTAATTTTTCTAATTGAATTGCTTTGCCATCAAAGCATGAGTCTCATTATATGTAGCAAAATTTGTATGCTGCCTCTGACTTTCTTCTTGAAACAGTAGAGAGAAAACCTTGGACATGCTTGGTAATGGAACCATTAGCAGTAGTTGGCTTCTAATAGAAGCATAAGAATCATTTATCCCCACCAAGAATTTGAGTACATAATCAGATTGCTGTCTGATTTGTAGAAAGTTGAAAAGTTTGCAAGTACATGTTGCCATTTTACCACATGTGCATGTTGGAAATGGCCTATAGCTAATATACTCGTCCCAAAGAGTCTTAAAGGCACCGAAATATTCAGTAACAGAAAGAGTACCCTGACTTATGCAATTCAAAGATTTTTCAAGATGGAAAACCCTTGGTCCATCACTCCTGAGATATCTGGCTTTAAGCTCATTCCAAAGATCAACAACAGATACCACAAACAACAACCTATTTCGTATTTCTTTTGAAATAGAATTCATCAACCAAGAAAGACTTAGATTATTTGCCCTTAACCATGTTGTGTGTTTAACAAGTTGATCAGTAAATGGAGAGGCAATCGAACCATCTATAAATTGTACCCTGTTCTTGACTGTCAATGCAATGACTATCCAACGACTCCATGCAACATAGTTCTCTCCATTGAAGATTTTTTATACTAACAAAGCACCAAGATTGTCGCTTGGATGTAGGTAATATAGACTCGATGAGTCATCCAAAGGATTGACAAAAGATGGACTAACAAGAGGAGAATTTCCAAAACTCATTTTCAAGAATTTTATTCAAGAAAATGCAAGAAACGTAAAATTCTCAAGAAAGAAAAAAAAAATTCTCAAGCAGAATTTGCAATGCAGATTGCAAAACTTAGGAAAGAAAATATGCGGAAGCAAGTATGGTTTTAATTTGATTTAGGAGAGGAAATGAAGTTTGCATGCATGAAAGCAAGTATGCTTTGCAAGAACAGAGGAATAATGCTTGTACTGCTACTGCCGCTTCTTGTGCAATGTCTCTGATACCATGTTGAGGATCTGAACTTGGTGAAAAATAGAGAAGGCAAAGAATAATATTGAATTGTGAATGAATGATTTTTTACATCATACTTGAGTCCTATTTATAATGCATCAAATAACAAAATAAACTAATAACTAATCTCTTCTAACTAATTCTTTTCTTCTAATTTTCTTTAACTACTCTAACTAACTCTTTTCTTCTAACTTTTTTATCTATTCTAAGTCTTTCTCCTTTCCTTTTTAATTTCACGTTCTCATGGAACACTCCAACACATTGGAATACATTTTTTAAGGCTAAAATGCCTAGTACCACGTCAAAAACAAAAGACATGAAGAAGAGAACGAACAATGCGAAGGATTCAATCATGCCCATGTTACCTTTTTTGTATATCTATATGTATATCTCTTCAGCTGGGGCAATCATGCCTATATCCCACACCGGATCAAGTTCCAAAGGCAAGATTCCAACAGCACAAGAGCAGCATGCAGACAAACTCAAAACAGCCGAGCCCATAGATGATGTCCAAAACAGCCAGTGAGCCAATACACACACCAAAGATATTTGTCGCTCCAAGCTACCCAGCCAAATGCGCCTTCTCTCATCGGACGTCGGCATAAAAATCTCCCTTCACTCAGCATCCAGAAACATCTCCCATCAACTCCTTCCATAGCCTCCAAGCAGTCCATGCAGATGCAGTTTTCTATGGAGAAAGGGGACGATGAGCTTGAAGTCCTATATTTTGCATTCTTTGCTTCATCCATCTGCCTTGTCTCCGCTTCCGTTGCCTCAGTCCTCATCTTTGACAGTTCAGTCTCTGCCCTCAAACAAGCAATCAGCTTGTTTTCCGGAGCCCACTACTTAGAAGGACGTATATACAGACATGCATAAAGATATACTAGCAGCAAGAGATCTTCCGATCCACGTCATCATCTGAGTCTGAATCGGATGAATCCAAGGAAGCTGAGACCGAGTTTGCTCCGCAGAGTAACCAATATTTTGTGCACCACTTTCACATAAGAATAAAATCAGACAAAAACAGAGTGTTAGGATTTTTATTTTTTTATTTTTTTTCACTAAAAGAGGACGGCGCCTCTTTTATTTATTGATATGCTCTCACTATATTATATTATCAAAGTTCGTTAATCATATTAAAAATAACATATGCCTTAGAGTTATACTTTTATTTAATTGGGTCTTTGGAATAGACATATGCCTGGGAGTTACACTCTTATTTAATTGAATTTTTTAGATGGGCATGTACCTTGAAGTTGGACTTTTATGCAATTGAATCTTTGGAAAGAGCATATATCTTAGACTTAAATATCTATTTATTTAATCCTTGGTTGTTATGTTTCTTAAATTCAAAATATTAAGTACCTTTATTTTAGGACTTATATACCTATAAATCGACCCTAAAGCATAGGCTTTTTGCACAGTCTCTGCACACAATTCTCTTCACATCACTCTCATACTATTCTATATATTATCCAAGTGTAGAGAGTTTGACAGCTTAAGAAATGTGTTTTTTTGTGGAGCTTTAGACTCTTTTATTTGTACAGAATTTGAGAGAGTTGTACAATTCAAATCGGGTTGTTATATCTTCGGAAGACAAGTCAAAATAAAGTTCTACTAGATCGATTTGTGATGAGCTAAGCTGAAAAAATCAGCAAAGGGTTTGAATCTCCTTAAAGAGAGCGAGATATTTGTGTCTCATCTTAATTGTAATTCATGTTTGTATTTGATTTGTATTTAATGTTGGCCTAACAAGGCTTACGAATCTTGTTTTGATGATAACAAAGTAAATGATCTTAACATGTTTTGCTAATATACATTTTAGAATACAAAAGTTTTCATAAAAAGAGATCAAGTTCAAAAGTTTTTATAACAGATCAAATCTCTGAAGGATCAAGCTTAAGTGTTTTAAAGAAGCTCACATGAAGATTGTGCTTGGCTCATGATGAAACAAAATGAAACTGAAGAAAGAAAAGCTTGGATTCAAAGATAAAAAAATTTGATGAAACTTAAAGTATATTGAAGTTTGAAGACAAGATGAACTCAAAGAAAGACAAGCATGAAGACTTAAGTGCTTAAAATGTCAAAGGATTAAGAAGTCTTTATGTAAGTACTTCAAACAATTTCAATATGGATGCATGAAACTCTTAGGTTAATTACTTGGACCTAGATACCTTTTAAAATACTTGGAAAATATTTTTATAAGGTCAAAAATTATTTCAAAAAGGTTAAAATTATTTTTGGAATAAAAAACACTAAAACAGGATTTTCCAAATTTTGTTCTTTTTTTCTATATCTGCATTGATGTGCAATTTTCTCTATCAACGGATTTTTATCTTCAAAAATTATCAACATGAAAGTTGTAGGTGTTTTCTTAGATTTCCGTTGATACCAATAACGTCTAATTTATAGTTGTATAGAAAAAGTTATGACCAAAACACTGAAAGGTGGTTGAAGCTACCAGGCGACTGAGTCATATCTGTTCAGGCGACTGAACAGCAAATAGAACATGTCCAAGCGACTGACCCATCAAAGCCCAGTCAATTGACCCTGTACTGACTTCAAAAATACGCTGAAATTTTTTCTTTTTTCAAATTTAAAACAGTGTAGGAAACTTTCCAAAAGTGATTTCTTGGCCACCAAACTTTGTGAAAACTTGGGGAAAACTCCAGACAACTTGGGCAACATGAAAAATACTTTTTAAACTCTCTTAATACATTATTAAACCCAAGGATTAAATACCAATAAGCAGCAAAGCAATCTAATTCTCATACTTTCAAAAAGCTCTCTCATTGAATACACACTGCTGAAAGTTCTTGCTGAAGTACAAAAGCGTACGATCATTATACTGAGATTTCAAATCTAAGATCAACTTTCGATGATATTTATCTTAAGCTTCATCTCTATATTGAATTTGATAAAAGTATATTGTGTTTATCACTTGTACTAATCTGCTCTTATTGAGAGTTGTTCTTATACACAAGGCTCTTGTTTTTGTTATTGTTTTTTACAATTCGGGTTGTTTCAATTATTGTACCGAGTGTGGAGTATCGCTTGGAGGGGGGGCTCCACCCTACTTGAAGGAGTGTATTGAGCATGAGGTATCACTTGGAGAGGAGGACTCTACCCTATTAAAGGAGTGTTGTAAAGGTTTGCTCCGTCCATAAATGAGTGGTATAATGGAATCTTTAGATGTGTTGCCTAAGGTGAGGACGTAGGCGGGGATAGCCGAACCTCGAAAAATCACATCATAATTTTACAATATTTTAAGTTTTGTAAGGCCAACAATAATCATCAATGAAGTTAACAAAATATTGAGCTCTATTTGTAGTCAGTACCCTTAGAAGCCCCAAAAAATCACTATGAACATAATCCATAATGTCTCTGCTCTTCTAGGAAGATATCTTGAATTTCATTCTACATTTCTTACCTAAAACACAATGTCCCCAAAAATTAGCTCTACAATCTTTCAACCCTTTGAAAAAATGTCTCTTTAATTTGGAGTTCCATCATATCCTACCCACTTATATGTCCTAGACAAATATGCCAAAGCTTAGTGTCAATTGTGTTAGTATCTGATGAAGCAACTACTGCACTACCCACAATTGTACTGCCTATTAACCGATTCAGATTGTTATTAACTCGTTTACCCTTCATAATAACCATGAAACCTTTAGAATTCCATTTTTGAGAGTTGCTACAAGCCCATGCCTTCTTTTCTAAGTAACCTATAAAAAGCAAGTTCTTCTTCAATTCTAAAACATGTCTAACATTTTGTAATATTATAACAATGCCATCAAACATTTTAACTTTCACAATACCAACACCAATTATAGGACATGGGATTATCTCCAAGAACTGCTAACCCACATCATATTCCATATAAGTATCAAACCACTCCCCTAAAGCAACTAGCAAGAGCTTTTCATTGTTTACACTACCTTCCATCACACGTGTATACCTTGAAGGTCGATCTTCTTGTCTTTCTCATTCTTCCATAGAGGGCAATCTTTCTTATAGTGCCCCTTTTGTTTGCACTAGAAACACTCAATGTTCTTGGCCCTTGACCTAGACTTCGATATGTCCCTCTATTTATACTTCTCCTTGGATTTCTCCTCCTATGCTCGGCCTAGCTTGGCAACCAAGCCCTCTAGTCCATGGTCCTCTTTGCCGAGTCTTTTTCTAGTCTCGTTTGACCTAATAACCTTAGAAACTTTTTCACAACTTAGAGTGAATTTCCTATAGAGTAGTGTCGAAACCAAGTGTTCAAATGATTCAAATGAAGAAGGAAGAAAAGACAATAACATCAGTGTTTTATCTTTATCTTCAATCATAACATCCGCTATGAGTAAATCACTGAGAATCTAATTGAACTAATTTGTATGATGATTAGATCCCCACCCTCGGGCATACAAAGAAACAACAATGACTTATTCAAGAGTAATTTGTTAGTATTACTCTTTGCCAAATATAAACTCTCCAATTTCGTTCATAAACCCTTGGCTATTTTATCCTCCATCACATTGAATACAACAAAATTTGCCATACCAAATTGGATAGTGCTCAAGGAAATTTGTTCTAATTCCATCCAATTATCTTCGTCCATCTTCTCCAATTTATTTCCTATTAAAGCCCTACAAACCTTCCATTGAACCAACAAATCAATTACCTGCAACCATAGGCTGAAGTTTCCTTTACCATCAAACTTTTTGAATCTAGTCTTCACCCCTCTCATCCTTGCTACGATCCAGATGCAAACCATAGAAAACTTAGCACAAACCCGGTGCTCTAATATCAATTGTTGTAAAATCACATCGTAAGGTTATGCACACAGACACACGAACACAAAATAAGAAAAATAGAGAAAATCAAAAGAGAGAGGAATAACAATGAATTTACGTAGTTCGGCAATGTGCCTATGTCCACGGAGCACCTACTCAATTTTCACTATCATCAAATGAAAATTGCCTTAGGGTTTCTACCCTTGGCTACGATATGTATAAATAGTCCATATGAAAACTCCAAAAATACTCTTATATGATAATACATTTACATTTTACCTAAGCTCAAACGTATTGTATCATACTACGAGCCTCATCGCAACCCCATTGGGCTTGGTTTAATTAGATAAAGAGGTTTCGCACAAAAAAAGGCTCCATTAAGGATATTTCGAAGTATTTTTGTTAAAAAAATAAATTTAACCATATCTATAGTGATTCATGGGTGTGCAGCAAAGAATGCTTAGCTCAAACCATACATTTGAAGTCTTTGGAGGATAACCTTTTTAAGGCAGCTATAATAGATAAGAGTGTTTGGTAAACTTAAGTTAGGTGAAAAATTGCATGCACTATCCAATCTGCTTATTCTACCAAGATGTTTTCATGTAAGCTAAACTTGTGCTACATTTGGAAGCATGGATTTTAGGTCTTAAATTTTTATTTGGATGAATTTAAACAAATTTTCATACAATTTGTAGTATATTTTATCTAAATCTATACAAATTCAAATTCAAGGCCTCTCCCAAATATAGGGTTATATTTAGGAAGAGGCATTGGATTTGGATTAGTGTTAAACAAAATATAAAAATTTTATTGAATTTTATTCAAGTCCACCTAGATTCAAATTTAAGACTCGAAATTCATGCAGCCAAGTGTAAAAGAAGATATTATATATGAAGAATATATAAGCTCTCCATGGTTCATCAGGAATTATCCACCTTTTTCACTCAATGGGATTACTCAATTAAGGGGAAATCATTTCAGCTTTAGAAAATAATAATATAGGAGAAATTCTACATTATTTTAACTATTCCTGAAGCACCTTTGGTTTGTAAAATGGAATGTGGACAAAAGAAATGGAATAAAATTTTGAATGAGAGACACGATGAAATCAAGTGATAAATTTAATTTAATTTAATTATGTTCCTTCCCATTTTATTCTACTCCTATATACCAAATGTGATGCTAGAGTTAGCCATGTTTCTCTAAATACAATGAAAACAATCATTCTCCAACTAAGTCAAATATGGTAAAATTGTATAAGCTCGGTGATGCCCTTTTCATATTTTCTAATAAATTTTTATTTCCTAGGTTTCTACAATAAATGTTGGAAAATAAAAAAAAAAAATCAATAATTTTGTAATTTCGTAAAAAAATATTAAATATTAATAAAACTGTTCTCAACACAACGGGAACATGAGTATCGAGATGATTGAATTTTTAAAAAAAAAAAAAAAGAATCAATACAATTTTATATTATATTTTATTCAAATTTAAAGTCTAAATTTCATACTCCAAATTATAGGATAAATTTTTATTAAAAGGACTTACTTATATTATATTAATTAGAACTTTACATGATTGAATTAATTGAAATTTTGGAGATGACGTGAAATGATAGATTACTAAACATGGATGATAGATGAAAACAGGGCAGTTATATGCTAGATGCTTTTGTTTGTGGTATTTATCTTGTTTTCATCGTTTAGATCAAAAATTTTATTTGAAAAAGTTAAAAAAAAAAAATAGAGAGAAAATTATTTTTTATTATATTTTTCTTCTATATTAAATTCTATTAAAAATAAAAATTTATTTTTGTATGACAAAATTAAGAAAAATTATATATTAATAATGTGTAAAATTAAAATTTTGCTCATAAATTTGATCTTGTTTAACTGTATAAAATATTTTTTTTATTTTTTATTTATAGATTTTAAAATAATTACAAAAAGAAAGACCATTTAATTTAAATTTTAAAAATTATTAAAGCATTTTTTTAAGATCATGATACACAAAACTAAAGTTTGAAATTTTTTTAAAAAAAGAAATCATGAAAAGATATTTCCTAATGCCCTAATATAAATTTTTACAAACATACCACCTTATTTTCTAAAATTTTTCACTGCTCAAAAAATCTTTTTAAAAAAATACCACTATTTTTCAGATTTCCAACATTTTCATGTTCATAGTTCTTGTAACTGTGGGGGAAAAAGATGGTAACATCTTTGTTATTCTATAAAAATTGCATATAAATAGTAAACTATTTTCTCAGCTCCACACACCATCATAAAAACTCGAAAAAGAAAAAAGAACAAAACCATGACCAGAAGCAAAATCAGTTTGGCTTCAAATTTGCATATATGATGACCGAAATTTAAGCATGGCACAAATGAAAAGCTCCACTTCAATGGTAACAATCACCGCAATGGTGGAAAATGGACTAATATCCAAGTCTCCAGGAACTATAAAACTTAGAAATAGCATAAATGGAAAACTCCACTTCCAGAAAGCCCGCGCTCCCGCTCCCGCTCCCGCTCCCATTCCCATACCCAATGGGTGAGATGAATCATCAATTCTGTAATAAAATCGAATAATAAGAAAACATGAATCAACACTTGGTTCTTGATGTATAGTTTAGCTTCAATAGAAGCTCAAACCTCATTGTGGAATGTATGGTAAACCAACCAAACCCAATAATGATTTTTATCACATAAAATATAAAAACAATAAGAGGCTACTGATGAAGTTATGTAACTTACATATTTTATTGAAGGCAACAATGTCACAACTCTGAATAAACTCGTTCAAAGGTTCAACAGTCAGATAATCCTCAATTAGATTGTCAACAGAAACCAAATCATCCACAATAGTCATCATAATCTGCATTTTCTTTATGCCATATCCAACAGGAGCAAGCTTGGCTGAAACACAAGTTGGCAAGTCACAAAAAATGCAACTCAACAAATGACAGTTTTCTTCAATCAGGAAAAAAAAAAAAACCCCTAAATTGCTTAATATGAAGGAACGAAACCTAGCAGAAAAGTGAGGGGAATCAGATGAAACAACAGGAAAACAGTTCCACGGACGATAAATAACATCTAGATGCAACAATATCTGACTGATAAAAAAACTTATATTTTAAATTAGAAATCAGAACATAACACAAGAAAAAACATACATGCTCCCCAAAGCAGTCCTTCCATCTTTATGCTTCTCACTGCCTCCTCAAGCTTTTTCATGTCAGTCTCATCATCCCATGGCTTCACGTCCAATAGAACCGAAGACTTGCCAGCTGAGAATAGTCACAAGGATCATTTGGTTAAGAGAAGAGAGGGACGGAAGAACATGTTTCTCCTTTAAAAGCAATAAAGGGCATCCAAAGAATTTAGCAGACAATCCTTTCTTTTATTTAACAGACTTAGAAAAGCATTAAGACACTTTGGTGCATGGCCAAGACACATTGGTGCATGACCAAGACCAAGAGGCAAGTAAACAAGCGACACAATTAAGTACAACATTAATCTAATAAGTAGACCAACAAAAAATTTTCCTGACCCTGATAGAATAGGTATTATAGATTCCATCATCCAATAAAACATTTCTATTCCCAATGTCAAGCAAAGAATCAATCATTAAAACATGCTAAGAATAGGATATTGTTCCCAATTAATATAAATATAAGAACAGAAACTCACACTCTTTCTTTTTTGTAGATGCCTTCATTACTGCTGCACGTTCTTCAGCAGCCTTCTTTTCCTCTTCAGTCTCTTCACCAAACAAATCCACATCATCATCATCATCATCATCACCGGCAGCAGCCGCCTGAAACCCATGTTTTATATTATGAATTAGAGTTTATCACAACCAACTCCAGGAACGGGAAAATGCAGATAATAAAACAATGTTAAGACCTCCTAACTTTGGAACTATACCTCTCTCGCTCTTGCACTCACTCTCTCACTTGATTTTTTCTCCTCTTTTTAGAAGATGTTATCAAAGTTAGAGATGGAGAATTCCCTCAAGTCCATCCAGGTAAAAAGGCAAGACTTTCAATCTGTCTTTGGAAAATATTGGAGAGAGGAGCTTTGTTCAATTGGAGGATAAATCCCAACATAGGAGCAACTGGAAATGGATCATAGTACTGGCTGCATAGTATTAAAGCAGTTCATTCATATAAGAAGTTTGAAAAACTCCAGTACTGGTCGGCAATTAAGGCAAATCATAAAGGCAGTTTCTTGGAACTAGGGCAGTCTGATTGAGTGGCGAACGTAACTCCATTTCTATAACAAGGGGCATGAACGGGAAGAATTGGCAAAGATATTAAAGTTTTGGAGATGGTGGTAGATGCATGGTTGGCAATTGCTAGAATTTGATCATGAAGAAACCTGTACGCATGATCAGTGGACTCAAAAAGTAATATGTTTGCGGAGGAGAGATGGTGCAGTGCCTGCATAAGTGTAGTCAGGAGTGCATCTTCATTCTTCGGGAAGTAGTAGTGATGGACAACAGTCCAACAAACTTTGGAGTTGCTAGAACTTGTGAGATAACAAGGCTTGAGGGCTTGGTACAGATTAATGAGAAGGTGGATGCTTTAGTCGGCCGATCATTTCCAAATCAAGCTTTATATCAGAACCTGACACAGCCTGTCATCTCTGTTAATAATTAAGCCCATAGTCCAGAAACAAACCTTTGCTTTGAGGTTTTTGCATGAATTTCATTCTCCAAGTTAAAAAGGAGGGTGCAATTCGGGGGTTGAGGGTTCATGGTGGGGGAGCTGCTTATGGCTTGCTCTCGATAAGAGAGTGGTAATTATCAGACTTCACCTCAAGCATAGTAGTCATAGGTGCAAGGCGCACCGAGGTGCAGAGGGTACCTGGAGCCGAGGCACGAGGGGCAAGGCGCAAGGCGAAGACGCACGCCTCATGAAGGTGAGGCGCACAATTATTAAAATTTTCCACTGATCAGACTTCACCTCAAGCATAGTAGTCAAAGGCACAACGCGCACTAAGGCGCAGAGGGTACTTGGAACACAGGCACGAGGCGAAGGTGCATGCCTCACGAAGGTGAGACGCACAATTATTAAAATTGTGTACAATGCCTATTTGGTGGGTAAGTGATATAAAAACACATCAATAGTAATATTAGAACTTTAAATGCCAAAATATTCAATAGTAATTATGACAACCAAGTACCAAGTTCCAAGTGAAACAAACATAGCTCAACATAAGGAATTAGGCATGCAACATTTCAAGTTTCAAATTTGAAATGAAATAAAATTGCCAGGATGAAGGCCCAAAAACATCTTCAATATCAAAATAAAAAGCACAATAAAAGGTGTTAGAATTAAAAAGTTCATAAAGTGCTTGAAAATATTTAAAATGACTAAAATGGATATGTTTCTCAAAAATTGTAATCAATGCATTGATATTTTTGAAATATTTGGAAAACTAATGGCAAAATGGAAAAGCAAAACTTATTGGGAAACAAGTTAGCTTCAAATTCATAGCTTATAAAAGTTATTAAAAACAGCCAGCCTTTTTTTTAGAAGCTGGAAAAACTGTTTACCTACCATGTTATCCATCTTTTACTTGTAAAAATGAAAGGTTGAGGTAAAAAAGGGGGCCCAAACTCACCCTTGGTCTGGATTGTGGTAAAAGGAAGATGGAGAAAGGCCAATAGTGCTCTGTGAATTATGATGGGAAGGGTTTAAATGGGGGTGTTAGCCCCAGTGGCTAAGGTTCTTCTTTCCAACTTGTTTTGATGATAACAACCCATTAGTGGGTCTTAGGCTAGCTAATATTTTTCCTCAAGTTCAGTTTAGATAAACAGAACAATATCAATGCAAGCATAAGGGTTAGACATTTATCAAAGAAGCAATGAGCAAAGAGTCATAACCAAGGCACATACATAGCACACCCAAAGCACAACCAACGGAGCATTTAAGGCTTGTATTCTTTATATACTTGTTGGGTTGTGTGTGAGGTAGGATTTATGCTGTAACTCTTGTGCGTATGATGTGTATGAGAATATCCTGCAAGAGTTGAGCAATTGCATACGCATTTAGTTCATATTAGGTTTGAAACATTAAAATCGAGTTTACACATGCATACCGAGTCACCTATTTGCATAGATGTCAAAACGAGTTTTCAAACATGGTTTATCAATCAAGATATCTTATACTTGATCAAAATCACCTTCGAACAAGGTTGGATCTTCATTAGAACAATCACACTTCATTTAAACTTGTCCTAGTACATTCAGAAGTCTTTTTAAGTAGTAAAACAAAATGACTCGTCAACAAGAACAGGGGACTCGTCAACTAGTTTATAAAGGTGACTCGTCGACATGAATAGGGGAATCGTCGACAAAGAAATACCGAGACATGTCTAAGACTGCAGAGGTGGCTCATCGACGAATACAGGGGATTCGTCAACTAGTGTACGAGGTGACTCGTCGACATTAACAGGGGAATCATCGACGAAGAGATACCAAGACCTGTCTGAGACCTACAGAGAAAACTCAACGACGATAGCAGGGCATTCTTCAACGGGTGCATGCATGTAACTCAACTAGTCCATTTACTTGTCGACGAGTGGGCTCAAGCTGACTATAATAAATGTGCGATAATGGCTAGTTTGGGTCTTGTCTTTTCTCCATTAATGCCCAATCGATAGCCAGCGACATGCTCGTCTCTTTGGCCATAAATATAAGCCTTTAGCATTCATTGAAAATTAATTAAGCATTTTGGTTGTTGAGAAAATTTATTGAGCATTCATTTTAGGTTTTCACTTTTGCTCTCAAACTCTCTTGCTCTTTACACTTGCTTACACATCATTTGCAAAAAAGAGTAGTGTGAGGATTGAACTTGTATTATCAACTCAAGGAGCACCTTATATTGTATCCACTTACTTTGTTTCATTGTATTGGGAGGTTCTTTGTGAACCATTAAAAGGTGCTTCTTGGTGAACACCTTGGTGTAGCTCTTGGTGAGCAGCTGGGTTGTGTACCCTTGTTGTAAAGGCTTCTCCGACTTGAAAGGAGATTCATAGTGGATTTGGGAATCCTTGACTTAGTGCTAAGGCGTGGACGTAGGCTTGGAGCCGAACCATGTTAAATCGTTGTGTTGAGCTTCTCTCTCCCTCATCCTTTTATTTATTGTGATTATTTGCTTTGTCATTTATTGTGACATATTTCACTTGTTACTTGTCAAAGTTTTTATTTTGTAGCAATGCTTATTGTTCGCGAAAAACGTCTATTCATCACCCCCCCCCCCCCTTCTAGACGCACACTTGGGCCGATAGGGGGTTTTCTAATTTGATTTTTGCTAGTTCTGTTCCTTTTTTCATCTTTTTTTTCTCTTCTGACTTGCCCTCTTCTATGTTAGATTAACTTATTAAAAAGGGCAGCTTGGTGCACAAAGCACCCGCGTATGCAAGGTTCAGGGAAGTGGCAGACCATAATGGGTCTATGGTACAGAGCCTTACCTTACATTTTTGCAAGAGGCTGTTTCAACACCTCGAGCCCGCGACCTCCAAGTCACACGGCGACAAACTTACCGTTGTGCCTAAGCCCCCTTCATGTTAGATTCACTTATTCATCTTTCTTAATACACTTTCTTTTATTAATAAAGACAAACAAATAAACAAACAAACAAACAAAGTTTGAGTGCATTTTAGCAAATGGTTAATTTGTTTAGCATCTGTTTGTATAAAACGATTGCCCGCAACCAAGATGGTGATAAACATAACCTACTTGTGTGAAAAAGGAGTTCAATTGAAAACCTTGTTGCAGGCATGGAGATCGTTCATGCATAATTGAACAGAAAATAGCAATAATAATAACTTACCTTAGTATCAACAGCAGGTGGAGTTGCAACTGCCTCGGTGATGGGGGCAGAACTCTCCACAGTAACACCACAACCTTCACCGGAAACACCACTACAATGGCAAATGCAATAAACCAATTAAGATACTGAAACATGAAACACACTATCTGGATACACACTCAAACAACAATAAAATAATAATTATAATAATAATGATAATACTAATAAAAGCTATCAGAACTTACGAAATCCTCAGAAGTGCATCTATGTGGCTGTACCAACGAGACACATTCACATATTTGGCCAATGGAGCCTTTGAAAGAGCCGAATGCACGGCAATATCATCCTTCGAAGCTTGATAACTAAAGAATGCATCAACGGGGAAATATGATAAACATTCGAGAAAACCAAGATTGCATTCGTGGGATTTATAATTAAAAAAAAAAAAACATAGAACTTACCCAGTGATGTAACTCCTAGTTAGAAGGTAATCATCAAGCTTTTTCAAGCCAGAATCTGAGTTGAGGTTATAGAAAGTAGCTGCCATTGCTAGCTAAGCGCGGACTGTTGTTTCTGCAAACATAAATTGAAGATAAATCAGTGTTTTTACACTATACTTCATTCAATTTTTTTCAAAAATCCAGAAAAAGCAAACAAAAAAAGCACCATCATGTATAATTCCAAAGTTGAATCATAGGATTTTTGGAATTGTTGTATAATTCCAGAGCAAAAAAAACAGTTTCAGTCCGAGAACAAATGCAAAAACAAGCACAAAATCGCACAAAACTTAGTTGGGAATTAATTTAAGAGTGAAACTAAATTGAACCTGATTCTTCCTCTGTTAAGGGAAAAAATAGCAAACCAAGCAGCTACAAACCTGTAACAGGAGCAAAACAACCACAAATATTCATGAAAACCAGATATCTCATAAATAGCTACTAATCAAGCATATGACGGAGGGGAAAGTGAAAGATTGGAGGGGGAAAAAGAGAAGCAAGGTGTCTGTCTGCGTGTGAAGCGTGCACGATCGTCGAACGTCGGAAGAGGAATGAGATCTCACAGAGACAGACAGAGAGAGAGAGGGAGAGATGATCGAACCTTAGTTGCGGACTGTGGACGACGGCTAGGGCTCAGGATTTGTCAAGACGGCGATAATTTATAGCAATTAGCAGCATTACGCACGATGAAACGACGTCGTTTTTAGGAACCTAGGCGCAAGTTCGGGCGGACCTTTAATCGGTATTGGACAGATCACTCAGATCTGGGGCGTTTAACGGCGGCTGTTGCTCTATTCACAAAAAGAAATTATAATTTGGTTTTGTCTATTCATACAAATTGATTAATTATAATAAATTGTTTATTAGCAATTATTTAAAAAATTATAAATAAAAGTATGAAATATTTTACGAATCTATAATAAAAATGAAAGAATTATAACGATTTTTAATTTTTTTATAAAAAATATGTATTTTTATTATGTATTAAATAAAATTATAGTAAACATATAAAAATAGTTATTATCTATATTTTCAAAAAGTTTATTATACTTTATTTTATTTCAAATAATAACTATTTTGAAAATCAAAGGAATTGAATAAATTATATAAAATTCACAATAATCTTTTTTTATTTTTTAGGGTATAGATTTTTTAAATTGTTTTAAATTAAATATATATATTTTAGATAATTTTCTAATTTTGTGCATATGATTTTAGTGATTAAAAGTCTTTGAATTAAAAAAAAAAAAAAGTTTTGAAAGACTATGTAATATATGAAGGGTATTAGTTCTTTTTTTCTTTTCTTGCAAAAATTATTAAAAATTGATACGCCCAAAATAAACTAGCCAATAAGAGCAAGTCAATACCTAGCCCCCCCCCCTTCGGGGTCAAACCTCCTAACGAGAGCAATCAACTCCAACTCAATAAAGAAGATGAGAGATCCACGCTAGCGGCTTAAATAGCCGAGTGATGGGCGCAAACACTTTATGACTTAGGAGCGATTCACGCCCCCGCGCAATAAAGACGAATCAACAAGGGTCAACTTGAGCCCCTATAAGAGGGGATGTGGGGAAGAAGCCAAGGTAAGTCATTGAACCTATTCTACTGTTGCATTCAGCCTCTGTAGAGCATCCCACTTATTTAGGCATCGGAGTGATCCCCCGGAGTACACCCTGGGTCCTCCAAGTCTTTCTATTTTCTATCCTTTTCAGGTCAACGGAGATCTGGGAGCATTCTTATTGGTCATCACTGATTTTATCCCGCAACAATTGGCACCGTCTATGGGAAACCACTCTAGTGAGGCACTTATCTTGCTCCCCCCTCCGGCATTGAAAAAATGTCCACCTCACACAGCTCTAGCTATGGCCTCGCCGGAAAAGAGTCAGCCTAGTCAATCCATTCTACACCCGCAGATCCTTCAGGAGTCACCAGGGAGGAGTTCCTCGCCTTTCAAAAGAAAATGGAGGACATGCTCAACCTGCTCTTACGCCAAAAGAGTCAGGAAGGGTGCGCCCCACTTCAACAACGGGTGAGTCCGGATCCACCCCGGAAAACAGATAAAACAAAGGAGAGCGAGGATAAAACTTTCCTTACTAAAAAGATAGAAGACGTGAATAGCGTAGACGTCAACCAACAAAAAAGATCCTCGGAATTGGAGGAGAGGCTCAAAAAGATAGAGCAGATAGAAAAAATGAGGAAAGAGGGCAAGACTAACCTCCTCTATGGGGAAGCGTCTCTATGGTCCTCGGAGCCACCCTTCACAAGAGAAGTGATGGAGGTCCCACTGCCCAACAGATTCAAGATGCCCACCTTTGAGAGGTATGAGGGTCTCTCCGACCCAATCGATCACTTAGATACCTTCAGGGTGCTGATGCAACTACAAGGCGCTCCTGATGCCATTATGTGCCGAGCCTTTGCAGCAACCCTCAAGGGTAACGCTAGAGATTGGTACCGGACCCTGCGACCCGGATCAATCGACTCCTTCTCGGAGATGGAACAACTATTCACTGGCCACTTCCTCAACAGTCGAAGGATTGTCAAAACAACAGCCCACCTAATGAGCATAGTCCAGGGAGAAAGAGAGACACTAAAGAAATTCATGCATCGCTTCAACGCCGCAACCCTAAAGGTTCGTAATCTAGACATAGGGATAGCATTGGTAGCTCTGACCACAGCCCTCCAACCTGGAAGCTTCCTGTACTTGCTAGGAGAAAACCCACCGGTTGATATGGGGGAGTTGATGGCCCGAGCGCAAAAGTACATCAACTTGGAAGAGATGATGGACACTAGGGGAAGTCACATTGAGTTGAAGAGGAAAGGGAATAGCCGGGAGATAGGCGAATCCTCCAGGTCCGCGAAAAGGCATGAGGCCACTACGCTGCTCGCCAGCCCTAAGATGAGATAACAATCCAGTAAGTTCTCCACCTATACACCCCTAAATATACTGCATTCTAAAGTACTGATGCAGATAAGAAAGAAAGATTATGTCTTGTGGCCCAAACCCATGCGAACTCCTGTGCATAAATGAAACATGTCTAAGTTTTGCATATTCCACAAGGATCACGGGCACGACACAGAGGAATGCATTCAACTGAGAAACGAAATTGAAGCCCTAATAAAAAGGGGATACCTATCAAGGTTTATCAAAAAAGAAGATCCACCGAGGGAACCTCGCGAGCAAAGGAGACCCAACGCAAATGACAAGGAAGAACAAGTCATAGGGGAGATTGCAATGATCTTCGGAGGATTTGCTAGTGGAGGAGACAACGGAGGCGCTCGCAAAAGGTATGCTAAACAGGTGCTCTCAGTGGAAAAAGGGGAACCAAATAGTAAAATAAACAGACAAGATGAAGATATCATCTTCGACAGCCCAGACGAAGAAGGGGTACAGCAACCACACGATGATGCATTGGTACTCTCCATGTTGTTGGCGAACTACAAAGTTAGGCGCGTATTAATAGATAATGGGAGTTCGGCAAACATTATGTTCTGGTCAGTACTAGAAGGGATGAAAATTGGAAAGGAAAGACTCAAACCAATCGCAACCCCCCTAATTGGGTTTGGTGGAGATGTGGTTCATCCCGTAGGGACAATCACACTACTTGTGACACTAGGGACGACCCCATAGCTAGTTACTTCGTTGACAGAATTCTTGGTGGTTGATCGGCCCTCTGTATACAATATCATATTGGGCCGTCCTTTTCTTAATGCAGTCCGAGCTGTAATGTCGACGTACCACCTCAAGATGAAATTCCCCACACCGCACGGGACAGGGGTGGTCAACAGAGATCAAGCAGTAGCTCAGAACTGCTACGTTATGGCATTGAAAAGAAAAATGGAGGCAAAAGAAACCCTAACCGTGGAAGATCTTGAGGTAAGGGGGGAATATCCTCAAATTAGCACAGTAGATGAAGATATTGCCCGCATACCTCTATTTGGCCACCAGAAGAGATTTGTACAGATTGGGAGTCGTCTGCCTAACACCCTAAGAGTATAGCTAAGCCAGCTACTGAACGAATTCGCGGATGTGTTCGCTTGGTCTATTGACGATATGTTGGGCATTGATCCTGCCATCATAGAACATAGGTTGCAGGTGGACCCTAACCACCAACCTGTGAAGTAGAAGAAAAGGAGTTTCACGATGGAGCGAATTAAGGTAATTGATGAGGAGGTAACAAAGCTTATGCAAGCAAACTTCATCGGGGAGGTGAACTACCAGAAGTGGCTAAGCAATGTGGTCTTAGTAAGGAAGCCTAACGAAAAATGGCGCACCTGCATAGACTTCATAGATCTAAATAAGGCGTGTTCGAATGATAGCTTCCCTCTCCCCCGAATCGATCAGTTGGTAGATTCAACTTCTAGGCACGAACTTCTCAGCTTTATTGATGCATACTCGGGATACAATCAAATCCCCATGCATCAAGCTGACGAAGAGAAAATGTCTTTCATCACTGAAAGGGGGCTGTACTGTTATCGAGTGATGCCCTTCGGATTAAAAAATGTAGGAGCCACGTACTAAAGATTGGTGAACAAGATATTTAAAGAACAACTCGGTAAAACTATGGAGGTATACATAGACGACATGCTGGTAAAAAGCTTGAAAGCAAAGAAGCATTGCGAAGACCTAAGAGAGACATTTGAACTTTTACGCAGGTACCACATGAAGCTAAACCCATCAAAATGCATGTTCGGTGTTTCGGCAGGAAAGTTCCTTGATTTCATGGTGACACACCGAGGTATAGAGACCAACCCAGACAAAATAAGAGCATTTCTAGAAATAAAGACTCCGCGAACGAAAAAGGAGATCCAAGTCTTAACAAGGAGGATAGCCTCCCTTAGTAGGTTTGTCTCCTGCTCAGGGGACAAAGGCTTACCCTTCTTCAAAGCGCTCAGGAAGAAAGGAGGATTCGAATGGGGGGAGGAACAGAGCAACTCTTTCGAATAGCTTAAGTAGTACCTTAGCTCCCCACCTCTGTTGAAGAAGGCAAAGACAGGAGAAGAACTATACCTGTACATAGCCACAACAGCAAATGCGGTCAGCTCAGTTCTAGTCCGAGAAGAAGGTAGGCAACATCAACCCATATATTACCCTAGCAAGGTGTTGAGTGGAGCATAAAAGAATTACAGTATGACTGAAAAGGCAGCATTCTCCATCATCTGTGCTGCACGGAAATTAAGGCCCTACTTTCAGGCTCATAAGATAACTGTGCTGACAAACCTACCGCTGAAGCAGATTCTCCAACAGCCAAAAAGTTCGAAGAGGATGACGAAGTGGTCTATTGAATTGGGCGAGTTCGACATACAATACTTTCCAAGGCCTGCAATCAAGGCCCAGATGCTTGTCGATTTCGCAATAGAAAGACCCCCTGAAGTAACATGAAGATCAAATGTATGGGCGCTACACATTGACGAGTCGTCAAACGCAACCGGAGGAGGCGCAGGATTTATCCTCATGGCACCGGATGGTACCGAGACTCTCTACGCACTAAAATTGGAATTCTCAACAACGAATAACGATGCCAAGTACGAAGCTTTGTTAGCAGGTCTACGACTAGCAGAAGCATTGGGGGTAGTGCAGATCAAGGTGTTGAGTGATTCCTAGTTGGTAGTAGAGCAGCTGAAAGGAGAATTTGAAACTAGGGATCAGAAAATGAAGAAGTACTTGGCCAAGGCCCAAGATTACGTAAAGGCCTTTATCCACTTCGAAATAGAGCGCGTGCCAAGAGCTTAGAATACAAAGGCTGATGCGCTCACGAAATTGGCCTCAGCAACCAGCTCAGAATGGAGGGATGCAATTTACCTAGAGTGAATCACGAAACCCTCATACGAGGAGTACGGTATTAACTCATTGCATTCTAAAGTCAAAGAAGGAGACTGGAGGGCGCCTTTATTGCATTACCTCATCGACGGGTCCTTATCAGGGGATAATAAGGAGTCCCTTAAGGTGAGAAGGAAAGCGGCGAGATACAAACTGATAAATCAGGAGCTGTACAGACGATCTTTGTTGTTGCCATACCTTCGTTGCCTAAATAGAGAAGAAGGAGACTATGTCCTGAGAGAAATCCATGAAGGAATATGTGGAAACTATCTAGCCAGCAGGGCTTTAGCTCGTAAAGCCCTACGGCAAGGGTTTTACTGGCCCACGATGAGGAAGGACACGATTGAGCTCGTCAAACGATGTGACAGCTACCAGCGTTGTGGGGGAATACCACACGCACCCTCCAATCCCCTCTCCCCTCTTGTCAGCCCCTGCGCCTTCGCCTAGTGGGGGATAGATATCTTGGGACCTCTACCCCTAGCAACTGGACAAAGAAAATTCTTACTGGTAGCGATCGATTACTTTACTAAGTGGGTAGAAGTCGAAGCCTTAGCCCACATAACTGAGCAAAACATCACCTGATTCATATGGACATCAGTGGTCTGTCGGTTCAAAATTTTGTGGGCCATAATCACCGATCACGGGAGACAGTTCGACAATGAGCGCTTCAGAAAATTCTGTTCGAACTTATCCATTAAACTACTCTTCGCGTCGGTAGCACACCCCCAAAGCAATGGACAGGTTGAAAACATGAATCGTACCATACCATATGGCCTAAGGACAAGGCTCGAATCTATGAAGGGAAGATGGGCAAAAGATCTCCCCTCCATCATCTGGGCATACCACACAACCCAGTGAGTTACGACAGGGGAAACCCTACTCATGCTAGCCTTTGGGGTAGAAGTTGTCATCCTGGCAGAGGTGGGTATCCCCTCTTGGCGGAGGCAATACTTCAACGAGGAGGACAACAACGAAGAGCTCAGGGCGGAAATAGACTTGCTAAAGGAGAGACAAAATCAGGCTGGCATAAAAATCACCGCTTACTAACAAAGGGTGGCAAGATACTACAACCATCGAGTAAGAGTGCGCAACTTCTAGTCCGGAGACTTGGTCCTCAGAAAGAATCGAATTAGCACACAAAAGTCAGGCTCACACAAGCTAAAGCCAAACTGGGAAGGTCCATACCGAGTTGCAGCAGAGATCAACCGGGGACATACAAATTGGAGGAGATAGGGGAAAAGAAAATTCATAATACATGGAACTCTGATATGTTGAAAAATTATTATTCATAAAGTATTTCATACAACGTAGAAATAAATTTCCAATTACATCAGTTGTACTTCTTCAATAAGGCTAAACAAAGCTACAAACGAAATTTCAACGGTCTAGCTCGCTTTGCTCCCCTCTCCCGCTTCCTCTTCATCCATCTCCTTTGCAGAGTCTGGACTCTCTTCTCCATAACCGTGCGAACACACGCCCTCCAAAGGGAGATCCGGATGCTTTGTTATCACTTGTTCCCGGCACCTCCTGAACCCTACTCAATAGGTCTTCGCGGTGTCAAAGACAAACCACGAAGAGCCCTTATACTTCTTCACAGCGATTCGGGCCACATCAGTAGTAGCAACAATGGTAGCTGCAAGAATTTCCTCTCTGCGGATCCACTCAATTTCCACCTAGAGGGCACGTTCCCGGTTCTCGGCCTCGTGGAGTTTGTTTTGAGAAATTACATATTTCTCCCTTGTATCCAATGTCTGTCGATACATCTCGGCCACCTTTTCTTCCTGCGCCAAGGCCATTGTCGCCAACTGGAAAGAGAAACAGGGGAAAGCACATTACTAAAACTCCACTGTAAGAGGAAAAATAACCCAGCTAAAAGGTATACCTGATAAGAGGTGTGCCGGATCTTCGCTGAAAGAACATCAGGAAGAGAGCACTGAGCCTGCACATAGTCCTCCACATGGACCGCCTGACGCAGAGCGGAGGCAAAATGGGTCGGCTCATGAAAAATTGCCTCAGTATGAGCCGTGGGGACTGGAGGAGGAGCCGCGATGTTCTCACCCGCAGGAGCTTCACTATCACCTACAGAAGGTGTGTCCCTATGAGATGATTCTCCCTTGAGCTCCCTTCTCTTCTTCCTGCTCCTGCTCACCCTCTCCTTCTTAGCTTCCCCCATAAGAGATTTGTATCTGTTAAAATCCATATCTGCAAAGATACCGAGAAAAGATAAAAACACCAACAACAGTAGGAATATCCGAACACATATATAGAAATCAAAGGCAAGATAAGACATGAGGAAAAGGGGCTGATCCCCCACTGCACGAGGACACGCTCCTTGAGCATCTCCTCATGAGGGACAATCCCTTGCTCACTAAGGGCTCACAATTCTTTCAAGATGGCCTGCTCGTCGGAGGAGAGCCTCGGAAGAATGTGACGCACCTGAACTACAAAAGAAAGAGTGAAAGGGAAACAAATAAGTCAACGGATAACCTGCACGCAGCCCTATATAAAAGGGGGGAGTGGGATAGATAATGTTACCGTCTAGAGGGGCAGACCAAACAAGAAAGCCCATATAGTTCAACTCTCCTAAGGCAAAAAAGTACCGGGACTTTGTGTATGAAAGAGCTGCTTGGTGTGAAAAGCTTATAACCTGGCAAAGAGTTGAAATAATACAGCTTCTTCTCTACAGAGTGCGTTAGCATTTGAAAACAACTCCTAAAGAGAGGAACTGTGGGATGATTGTGACAACCCGAATAAAAATGGAATTTAAATAATAAAAGGAAGGGAAATGGAAACAATAACAGAAGGAGGAACGCGTTCATCGACGACATTGCACTTTGGAAGGAATAACCGAGGAGAATCATCAGGGCTTCGTCGACAAATCTCCTATATTCGTCGACGAGGTTTTAAGAGAATTCATCGATAAAGACTGAATTTCGTCGACGAAGAAATACTGAAAGAGGTTTTGAGCCGACTGAATTTCATCGACGAGGACTGAATTTCGTCAACAAAATTATTAAAGGATTCGTCGACGAATGACGTGCCTCGTCGACGAATCCCCTGTTTTATAAATATCAAAATCTAGATTTTACTTCACAGTTAAGCCATTTTCATGCTCTCTCTCTCTCTCTCTCTCTCTCTCTCCTCTCTCTCTCTCTCTCTCTCTCACTCTCTCATTGATTTTGGGCCAGATTTACGCTGGATCGACAATCCGAAGTCACCACGACGCTCCTGGGGAAGTTCTCTCCAAATCTACCAGAGTGGATCGTTGGTGAAAGTAAGTTGGAAATTATCCCTAAGTTGAGGTAAGGCTTTTTAAGCCAAATTTGATCTTATGGTAGTTATAAGAAATGATGTACACATAGAAATACTGAAATTTAGTACTGTGAGTTTTCATTTTCAAGGTCTTGGTCAGGAAATCCTACGGTGTTAAGTTAGGATATTTTAGGGGTTTTCTCAGTAGCCAGGTAAGGGAATAAACTAAAACAGTTACTTTTCACACAAATTATTATTATTTATGAGTAACTCGATTTCCTGAAAGTATTTACAATATTTGAATATTATGGAATAAATGTACATTTGAGAAAAATACTGCTAATGTGTGTGTGTGTGTGTGTGTGTGTGTGTGTGTATGAGATACCAAAAATTATGATTTTTAGAATATAATGTATGGTTTCATACAAAAAATGTGTGGCATGAATATTATTTTCCATGGAAAAATATCATGATACGACGATGATACGAATGAAATATGTTTTATGAAATTATAAAAGAGTACAATATATTATGATGATTTTGAAATGCATGGTAATTGATTTAATTTCAGAACGATATGTATGATATGTTCAGCGCGAGACCGTAATTATGATATGTTTGGCACGAGGCCGTAATTATAATATGTTCGGCACGAGGCCGTAATAATGATAACGGCACGGGCCGTATTTATGAAATGTTCGGCGCAAGGCCGTATTTATGAAACTATGAAAGATGCTATATTATCATATATTATATGTTATCAGAACCGGGATGTTAGTTTAGTTCAGTTTAGAAGCACGGTACCGTAGCTTATAGATCAGATGTTTATAATCAGAATAGTTAACCACCCCACGAGTGGGTGGGAGGTGGATAGTCGATGTGGCTTTCAGTAGAGTGTGGACGTCCACCTGGCAGTCCGGACCAGGGTGTGGCGTGCCCATCGTACTTACAGACATATTTGACTCAGCAGTGGTCGGCTAGCTATTGTCGGGTCCCCTCTTCGGACTGCACAACCCATCATGGGAGGTAATACATGACATTAGCTAGCTATTCATCCTGGGTATGTTTTCAGTATTATTAGTTATAATAGATGTTTTATGTACGTTATGATTTATTAATAATTATGAAAGTATATGAGAATTTAGTATGTTATGATGAATGTTTACGGATATATGAAATGTACTGCATATGTATAATTGCATTAAATGTTCATGTTGCCACACAGTTGTATTTAGTTTATTTTCCCTTACTGAGAAGTGTCTCACCCCCGAACTTAATATATTTTTCAAGAGACCCTGAATGACCGGCGGGTCGTGACTGCCGTTGAGTTTACTAAGCTACCCCGTTAGGAGGGTAAGCAACGTACTAGGATCATAATTGTTTTGATTATGGGATCCTAGATGTATTTTGAAATATTTTAGAAGAATGTAAATAGATACGGTATTTTGGGAATGTAGATAACTCTGTTATTATGCTTCTGGTATTATGCTTATGGATGGATGATTTAGATTTTATGCTTGCTGTTACTTAGGTTTCCGCTGTGATTGATAGGTGTCCCTGTTACCCACAGGTTCAGGTCGACTTTTTCATTTATTATGTTACATTTCATATTAAGAAATTGAGGTCATTACACTGATGGCCCAGACAAAGCAGGAGGATGGCGAAATAGGTAAGCGAAAGGTAGGAGTTCAGAACCAATTGTGAGGGGGTTATTCGGTAAAAACGTAATATGTTAGAGAAAAAGAGGGGAAAAGGGAGTTTGAGACCTAGATCCAAGTAGTTAGTGTACAGACAAAGCTCCCTCGAGCCCGGATCAAGAGTTGATTCCTAGCTGGCGGGTAATCAAACAGTAATATTAGAGGGGATGGCGAAAAAGTATCGAACATCCTGTAGATTTCGAGGGAGTCATATCACATCGAATGCTCCTTACTGTAGTCGAAGCCCTTGCCGGTTGCAAGGAAGACTCCATCAGGAAATCAAAAAGTGGAACGAGCGAAACAAAGCTTTTACAAACAAATCAAACAAGCAAGCCTCCTGCAAAAACAAGGAAGGCAAAATGCCAAAACAGATCAAAACAATAAATTTTGCGTGAAAACAGCAAAGTTATCATACAAGAAAAGATCAAGCAGGCAAAGTTCAAGCAAGAACAATGAAGAACATGAAGAACAACCAAATAAACATGAAATTCAATACAAAGATGGAGAAAAGCAGGGAAAGGGGACGAAGGAGAGCGTACCTAAAGACAAGTAGGGACCACTTTGGATGAAGATGATAAACGAATGAAGGGGGCCCTGCCTTTATAGAGAGAGGGCTGCACGAATCCCCGAGGAAGTGGGAATCTTGAAAAATCTCGTCTGTAGAAAAAGGATTGCGTCTCAATAGAGAGGACACAGAAATCCCCGTACATACGAAAAATCCATGTGCACGCACGACCATCATGTCAATGTCGAGAATTCGTAACTTTTGGAGGATATACGGCGCCTCAAAAGGACAACGTTGCCTCGGAAAAAGCATCAGACTGACACCCCCATAAATGAGAACATCTCATTCAAGTGGCTTACCAAGGTATGACACATTTAAATATGCATTTATCACACTTTTGCAGGATAGATGATGCCTCGAAAGGACAACGACGTCGCCTCAGAAAAAGCGTCAGACTAACACCCCTATAAATGAAGACGACTCATTAGGCGAAAAGAGCCCAAATGACGAGTATGACTCATGAAGGCCGACAACAGCCCTACAAATGAGCATGACTCATTAGGCTAAATGGGCCCAACTAACAAGTACGACTCGTGAGGCCAACAATAGCCCAGCAAATGAGCACGACTTGGCGAAACGAGCCCAACTGACGAGTACAACTCGTGAAACCAACAATAGCCCAGCGAATGAGCACGAATCATTAGGCGAAGCGAGCCCAACTAACGAGTACGACTCGTGAGGCCAACAACAGCTTAGCAAATGAGCTCGACTCATTAGGTGAAACAGACCCAAATGAAGAGCACCGCTCTTTAGGCCAACAACAAGCCAGCCAAGAAGCTGCACGAGAAAGCTACTCAGCAAAATGTGCTTCATGTAGCAGCTTGACAAGGTCTATCCGCAAAAGCGCTTCATGAAGCAGCCTGGTAAGTATGCTCCATGAAGCAGCTCAGCAAGACCTACTCGACAAAAATGTTTCACAAATTAGGTCGGAAAATTCGCTTCACGAGGCAGCTCGGCTAGAACTACTCCGCAAAAACGCTCCATGAAGCAGCCCGACAAACACCTGCTCGGCCAGAATCGATTCGGTAAGATTGCCATTTATGTGGCTCAAAAAGATCAGGTTGGCAAAACCTTGTTTGGCAAGCAAGCCATAGAGTAGCTCGGCAAACTTGCTTCATGAAGCAGATCAACTAGAGCTACTTGAAAAAAGTGCTTCACGTGGCAGCTCGAAAAAAGCTCTTCATGAAAAGCTCCAGAAATTGTGCTCCATGAAGTAGCTCGGCAAGACATGCTCCGCAAAAAGCACTTCATGAAACAACTTGGAAAAAATTCTCCATGATGTAGCCCAACAAAAACCGGCTCGGTAAATTTTCTCCTTAAAGCAGTGCGAAAAAGGACATCACAGAAAAAGACAGCTCGGAAGGAACAGCTCAGCAAAAACCAGCCTAGCAAGAACCGGCTTGGTAAATTTTCTCCACGAAGCGGCTTAGTTATAGCAGCTCGGAAAAGGACTTCTCAAAAAAAGACAGCTCGAAAAGGACAGCTCAGCAAGAACCGGCTTGGTAAATTCAGTCCACAAAATGGCTCGGCATTAGCAACTTGGAAAAAGAGCTCGGCAAAAAACTGGCTAGGCAAGAACCCGCTCGATAAAATTACCCACATAACAGCTCGACACGAGAAGCTCGGCAAGAACCAGCTTGGTAAAATTGCCCACATAACAGCTCGACATGAGCAGCTCGGCAAAGACCCGGCTCGGCAAGAACCAGCTCGGTAAAATTGCCCATGTATCAGATCGGCACGAGCAGCTCGGCAAACACCTACCCGGCAAGAATCAGCTTGGTAAAGTGGCTTGGCAAGATCAGGTCAGCAAAACCCTGGCCAACAAGCAGGCCATAGAGCAACTCAGTAAAAAAAAAAAGGCCCGGGACACAATCCGGCGGTACAGCTTGGCAAGGTTGGCCCAAGTAGTAGCTCGGCTCGAAGCAACAACTCGAACAAATAATAATTTTAAGAGCATCAGATACGTATCCGCATTAAGAGCTAAAATGCGGGGACACAAAAACTTTTCAAAATTCTATCCAAAAATTTGAAACTGAGGGGAGGGGGGACAACTAATATACCCAAAATAAACTAGCCAATAAGAGCAAGTCAACACCTAACCCGTGCCCCCCGGGTCAAACCTCACGATGAGAGCAATCAACTCTAACTCAATAAAGAGGAGGAGAGATCCATGCCAGTGGCTTAAATAGCCGAGTGATGAGCGCAAACACTTTATGAGTTGGGAGCGATTCATGCCCCCGCGCAATAAAGACGAATCAACAAGGGTCAACTCGAGCCCCTATAAGAGGGAATGTGGGGAAGAAGCCAAGGTAAGTCATTGAACTTATTCTACTGTTGCATTCAGCCTCTCTAAAGCATCCCTCTTACTTAGGCATTGGAGTGATCCCCCGGAGTACACCTCGGGTCCTCCAAGTCTTTCTATTTTCTATCCTTTTCAAGTCAACGGAGATCTGTGAGCATTCTTATTGGTCATCACTGATTTTATCCCGCAACAAAAATAAATATTATTAAAAACTACCCAGTCTTCTCTTGGGATGGTAAGAAAATTAGGATTGTTGAGAGTTATGAATGGATTTAAAAATTTTAAATTTAAAATAATATTCTTATTTTAAAGAAAATATATTAGGGAAAGTTGAGATAATGGAGAGAATATAAATAAATTCTAAAATATTAAATTAAAAATAATATTTTTTATCTTTTAAGATATGGCATATGAATAGATTTTAAAATAGGTGCATAGTTTTAAAAATAGATTTTAGGTATTAGCTTAATTTTAATGATAAGATTTTAACGATTAAACATTTTGAAAAATAAGTTTTGAAAATGATATACCCCGAAAATATCTCCATTAAAGAGGAAGACCGACTATTAATTCATTCATTAAAACGCTTTCCATAAACACTAAAAGACTAAATCACCACATTGATGGGGGCAATAAACAAAACCACCTAAGTCAATGTCAAGATAGAGTGATTCATGTCAGCGTTGTAATGACTATAAAGACTAGAGTGATTCACGTCAACGCCATAATACGCTCATAAATGGCGCATCACCATAAGGTCAAACTCAACCACTATAAAAGGGGACATGGGAAAGAGGTAAGGACATCTCATTCCAACCTATCCTTTACTGTTGTGTAAAATCTCTCAACTAAATCCCTTAATTAGGCATCGGAGTGATCCCCGGGAGTACACCTCGGGTCCTCTAAGCCGTTCATACTTTCTCTCTTTTCAAGTGGTCGTGATCGAAGAACGTCTCCAAAGATCATTCAAATTTATTCAAGAACAGTTGGCGCCATCCGTGGGAACAATTCTTAAAAGGTTTTTCTTTTCCAATCTTTGAGTCATGACCACATCCAATAGTTCGAAGTCAGAGCCCGCCATGGGTGATCAATCACCCCAGCCCATACACTCTGCACTAGGCGACCATTCCAACATGACGAGAGGTGAGTCCCTTACTTTTCAAAAAAGGATGGAGGACATGACAGGTTCCCAGAAGAAGATGGAGGACATGTTCAATATGATCCTATAACAAAAGAATCATCAAGTTAGGGAATGCTTCGATCTCAGCAGTGGTAACTCAACATCAAATCAGGATGGCTCTGAAGGGATTTTTATTGGAAATAATGGAGGGAAATCATCGGGCTTTTATTGCTAATCTGGTAATTGAACCGACCTTACTGGAAAAGATTAGGGCCGCATAGATGAAAGATACAAAGTTGGTGTAGATTATGGGTAAGGTACAGAGCAGACTGAGGGTGAACTTTAACATCTCCGATGATGTGGTTTTAAAGTTTCACACTAGATTATGTGCACCCAATGATGCAGAGATTAAAAGAACAATTTTAGAAAAGACTCATTACTCTCTTTATACAATGCATCCAAGAAGCGCCAAAATGTATCAGGATTTGCAAGAATCTTTCTGGTGAAACAACATGAAGAGTGAAAATGCCCGATTCGTAGAGCAGTGTCTTACATGTCAGTAAGTGAAGGCGGAACATCAGATACTAGCAGGGTCATTGCAACCACACCAAGTTCTTGAGTGGAAGTGGGAGTACATTTCCATGGATTTTGTAATAGGGTTACCACTAGCACTTTATAGGCAAAACATCATCTGGGTAGTAGTCGATCGTTTAACAAAAACTGCCCATTTTGTCCCAATTAAGGTTAGCTACTCTATGAATAGACTAGCAGAGTTGTATGTTCAAGAGATAGTTAGACTACACAGCATACCAGTGTCCATCATAACAAATCGGGACCCACAGTTCACTTCCCAGTTCTAGAAAAGTTTGTAGAAAGCTTTGGAATCTCACCATACCTTTTGCACAGCATTTCATCCCCAGATTGATGGACAATCCAAGAGGACGATTTAGCTATTGGAGGATATGTTGTGGGCATGTGTGCTGGATTTCAGAGGAAGTTGGATTCAGTATCTGCTATTGGTAGAGTTCGCTTACAACAATAGCTACCAGTCCAGCATCAAGATGGCACTGTATGAAGCGTAAAATGGTTGGAGGTGCCAATCTCCATTGTGTTAAGATGCGATTGGTGAACGACAAATTTTAAGGCCACTATGTGGGTGGCTACCGGCTCATTCTAAAGTCGAGTAATCATTAGAGTAAATTTCTAAAGGTTGTAATAAGTGATGGTTAGCAAATTTCGAGGATGAAATTTTTATAAGGAGGAGAGGATGTAGTAATTCTAAAAAAAATAATTTTAATAATTAATTATTAATTATTAATTAAATTATATAATATAATATAATAATATTATATATATATATATATATAAATAGAGGTTATGAGTTAGCTTCTTCAGGAAGCAAATTTTTCAAGCCCCCCTTCTTCGTACTGCTCTCTCTCACTCTCTCTCTCTCTAAATTTCTCAGTTATCTCTCCGCCAAATTGAAAAACTAACATCATTTCCGGATCCTAACTCTACTCCTCAACATTTTAACCGAAGAGATTTCGTCATTTGGATGTCGTAGGCACTACTCCAAGGTTAAGGTAAGAGGAATAGATTATGTTAGGCTTAATTTTAAAATATGCCTGATTTAAATTGATTATTTTTATGTTAATTATTTCCAAATGCCTGGGTTAAATTAAACTGCGAGGATTTTATCAAATCGGGTTTTTGGGAATATATTTGAATTAAATTAAATTGCGAGGATTTGATCAAATCAGGTTTTTTGGGAATATATTTGAGTTAAATTAAACTGTGGGGATTCGATCAAATTGGGTTTTTGGGAATATATTTGAATTAAATTAAACTGTGAGGATTTGATCAAATCGGATTTTTGGGAATATACTGGAATTAAATTAAATAGGTGAAATTGATCATACTAGCGTTTTTATTAAATTTATTGCGTATTTATATTTATAAGAATTTCCTAGGAAATTTATGAAATTATAATTATTAACATTCAAATTGTGTGGCATGAGAATGATTTACTTTTATTTTACAATTAAACATGTTGGTATGGTATTATATGATGAAAGTTGTGATATTATACTGGTTTCTTGAATGGTTGAGAATAATGTGCATATTGTGAATTTGACGGTTTTATACCGATCCTAGGGATTTCGAGAAAATTGTGGAAAATCAATTGCGAATCATACGTTGAGAAAAATGAGATCATTTTATTTGTTTTATTATGTAAAATTGCAATATATAGTTTAAGAACCCTGATGGACCAAGTGTTATGAAAGCTCGGTACTGTAGTTGGTGAGATTACCAGTGCAGCCACTCTATTGTGGAAGTATTGGCGGTAAAAGTTGATTTGGCCTAAAAAGAGATGTGGACCCTCCTAGGTCTGGACCAGGATGCGATAGGCAAATCATACTTGCAGATGAGTTACTTTGACTTAAGTTGATGGTAAGCCAGCCAAGGTTAAGTCCAGTTTTTGGACCGCACAACCCGTTATGGGGCTTAAACGTGCCGTTAGTCCAAATGAGGAGTTCTTCTTTGCATATTTGTAGGTTTTTGTAAATGGGCTACTATTGAGACGGAAATTATGCTTTGAAGGAAAATGTGAACTTTTAATTATATAGGTGTGAGTTACAGTTTATAAACGCAATTTTATTTAAAGTTAAATTAATGGATATATTTTGTTTACACTAAAACTCATGTTAGCCAAACACTGATAATAATCTATTTCGTTTTACTGAGAGGTGTCTCACCCCAATAAATATTTCAACTTTTTAGGACCTACAGGAAATCAAGCTTAGCGAGCTCTGGGAAAGAGGTTAGATATTATAGTTTAGAGTAAGTGTTTGTAAGATATTGAATTATATATATGTTTTATTTTTACTCCTTGGGTTGTATTATTGTTACTTAGAGATACTTATATGTAACGACCTGCCTATTTTCCATTTTTTTTTTCACTTAATAATAATATTAATAATTCTAACATCCTGCTAGACTGTCATAATCATAATCAACCTGGACCCATGGGTACCAAGGATATACCTGTCATACAACTCTGATACTTAAGCAGCGGAAAACATAAAATTACATACATGTCATACGACACTAGAAACCATATTAGAGTTCTACTGAATCTGTCATATATATACAATCATCCACAAAAAGACCCAAAAAGTATCATAGGGTCATAATCACACAAAAACCCATATGACCCTATCTCACTTATTTACCCTTCTGACAGGGTAGTTCGGTCAACTCCTACCATTGCGAAGCTTTATCCGCCCTTCTACCTAGATTTCCTGAAATGTTTGTATGGATGGTGTGAGACACCTCTCAATAAGGGAGATAAACTAATATCAGTGTGTGGAAACATGAGTATTTTTCGTGATATACATATAAACAGTACATAATTCATGTCTGGTATAAATAGTTGTGTCATATCTAAATAAAATATGATTTAACATAACATAGGCCAACGTACTAAATTTCTATACTGAAAAAAAAATCATCTTATATAACCATATCATACTGACTTATTACCCAGGATAGATAGCTAGTTGTTGTCATGTCTTACCCCCCACATGACAGGGTTATACAGCCCGAAGGTGAGACCTAGCAATGGCTGGCCGACCATATTAAGTCAAACATAGGTGTGTAAGTATGATGGGTCTGTTCCACCCGTGCCGGACTACCAAGGGAACTACGACACTCCCATAAAGGCACATCAACTGCCATCTCCCACACTCTACGTAAGATGTGTGGTAGCACTAATATAAACATAATTGTGAGATACAGCTACGGTACCGTGCTTCATAAAACTGAACTAAGCTATCTGAGTTCTGATCACATATAATACATTTCATATTAAAACATAGTTGTTTCATATTTCGGAGTAATATTTGACATAAACATATTTCATGTTTTCTTGCATATCATACATAATCACGACATTTATGTCGGCATAATTCATAACGTAAAAATCACGGCATCTACGACGGCATAATTCATAACGTAAAAATCACGGCATCTATGTCGGCATAATTCATAACATAATAAACATATAATTCTTGCACTCTTTAACATAATCTTCTAAAGCCATAATTTCTATACTGTTTTTATGGTTTTTCCGAAAACTGTTATATCATGCTTATCCTGGAAAAATCATAACATTTTAATATAACACAAATTTTCATGGAAATTATACTCATGCCACACAAATAAAAGTAACCTTCTAAACTCATAATTTGTTCTAAAATCATATTCTCTTATAAAATGTGTTCAAACCATTTCCCTGTTCAACAGTAGTATTCCCAAACATAGTTCTATAATATACATATTTTCTTGAAAATAAATGTTGTATAACAATAAATAATTTCATGAAAAATGTTGACTTAATTTATCCCCTTACTTGACTTACTGAGAAGCCTACAAAATTAACCAAACCTACTTATGTGGTGTTCCCAACTCAACACCCTGAAATTACATTTCCTCCAACAAAACTTCAGTATTATTCTATCTAAAACATTTTCCTCAGTTCAGAAACACCAAATACCTTATAAAGTTTAAAATAACCAACTTACTCAAATTTTGGGACAGTGCTAAAGTTGGCCTAACCAACAAACTACTCTAGTAGACTTGTAGAGAATCTTCCCAGGAGTAACGTGGCGGCTTTCGATCGATGAACCGGTGAAGGACGAAATCGAAAATCTAGAGAGAAGGAAAGAGAGAGTGTTTGCATGCAGGTTTTCTCGCTAGAAATGTAATTTGAACTTATTTATAGAGTGTTGTCCACGTGGCCTCGTCGACGAGCCACAACACCTCATCGACGAGTCCAAGAAGGAGGTTTGTAGATGAGCACTGACCTTTGTCGACGAGTTTCAGGCCCTGAGAATAATTCTCTTGATGAATTCTCGTCAACGAGACACGTCACCTCATCGGCAATTCCAAGAAGACTGGTCGTTGACGAACACTCTGCGCTCGTCGACGAGACCCTACTGATTCCCTTTTGAAAAATTCTTTTCTCTCATTTCTTTTATTTGCTTAATTTCTATAATTCTTCGGGTCTCTACATTCTCCCCTCCTTATAAAATTTCTTCCTCGAAATTTACTATCTCTATTGAACACCATCCTTTGAAGATAATGGACTACTTATTTTATTGCTTACCCTCACTTCTGGCGGAGGAATACCGTAGTTACATTCAGAGTTCTAGGAGATTACATATACATAAAAGAAAAATTCTCCCAAACCAAAATACTACCTACTAACAGAAAATTATTACATGTACTAACTAACTTGCACAAAAGAAACTTAACATACTTACCTGCATCTTTTCCTGATTACTGCTGATCCCCACTAAAATAAATGCTGGTATTTCTATCGTAAAGCTCCCATGAAGCTGCTTCCACCGCATGATTCCTCCATAGGACTTTTATTAATGGAATTCTCTTATTACGCAATTCTTGTTCCTTCCTGTCTAAGATCTGCACTGATATCTCCTTATAAGCCAGGGATTCTTTGAGCTCTATTTCTGCATAACTAACCACGTGGGAGGGATCTGGGACGTATTTTCTCAACATAGAAACATGAAATACGTCGTGTATTCTGGATAAAATTGGTGGTAATTGTTGGCCGAACTAGGCTTTTCAATCTTGTTTTGATGATAACAAAATGAAGGATGCTTTAATATGTGGTGTTGAGAAATGTGTTTTTAGGTAAAAGGAATCTCAAGGTTGATAAACTAAAAGCTCAATGCTAATCTAGTGGAAGCTCCTCAAAATATCAAAGGCAATGGACGACAAATGAAGAAGTTAAGGGCAAGCAAACTCAAAATCAAAAGTGAACCTCAAGAGGCTGAAGAAGGCTGAAGGACCTACTGATTTAAGGAGATCATAATTAGAAGGATTGTTGTAAGTACTTCTAAACCAAATGCCATTTAGATATGTGAAGCTCTTATAAATCAAAAGAAACTAAGAAACACCTTGTTAAAAGAGTTTAAAATATATTTTTAAAATCAAAGCAACAAAGGTCTTAAAAGAAGGAAAGTTTTCAAAAATAAAAAGAAGTCAGGCACCTAACATACGATTGTTTGTCTATGGACAGACGACTGTCAGCATTCTGAATTTCAGATTTAACCATGGCAGATGACTACCATGTCATGGCAGACAACTGCCACGCGGAGCAAATTTCAGATCTCAATCGGGAAGTTCTCTTTTAAAAATTTTGAATTTTAAAATTAAGTCAACAATTCTTTTTCAAATATTACCTAACTTGATGGGGGTATTGATATTTGAAAAAGCATATAAATACCTCTTTGGGTTATGAAAAATTTTGAATTTTAAAATTAAGTCAACAATTTTTTTTTAAAATATTACCTAACTTGATGGGGATATTGATATTTGAAAAAGCATATAAATACCTCCTTGGGTAATGAAAAATTTGGAATTTTAAAATTAAGTCAACAATTTTTTTCAAATATTACCTAACTTGATGGGGACATTGATCTTTGAAAAAGCATATAAATACTCCCTTGGGTAATGAAAAATTTTGAAATTCAAAATTAAGTCAACATTTTTTTTTCAAATATTACCTAACTTGATGGGGACATTGATCTTTGAAAAAACCTATAAATACCATCTTAGGTAATGAAAAATATACATAAGATAGAATACAAAAGAAGAAAGATTAATAAGTCTTTTGCTGAAACTCTTCTTATGCTGAAATTCTCCTTAAGCTCCATCTGCCCACATCATTTTGTTGGAGAGAAAAAAATTTTCCTTGAGTTCAATTTGCTCAGATCTTTTGCTGGAGAGGAATTCTACCATTTTGGTAGATTGAAAATATCAAAGCTCGGTCCCGTATTGCAATTCAATTTTTTTAAGAACCATCGATGACTTCTAAAACTTTAGAGCTTCATATATTCTATTTTACTTTGGTTTTTAGAAGTACAATTTAGATCTCAATTTGTACAACCTGATCTAAATTTTGAGAGTATTTTTTTTGCACGCAGATTTATTTTTCATCTTCTTGTACTTTGAACAGTTCAAAGGATTGATTGGATCGTTGGACCAAGCACAGGCTGACGCTTGGAGAGGTTTTTCTCTTCGTGAAAAAGAACGTAAATTGTGTAAGGTTTTTTATTCCACCCGAAAGGAACAAGATTTAGTTAACTCCTTAGGTGGTTGACCTAAGGCGGGGACGTAGGCTGGGGTAAGCCGAACCTTGTAAAAAGTGGTGGTGTTATTCTCTTCTCCTTGCTTTCATTTTAATTTCAGCAACAATATAACTTGCGTAAATGTTTTAATACTTGAAATCATAAAATAATACTTATTAGAATTTAAGTAAACCCAAAAAATCCTAATATGTTCTTGGGCTTGCGGAAACCGAAAGGGAGTACGTTGGTTAATCGATCTCTTGCGGAACCGAAAGGAAGTACGTTGATTGGTTAACACCCAAAACTTGTTAGCTGAAGGTTTAATTAAGTTCTGATATTGAAAATGTGTTTGGTTGTCATTGCAATATTCAAATTCATAAATCAACAACAAGAATTGAACATTCATTTGCAGGACCTTTAAATATTCTGAATTGATTTCTTGTCTTGTGGTTGTTGTGTGTGAATGGTAAATTAATTAATTGTGTTTATTGATTGTGAATTGATTAAAAGGAAATAGGAGTTAGTGTGTATTGTCTAATTAACGAAAACACAAGAAAACCTTAAAAGATTGTAAAAAGAGACAAAAGCTCATAAAGAGGATCAAAGAAATTTTTGATAAACCCAATTCACCCCCACTCTTGGAACTACACCTTAGGTTTCAATTGGTGTCAGAGCAAGGTTATAGAAAAACCTAATAAGTAGATATATAAAGATCTAAATGGCACAAATAGGAGTAGCTCCCTTTGTTGAGGGTCAATCCTCAACTAGGCAACCTATTTTTTGTGGATTAAATTATACCTTCTGGAAGCAACGAATGAGAATCTACCTTCAAACTATGGACTGGAAGGTATGGAACTTGTAACAAATGGAAATTTAATCCCCACTAAGCTAGTTGATGGAAAAGAAGTACCGTAAGAAGATAAAGAACTAAATGAATCAGATTATTAAATGTTGCAAATTAACTCAAGTGTAATAAACGCTTTATACTGTGCACTTGATGCAAATGAGTTCAATAGAGTAATGGCATGTAAAACAGCCAAAGAGATTTTGGATAAATTAGAAGTAACCTATGAAGGCACAGTAGATGTTAGGGAAAGTAGAATCGATATGTTAACCAGTGAATATGAAACCTTTAGGATGAACTCCGATGAAAGTATAACAAGCATGTACACTAGGTTCACCCATATCATAAATTCACTTAGTGCCTTAGGAAAAACTTATTCCACCCATGAGATGATCCATAAAATTCTAAGAGCACTCCCATCTATTTAGGAACCAAAAGCCACAGCCATTACGGAAGGAAGAAATCTTAAAACAACTTTTTTAGATGAACTCATAGGATCTCTTCTAACCTATGAAATGATGTTGAAAGAAAGAAGCACAAAAAACAAAAATAAGAAGTCTATAGCTCTAAAAGCTTTGAAAGAATATTCAAGTGAGGAAGATAATGAATCTAGTGAATTAGAAGACAAGGACTTAGCTTTAATAACTAAAAAGCTTGCAAAATTTTTAAGAAGAAACAAAAAATTCACTAGAAAATTTAATGGATCAAAAGCTGAAAAATGAGAAAGCAATAAAAAGGAATACAAAAGTAAAAATGATTCTCCCACTTGCTATCACTGTAAAAAGGTCGGGCACATCAAACCGGAATACCCACAACTCAAGAAGGAAAAGAAGAAAAGGAAGCCTGCAATGAAGGCAACTTGTGATGACACTAGTTTGAGTGAATCGGAAAGTGCGCCAAGTGATCGAGAAGTAGCGAACATGTGCTTCATAGTGCATAACGAAGAGGTAAACTCTTATTATTCCCTCTCTGAAGATTTGTGTAATGAGTCTTGTAGTAATTCATGTCAAAGTATGCCATCTTACAAAGAACTTCAAGCTGAATTACTCTTTCTACATAACAAGTTACTAAAATCTTGAAGAGGAACACAAACTTGAAAGAACAAAACGAAGCACTTAAAAATCAACTTGAATCTGCAAAACTTGTTGAAGAAGAAAAAGATTCAAAGATTGAAGAACTTGAGAAGAAAGTAGATAACTTATCTCAAGATTAGCTAAGTCTCAAGTGAATGAAGATAGCAAGATTATGCAAGAAATAAATAATCTCAAAAATCAAATTCAAGAGAAAGAAAATGTCATCTATAACTTTACCAAAGGTAAGGATAACTTTGAAAAGATAGTAGGACAACAAAGGATGACAAACAACAAAGAAGGAATTGGTTATAATGGAGCTTCAAACAAAAGAAAGAAAAACTTGTATATGGGATATTTTGTAAATCAATCTAAATATTATGCAAGTACTTCATCAACAAATATTCATGAGCACACCACGTGCTACATGTGCAAAAAGAAAGGACACATAATGTTTAATTGTCCACCTAAGAAAAAGTATACAAAAGTAAAATATGAATGGAAGATAAATGCTAAAAATAGGCAAAATCTAAAATTAAAAAGGTTTGGATTCCAAAATTAACAACTTGAATCCTTTCTTATAGGTTTGCTTTAGGACCACTCCGTCTAAGGATAAATGGTACTTGGACAATGGATGTTCAAGGCATATGACGGGAGATAAATTTAAATTCACCTCTCTCACTCCAAAGGATGGAGGATTTGTAACCTTCGGTGACAATGCAAAAGGCAAGATCATCGAAATAGGTAAAATAGGTAAAGACTCCTCACTTTCTATAGATGATGTCTTGTTAGTAGATGGTCTAAAGCATAATCTACTGAGTATTAGTCAACTTAGCGATAAAGGATGTGAAATAATGTTTAAGAGAGACAAATGCATAATACGAGATTCTAATAATCAAAATACATTATTCACTGCACTTAGAATGAACAATGTTTATTGCATAAATCTTAATAGTTTAATCCCTCAAGACATAACTTGCCTAGCAGCCATGAGTGAAAATAGTTGGCTTTGGCATAGGAGGTTAGGACATGCTAGCATGGATCTTATATCCAAACTCTCCAAAAAGAATTTAGTTAAAGGCTTGCCTAAAACAAAATTTGTCAAAGATAAAGTATGTGATGCTTGTCAATTAGGAAAACAAACCAAGAAGAGTTTCAAAAAGAAGAAACATATATCAACTAGTAGACCCCTAGAACTTATGCACTTAGACTTGTTTGGTCCTACTAGAACCCAAAGTTTAGGACGAAAATAATACGTCTTTGTAATTATTGATGATTACTCAAGATACACATGGGTGTTGTTCCTAGTTAACAAAGTAAAAGCTTGCAACTCATTGATCACTTTATGTAAGTAGCTTCAAAATGAGAAAGGGTATAATGTCTCAAATATTAGAAGTGACCAAGGAAGAGAATTTAAGAATCAAAATGTTGAAAATATTTGTAATGAACATGGCATAAATCACAACTTTTCAACACCTAGAACCCCGCAACAAAATGGAGTTGTGGAAAGGAAAAATAGAACCCTCCAAGAAATGGCAAGAACCATGCTTAATGAAAATGACCTACCCAAATATTTTTGGGCTGAAGCTATAAATACAGCTAGCTATATAATTAATAGGGTCTCCATTAGATCAAACCTAAACAAGACACCCTATGAATTGTGGAAAGGAAGAAGGCCTAATATAAATTACTTTCATGTCTTTGGGTGTAAGTGTGGTTGTTCTAAATAACAAAGACAACTTAGGAAAATTTGATGCTAAATCGGATGAAGGCATTTTCCTAGGATACTCCACAAATAGTAAAGCCTATAGAGTCTACAACAAAAGATCACTCACCATAGTTGAATCAATTCACTTAGACTTTGATGAATCTAACTCTTTTTCAAGAGAAGTTATAAATGAAGAAAAATATGATATGTTCAAAAAGGAGGACAAGATAGAAATCAAAGAGGAAAATGAAATAAACAAAGAAAAGTCAAAAGATGAACTCATAGAAAATATGGAATTACCAAAAGTATGGAAATATAAGAAAGATCATCCTCAAGAACAAATTATAGGTGAACCATCTAAAGGTGTGACCACCAGATCTTCACTAAAGAACCTTTGCAATCATTATGTATACCTATCCCAAAATGAACCTAAAGATATTGAAGAAGCCCTTAAGGATGAATCTTGGATAGTTGCAATGCAAGAAGAATTAAACCAATTTGAAAGAAGTCAAGTATGGAAATTAGTACCCAAACCGGAAAATCATTTGATCATAGGAACTAAATGGGTATTTAGGAATAAAAAGGAAGAAAATGGTATAATCACTAGAAACAAAGCTAGACTTGTAGCAAAGGGGTACAATCAAGAAGAAGGGATAGATTATGATGAAACCTTTGCCCTTGTAGCTAGAATGGAAGCTATTAGAATGTTGTTAGATTATGCTTCCTACACAGAATTTAAGTTATATCAAATGGATGTCAAAGGTGCATTCTTGAATGGGTATATTAATGAAGAGGTATACGTTGAACAACCCCTAGTTTTGAGGATATTGAAAATTCTAACCATGTATTTAGACTAACTAAGGCTTTGTATGGACTAAAACAGGCCCCTAGGGCTTGGTATGAAAGACTTAATGGATTTCTAATTGAGAAAGGATTTTTAAGAGGAAAAATTGATAGCACCTTGTTCATTAAAAATAAGGAAAATAATATACTTTTAGTTCAAATGTACGTAGATGATATAATATTTGGTGCTACAAATGAACATCTATGTAAAGAATTTGCAAAATGTATGCAAAAAGAATTTGAAATGAGCATAATGGGGGAATTAAACTATTTTCTTGGACTACAAATTAAACAAGAAAAAAATGGGACTTTTATAAGTCAAACAAAATACATAAAAGATATGATACAAAAATTTAGTATGGAAAATAGTAAACCCATAGGCACACCTATGAGTACCTCCATCAGCCTAGACAAAGATGAAAAGGAAAAATCCATAAACACAAAGCACTATAGAGGCATGATTGAAAGTCTATTATATCTAATAGCCAGTAAACCCGATATAATGTTTAGTGTGTGTATGTGTGCACGTTTTCAATCAGCACCTAAGGAATCACACCAAATTGCTGTTAAAAGAATCCTAAGATACTTAATAGGCACAATGGACTTAGGACTATGGTATCCTAAAGATATCGGTTTTGAAATAATCATTTATACAGATGCGGACTGTGCCGGTTGTAAGATAGATAGAAAAAGCACAAGTGGCACATGCCACTTCTTTGGAAGATCTTTAGTTTCTTGGTCTTCTAAGAAACAAAATTCCGTGGCTTTGTCAACTACTGAGGCCGAATATGTAACAGCTGGTAGTTGTTGTGCACAAACTCTTTACATGAAACAACAATTAAGAGATTTCAATTTAAACTACACAACTGTACCAATTAAGTGTGATAAGACGAGTGCTATTAACATATCTAAAAATCCTTCACACTCAAGAACAAAGCACATTGACATAAGACACCACTTCCTAAGAGATCATGTTAAAAAAGAAGACATAAATCTAGAATTTATCAATACAAATGACCAATGGGCTGATATCTTTACTAAACCACTCTCAAAAAATAGATTTATAACCATAAGAAGAGAACTTGGTCTGCTACATAGTAGAGAAGTAAACTAAAAGAACAAAACTTAAATAAAAATCCACAGTCAGTAAACTGTCTCTAGGGTCACCTAGGATTTGTCTCTTTTGAGTGATCAAAATTTATTTTGGCATGTACTTTGATGTGCTGTATAATGCAACACTTAGCTTGAATTGCTTTCCTTGTTTCTTGAAACATAGGCTCATGATAAATGAGATGCAGCATGCTACATGTGGATGTTTGAGATATGATGTTGAATCTTGGCATGAGTGAGGAGTATGTGGTCATATGTACATTTTAATATTTACCCTTTTTGATTGATGTCAAAAGGGAGAGTAGTATTTGAGCAAAAATACTATTTGAGCATGTTGAGCGTCATTGAGCAATAAGCATGATTGGTCTTGAATCTACAAATTGTTAAAGTAATGCTTATTGTAAGGAGGAGTAGAATGATGCTAGTTGCAATAAGCATGATTGGTCTTGAATCTACAAATTGTTAAAGTAATGCTTATTATAAGGGGGAGTAGAATGATGCTAGTCGTAAGGGGGAGATTTTTTTTTACGTGTATTCATATTTTTTTTGCTTCTCATTTGTCATCATCAAAAAGGGGGAGATTGTTGGCCGAACTAGATGGAAAGGTCAAAATAAGGTAGGAGTCCAAGCAAAGTAGGAAGATCCGCAGGCACTCGCCCCATACATGCATTTTCTCGAGTAATAAATGATCGCATGCTTGCATATCATGCCACATGCATTCATTTTCAGGAGTCATAAATAATCACATGCATGCACATTATGCCACATGCGTGCATTTTCTAGAGTCATAAATAATCACATGTATACACATCATGCCACATGCATGCATTTTCTAGAGTCTTAAATAATCACATGCATACACATCATGCCACATGCATGCATTTTCTAGAGTCATAAATAATTACATGCATACACATCATGCCACATGTATGCATTTTATAGTCACATACATACCATTTTTAGAGTAATGAACATAGCACATCATTGCATTATGTATTCAGTTGTGCATTCATCCCTGCCCGAGTAGGCCTTTGACCGCTCTAAGACTAGGGCACTTTCCCCCGAGTCCAAATCATGTTGTCTAATGTGACATTAAGGCATCTGCCCTTCATCCCAAAATTAAGGTCCATTCCAACTTTGTCAATGTTAGCCCTTCACGAGTCCTTTCAATGCTAACCCTTTGCTGGTCTTTTCAATGTTAACCCTTCATGGGCCCTTTCAATGCTAACCCTTCGTCGGTCTTTTCAATGCTAACCCTTCGTGGGTCCTTTCATTGTTAGCCCTTCATGGGTCCTTTCAATGCTAACCCTTCGCAGGTCGTGTCAATGTTAACCCTTCACGGGTCCTTTTAATGTTAACTTTTTGTAGGTCTTTTCAATGTTAACCGTCCACGGGTCCTTTCAATGTTAGCCCTTCGTGGGTCCTTTCAATGCTAACCCTTCGTAGATCTTTTCAATGTTAACCCTTCTTGGGTCCTTTCAATGCTAACCCTTCACGAGTCCTTTCAATGTTAACCCTTCGTGGGTTATTTTAATGCTAACCCTTAGCAGGTCCTGTCAATGATCCCTTCACGGGTCCTTTCAATGCTAACCCTTTGCGGGTCCTATCAATGCTAACCCTTCGCTGGTCCTTTCAATGTTAACCCTTTGCGGGTCTTTTCAATGTTAACCCTTTGCGGGTCCTTTCAATGTTAGCCCTTCGCGGGTCCTTTCAATGCTAACCCTTTGCGAGTCTTTTCAATGTTAACCCTTCGCAGGTCATTTTAATGTTAGTCCTTCATGGGCCCTTTCAATGCTAACCTTTCGCGGGTCCTTTCAATGTTAGCCCTTCGCGGGTCCTGTCAATGCTAATCTTTCGTAGGTCCTTTCAATGTTAACCCTTCGTGGGTATTTTCAATGTTAACCATTCACAGGTCCTTTCAATGTTAGCCCTTGGTGGGTCATATCTAATCCAATCCGTCAAAAGTCAATCTACTTAGGTCCCTAGGGAAGTTCCTCACTTGTCAATATCCCAAAGAAGCTTGCCAGCGTTCCTATGCTGCCTTAATCACTCTTGTCTATCCATGATAGGTGGAAGCAAGCATTACTTGATCAATTTAAAGGCATGAGTCAACCTTGTTGCCTGGTCAAAATAGATGTCTTTTATCTTTATAAACTTGTGGCTAAAGATAACATAGGAAAACTCCTACTATTACTTTTAAGTAACAAAACCTATAGAGAGGGGCAATTGTAGACACCCCAATTTTAACCAAGTCTTTCTGAGAAAACCCAGTGTACTTAGAAATCGATTTTTTATCTCGGGAATGGGAAGATCTAATCGAGTCCTAGTTATTTTAAAATTCGGTCCTAGCTCTTAAACCGAGTCCCAGTTATTTTAAATTGAGTCCCAGTTCTTAAATCAAGTCCCGAGTATTTTAAATTGAATCCCGACACTTTTTAATTTAAGTCTTCTATTTTTAGAGTCCTTATATTTTAAAATTGTGTATTTTATTTTAGAATAAAGTCCCAATGTCCTTTTTCTATTTTCGGGTATTTTTAGATCTAGTCCCGAAATTTTTTAATATCCAGTCTTTATTCTATTTTTTATTTTTTATTTTGGCCTTACATAAAAGAAAATAAAACAAAAAAGGAAAAGGGAGTGGGAGGCTTTGTTTGCATGGGCCATGCAAAGGCCCATGCAGGCATGTAGGTTTCAAAGTGAGGGGGGGGGGGGGGGGGGGGGGTGGGTGGGGGGGGAAGAGAGCTTAGGAACCCTAGGGTTTTGGCTGCTCCGTTCCTCTCTATAAGGCCCACCTCACGCAGACACTATGGGGACAGCAAGAAATGGTCGTGAGCTCCCTCACCAAGGACACTGTCGTGGCCTTCTTCCCATCTCTCTCTATCACCCATCTCTTTTACTCACCCTCTCGCGTCCACGATCAAGACCTTGAACCGTTCTTCCGGCAACGAACCTCCCAGCATAGCCACACCCGCACGACATTGAGTTGTGTTGTAGCCATCGCCGCCGCCCATGCCGTTCGTTTCCGTCTCCATCGTCAGACCAAATCTGTTCATTCCCGCGGCTCATCCTCGTTCTCCGGCAACCCATCTCCGACCACGTTTGCTCCCCACTGTAGCACCCACCTTGGTGAGTTCCCTGCATGCATGACCACACGCACACGCAGCACCTTCTCCTTCTCCCAAAGCCATATATATATATATATTCTTTATATTGTGTTTATTGGTTCTATTATTAAACCTCATATAAATGATCCCATGCAATATTATTGTTTATATCTTCGTATATATGTGTTATTGTTGTCTATAGTTTACATGGGTTTCTGATTATTGTTAGAGCGTTATTTCAAGTTTTATTTATTTATTTTGTTCGGTTGTGTTGTAAGTTTAAATTTTTATCATATTTGTTACATATATAATATTGTGGTGGGATCTTTAATGTTATAATAATTGTTCTAATAGTTGATATTCATGTTTATATTGTTTCTTATTGTATTTATTATTAATAAATTTATTACTGTTATGAAATATTGATTGTCAGAGTTTTTGTTTAAAGGTCAGATCTTTGTATTTGTTGTATATATTAAATATTTAATATTATTGTATAATTGTTGTTGTATTTGTTTTAATATTTAACAATCATGTTTAGGTTTTTGTTGTTATTGTATGTTTTGACTAATATTCATGTTGTATGGCTTTAATTGTTGTCGTATCATTTAACTTTAATCATTGTTGTATTATCATTGTAATATACTCATTGTTACTCTTGTATATTTTATTTAGGGTGTTTCATTGTTCTCATTATAATATACTCATTTTTTGCTTTTATATTTATTCACAGTATTTTATTTAATGTGTAATATGCTCATTTCATTTACTTGTATATTTATTTAAGGTATTCCTAATTGTAATTGCATTATTTAAGGTCGTTTCCATATTTGTCGTATATTTCGTATATTGATTGTAGGGTTAAGTTGTTGCCGTAATTCCATTAATTGTTCCCATATTCGTTATTGATTTGTTTACATAATCTCATTGTTTTCATATTTATTATTGGATATTGGTTCTAGGGTTAATAATTCCATTGATTGTTTCCATATTTGTGATTGCATATTTTAGGGTTAATTTGTTTCTATAATCAGTTGTTTCCATATTTATTGTTGTATATATATATATATATTGGGGTTTGATCTATTGTCACGTTATCAGAAGTTTTCTTTATTGTTAATATTAGGACTTTATTATTGAGGGTTTGATTATTCATTATTAATGTTTTATATATATATATATATATATATATATATATATATATATATATATATGTAGTATTATTATTATTACTATTATTTACATGTTATGATATATGTATTGTTCATATTATAGTGGTATTATAATAAGGTATTAATATTCTATTATTTTCTTTATTTATTTTTCATATTATATTAGCTATTTAAAATTTTGGGAAAACTATAGAAAAATCATAAAAAGAGAAAATTAGGAGAAAATTCTAAAAATATTTTTGACTTGACTTTCACTATTTTCTTTAATTGTCTTTTCGTTATTTAAAATTCGGGAGATATGGAAAAATTACAACAAAAAAAAACTTAGAAAAACTAGAAAAAGTTAGGAAAAATATTTTTGAGACATGAAAATCATTTTTGATAACTTTTCATCCCGAATAAGATCCAAAACCTCTCGAAATAGTATTTTCATACTTAGAAAACCCAATGAAATTTCAAAATGTCGGGAGTGTATTTGTAACCTGATTTTCTCGATTTTTCGATCCCTATGATTTAAAAAAAAAAGGGGTACTGGGGTTTTTAAGCCTTACGTACCTTAATTCTGAGGGAATATCTATATTAAATATATTGTGTGAATATTTGTATAACTTATTTATTTGCATTTAGTTGTTTTTTTTTTTTTGTAATTTTTCAAAAGAAGTAAATAGAAGGTTATTAAATTTAATTATGGTTAAATTTTAATTAATTAGGTACCGTTCGTAAAACGAGTGTGTAGGGGGTGCTAGCACCTTCCCCTCACGTAACCGAATTCTCGAATCCTACTTTGGTATATGCAGATCGATTCTACCATTAATTAGGTAGTAATCATGTGTTCTAACTGTTAGCTTTACCGTGATCCCAAGAGGGCGGTGAATTTGTATTTTTAAAATAAATGTCCTACGTCGGTATCCTAACAGCAGTATTTCACAACCCTAAAGTCAATCTAGTGTAAGTAAAATAAATTAATTGCAATATGTAGCAGAAATTAAATAGTGCAATTTAATCAACTAAGCAAGCACCAAAAAGAAAGAAAAAGTAAGTGACACCCAGAAGTGTTATTGAGGTTCAGCAATTTGTCTACATCCCCACCTTAGCTAACAAGAACAAGGATTACCACTATAATGCTCACTTAAATAGGTGGAGCGGCACCTAAACAATCAAGTCAATTAGCACAAAACTGACCTCAACATTTACACACAATTCTTACCGGACTGGATTACCGCCCCCTCAGGCCATGCCTAAAATACAATAGTATTTTCTCAATCAACTAGTACAGTGATTATGTTTTCATGTAAAGCAGACATGTACCCAATACGTGCAATCTCATACACATCAATAATATGGATATAGTGTAAGCTCAGTGATGCAAATAGTTGTACTAACAATACTCAATATGGTATTATCAATGAAATACTCAAGAGTGTTCAATACAAGCAATATCTTGGAATTTAAGTAAAGCACATTTCAATGGCAAATCAATAATCCAAAGATATCAATCAGATATTCAAACTAGTTCAAGAATATTTTTTTCAATGAAATAAGCACACTACTAGTTTGAAAATATTTTTGCTTGTTGAAATTTTTTTTGCACAACAAAAATCAAAATTATGGAAGTCTTGCAACAATTATGCAAAGACCCCAAAGCTTGCTAGTCTATCCCAACAATGATTTATAATTTGAAATCAATAGGATAAAACTAAGTCAAACTCCCCAAAAATAATATCACAATCAAACAAGCAAATGAGAGTTTTTAGCAAAACCTAACAATCACAAGCACACTAAATATGCTCTCACAATCTCAAAATGTATCATGGGAATGGAAATTTGAGAGTATTTGGACAAAAAAAGTATTTTCAGAAGAGAGGATTTTTTGCTAATGAAATTTCTAATTGATTGCTAATCCTCACAAATGAGCTTATATTTATAGGCAAGGTAAAAATAATAACCGTTTGGGACTTGTTGGGAATTCTTAGAAAAGTTCCAAAATGTTTAAATATAATTAACCCAAAATAACTTGTATTTACCACAGTTAAAATATTTTTAACCCGGCGAGGTTCGGGTGGCTGAATCGTGGTTCGGTCGCCCGAATAGACACAATAATAAAAGGTCTTTGAATTAGTTCAGCAGCCCAAGTTTCAGTTCGGTGGCTCGAATCAGAGTCAGGAACATTTCTTTGGATTTTTGGGTGCCTGGTCATAGGTTTGGTAGCCCGAACTCATGTGTTCGGTCGCTCGGGGCTTAATTTGAATTAAATCGCTAGATAGCCTGAGTTGGTGAAATGTCTTTTTCAGGTGGTTCGGACGCCCATGGAAGGTACGTAAAAATTTGTTCGGTCGCCCAAGAGCCTAAATCAACTGTTGACTTATCAACTGTTCGGGCGCTCAAGGAGGTTTGAACTCCTAAGGTTTGGTCGCCCACCTCTCTCAAATTCCCTTATAATATTCAATTAAGTGCATTTCTAATACTCCTGTATTTTGTATGATATTTGTGCATGAGTGTTGGGACCTAGAATCATATTAGGGTCTTACTAAGCTTACCATATATCCTATATAAATGATATGCGGGTAATTAATACAGACCATATTTCTAGTTACTATTACAGACCCATATTACATTAATTGAATTTACAATATGAATTAAAATCTTCAGGGTCTTCATGTCTTGCTTCAAGTGTCATTCCTTGAGATGCTCATCTAAGTCTACACAAATACTTGAAAACCATCAAATACTTAAGTATTTGTCATTATCAAAACCGGGTGTGACCTATAAGATCAATGTTCTCCCCCTTTTTTATGATGACAAATAAATCATGCAAAAAATAGGTATAGCCTTAGAAGGCTCCTCCTAACAGTGTGCATTATGTAAAACCATTATGTAAAACTTTAAATAATTTTCCATTTAAGTTTAATTCAATCCAATTTTCAAGTCAACCCAATTTTTGCCCTCTTATCCATGTCCCCCTTTTGGCAACAGTAAAAAGGGCCATGAAATTAATAGCTTTAGGCATTGGATAAGAATCATTTGTATACACGAGAAGTTTGGGAATTTTAAAAATTTCGGCAGCATGCCGTTTGAAAATAAGACATTTCCCAAAAATTCCTGTATAAAAATGACCTGTTTTGAGTTTTTAAGACCTAACAGTTTATCCACAACTAGTCAACTCAAATAGTTCCAGTAAGATTAGGATATAAAACATAAGTGTAATCATCATCATGTAGTAGATATGAGAATTATGCATTGCAAAACATAATCAATTTCATAAAGTCCAAGCCAATAAAGGATATCAACAGTTATATCAGTTGTTAAACTTTAAAATTATTTGAAAGCTCCCCCTGAATTTATGCAAACTATGAAATATCTAGGAGGCATCTCTACTATGCATGAGACCTAATTCACGTCTAATTTGTATGAACCTATCTTCTGGAAGTGGTTTAGTGAAAATGTCCTCCCACTACTCATTAGTACATACAAACTCAAGAGCCACATCCCTTTTTTGCACATGATCACGAAAGAAGTGATGTCTAATTTCAATGTGTTTAGTTCGTGAATAAAATATAGGATTTTTAGAGATGTTGATTGCGCTAGTATTGTCACATTTTATCGGTAATGTATCATAGTGCAATCCAAAATCCATAAGTTGTTATTTCATATAAAGAGTTTGAGCACAACAACTTCCAGCCGCAATATATTTTGTTTTGGCTGTGGATAAAGCAACTGAGTTTTGTTTCTTGGAGAACCAAGAAATGAGAGATTGTCCTAAATAGTGACAAGTGTCGCTGGTACTCTTTCTATCAACCTTACTACTGGCAAAGTCATCATTAGTATAACTTACAATCTCAAAGGTAGTATGCTTAGGGTACCATAATCCTAACTCTATAGTTCCAACTAGATACCTAAGGATTCGTTTAACTACTATTAGATGAGATTACATAGAAGCAGCCTGAAACCTAGCACACATGCACACACTAAACATAATATCAGGCCTACTAGCAGTGAAATATAGAAGACTCCCAATCATGCCACGATACAATTTCACATCAACGGGGATCCCTTACTCATCTTTATCAAGTTTAATGGAAGAACTCATAGGGGTACCAAGAATTTTACAATCTTCTATATTAAATTTCTTTAGCAAGTCCCTGACATATTTAGATTGGCATATGAAAGTTCCATATTCATCTTGTTTAATTTGCAACCCTAAAAAGAAATTGAGCTCACCCATCATGCTCATTTCAAATTCACTTTGCATGCATTTGGCAAACTCATTATACAACTCATCATTAGTTGCTCCAAAAATGATAAAGCCAACAAATTTAAATTAGGAGCATATCATCATTTTTGGATTTGATGAAGAGTGTAGTGTCAATCTTGCCACGGGTAAACCCATTTTCTAGCAGAAAATCACTAAGTCTCTCGTACCAAGCTCTAGGACTTTGTTTCAATCCATACAAGGTCTTAGACAACCGGTAAACATAATCTGGATATTTATGATTTTCAAAATTGGATGGTTGTTCTACATATACTTCCTCATTAATATAGCCATTTAGAAAAGCATTTTTAACATCCATTTGAAACAATTTAAAGTTTTTAAAAGTGGCATAAGCAAGTAGCATACGAATAGCTTCCAACTTAGCAACAGGAGCATATGTTTCATCAAAATCTATTCCCTCTTCCTGATTATAACCTTGGGCAACTAGTCTAGTCTTATTCCTAGTTACTACTCCGTTCTCAACTTTCTTATTTCTATATACCCATTTAGTTCCAATAATTGTATGATCATTAGGCCTAGGAACTAGGGTCCACACTTTGCTTCTTTCAAATTGATTAAGTTATTCTTGCATGGACATCACCCATGACTCATCCTCTATGGCTTCTTTAATATTTTTAGGTTCTTCTAGGGACAAGAAAGCAGAATGACTCACTAGGTTCTTCAAGGAAGATCTTGTGGCTACACTACGGGATGGTTCACCTATGATTTGATCTACAGGATGGTTCCTAGTGAATTTCCAATCTCTAGGCAACTCTTAAACTTTATTTTCATTGTCATTATCTTCAGATGATTTATTATTACTTTTGAATTCTCACTTGCATTGTTTTCAATAGATAATTTGTCTAAGCATTTTCTAATATCAATATCGTCTTCATAATCTTTCTTAGAAAATGGATTAGATTCATCAAAAATGACATGGATAGATTCAATGACAGTCAATGTTCTTTTATTGAAAACCCTATATGCTTTGCTATTAAGAGCATAACCTAGGAAAATGCCTTCATTAAATGTAGAAACAAATTTCCCTAGATGTTCATTATCCCTAAGCACAAAACATTTACAATCAAAAACATGAAAATATGAAATATTAGGTTTATGGTTGTTCCACAATTCATAAGGGGTTTTATTAAGTGACAGTCTAATCAACACCCTATTCATGACATAACAAGCAGTATTGATAGCCTCGACCCAAAAATATTTAGGTAAGTTATGTTCATTCAATATAATTCTACCCATTTCTTGTAATGACCTATTCTTTCTTTCTACTACTCCATTTTGTTTAGGGGTCCTAGGTACAGAAAAGTTATGTGATATGCCTTCTAGGTCACAATAATTTTCTATGCCTTCATTTTTAAATTCAGTACCCCTATCACTTCTTATATGAGTTATCTTATAGCTTTTTTCATTTTGAGTTCTCCTGTAGAGCTTAGTAAATTGTTCACATGATTCATTTTTATGTGAGAGAAATAACACCTATGTAAACCTTGAAAAGTCATCAACAATGACAAAAGCATATGATTTACCACCAAGACTTTGCACAAAATTAGGACCAAACAAATCCAAGTGAAGCATTTCAAGTGGTCTAGTGGTAGATATAAATTTCTTTTTCTTAAAACTTGATTTTGTTTGCTTACCCATTTGGCTAGCATCACAGATTTTATCTTTCACAAATGATGTTTTAGGCTAGTCTTTTACTAAATCTTTTTTTACTAGTTTTGACAATAAGTCCATGCTAGCGTGTCCTAAGCACCTATGCCATAACCAACTAACTTCATTTATTATAGAAAAACAAGTTACTTGTTGTGAAGCTAAGTTATCAAAAGTAGTAGTGTGTACATTTTCATGGCAATCTACAGTAAAAAGAACTTTATGATCTGTTTTACTTTCAACTATGCATTTATCATTTTAAAATGATACCTTATATCTTTTATCACACAACTGACTTATGCTCAATAAGTTATGCTTCAACCCATCAACTAATAGAATACTATCAATAATCATAGAAGGATCCTTACCAACCTTACCTACGTTGATGATGCGTCCCTTTGTGTTGTCGTCGAACTTCACATATCTTCCATCCTTGGGAATGATTGATGCAAATTTTGCCTTGTCGTCAGTCATGTTCCATGAGCACCCGCTATCCAGGTGCTACCTGTCCTTGGAGGAGGACGATCTCAAACATACCTACAAAATAGACTAAGTAACTGATGCTAGTCCCCAAATTTTGTTGGGTCAATGGGGGTTAGTAACTGGATCACCCTTAACTACCCACACTTTTCTAATTTTCGCAGGCTTATTCCTAAGTGAACAATCAAATTGAATATGACCAATTTGTTTGCATTTAAAATATGTCATTCTACACTTAGGATCTTTAGGAGGGACTTGAGATTTCGATTCACGTGTGAAATGTCCCAAGTAAAGATTAGGCCATCTAACATTTTCAATACCATTAAAATCTATACCCTCTTAACTTAGAGAATTTCTTTGGGCACCAAGTAGTTTTTCAAAATGGTGTTTGCCCTCAGTGAATTTAAAAATAATTTTGGAACTATCCTCCAATTTCCTCTCAAGTTCAGCAATAGTCACATCTTTTTCTTTCAAAATCGAGGCATGAGAGGTTTTTGCAATTCCAAACAATTTTGACCAATTTTCACATTTCTTTTTTCAAGTCATCAATTTCTTTGGTCATTTTATTCAACAGTTTAGATACAAAAATATATTCAAATTGTAATTCTCTAAACGTAGGCATGCAATCAGAATCACAATCATCAGACGAATAATATGAAGATAAAAAGGAAGAGGACTATACCTTATCATCGTGTGCCATTAAACACAGATTAGCAACCTCTGAGTCACTGCGGTCTGATTCTGAGTCACTACTGCTTAATTTATCCCATGAAGTACCTGCTTTCATGGCTTTCTTCTTTTTCTTAGTCTCCTTTTTCAGTAGTGGGAAGTCAGGCTTGATGTGCCCAGCCTTGTTGCAATTTTAACACATGATAGGCATTTGATTTTTCTTTTCTTTTACTAGACTCTCCCTTCTCAAATGCAAACTCCCTATATCTTTTGTATGACTTTCTATTCTTCCTGAAGAATCTGCTGAATTTTCTAGTTAGCATGACCATATCATCCTCAGAGTCAGGTTCGCTGCATTCACTAGATGTATTAGTGAAAGTTTTCAATGCAGTCACCTTTTTCGCCCTATTATGTTCATTGAGTCTCTCATTTATGGCTAATTCATGGGTAATCGGGGAACCTATCAATTCATCTAGAGTCATGGCCTTAAGGTCTCTACCCTCAAAAATGGCCATAGCCTTAGCTTCCCAAACAGGAGGCAAACCTCTAAGGATCTTCCTAATCATCTCATGTGTAGGATAGGTCTTACCTAATGCATGTAGTGAGTTTATAATGTGTATGAATCTATGTACATACTCTGAATGGACTCACCTACATTCATCCTAGGCCTCATATTCACTAGTCAGCATATATGTCATACTATCTTTCACATCCCTAGTACCTTCATATGTGACTTCTAACTTATCCCAGATTTCTTTCGCAGTAGCACATGCCATTACTCTACTAAACTTATTCACATCAAGACCACAATACATAATATTCATAGCAGTGGCATTCAAACTAACAGCTTTCATATCATCATCATTGTATTCTTCCTCAGTTTTAGGAACTCTAGTTGTACCCTCTATTTTCATAAGAACATAATTTCCCTTAGAGACGATCCTCCACACCTTCCAATCTATATTTTGAAGGTAGATGTGCATCCTCTGTTTCCAGAAGGTGTAATTAACACCACTGAAAACCGAAGTTCGTGTGGAAGATGGTCCATTAGGGAAAGGGGTCATGGAGCTATGATCCATCTAAGATCTTTTACAAAATAACTATTAGTTTATGCTGCGTGGCTCTAATATCAATTGTTAGCTTTACCGTGATCCCAAGTGGGGGGTGAATTGGTATTTTTAAAATTAATGCCCTAAGTCAGTATCCTAACAGCAATATTTTCACAACCCTAAAATTAATCTAGTGCAAGTAAAATAAATCAATTGCAATATGTAGTAGAAATTAAATAGCGCAATTTAATCAACTAAGCATGCACCAGAAAATAGTAAAAAGTAAGTGACACCCAGAAGTGTTATCGAGGTTCGGCAAATTGCCTACGTCCCCCCCTTGGCTAACAAGTACAAGGATTACCACTATAATGCTCACTTAAAAGGGTGGAGTGGCACTTAAACAATTAGGTCAATTAGCACAGAGCTGACCTCAACCTTTACACACAATCCTTACTGGATTAGATTACCGCCCCCTCAGGCCGCGCTTGGAATACAACAGTATTTTCTCAATCAACTAGTACAGTGATTATGCTTTCATGTAAAATAGATATGTACCCAATACACGCAATCACATACACATCAATAATATGGATATAGTGTAAGCTCACTGATGCAAATAGTTGTGCTAACAACACTTAATATGGTATTATCAATGAAATGCTCAAGAGTCTTCAATACAAGCAATATCTTGGAATTTAAGCAAAGCACATTTCAATGGCAAATCAATATTCCAAAGATATCAATCAAATATTCAAACTAGTTCAAGAAGATTTTCTTCAATGAAATAAGTATACTACTAGTTTGAAAATATTTTTGCTTGTTGAAAATTTTTTTGCACAACAAAAATCAAAGCTATGGAAATCTTGCAACAATTATGCAAAGACCCCAAAGCTTGCTTGTCTATCCCAACAATGATTTATAATGTGAAATCAGTGGGATAAAACTAAGTCAAACTCCCCAAAAATAATATCACAATCAAACAAGCAAATGGGAGTTTTTAGCAAAACCTAACAATCACAAGCACACTAAATATGCTCTCACAATCTTAAAATGTATCAAGGGAATGAACATTTAAGAGTATTTGGACAAAAAAAGTATTTTCAGAAGAGAGGGTTTTTGGCTAATGAAATTGCTAATTGATTTCTAATCTTCACAAATGAGCTTATATTTATAGGTAAGGTAAAAATTATAACCGTTTGGGGCGTGTTGAGAATTTTTAGAAAAGTTCCAAAATGTTTAAATGTAATTAACCCAAAATAACCCGTATTTACCACAGTTTAAATATTTTTAACCCGGCGAGGTTCGGGTGGCTGAACCGTGGTTCGGTCATCCGAACATACACAATAATAAAAGGTCTTTAAATTAGTTCGGCAGCCCGAGTTTCAATTCGATGGCCCGAATCAAAGTTAGAAACATTTCTTTGGATTTTCAAGTGCCCGGTCATATGTTTGGTAGCCCAAACTCATGTGTTCGGTCGTCCGGGGCTTAATTTGAAATAAATCGCTCGATAGCCCGAGTTGGTGAAATGTCCTTTTCAATTGGTTCGGGCGCTCGTGGAAGGTATGCACAAATTTGTTCGGTCGCCCGAGAGCCTAAGTCAACTGTTCACTTATCAAAAGTTCAGGCGCTCGAGGAGTTTTGAACTCCTGGGGTTCGGTCGCCCGAGCTCTTTCAAATTCCCTTATAATATTCAATTAAGTGCATTTCTAACACTTCTATATTTTGTATGATATATGTGCATGAGTGTTGGGACCTAGAGTCATACTAGGGTCTTACTGAGCTTACCATGTATCATATAAGCATGATATGCAGTAATTAATATAGACAATGTCCCTAGTTACTATTACAGACCCATATTACATTAATTGAATTTAAAATATGAATTAAAATCTTCAGGGTCTTCATGTCTTGCTTCAAGTGTCATTCCTTGAGATGCTCATCTAAGTCTCCACAAACACTTGAAAACCATCAAACACCTAAGTATTTGTCATTATCAAAATTGGGTGTGACCTATAAGGTCAACACTAACCACACTCCAAAAGGTTAGTGGCAACTCCCATCGTCCAATTTTTACTGAAAATATTTAAATCATTTTTCATTCGCCCACCCCGGGGCACCCTCATGCCCGGGACATCGCGACAGGAGGAGTTGTAATACCCCGAACCCTTAAACCCGGGTCTGATGCATTATACCTGATAATCCTTAAATTAATACATTCGCAGCGGAAAACATAAACATAATCTCCATATAACATTATACTGTAATACCATAATGTCGTAATACCAGAGTTTACTATTTTCTATCTATAGATCCTTAAAATCCAACCATCACTTGCATTTCCATAGATACGTAATTCCCAAAACATTTCAGTATTTTCACAACCATTCTTTACTCAACATCCTTAAAATCAGAACGACATAAAACATAAAACATATATATTTACATCCAAAACGTCATCAACATATACCCTGTTTCTTTATATTCCTCAAAAATACTAAATACCCTCGAGCTCCCTAAGCCCGACCTCAAGAATGTCCTGAAAAAGAAATAATTATATTCGGGTGAGACACATGTCAATAAGGGAAGAAACATATATATTAAAACAGCGTGTGACTAACATAAGGTATAAAGATATCATTTTAAATACATGTACAAATCATTAACATAACATTGAAATCGTTTTCTAAACATAAACAATCACATGCAAATATTTAACCAGCAAGATTACCCAAGGATAGGGGGGATTATCTGCCTATGCAAGTAGCACCCCTCTGCCCTAATAATTAGGTAACCCCAAGGTCACAACTAAAGCATACCAGGGCACTCACCTTACTCAATAAGACCTCAAGTATTAGATTAATCTTGTACTCAAACAGTTCAACAATAATTTACTAGCAAAGGCCCTAAGGATAGGGAAATCTACCCTCCCATACAAATAGATTCCCTCTGCCATAGTACGTTATGCAGCTATTGTCACATCTGAAACTATTAGTGCACTTGCCTTTCTCAGCAAGCCCTCAGGCGAAGAGTACGCCCCACCCTAATCATAGCATATTCTATGTATATAAATACTTTTAATATCATAATACATCATTCTTTCTGTCTTTATTTAATCATACACATCCATTCATGTTCATAGCTTAACATTGCATTGCATTTCACTTTAAGTGACTCTTTCCCATTTTTATCGTTCACGCTTCACATTTCATTTCATTGTATTGTAATTCCATTTTCATTTCATTGTATAACGTTTTCATTTCATTCATTTGTACTACATCTAGTCTTTAGTCATCATCAGTTAGTCCACATAGAAATGTTCTAGAATCTGTTAAACAGTTAGTCCACATAAAAATGCACTAGAATTTGCTAACATGGTTGTCTTTCTGTTGTCTTACATTTACATGGTTGCATTTAGCATACACAAGCAACATGGTCCATAACATATTTTAATCTCAATACTTTACTTACTTAGCCTGCATCTCATACATTTAACATATATTTGCATAGAATCTCATGCCACACAATTTAACAGTAGAATTCATACATATTCCTATAAAATAGGTCAACCCACATTTAACATTTATATGCTGAAAATACATTTCATTTCTTACATAATTCCTCAGAAATCACTTTTCACTTTCATCAGTTCATTTCCACATATACATAGCTAAATAAGTGGTCTCAGGCTCAGAAATCATAGTTTTACATGGTTGGCATTTTAATAATTCACACCAAAACATACATATATTATAACATAATTTATTACCTTTAATTTCATAAAATCTGCTTTAATATATAATTTCCCCTTACCTGACTTTCAAGCTACGCTGATAGGATCCCCGAACTGATACCCATAGCGTTCACTTGGACCCTAAATCCAAAAATCCTATTTAATTAAATAAATTCCAATTAACTCAAATCTTAAGAAAAACACCTATTTACTACTTCCTAGGCTCCAAATAACATTATTCATTAAGGAAATCCCAAAATAACTCACTTATCCTGATTTTGAGATGTTTTCCAAACCTCTCAATCCAACAATCAGCTCCTACAGCCTTGCAGAGAATGATTCTACGAACTCCGTGGTGGTTCCAAATTGTCAAACCGGGTCAAATCCGACCTGAAATCGAAGAGAGAAGGCTAGGAGACCGTTTTAGAAAGAGAGAGAAAGGAGAGAGAACTCGCGAGTTCACGTTGAAAAATGAAGAACAACCTATTTATAAACAGGGCTTCGTTGACGAGACACGTGGATTCATTGATGAGGCACTGTAGAGACTTCATCGACGAGAATGTACCTTCGTCGCCAAAATTCAAAGTTCATAAAATACTCCCTTGGGATTCCTTCATCGACGAGGAACTGGTGTTCGTCAACGATCTTAGAAGGGCACACGTCAACGAGAACAGGACATTTGTCGACGAGGCCTTCTGTTCCTCTTCTAATTTCTTTCCTTTTTCCTTATTACCCATTAATCCATTTAATTTATTGTATTTCCTAATTATTTTAAATTTCGAGTCATTACAGGAGCTGTTCAAATTTTTGGACAATGGAGAAGCTGCTCGGATTTTTTAGCTACTTGGATTTTTTTGGCAAAAGAGGAGCTGATCGGATTTTTTGACAAAGGAGGAGCTACTCAAATTTTTTTGCAAATGAATTGTTTGAATTTTTTTACAAAGGATCTACTCAAATTTTTTAGCAGTTAGGCACGAAGAGAGACTTAGAGAGCCACTCGGCTGAAAGAAGACTTCAAAGAGTTGCTTGGCACAAAAAGGGACTCAGAGAGCTACTCAGCCTAAAGAGGGCTTCAAGAAGCTGCTCGACATAGAGAGTGCCTCAAAGAGTTGCTCAGCATAAATAGTGCTTCAAAAAGTTACTCGACACAAAGAGGACATCAAGGAGCTACTCGGTTAAGATGCTCGACCCAAGAAATAATTCAAAAATGGCTTGGCAATTAATTAAGCAGCTTGGATAAGCTGACAAGCTGCGAATAGGATGAAAATGGCTTGGACGAATTGGTAAAGCTGAGGACAAGTCAAGAACGAATCAGCAAGTAATTCAGCAGCTCAAATGAGCCGATGGAGCCGCGAGTGTGTTAGAAAAGCCGATGGAGCCACAAGCGTGTTAGAAACAGCTCAAATGAATCGGTAAAGCCAAGGATGATTCACAAATGGCTCGGATGAAACACATGTAGCCCGGACAAACAAGAATGGCTTGGACTTGTAGAATTCAAGAACCAACGTGGCTCAAGTGAGCCGCTAGTGCCACAGACTAAGTCTAAGAATAGCTCGAGCGAAACAAAAGGTGGATATTTCCCAACACTTAAAGTCTTTCAACTTTAGAAACCAGTTTCAAATTTTCAAAACTTGAAGGGGGGGCAACTGATATACCTCAAAAATATCCCCATTAAAGAGGAAGACTGGCTGTCAATTCACTCAATTAAAACATCTTCCATAAACACGAGAAGACGAAATCACCACATTGATGGGGGCAGTTACAAGACCACCCAAGTCAATGTCTAGCCAAAGCAATTCATGCCAACACTGTAATGAACATGAAGACTAGAGCGATTCACGCCAGCACTATAATACGCTCATAAACGGCACATCACCATAGGGTTAAACTCAACCACTATAAAAAGGGGATGCAGGGAAGTGGTAAGGACATCTCATTCCAACGTATTCTTTACTGTTGCAATAAAACTCTCGATAAAATCCCTTACTTAGGCATTAGAGTGATCCCCCGGAGTACACCACGGGTCCTCCAAGCCGTTTATACTTTCTCTCTTTCGAGGTTGTCGTGATCAAAGAACATCTCCAACGATCATTTAGTTTTATTCAGCAACACATTTCATAAGTGTTTTATTTAGACGCCTTCAATATACTGCACAAGTCCTATACTTGGAGGACTCCCTACCTTGTAGGATATATAAGAAGGAAGAAATATTAAGGACCTTCATGGGGCTTTATTTCCCATACATAACTTAGTAAAATTCCTACATTTAGTTTGCTCTCCTTAAAGATAAACTAGGAGTTTTTAGAGTTGTGATATATTAAGTCTAACCATGAACTAGATAACTTTGTTCTATTCTTTAGGGTAGAACTTATACCCTGTGTTTGGTGATGAACGAAAATGCTAAGACACAAGAGCCTTAGATATGATCCCTAAAAGCATGCTCATGTCATATCATTTGCATATTGCCTTACTCATTCTAGAATTGAATTACATAGGCACACAACATACCGGCAAGACCAATCAACATAATAGAAGAGACTTAATTTTGAAAAAAAGAACATGCAATAAAAAGGGATGTCGTAACATCTTATTTTCAAAGTACAATACTAGATAAGGTGAATTTATTAGTGAAAAAGCAAGATATGGCCAGGATATTGGGTTGTTGGAATTGCCTATTGATGAAAGACCAAAGGAAGTTCACTATGTCATATGAGCATATCATTGATGTTCTTAAAGTGTATGTGGATTGGAAGCTTTTAGATGTTTTGACTCAACATTGGGTCCCATTTATCAATGCTTCACATTCAGACGGACTGAAATAGTCCCCCTCATTGAAGAGTATGAAGAGTTACTTTAAATTCCTGAAACCATGGATGACAAAGTCTTCATGTTTGATCCAAATACTAATTCTTTATGTACATTGATTTGAGTCACGGGTAGCAAAGTAAAGGAATTATATAGGAAGACAGAAAAGAAGAGTGAGACCAAAGGTTGGCATTGGGATGAAATAGAGAAGCTCTTCAAGAATCATCTTAATGACCTAAATTCAAAGTTCAAACCTTAACTACTAGTATTGGTTGTTTATGGACTTGTTCTCCTACATTTAGGTACACATATCATAGATCATGGAGCTACTATGGTCTTTGCAGAGATGGAACATAAAGGACAAGCACCGGTTCCTGCTATCATTGCTAAGAACCTATCATCACTCAACTTTTGTTGAGAGAAATGCAATACTTTGTTGCACACAACTTTTGAACACATGGTTCCTTGGTAATGTAGCTCCCTACCTATTTCGAAGTGCTTTTATGGGAGGAAGGAACCCATTGCTTGATTGTGTAGCCGGTCACCAGAAGATAGACAGAGCAACTATTCTTGAGAGCTTAGAGGGGAAAACGGTTCAGTGGCTAGAAAAATGGATGCCCATCCAATCGATGCTTTTGCAAAGTGGAGACATGCCTTGGATTCCATTTTTTGGAGCTAGGGGATCCATTAATTAGCTATGCACCGCCTTAACTCTATGCCAACATAGGCATTTCAATGATATACCTTAGACTGTAGGACATCATCAACTCCATTTCCAGTACTAGAAGAGTACAAATAATGCCTTCGTCAAGTAAATTAAAAGAACTTGGATAAGTCCTATTATATTGAAGAAGGAAGGAACTACCATCTACACCTTATTAGGCTACCCTAACTAGCATATGTGTAAAGGCAAGGGCTATAAGGTCCCACGTGCTCAAGGACCGAATAAACCTATTCCTTACCTCGATGATTTGGAGGACTATTATCAAGAATTCTAGGCTAAGCAGTAGCACTACCATGAAGAGTGGAAAGGAAAGGCGAACCAATTGAAGAAATCGATGAGGAAGATGGCCAATATACTAAAGAAGAAAGCTAAAGATGGGAAGCTCTACGAGCTCGATTCTTTAAGCTATATATGCTAGCCAATGGACTAGCGAAGGATTGGGAGATAGTTGTGGCAAAGAAGATGAAGTACAAGTAGCTAAAAGGAAGCTTTAAGAAAAAGTGAATGAGTTGAATAAGGCAAACCAAGAGCTGAAGAGACAAAAGTTTGAGTGGGAATTAGGAAAGGCTAAGCTAGTACAGAAAGCATCAAAGATGGAAAACTCGGAAAGGCATATTCATTGACTCCTAAATTTGAACCAAGACTTGAGGAAGACGTTATAGGAAGCAAAGGCAAACATTCACAGACAAAAAAGAAGAGATTGCAGCTTAACAGATACACATGTAGGAGTTGGAGTGGATCATCATGAATAGGAGAAGTAGTTATCCCAATTCTTAGCATATAAAGAGGAGTCTTGGGACAAGCTCCAGATAATCATTTTAGTCTATCACGCTATGCGAGTGAGGCTCCTCGCCCATCCTCTAGCAAGCCAGCAAGTCAGTTCAAGAGCTCTACCCTATGGTCAAGGCTGCAGTGGATAGAATGTTCCTAACTAAGTCTTCAAATGTTTATGATGTACTAACCTATATATTAGCCTACTTCAAGAAGGTTAGTGATGTGTATGAAGAAGAGAAGACAAAATCTCTCCCCTACAATGAATGATTGTACTTTTAGATTTCTAATGGAATAAAATGGCACTTGTATCTCACCAAAGCAAGGATCCACTTTGCATGTTACGTACATTATGCAATTCAATTCTATGTGTCGTGTGCCTTATGTTGTGTTTTCTTTCTCTTTGCACATGGCTTGAGTCATATAACATGTTCAATAAGGTCAATCAAAATTCTACGAAAGAATAAAAATTATCAAGCAACTTGTGACCCAATCATTACGAGAGCTCGGTCACAAAGCATGGAGATACTAGAATCTAGCTAACTAGAAGAGTCTTTGATGGACAAGAGAATAAAGACTTTGGAAAAGTTTGTAGTGGACATAGTCTAACTTATCAAGGCAAAGGCACCCTCTATTAATGAAACACAAATTGCACAACCAATTCCACAAGAGCCAATATTCATCAACATAGTTAGGCAGGGAACAAACATTGAGCTACCAAAGTCGACTAAGGCTAAGGAAGAAGAGAATAAGTCAAAAGGATACAAGCACTATACGACTTACATCAAAGAGCAATTGAGATTGATCAAAGGAATACAAGACGAAGGAGTAGGCGACTTTGGAGATTTTTGTCTTTACCAATGTGACACTTCTAGAAAAATTCAAGGTTCTAGACTTTGACAAATATTATGGCATGGGTTGTCCCAAGATAAATCTACAAACGTGTGTAATGAAAATGACACCATATGTGAATAACTAGAAGTTACTTATGCATGTCTTCTAATAAAGTTTGGTCGGACCTGATTTGAAGTGGTATGCTAGTTTAGTGCTAATGTGGTAATAGACCGAATAATTTTACAAAATATAGAGAAGAAAATCTTTAAAACTTTCAAGGACTATGCACAAAGATGGAGAGAGACTATAGCACGAGCGAATCCATCATTGTCTGACATGGAGATGGTGAGCACCTTTGTAGGGACATTGAAAAGAATGTACTATGATTAGATAATCCCATAAAGCTTATGAAACTTTTCAATAGTGATGGAAATCAGAGAGAGAATTGAAAGTGGTTTGAAAACAAGAAATCTAACTAACTACTATGTACTGAAAATAGTTGAGCAAGTCATTGCAAAGAAGATATTCATCAAGAAAAAGAAAAAGGAAGAGGAATTTAGTGTTATAGCTCAAGGAAAGACATAAAGTCAAACCACTCAAGCCATTTTCACTTATATCACTCAGCCAATTACTAATCAACCAGCTAACACTTCAAATCCACCAAATTTCAGTTCCAATAAGAATTACTCCGATCCTTGACTCAAAAGAGAGTTTACTACCATAATGATACATATGGTCGATTTTTATATAATCAATTGGCATCCCAAGGGAATATCATACATGTACCATCGAAACTGGGGCATAACATGAGATTCCATAACCTAAATGTTTTATGTGAGTATCACATGAATGCATCTGGTCACACCATGATCATCTGTCTGGCTTTTAAACATAGAGTGCATGACCTAATTAAAGGGAACATATTGAAGTTCCAATAAATTAGAGATAATAATACTCTCAACATCAAAACTAATCCATTACTAGATCATGGAAATACTTCCATATCTATCAAGTTAGTGAATTCCAAAATTCCACACCTTCCATCACCATTACCTACACACCAGTGTACATTTAATGCTAGGTACCATCTCCAACCAGTGTGGAATCCATAACCATCAAACCACCTTCACCATTTATATATTCCTCAAACCAAGTTGTGTTATGGAAGTATAAAGTAGAGATAACAAGTTCAAAGGGAGAGGCTATTGTAGCTAATTTATCAAGCATGAGAGGCATGACAAGAAGTGGATGAAATTATATTCTAAAAGAATTGGAAAGGAGGAAAGGAAAAGATAACGTTGTTAAATACAAAGAGAAAGAACTAGAAAAGTAAAAGACTTAAAGAAGTTGGTGACAAAGAAGTAGTCAAGTTCTTACAACAACTCAAAATCAATGATTGCAACATAATGGAACAATTGAACAAGACTCCAGCTAAGATCTTTATACTCAATTTGCTCCTCTTAAAGTCACAACAATGTATTGATAAAGGTTCTAAATAAAACACATGTACCTCAAAATTTACCTTTAGAACAATTTGAAGATTTGGTTAATTTCATCTTGGTAGTCAATAATAAAGCATATGTGGAGGATAAGATACTAACTAGAGGAAGAGGTCATGTGATTCCTTTACACATTATTGTGAAACATAGTTAGATGACCATACCGAAAGTACTGGTTGATAGTGGATTAGCATTGAATGTGTGTTCATATTCAATGGTGGTAAAATTGGGAATTAGTATATCAACAATAAATAAAATCAATTTAACGGTTAAAGCCTTTGATGAAACCATGAGGTAAATAATGGAAGAAGTGGATCTTAACATTGAAATTGGACCTTACACTTTTGAGGTAGCATTTCAAGTATTGGGGATCACACCCTCATTTAACATGCTATTGGGAAACCCTTGGATCATTCAGTTGGGGCAGTGTCATCACCCCTTCATTAGAAATTAGAATTCATATTAGGAGATCATTTGATCAGTGTGAAAGGAGAAGAATGCATCACGACTGTTAAACTTGGAATTTTACCATACATCAGAATTAAAATAAATTATCCTTTTAATATAACAGAAATTACATCTTGAAAGTTAAGGAATTGTCCCAAGAGGGGGGTGAATTGGATTATTAAAATTTCTTTTAATTCTTTTTATGAATTCTTTGACCTCTTGTTAATTTATCAAATACACAACAAGAACTTAATTACTTTAATCAATCCACAAACCAATCACAACACAACACAAATAAACCAAAACTTAAACAAACATCCAACCAATCAATAACTTAAAGTAATCAATCACAAAATATAATCTACAGCACTTTAGCAATTTTCAGCTCAAGATTGTAGCCATGTGAATATATGTAAGCCCTGTGGTTAATTGATTTGATTTCTCAATATGATGCTTAATATGAAATCCAACACTCTTTCCAAGAATTTAGACTTTAAATAAACTTTCAGTTAATAAGTCTTGGGTGTTAACCAATAAACGTACTCCCTTACGGTTTCCGCAATTTGTATTGATCAACTATCGTACTTCTTTTCGGTTTCTGCAAATCCCAAAATTAAATTAATTTTTAGTTTATTTAATATCCAATCCACTTAGTGTTTATGATGAAAAATTAAAACACAACCATGCAGTTAATATTTGCTAAAATTTAAAGAGAGTAAGGAAAGAGAGTGACACCACGTTTTTACAAGGTTTGGCTTGTCCCTAGCCTACGTCCTCGCCATTGGCTAATACCACCAAAGCATTCCACTATACTATTCCTCTCCGAGCGGAACAAACTTCCCTCCTTTAGGGTGGAGCCCCCTCTCCAAGCGATACCCTATGCTTGGTCCAAAGATCCAATCAACCTTGAAACGTCAAAAACTACAAGAACGAGAACAAGAACTTGTGTACAAAAGATACACTCTCAGATAGAGTAGGTTAGTAAAACAATTAGCACAATATACTTCAATGTAAATTCAATATAAAGAAATTGAAGCTCAATGAAACTCTATCACTAGATTAATTTTCCTTTGATTGAAAGATTCAGACTTTAAAGCACAATTTCGTATGAGATTATCAGCAAGAACTCAGTTAAGATACCAGCAAGATGTGAGAAAGAAAGATTTGAGAATTGAGAGCACTTGGGAGTATTAGATTGCTGAAAATATTTTTTAGTGATTAAAATCTTTGTCTTGAGAACTATATATAGAGTTTAAAAAGTTAATTCCTTGTTCCCCAAGTTCACTTGGAGTGTTGCTCAAGTTTGCAAAAAGTTTGGAGCCCAAGAAACCAATTTTTGAAACTTTCCCGTTAGCAATTTTTAAAAATCTCTCGAGTGGCAGTCGCCTGTCATGCATGGTCAAGTGTCTATCTCAGTTAAATTTGAAAGACAGAACACTGGCAATCACCTCAGTTGACAAGGCAGGTGCCTGTCAGGCTACCATTAGGCGTTTGACACCTTTCTATCTGTTAGTTCTTAAAAAAAAACACAAATATAGTCAGTCACCTAGGAGTTTTGGGCAAGCGCCTAATCTTTCAAAAACATTTGTTTTTTAAGATTTGACTTTGAAAACTCTTTTCATTTGAGACCTTCATTATTTATAACTTTGAAAATTATATTTCAAGGTCTTTTAAAAATAGTTTTTAGGATTTAATTTTTTTTCCTAAAAGAGCTTCAATGCTTTTATATTGAGTTTTACTTGAAGTACTTACATAAGACTTCCTTAAGACTCTAAATCCTTCAACTCTTGGAGTCTTCATGTATGTCCTTGCTTTGGCTTCATCTTGTATTCAAGATTTTAGCAAGTTCTCTTTCATGCTCTCATGATCTTCAAGCTTTATTAGACTTTAGCAAGTTCTCATTCATGCTCTTATGATCTTCAAGCTTTAATAAATCATCTTTGAATCCATGTCTTTTAAGCTTCATTTGATCATCTTTCTTTGGAGTATAAGCTTTCATTGATCTTTGTGAGCTTTTGACCTTGTAGTCATATATTTGAGTCCTGAAATATCATCACTTAATGAAATATGTTGAGTTCCTCTTGTTTGTTATCATCAAAACAAGATTTTAAGCATTGTAAGGCCAACAATCTCCCTTTTTTTAATGATAACAAATAAGGAGCAAAAACTTGAATAAGTCTTAGAAAACTCCCCCTTACTATAAGCATCAACTTAACAATATTTGCAATATCAAGATCAATTTCAATAATAATTTCAATATCATGCTCATATATCAAGATCACATAATTCAAGATATCATGCTTAATTTTTGCCCAAAATTTCTCCCCCTTTTCACATCAATCAAAAAGAGTACGATATCAAGAAAAACGTATAAATACTAAGGCAATAAATTGTATATTATAATTTTTCACTGATTTCCATAAATCATTATATCATTATTTATCAAGTCTAATTCCCCCTGAATGAAATGTATTTTATATTCAATAGGTTTAAACTATGAAGTTACCAATTGTGCTTTTAAATTTATCATGCCATGCATCAAATATTATTTTATTTCATGTATGTGCTCATGGATACCAATATCACAACAACATCATCAATATCATATCATCCTTATGAATATAAATAAGCTATCATGCTCAAGTATCAATTAACATACTCATGGATACCAATATATTTCATAGATACCAATAGTAATATCATATCATGAACTGCTTATGGATGTCAATTTATGTTCATAGATATCAATTTTTCAATTCAACTCTCTCTTCCCCCTTTTTGACATTAATAAAGAAGGTTATCAATAAGCATATGAATTCTAATGCAAGCACAAGACAAATAAGCCTTGGACAATTCATCCATTGATTGTGGCCAACAATATTATTTTGTTTCAATATGATAACTATCAATAAGTTCGAAAACTCATCCTTATCCCCTATTTCAATATGTCTAATCTACATGTATTATGAAATGATTTTCCATAGATTTGATCAAGGAGAGTTTCTTTTTGAGTCAGTCATATGCTATGAGCATAAAACAAGTTCATTTCACCTTCAACACTTTAATCAGCTGTATTTCATATTTTTTGACTCATGAGTTTTGTTAGTGTTTGATTTTCCAAGTATTTTAAAAGGTATCTAGGTCCAAGAAATTAACCTAAGAGCTATGTGTTTGATTTTCCAAATCTCAAGTAAATAATATCATATGTTGTGCTCTTAAAAAAGTTGTAATCCTTAAGTAATTATAACTGTTCATATAAGGTTATGCTTTTTCATTCCTTTAGTTATAGATGAAATATTCACCATGATATGCATAGTTAATATAGACTTTCAGATTATGCATCAAATCTTTAAGGTAGACAAATCTATTTTTATCTTTTATGAGTTAAGCGTGTCTATTATCAGAGCACATTTATTTATTTTAGGATTCATTAACTTAAATTCTATAGGTTGTTGAGTCATTACTAATCCATTTCATTTTAGCATAATTTTAGCTTACTTAACTCTAATAAGAGAATACTTATACCTAAAATCTAAGGTTTATGAACTAATCTTTCATCTTGGTACCCATACTTTCTTGGGTCCAGATGGTTTAACAAGAGTTGTTTCTTTTACTTTCCAAACTTGTTTAATTTTCACATCTTTCCTTTTTAATGGACATTCAAACTTAATATGCCCCTTTATCTTACATAGAAAACATGTGGAGTGAGTGTAGGCATTTGAGGAGGTGCTAGCATAGTTTTTGGAGGCTTTTGCAAAGTACCCCATATAGAGGTCCTTTTTCCTTGTATTTTCAACTCCATTGAACCCTATGCCTTCTTTATTCAAAGACATTCTTTGTGGTCCAATCATTCTATCAAATTTTTCTTTTCCTTTAGTGAAATTGTAAATAATTTTAGCTTGATCCTCAGTTTTCTTCTTAAGATCACTGATTTCTACGTCTTGTATATTTTTACCTTTTTTGTAAACCTGCTTAATAAACTGATTTATATATTTGTTACACTAATATTCTACATGCTCTGATACCATGCTGGGGGTAAACCCAATCAAAACCTAAGCAGCAAGAAGCGAAAATCATATAACATAACCATAAATTATTACATACAATACAAAACCAATACCAGGGTACTATCATGTTCCCCCAAAATATACACATATATCTATTTTTCAAAACTCCCTCAACTATACTGGGATATACAAAAACACTTCCCAAAAACGTACTCACTCTCTGTCAGGGCACTACAGATGCCCCTCTATCTGCGAGCCTGGTCTGCTCACCTACCTGGATCACCTGAAAAATATTTCAACACTGGGATGAGCCAACACTCAGTAAGAAAAAATATGTTATTACTAGTGTGTGGCAAGTGAGCTACTATATATCATGAAATCTGCTTTCATATAGACATGAATAACTAAGTACAAAAGTACAGTACAAATAATAAAACACACCACCCCTTTTCCCTATTGCTTAACATAACAGTATTATGTTTATAATTTAAAGTACTTCTAGTGTACATAAGTATGGTCCCTGTTTCTGTAAATCCGTACGTATGTAATAGTAACTGAAACTGTTCCCTGTGGCTATCTGTGTGTCATGACTTGCCCCCCTCATGACAAGGTTGTGCGGCCCGTAAGCTGGATTTACCCTGACTGGCCAACCAGGAATAAATCACTGAACTCTGAAGGTCGATCTGCCCACCTCAACCCATATCTGGAAGGGGAGCCTAACCTCTTCAAGGGCCTAGGTGAAAGACCTTACCATGTATTATCTAAATAGGTGATTACACTAATAAAGTAACATAGTATCTATAGCGACGGTACCCTATTCTATAGCTACAAGTCCAACAGGGTCTGATATCATATAATACTTTTCTATACATATCTATCTGATTTACCATGATTCTGAAGTATTCGTAATAACCATGATGCTACATAACTGTACTGTAATTCATAGGTCGTAATACTGAAAACCGAATAATCATAACACTGAAACTGCATAATTATAATACTGATATTTGTGTAATCATGGTATTGAGATCCGTATAATCATGGTACTAAAATTCATAAAATCATGGTATTGAAATTCGCATAATCATAATACTGAAATTCGTAAAATCATGAAACTAGCATTCGTAAAACATATACCTGTACCATATTCATATTCACAAGCCACACCATACATAAATACATAATTTTCATAATTAAATAAGTTGTATAGTATTTTAAGAAATACCTAGCATAGCATATTTCCCTTACCTGACTACTGGAAAGCCCCTACGGAATACCAGCATAACACCCGTAGGGCCTCTTACAAAACACCCTGAAAACAATATATGCCAGAACATAATATCAGTATTTCTCCATCTACATCATTTCCTATAACTGTCATAAGGCCAAAAGGGGACTAAAAGGTCATACCCTAAATTTGGGATGAATTTCAACTCTGTTTTCCCGACGATCCGCTTCGACAGATTCGCAAAGAACTCCGCCAGGAGCGTCATGGTAGCTTCGGATCGTCGATCCAATGACTGGTGGGGCCAAAATCGAAGAGAGAAGGAAGAGGGAGACGTAGAGAGAGAGAGAGGCGCGGGTGAAAATGATAAAAATCCCAGGTTTCCTCTATTTATAGGGCCAGGTTCGTCGACGAGACACGTCACCTCATCGACGAGCCTTCATAAAATTCGTCGACGAGACCCTGTATTCGTCGATGAAATTCAGAGCAGCCCGAACCATCTCTCGGTATTTTCTCATCGACGAAGCCCTATGTTCATTGACGAAATCCTTTATACCTTCGTCGACGAAACCCTGTGTTCGTCAACGAAGCCCTAGAAATTTTCTGAAATTTTTATTTCCCTCAAAATGCAATGTCGTCAACGAACGCTCCACAGCCTCCTTTTGTTTCTATATCTATTTTCTCTCCCTCTTATTATTGTTAAAATACTATTATTCTTCGAGTCACTACATTTTTATTGCACCTTTTCTTGTTTTTGAGACATCTTACTGATTTTATTTTCTAATTCATAAATATATATAAGTCTTTTTATTTATCCATAGAAGTTTTGGACTTTAAATCTTCTAGTTCTTTTATCACCTTCTCATTCTTGCTTTCTAGTTTATTGATTTTTAAATCTTTTTTCTCTTTTTGCAAGTTTTAAAGATTCCAGCTCTTTCATAACACCTTCATTCTTATTTTTTAATGATGTGTATCGTTTAGTTACATTAACTAGAATCTTATGCACATTGAATTGTTCATTTTGAAGTTCTTCATAAGATGGTATACTTTCATCACTGGATTCATTAGATGAATCATCACAAGAATTATTAATAGATTTGGATGAGGAGCTTTCCTCATCGTCCCATGCCATATAGCAAGCAACATCTTGGTCACTTGATTCATTATTGGAACTACTTGTACTCATATTATCCAATGCAATGGCTTTCATTGCCTTTTTTATTTTTCTTTTTGGAATCTTTCTTAAGTTTTGGACAATCTGGTTTTAGGTGTCCTACTTTCTTGCAATTATAGCATGTAGGTGGTTCTTTCTTCGTTTCTTTCTTATTAGTTTCTTCCTCATCTGATTTTGAGTTATGGATTTTTATTTTGAATTTATTCTTCCTTCTTAGTATTCTTGCAAGTTTCTTAGATATGAAGGTTATTTCATCTATATTCATCTCTTCTTCATTTTCATTGCTAGAGTTTTTGTTTAAGGCTTTAAAAGCAATGGATTGTTGGGCTTTAGATTTTCCACTTCTTTCATTCATGGTCAGCTCATAGGTGAGAAGGGATCCTATGAGTTCATCTAAGGATATATTTTTGAGATTTCTTCCTTCCGTAATTGCTATAGCTTTAGGTTCCCAAACGAGTGGAAGACCTCTAAGGATTTTATGGATCATTTCATGAGTGGAGTATGTTTTTCCTAAAGCATTGAGGGAGTTTGTTACGTTAGTGAACCTAGTGTACATATTAGTGATTGTTTCATTCGGGTTCAACTTGAAAGCCTCATACTCGCTTGTGAGCATGTCTATTCTACTATCTCTAACATCAATAATGCCTTCATAAGTTACTTCTAATTTGTCCCAAATTTCTTTGGCTAACTTACATACCATAACCCTATTAAACTCATTAGCATCTAAAGCACAATATAGTGCATTCATGGCACTAGAGTTTACTTGCATCATTTTGCAATCAATGTCGGTCAAGTCTTTTTCTTCTTTAGGAACTTCTTTGCCATCTATGGTTTTTGTAGGAATGTAATCACCATGTGTGACAACCTTCCATACTTTCCAATCCATGGTTTGAATATAAATTCTCATTCCTTGTTTCCAAAATGTATAATATAAACCACATATGATGGGAGGTCTAGTTGAGAATTGACCCTCTCCAAAGAGAGCTACTCTTAGGTGTGCCATATAGATCTTTATATAACTACTTGTTAAGATTTGTTATAACTTGGCTCTGATACCAATTGAAAGTAAGGAGTTGTCCCAAGAGGGGTGGGTGAATTGGATTATGAAAATTTCTTTTAATTCTTTTTATGAATTCTTTGACCTCTTATTAATTTTATCAAATACACAACAAGAACTTAATTACTTTAATCAATCCACAAACCAATCACAACACAGCACAAGTAAACCAAAACTTAAACAAGCATCCAATCAATCAACAACTTAAAGTAATCAATCACAAAATATAATCTACAGCACTTTAGCAATTTTCTGCTCAAGATTGTAGCTCTGTGAATATATGTAAGCCCTGTGGTTAATTGATTTGATTTCTCAATATGATGCTCAATATGAAATCCAACACTCTTTCCAAGAATTTAGACTTTAAATAAATTTTCAGTTAATAAGTCTTTGGTGTTAACCAATCAACGTACTCCCTTATGGTTTCCGTAATTTGTATTGATCAATTAACGTACTTCCTTTCGATTTCCACAAATCTCAAAATAAAATTAATCTTTAATTTATTTAATATCCAATCCACATAGTGTTTATGATCAAAAATTAAAACACAACCATCCAGTTAATATTTACTGGAATTTAAAGAGAGTAAGGAAAGAGAGTGACACCACGTTTTTACGAGGTGTGTTAAAAACATAACTATTCTTTATGTATTGGTCATGCACATCGGGTGTATAATAGTTATTTTTTAAAATGCTTGTCAAGATTATTATATTGAACGAAATATTGACATAAAAACCTTGTTTACACTCCTAAAATTCTTACAAAGCGAACTAAACGAAAATATTCACATTTTACAAGTATGTCATTCTTATGAATAAGATTCTTGAGAATGTTATAATAAAAATTTTTTTGTTGTTGTGAATCAAATGTCCCCTTAAAATTTAATCTTCCAAATGCCAAACATAACCCTGTGACTACAAGGATCTCTAGTCTACAACATTTCAAATATAGGGATCATTTGGAACCACTTATAGAAAAGTACTTTTATAGAAAAGTACTTACTTGAAAAAGTAGTTTATGGTTACTTATTATATTTACTTTTTAGATAAGTACCTTTTTAGTATTTTTTTTTTTTTTTGAGAAAAAACTTATTTTCTTTAAAACAAAAGTAGTTTGGAAAGTACTTTTTTGGAATAAGTACTTATTTAACTATAAACGAAGCACTACTATCGAAATCAGGCTTTGGAGTCTATTTGGTTGCCAACAAGTTTGATGATGTTTGAAAATCAAGAGTTGATAATCAAACAATTGATTATCTAACTTACCTTTTTTGTTTTAGAAAATAGAATTGTCACTTTATTTTAGGTTTGAAAAGGTAAAATAAAAGAAAACTTTTTTGAAAAGAGATTTAGGGTCATGAGTGTCATTATGAATTGAAATTCAATTCTTTTTTTATGGAATTCAAGGAACTAGCACCCTATTGCACTTACTCTATAAACTTTTGTTACACTTATCTTGTGTGTATGTGCCTCACTTTTTGGAAAATAATTTTTTTTAAAACATAGAAAATAAGTTGCAGTAATGTGTGTAAAGACCGATCAACAGCTTGCAACGTCCTTCTATCTTCTTCTTCTTCTTTTGCTAAAAACTCTTTATACCATAGACCCCTTTTTGAAAAGAATTTCATAAGGTCCATGTAGAGGAATTAATCTCATAGAGACCCCACTATTTTGTTCATCTCCAAAACAAACACATGTTCATACATAACTTAAAAATAAAGAGAAGAAGAAAAGACACAATATTTTTTTGGATGGTATGATTGAGTTTACATTTGTAGATTGCCTACATATCCTCTAAAGAAGAATCAAGTTATCTATAGTTCATTAAAATATTTTAAAATCTTAGTTTGGAAAATATTTTAATGACTTTTGAAATCTTTGAAAACACTTGAAACCCTTAAAAACACTTTAAGTCTTAATTGAAAAATCTCCAATTTTGTTTTTGAGCTTTGATTTTTCCATGAACCATCTGCAAAATAAAAGCTTTCAAACCAAGTTTAAGTTAAAAATGAGACACTTTTCTAATCTCAAGCCACTTCATAAGTGATTATTTTTATAAAAGTCATTTTCTTTCTTAATCTTTGAAAAAGTATAGTCTCTTAGTGGAAGAGTCACAAACCTGCCTTAAAAACTCATGTTTGAAAAAATTGAAGTTTTTGAAAAATATCCAAAAGTCACATAATGGGCATTCATTCCAAATTTTGATCTGAAAACTTGAAAACACTTCAGAAAATGAATTTTTGATTTTTTATGAAAAAATCATGAAACCACATCATGAATTCAGCATACAAACTTGACTATACACTCCAAGGAATGTTTAAACTCATTAATTTCATGAAAAATCAGGAAAAGTTTAGAAAAAAATGGCCAAAATATGGCCACTAGACATGACGGTCAATCACTTATAAAAGGTCCATCAACCGTTTACTATAGCCAATGACTACTACTTTTTCAAGTACAAATAGGAGTGATGAACCGCAACTATAGGCTAGTCAACCATATGCATGTTCCTCTCTTGAAAATGCAACTTTAATGCTATTTTATGCAATTTTTTCATGAATTAAGCTATAATTTTAGCTAGATGACATATTTCATCACATAATGCAACTTGACATGCAAGAATAAAGACAAACAACTTATATTACAAACATGAATTATTTCATGCAAATTCCAAAACATACACTTGAAAACACAAAATGAAAAGAATTGAACTAATCTTGTATTGTTGTAGCAAAGGTGGATCAAGTGGGATACACTCTAGGATGCACACACCCAGCCCAAAGGATTCACCAACAAGAAGAGAAAGGAGATATCAATCCCTTCACAAATCCCAAAATGCATCCCTTTTTCAAACCCCTTTTTAAAATACTTGATTCTTCTTTTTTCTCTTTCTTTTTTTTTTTGGGTACGTCCCGGGTGTCCACTACCGTCAACGACGTCCGTTTTACGGTCCGTCGCACCGGCCTGTGACTAATACCACACACTGTAGTATGGCCCCACACACCACAGAGGGGTAAATTCAGGCGCCCAGCCGCAGGAATCGAACCTGGGGTGGGAAGATCCCTGACCTCGTGAAAGGCAACCCATGGAGTCCGCCCTGCCAACTGAGCATGTCAAAAAAGTCCCCCCCCCCCCCTGTCCATTTACAGACCATTCAAAAAAAAAAAAATAATCCTTGAATTTTGAAAATTTAAATTCAAATAAAAAAACTACCAATTAATAACTACCAATTAGGTCATATTATTATTTTCAATTAAAAATGACTATTAATAATTAGTTATTGATACAAGTAATTATAAAAAGTACTTAAAAAAGAACTTATTTGGTAAGATGTTCTAGACAGGGGCTTAAATGGTTTAGGAAAACATTATTATACTATAACAAAACCACTTGTAGGAATGTCTCCTCCTTGCTTTAAGACTAGAGCGTTAAAATTTTTGGTACACCAAGCAATAAAATTAAATTTAAAAAACATCATGATTAGGAGTTTTGACTAATATGTCAATTTTTAAATTTATTTTCTCAAGAATTTAATTGTCACACATCATACTAGGGAGGTTTAGAAATTAATAAGATGATTTGAACTCCAACAGCGTAAAACACGTTTTTTTTTATAAAGTAAAATCATGAGCCTAGTGGGACTAAAATGGACAATATTTCATTGAATTGGACTAGCATGTCTACCATCCGCAATCATTGGTATAAAATTTGTTTGCAAAATTAAAACATTCAAAAGAAAAATAAAATCTTTAAGGGCCTAAATGGTAATATAAATTTATTTTTGTTTTTCACTTTAATTTTTCAAAAAAAAATTAAGGACTTATTTAATTGTGAAAAGAAATTTTCATTTTCTAATTTTGTTTTCCAAAAACTTACAAAAAAGTTAGCTAAAATTTTTATTTTTACAACATTTTATAAAATAAATTAGTAATATTGAATTGTTTTCACATAGAAATAGTTTCATTTTCTATTTATATTTTTTAAAAAATAACTACAAAAATATCACCTTATTTTTTAATTTTTTACATTTATGCAGACAAATTAGAAAATATTTTTTTATTATTTTCTACATTTTTAAACTCTCACTTTGAGTATGAGAGCATGATTGGATTATGTTTGGAGTGTCTTCCAAATCCACATAAATCTAAAATTAAGCCCAAAATTCACAATTTCAAATACACTTTGTACAATTTTAAAAAATATATAAAATAATATTTTTATAATTATCTTTAAATCTAAAAATAAAAATAAAAGTTTATTTCACACATTTAAACAAACTCTTTATTTTCTATATTTTTAATACGAATCTTTAATAAGCATAAATTAAACTAAAATTTTTATAATTCTTTAGAAAGCTAAAAAAATGACAAATATTGCACCCAACTAAACTGCCCTGAGATGGTGAAAGGATTGGGTAAACTTTCCCCGGGGCACAACCAAATACGCTGCTACCAAACAATACAACTTTGCTTTTCTTCCTCCCCATTTTCTCGCATATTCTTGCTTCACTCCATCCAACAGGTGTAATACAATTTTGGCTAATACTAGGGTAGACCCTTGCTGCAATTAAAATGAAATTTCGCCAAAAGGATCTGCAGTTTCTATTCCATTCAACATCCCACATGACAGACATGATACAATTTGGAGAGGCTTTTCCATTAAAAAGATGGCATCAAGCATGAAAAACAAATTCATCAAACCAAAAGGATTAGTCACTTTCTCCAGCACCTAACAACAAAATAATTTCACAACTATATAATACAAGGGGTGTCCAACTTACATTTCTTGTTCGTATGGTAATGAATCAAGGTTTCCAAAATTAGAAGAAGCCAAGGTCCTCTCTTGCTTACTCGCTCGCTCTCAATCAATCAATCAATCAATCAATCAATATGGAAACTGCAGAAATCCAAACTCCTGTGCTACATGGATCAACCACTTACTGAAAGCCCTGGTTCTTTGAACTGTACATTTCAAAACACTGCTCAAGAAAGACACATCAAACCCAATACCCATCATTCCAAGCATGTCTAGAAAGGAGTCCCCCATGTTCACTCATACTCCCACGAATCCTATAGAAGGCTCGCTTGCTTCGGACTGTTCTCAAGGGACCTGATCTGTTACCATGCCCAATGGGTAAAGGTAGCCTTTCTTCAACCACACTCGAAGTTGAAAACAGCCTGTTGTCCACCTCCTCTAGCGGACCAGAGCTGTACTCCATTGTAATGATAGAGGCATGCCTGTGCATTAAATGAGGCGTCGACCCACCAGCATTCCACCAATTGCTGTCAGGACCAAAATCACCTTTGAAGTCTGAGTCTGGGACAGAAGACTCCTTCTGACTACCAGAGTCTCCACAAGTCTCATCCGTGTCGTTGTATATGAGCTTCAGGGCCTGCACAACTTCACCCATGAAAGGCCTGTGAGTCACTTCTGGGTGAACGCACATGGAAGCAATGGCTGCAACCTTAGCCATATTGTCAAAGTCGTAGTTTCTAGCCAAGCAGGGATCCACCAACTGCTCCAAGCCTTCTCTGCTGGTCAGTAGAGGCCGTGCCCAAGTTACCAGGTTCTCCTGTCCCGGAGGTTGGGACATGTCCACAGGTTTTCTTCCAGAGAGAAGTTCAAGCAGCACAACACCGTAACTGTAGACGTCACTCTTGACAAGTAGGTGTCCTGTCATTGCATACTCAGGGGCAACATACCTGTAGTCACCGATGAAACAACCATCAAAACAATGTCAGAGATCCATAGCCTCACATACAAATTAGTAAAAAATTTCATGCTCTCAGAAGTATAAACCATGATTAGGGAGATGAACCTAGGATTTGAGAATTATTTAGCAGGAGGAACTCTTGTAAGTTTAAGAACTATTTGGACATCAAATTCAAAAACGAAGTTGAAAATTAGAGAATTAAAGTAGGATAAAAATAAACATTTGATTTTAGTTTCCTTTAGAAAAATGTGCATGTGTACATGTGTTGCAATCAAGAATTTATAAAAATAGTTGAAGAATTTTGTGAGCAATTTAAAATAATTCAAGATATTGGCAGCATTAGCGAAATCATTTCAGGACTTCTAAAGCAATTTTTAGAATTTTACTTTAATGACAGTTTATACAAGTGAAACATCATATACCCAAATGTTCCCATCACTCTGGTAGAAATATGTTGGCTTCCTTCTGTTGCCTCCCTTGCCAAACCAAAATCTGAAACTTTGGGGGTGAAGTCATCTTCCAATAATACATTACTGGCCTTAAAATCTCGATGAATTACACGAGGGTTAGAATCTTCATGAAGATAGGCTAATCCTCTTGCTGCACCAAGGGCAATTTTCATCCGTGTATCCCAGTCGAGAGGTTGTTTTCTCTTGTCAGCACCTGAAATACCAGTAGATGGACAATGTATATCAAATTTGATTCATTGTTCCACTAGCTTTGATCATACATGACATTCAGAAAAACAATTACGACAATGCATCCCAATTACACGGTTTGGGTGAAGCTAGTAGGAATGGCGCAGCAATTTACAAATGCACTTCCCTATCATAAAATGAATGGGAGTTTACCCAACTTATATTGACCTTCGTGAAATCTTAGTTAATTAATTAATTAATTAAGGTATAGGACATGAAGAAAACATACCATGCAAGTGGGACTCTACACTGCCATTGTGAACAAGCTCATAAATCAAGCAGCGTGTTCGACCTTCCATACATATACCAAGCAGTTTCACAAGATTACGGTGGTGCAAACGACTTAGCATCTCAACTTCTGCAATGAACTCACGATCTCCATTCTGATTATCCCTTGTAAGCAACTTGACTGCAACTTCACTTCCATCCTCAAGAATTCCACTGTAAACACGTCCAAATCCTCCTTCACCCAGAATCTTCTTGGAGCTAAACCTCTCTGTTGCCTTCTCCAGCTCAGCAAGTGCAAATGTTTTAACAGAAAGCATACAAGGAGCTATATTGGATAAAAGGGACACTGATGTCGAACTAGCCATACTACTTGAAAGGGTAGAACCAAAGCCTGAATCACATGTGAAAGCACAATCAAATTCACTGAACTCATAAAACTTGGGTTATTTAAGTGGTTGTGAAATATCATATCTTGATCAGGAAAAAAAAAAATCACTTTCTTAAAGAAGAGGATGCAATTGCACTACTGGGACAAAGTTTGGCTCCTACCGTAAGGTAAATAATTGGGCAAGGTTAAATGATGACTCACTATAAATATTTTGTTGATCAAAGATAGGCATGAATCAGAAAAGCTAAGAAAACTATTGACACATGTAAGGAGAAAAAATGTAATGTGATTAGATCAGCATTGCTGGCACATGGCAAACTTCTAATATTTGGAACATTGTTCGCGCTGAGTAAGAAACTACAATGGCTTTCTAAAAACTTTCAATATTAACTAAAGTATCACTTACACGAAATATGTATTATCATTAATAAGTGGAAGAATATTGAAAAAAGAAGAGAGGAATGCCACACATGGTTTTAAAAACCAGTGGTAGTCAACAAAACAGAAATGGTCAAGATGTGAGTCATGTGACTGTTGGGCTTCATGGATGTACACAACTGCAAACAGGCACTGCACCCAAGAATCCATTTTTTGCTTTGGCAAACTGTTTAAAAAATATAGATAAACATGTTTGATCCCATAGTCCAAATCCTACATACTAATGCTTTAAATGAATTTTAGTAAATTCTATTCAATCTGAATTTAAAATCTACTACAAGTATTGGATGTTATCTTGGCTGCTTTAGTTGTTATCTGAAAGAAGCATGCATTTGCTACTTTTCACTGCTTATTGATTATAAGTGAAATTTAGACCAAAAAAATAAATGTATTAAAATATAAAATATAGAATTTTCATATTTCAAACAAGAATATACATGCATAGCAATAGAACATGCTTGTCCCCAAAGTAGGTGTAAGAAAAATACAAAACTATAATTGAAGGAACTTATAATATGAAAATATGTATGCTATTTTGAAGAGAAAAAGTTAGGTTTTATTTGATGCGTAAACCTAAAATTGAGAAGAAAAAACTAATTAAAATAAACCAACTTACAATAGATTTCCCAAGATTCAACAAAGGAAAGGACAAGTGAAAAAAATGCAGAAGGGATTCAAAAATTCACTTTAGTCATTCACAGTCAATCTGAAAGTGTAGCATCTTGATATGGTTTACAGCAGCCCATAGTAGTCAATTGCAGCCATTACACTACCTCATAACAGACTATCGGCTGATAAAATCGTGAACTGAGGGATCTCTGAAATATTGCCCTGTAGGTCTCGGAACCCATAGATATACAAGCACCATGCACAATTTTTAACACTATGATGTTATAAAAGAAGCTAACAAGATGCTGCTAGGCACCACTGGATGAGTACAAATACTGAAATTTGCAAGTGAAGAGGAAGAAGATGACAAGAAAGCAGAAGAATCTACTGCTCAGGTCAAGACAATTGCCCATGAACATAAAGATCACCATCAATATTAAATGAATTGTTTAATCATGTTGGCCTTTATTTCTTTTGAAGATGCACAGCAAACAAAGCATTCAATAGCCGATACAAGCCAAAGTTGATCAGAATTTTCAGAGCCATTGATCAGCTTGACCCTTTTCCTATTCAGACTTATCAGTTATACATCTTTGGTTATAGATCTAGAATTGTCAAATGTGTTGCTTCATATGCCATGTTAATGTGTCTTTGGTTATAGATCTAGAGTTGTCAAACATATTGCTTCATATGCCATGCTAATGTGTTATATGATGTAGATCTAGGACATAAGTTGAATGTCAATCATGATATCCAGACTTGTTCACATTTTGTTTGGAAGACTGGTGGCAGCGAAATCATACGCCGCAGGCAAACCATATGATTTATGACAGGGGAATTCATTGAGTGTGAAGGTTGGTTTGGCATGGCACATCCTATACTTCCAGCCACCATCCCAAGTGCTCGCACCAAAAACAAGTCCTGTTTCTATTCAGAAATTATAGTTTCACCATTCAAAAAGGTTGAACTTTTTCAATGTAGGGGAGAATGATGAAGCTAGAACCTGAAGAGTGTGACCATCAATTCCTTTAGGAAATTTAGCATATTTTTGTTATTTTTATTTAAGTCAAATTTAGCACATTTTAATTATTTTATTTAAGTGATATTTTAGAAAATAAGTAATATAATTTAGTAAACTAGTATCTTCTTTTCCCATGCACTATTCTCCACCAATATTGAGATGTATTTGAAATTTATTTTTTAAAACTTTGGGAATAGCGTTTTAACCTTAGTCTTGGGCATCGGTCAAAACATTGAAGCAGCAAAGCGAAGTGGTATCATCACTGAAACAAGCGTTTCAAATCATTGCACAACTAATGATGCAACCACATCCACATATATGTAACAAATTATATAATCAAACCACCCTAATAAATCAAAACTCACCAGATCTCTTATTCATAGATGATGTAAATACAGGACCAACAGCACTTGAAGGTCTTCTGACCTTCCGCCATTTTATGAGGACGGAGACTGCTCCAACGCAAACAAATAAGAGTACAAATCCAGACAAAGCAATGATGGCAATTGTTCTGAAATTCATCCTTTGGCTCCTAGTGGCAAAATTAGCAGTAACTGGGAGACTTCCAGGACTTCCTGATGGACCATTGCCCCCAAATGATGGTGAAAAAGAGAACCCTGATAGAGAAACTTTCAGAATTTGTCACAGCATAATTACATGATTATTAAAGCGTACAATTAAAAATAAAACTGAGGTTGCTACCTTGATAGCTAATGCTTCTCACTTCATAATTACCAAAAAGCGTCACATTCAAAGGCACCTTCTTCTGCCAAAATCTCTCATAAGTCAGTATAGCAGTGGTATTATCAAACTTCTCTCCCAGTGGAACCAAGTCAATATCCACAACAGTTCTTCCTTGATTTTGATCATCAGCACTGGCACCCATAATCCTAACTTGACTTTGTTTCAGATATACACCTGCTGCAATCTCAATCTCTAGCTCATTTACCATTGGGAAGACTGCATATGGAACTACATCTAGAAGAAGCTTGACTTCCATAGGAAATACACACCCACAGGGTGAACCATAGGGGGTCGAAGTCAATGGCTCCAAGCAATTTTGATCACAACCTGCCAGATATTTTATTAGCAAGTCCATGAAGGAAAAAAAACATGTTATATTGGAGGAGAGATCAAGCTGAAAAATGTATCCTCAAGACTTTTTTTTTTTCCAAAAAAATGCCAAAACGAGCATACACTAAGTACACAAAACAAGAAGCAATGGGTAGCAACAAAAAATCAAATTAATTGCAACTGTACAGACAATCAAACAATCATGAGACATTTAATATGTTCCAAACTGCAATAGTCTAGTATATTTCCACTTTCCAGTGGCCACTGGTTATAAGAGGGTAATATCACCAATTATTTTGGAATATATCCACCATCAAGATTTTTTGAAAGAGAGGCCGACATAATCATGGATGAATTGCATATTGGCTTTATTGAACTTTATTTTCCAGAGGTTTTAAAAATATATCCAACTTCATATATAATATCCCTATAAAACTGAAATAAATGTACAGCTTCCACCATCTATGATAACAGATAGAAGAAAGTTTGAGAAGGACAAAATGAGTCGTCTAAGTAACAAGAAGTGAGCAAAACAACCACAATTGAACACAACAGATTAGGTCACTAGTTAAAACACTATGGCAAATCCTCATTAATGGAGTTTGACAAATATAAAACAAACAAAACTTCATCTGGTTAAAGCATTTGAGTGAGGTATTTATGCTTCAATGATTAACTTCTGTAAACATTGAAGGCAACACTGGAACAGCCAGCAATCCAGCCTCTGGAGATTTTGACATGCTCGGATTTAAAACAAGAGGCATTTCAAAAGGTTATAAGTAGTTTACACTATACACAAAATCGAAGGCAAAATTGCCTGCTCTTTCCCCCTTTTTTCCAAGTGCAACAATACCATAAATTTTTCACTTAACAATTTGTTAACAATATTAGGACTAACTGAGAGCAACAATAAGAAAATGAAAAATGGAAGCCTTAGTAGGGTCAAGAATATTTTAATCCAATGTAATAAAAAAAAAAAAAAAGAAGCAGAAAAGTATTCCTCAACAGGCGAACATTAAAACAAGTTCATCTAATTCAAAAATAACAAGGGTTTCTCCTAAATTAAGATTTCAAGATAGATAACCTACTAAGCAACCATAAGCTGGCAACAGTAGCTTCCTAAAACTAGACAAACAAAAAAGAGGCAAGAAAATAACAACCCATATTAGCTTTGGATTATTCTTTTCATGAATGTGTACAGTTCATAGTTTCAATGGTCATCTGCTTCCATTTCCCAAATAAACTCAGAAAGGCTGATTACTCTCCTGGAGCACACAAGTCATACCATAATCAAGAACTATTTAATGTAAAGGATGCAATTTTGCACGATGATCATTGCAAAGAAGTTAATATGAGAAATGATCACAAAGAATTTATAGGAAGAACCATCAGGGATTCAATTTCCTAAAGCAAAGTGTAAGGGAACCAATGCACAGAAGGCTCCTCACAACTCTAATAAAATGTCTTGATAAAACCACTACCATTAACATTAGCATTACCAATTAGAACTTCTACCTCCCCAACAATGCAGATTCTCATAAGTCTGACAAAAGTTCACCGAGCATGAGAGAATAGGTATAGAATATCACTGGCTCACAAATCAAATATAATATTGCCTTATGATTTTGCAGAATGGAAATGGTATAATGTTCATCTGATGGAATCAAGTTAGAGCTCACATGCCTTTTATTATGATGGCTTACCTTCTAGGATTTTTTATTATCTTATTATTGAATCTTGTTTTTCTAAATTTTAGCTTCTTATAAAATAATAATCTTTATGCCAAACTAGTTGTGTACCATGTTATGAAGGAGCATTTTTTTTAACTACTAAAAGATGTATATTTTATTAGTGCTGTCACTCACACACACACACACACAAACACATGCAGACATATAGAAAGGGAAAGAAAATATCATAGTTAAAGTGTCATAATGTGAAAAGAGTAATATGAGGAAAACATACGGGGCAAGATTATTGATTTTTTTATTTTCAAATTATAAGCTTCTTAGTTGGGACGGATTCATACATCGCACAAAGCAGACCTGTAATCTTTGTTTGGAAGGTTGCATAGCTGGTGCAACAATGAAAGGAGAAGCTGTCCACAAGAGCATTGGACTGGGAAAATTGAATGCTCCAATTTTTTTATATACATATTAGATAGAAATTGCTAAAGTGGGTGATTAGTGAACAATGGTAAAGAATACTTTATCCTGATATTTACCTTGTCTGGAAGAAGGTGCAGGGGAGACTTCGTGTGACTTTGGGTGGCTATGATGATGATGATGATGTCTAAGGAAAGTGTTAATGCTAGGACTAGCAGCTGAGCCTGAAAATGAGAGTTGTCACATTACTGACATGTTAACAGCAATGTAAGCCCGCAAGATAAGAGTTTAAGTTCAGAAAACAAGTACCTTGGGGTGCTGGAGAAGGGGCAGGTACAGTTGATGGTCCCAAAGACGGATTAAACACTCGTTGCATCCTGGAGGACCTTGATGAAGCAAATGACACACTCATTGACATTGACCTTGCTGCAGAAAAATATAAATAAATAAAAAATAAAGTGCCAAGGGGCAAAATTTGCTGCCACTCACAAACATAGGCCTGCATGCAAAGACGAATGCTGAAAAGCACTGAAAAGAACTACTGTCGAGCCAAATATCAACACTCATTTTAATCTAGAACTCATGTGATTCAAACAGTTTGCAGTTAGCATTCCTTAGCACAGTCTGAACAACTTTAGCATGAATCAGACACAAGATATTCAGAAAAACCCTGTTCCATACATATTGGACTGATTTTTACAATGCAAAGGCGTCAGGCAAGACACTTAAACCCTCAAGAGGCAAGGCATAAGCCTTAAGGTGTTGGGGCATAAGCCTTTCAGTAATTATATTTTTAGATTAAAATATGTAAATAAATTACATAAATTAAAAATAAATAAAAATTATGAAAATTATAAACATAATGTAAAAAATTCAAATATAATTTGCAAACTCCTTGTTGGCGATTCAAAAATTGCTAACTTGAATCATCACATAAATCATGACAAGAGATAGCTATAACATTACAAAGTTCAAATTATTTTTAAGATCTAAGATACGACTTTCAATTATTTTGGAAAGGATGAAGTTCAAGAGTTTTAGAGATCAACTCATATTATGAAATTCCTTTCATAAAAAATGGAGTTTAAATTTCTAGCTAAATCTAATCTGAGAATCACACACCTAGAATGCATAAGCCTTAACTAAAAAGGCGCAAAAGGCACGCCTTTCATACAAATGTGCAAGCCTTAGCATGACAATGCATTAGCTTTTTTGGGATTTAGTATTTTAAATCAAGCCTCAAGGCATTTTAGGCCTGCCTTGCCTTGAGGCGTGCCTCAATTGAGCCTTTCAAAACATTGTCAATGGACTATATGTACTTATTGGATAATTTGGATCAGATAACAAACCACATTCCCTAATTTGGTTTTAGAATAAATGGGAATTAAACACCAGTAAAGCAAGTCTTCAAGCATACAACATCTGCATTAAAACAGATTATTTAGTAAAACCTAGAGATTTGCAACTTCTAAAAACTAAGTTTGTTCTTCATTTTTTCATGATTAGCCTTATTTTCTTCTTCTTTGGAGGCAAAGTTGGCCTTATGGTCAAAGAAAAGAAGAACATGGCATAAGGAAGACGCCATGGTGAACAAGGTATAAACTTCAGGAGCATTAATCCTGAAGGCTTAACTGTGAAGAAAGAAGTTTAAGCGAACAAAACTTCATATATTGGAGTTGATTTATTCATTCTTTTTCTTCTTCTTCTCCTTTTAATTATTTCCATCTGTTCAGCACTCTCATTCACTTCTCAATCCGGATGACACCTCTTCATTCATCTGTAACCTTTTCTTTTAATGTGTTATCATCCACCCTAAATGCACAAATAGGCAACACACTGGGTTTTGACACAACATTCGATAAATAACATTAAAAACAGCCATACAACATAGGTGTCTCCACATCAAGAACCAACTTTGTTAGGGACCATTCGGTGTCACTGTAAAAAATTATGAAAATGAAAACCTAAAACAAAAACTAGAAACTAGAACCAAAAACAAATTAAAAATTCAATTAAACAAATGCTCATGTTTCTTCTTGATTCAAATAAATTTAAAAAAAAAAAAACATATGATCAAAATAATAAAAATACGAAATATTATAAATTAAAAATACTATAATAAAAATAAAAGAATGGGAGTTTAGGCGTAACGATAAGGTTGTCGTTGTGTAACCTAGAATTAGAGGTCATGGGTTCAAGGCGTGGAAACAGCCTCTTGCAAAAATGCAAGGTAAGGCTGCGTACTATAGACCCATTGTGGTCTGCCCCTTCCCTAGACCCCACATACACAGGAGCTTTGTGCACCGAGTTGCCCTTTTACAATAAAAATAAAAATTACTATAATTTAATTAGCATATTTCAAAATTCACTTTACATGAACAATCTTATTGTACATGACAATTGAAAGATAGTAAAAATTTAAAAAATATTTGTGTAATGGATTTTATAATTTTTTACTTTTTTTGAAAATTTATGGACATTTTTATTTTAATATGTTTTATTTCACATGATCATTTTATTTTGATTTAATTAAAAATTATGAATAAAAATGAATGGTTTAATCCAAAAATAAAAAAAATTATGGATATTAAAATATTCTGGCAACAATTTTCCAAAAGAATTGAAACCATAAAATCAAGTTTTCAATTTTTCAAAAACACAAAATAAAAAACAACAACAATACCAAACAAACCCTTTATCATAAACAAAATAAAAAAGTAATTTTTTTCCCAAAAAATATGGATTAGCAAATATCTTCATTGATAACTTTTTTATTTATTTATTTTATTTTATTTTTTTGCATCAATCACAATGTTATGATCTAGGATAGTATGACTACTTATCAGCCTTACCAATATCATGAAGAAAGAGGGTGTTAAAAGAAAAAACACTTTACTATTCCACAAGTAATCGCAAATTACCATTTTCTAGTGAGACTGCTATAGTAGACAATGGCTGACTTGGTGGCAAAGTAGGAGACAAGTATATGTGCTGCAAAAGGTTCCCTGAAGAACAAACAGAACATTCTAATTTGTCTATTTCAATGAAAAGTCAAAGAAATCACCATTTATTGCATCAATTACATGTAGCAATATCTTTTGACAATACAAGTCAAGCAGCTGGAATATAATCTGAGTCACTGATACATTAAAAGAAGCCAGAGCATCCTCTAAGCATTGCCAATTCATTTCAAGTTTCAGAATACAAGAAAAGAAGGTTCCCATTTGACCTGTGTTTGCAAAGGATCTCTAATCTGTCTGCTCTATATGATGGAATTTGCTTCAAATTCATAGATATAATAAAAAAGCTATTTTTTGGATAAGTCTAATTTGAAGAATTCCTGGTAGGTAAAAATCACCTAATCTTAAGTTCAACTGTGCTAGAAGGACAAGGCATTCCTAGTACAAGTAGCATAAGATTTCTGCAGCTCTAATGCCATAAATATGTGTGTTTTGAGATTTTAGGAGCATGGGATGCAGGCGAATTTGAAAGGACAAAATGTGAGGATTTATATGCTTGGGCAGAAAGACTCAAGCAAAGTGTGACTTAGTACTCCTGTCCTTGTAACTTCTATCTTTTGTCAATGTCGGGTAATTTTCTCTCGCATCCATGATTTTTCTCTGTCATCCATAACCCCCAATATGTGCTTCTAAGTTCCAATTACCCCTTATTGTTTGGTTATCTTGGGGGTTTTACTCTCTAATACTTTTGCATATCACATCTTTTCTGCTAACAGCCAAAAAATCTCTATTAATTCACAGAACCCCACTCGCCCTTCTAAATTAGGGGTGCAGTCAGTTCTAACGGTTTGATTTTAGGCCAAAGCAAAGACCAAACCGAATTGGTCAGTTTTTCATTTTACAAAACCAATACCAAACTGGAAACATGGTTTGGTTTGACATGTGGATACTGGTTTCCCAGTTCAGTTTGGTTATTTAACCATTTAATTAAAAAGTTTGATATATGTATCTCATCTGGACCAAGTCATTGTAAGAGCATAAACTACAGCAGGCCCATTAGTGCCTCTAATAAGCAAGGCTAGGCACAGGTCCATGAAGCTGTAAAATGGCACTGCAAGGTGTGTTTTATATAGAGAGGAGAAGGCTGTCAAAAATATCTGGTAACCGATGTGGGACAAGGGAGTCCTCTCAGACTCTCACAGCAGCAAATGGCACTGCAGGGTGGATACGTCATCCTCATGAATGAACAGAGGGTTTTTCTCCCTATTCCTGACTTGCAAGAGGCCTTACTGTTTATGAAGCCTGGAGGTGTTGCACTTAGAGGTGAGCCAAAGGGAGATGAGAAAGAGGTCATGGCAGCTCCAATGCAAGCGACCAGAACAACCACATCCAAAGACCAAAGACAGAGGTTGGCCTCGAAAGCAGGCCGTTTATGGCCATCATTCTATGATCAGAGAGGAGGTGAAGTTCGTGCAGCTCTGAGAAAGGAAGGGAAATGAAGGGGAGAGAAGGAGGATGAATCTAGCAGCTGAGGCCTGTGAGTACCATTCCTGTAGTCCCACATAGTCCACGGAGAAGGGAATAGCACTCTTCCTTATCCGTAAAATCTTCCATCTCCATTTAAAATGAGTTATATAAATCTCATTTTCCTTACACTGATCCTTGAAAATTAAAATAGATTTCCTCTACAAAATTAATTGAAAATAAATATTAACTTGAAAAGAATTATCTCATTTCCCTTACACTGATCCTTAAAAATTAAAATAGATTTCCTTTACAAAATTTATTGAAAATAAATATGAACTTGAAAAGAACTATGTAAAATTTAATTTTTAAAATTCAAACAATACATTAATATTTCGGTTTTCAGTTTTCAGTTCAGTTTACTTGAAAACTGAAACCAAAACAGAAAATTGATTTTTAAAAAATGAAGAACTGAAACCAAAAATCGTAACTGAAAAATCAAACCAAAATGTGAAACGGTTCCTGTTTTTGGTTTTTCAGTAATTTTTGTACCCATGAATGATGAATCTGAGTGCTAAAAAAAATACATACACCCAGCAACCCATCCACCTGTCCACACACACACAAACAGACTCTCCCCTTTGCTCTTGCTCTCTCTCTGAATATTCTTTTAATCTATTAATGTAAGACACCAGTTATTGAAGGAAAATATCTTACTCTTTTTTCTTTTCTTTTTTTAACCATTCCTTAGACTTAGTTCACATGATTATTTGAGTGATTTTATGATTATTTTCCTGATGTGGAACATTAAGCTCCCCCATGCACAATATTACCATTAAATTTCCATTTCTTCTTGAATTTCGATGACCACCCTTGTCATTTTCGCAACCTTCCAAATCTTGGTAGCCATTTTCATCAACATCTTTTAAATTATATGACTAAGGCTTTCATCAATATTTTCACAAGTCACATGCTTCAAAGAAAATCAAATTCCAGTCATAGACAGTGGCATTTAGAGGACTTCATGAAATTATTCAACTGCAAAACTTATGTTTAAGGAGGATATTAGAGTAGCATGAAGGGAATGCTGATATAACAAAGAATTGCAGCAATTTTTTAACATTATAAGATAATTCTTATCTATAAAAAAAAAAATGTGATCAAAACAATCACACAAGTGCATAATGGAGAGTAGAAATGTTTTTGTTTATAAAAGATAATGCAGCAGAAAAGGCTTGAATAATTCAGCAGTTATTGAAATGACAAGGCTTTTTATAGGACATAAAAATTTGGCAAATGAATGGAGGACAGATTTGGGTTGAGGAATCAAATTTATTGATATAAGGTGAGACCAATCAACAAAAAGGCATGTAGGTTCAAAATAAAGGAACTTCACACTGACGACCATCCCAAGCCCATACAATGGACAAGATGGTTTTAATTTGGGCTATTTGCAGACAACAATGTGCTAATCAACAAGGCTACAAGACTACAGAAACGATCCAAACTATAATATTGCACGGAAACCCACCAAGACCAACTGCAAAAACAAGACGAATTCATTACTCAAAAATGTTAGCACCCACGAAAGTTCTGTTTGCATGACAAACCGAGCGCAGTTCCATTTCTGTATACAAAACCATGCAATTGCAAACAACAGCATTAAATCAAGGACAACATAACGACCTACTACAAGCCTCCTAACTCGTTTTTTAGTTATCTGAGAGCCGCGCAAAGCTGCTCTATTTAGCCACTCACCAATTGCTTCAGTTTAAAAAACTCTACGCTAAAACTAAGGTCCCATTAGACTGTCAAGAAAACGTATGAGAATATAAGATATTTGATTAAATAAAAATTTTGAATTATTGAGGACGTTTGACTCTACGGACCCCAATTCAAATATTTCACTCGGTTGGAGCCGAGTTTGTATTTTCAAAAAAAAAAAAAAATTAAAGAGAAGGCCATCTAAGATTCACAACCTCCTTCTCTCGTGCATTACCCCAGTTTTCTCAGCAATCAAAGAGAGACAAATTTTGTTCAGACAGATGAAAGGAAAGATCTCAGTACCGTCGCATAAGTACATCAAATTGAGCAGAGGAAGCAGCAGAATAAGAGTCCGCATCATCTTCTTTCACCAAATCGCAGTTCACACACATCATCGTCAGAACCCGCGACCATCGAGCTTGCGCTCCCCGCCGCAGGCTCCCGGGAAGTTAGTAGGGCCACGGTGAAGTCCTCGCCGGTGTCCGGGCAGCCCATCAAGTCGAGCCAATGAAGTCCGAGAGAGCATGGCTCAGCGAAAAATGCGCAGCTCAAGAGGGACGCGGCGAGCAAACCCTAGAATCACAAAGCACAATGCAGCTTGCACAGTAGTAGATCCACGAAATGCAGCTGAAGATCCAGTTTCAGAGATAGAAACTGTGCTAGATCTTAGAGAGAGAGAGAAACGGCTCTGCCTTAGAGCGACAAAGCTGAGAACGAAACCAGAAACATGAACGAGAGCTGGGAGCACAGTACGCAGGAGAGAGAGAGAGAGAGAGAGAGAGAGAGAGAGAGCGCGCAGAAGTTGAGGGGGTTGAGGAGCTAAGCCAGACTAGAAAGAGAGAGAGAGAGAGAGAGGAGTGAGGTGAGTCGCTTTAATGACGGTGTTGTTGCCGCTGCACATCTGGTTTTGGCATATGTTGTATCTCTTCCACGCTCTCAGTGTCCGCGTGCTTCTCACGGGGCAATTATGTGCTGAAGGAAAATTTCCCTTCTTTCTCAATAAAATCTTCATATTTTAAAAAATAAATCAATTTTTAAATTGAAAATTTTCATGTGGGCCATATGGCATTCTTAAAAATTAGGAATTTAAATAACAAAAAAGTTTTAACTATATCTCTTTCTGGATTTTAATTACCATTAAAGTCAAGTTGTTGTGGTATGGCCCACTTGTTCTTACCTTCAAAACATATATATATATATATATATCATTAAAAGTATTTAATTGGTTTGATATTCAAAAATTCTTAAGTACCATCAAGTAAAATAACAATAATCTTTATTTTTTCACATAATTTATACTTTTTTAAAAAAATTTAAAGGGTAAAAGTAAAAGTTGTAAACGTACGAAGTAATTTTATATTTAAAATGCTCACACAAAAACATCGAAGAGAATCTAATAATTCTTTACCCACTTTTTCTAGCCGAGATGTTATGGGCAGGCGTGGCGTAAGGTAAAAGGGGCGAGAGGTATTAAAAACACGGGCATACAAAAAATGAAGCTTATATGATGCCTAACTCAACAAATAAAGTAACATATTTATTGATATATTCAATAAGATTAGTTATTTTTGCACTTCACCCGAATAATAAGTGAATAATAAACATTAAAATAATGATCCAACAAACTTTTATCTATATATAAAAATAACTTTCTTCATTGGATGAAGGCTAACGTAAGTTGTACATAATTTAGGTTTCTTGATTTGTTGTATGGAGTTTTTATGATGACTTTGAAACAAAAAGAGTATAAAATTATTTATGAAATATTAAACAATAATTTGGTTAGAAAAAGATCTTGATTTTGAAATTAAATTTAGAAAAAACTTTGACAACTAACTTTTGTTATAAAAGATAAACTTTGACTCTACCAAGTGTAATTTGCTAACCAACTTATTTAACTTATGAAATTACGGTTAAGTAATTTGTCACTTGCATCATGACAAACTAAAGATTAGTTTTAGTATGCTAATTATACTAAGTTGTATTAAAAATTATGTTATTATGATAAAGCAAATAACAATGTAAAACATTTTATAAATCTATAATAAAGAATAGAGAAGGAATAACTATTTCTGAATTTCATCATGAGAATGTTTATTCCTTTCTTATTATATGTTAAATGAAATAATTAGGAATATACAAGAAATAATTATTCTCTTGATTTCCAAAATTTATACTATATTCCATCTAAATTTTATGGAATAACAATTCCATCAAACCAAACGAGCCATAAGTTTAATTGTTATTGAAAATTTTTGTTTTTCTAATAATTTTTGTTTGATTGAAGAAGATCTTGGTCTAATAATAATTTTTATTTTGACAATTTTCTTTCATTCTATTGCGGGATAAAATCGATGATGACTAATAAGACTGCTTCCAGATCTCCGGTGCCCTGAAAAAGATGGAAACAAAAAAACTTGGAGGACCCGGGGTGTACTCTTGGGGATCACTCTGATGCCTAAGTGAGTGGAATGCTTTGGAGAGGCTGAATGCAATAGCAGAATGGGTTGAATGACTTACTTTGGCTTCTTCCCCACATCCCTTCTTATAAGGGCTCGAGTTGACCCTTGGTTGATCCATCTTTATTGCGCGAGGGCATGAATCGCTCTCAAGTCATAAAGTGTTTGCGCGCATCACTCGACTATTTAAGTCACTGGTGTGGATCTCTCCTCCTCTTTATTGAGTTGGAGTTGATTGCTATCGTTAGAAGGTTTGACTTGGGGGGGTGCAGGCTAGGTGTTGATTTACTCTTATTGGCTGGTTTATTTTGGGCATATTAGTTGTCCCCCCCTCAATTTCAAATTTCTGGATGAAATTTTGAAAAGTTGTTGTGTCCGCATTTTCCCCCTTATCTTCAATATATATATAAGGCTCCTCTTTTTTTTTTTTTTTACTGAGCTGATGCTCCAAGCCGAGCTGATCTTGTCAAGCTGCTTTGTGGAGCGCTTTTGCCGAACTGATGCTCCGAGCCAAGCTAATCTTGCTAAGCTGATTCATGGAGCACTTTTTGCCTGGCAGGTCTTGCCGAGCTACTGCAGGGAGCAAACTTGTCGAGCTGCCTCATTAAGCCCCTTTTGCCGAGCAGATTTTACCAAGCTGATACATTGAGCTTTTTAGCCAAGCAGGCCTTGCCGAGCAGCCTCATTGGGCATTTTTGCTGAGCAGACCTTGTCGAGCTATCTCAGGGAGCAAATTTGCCGAGCAAATCTTGTTAAGCTATCTCAAGGAGCAAATTTTCCGAGAAGGTCTTGCTGAGCTGCCTCAATGAGCAAATTTGCCGAGCAGGTCTTGCCGAGCTGTTGTAGGGAGCAAACTTGCCGAGCTGTCTCATTGAGCCCCTTTTGCTGAGTAGATCTTGCCAAGCTACTACGTTGAGCTTTTCAATCGAGCAGCCTCATTGGGAACTTTTGCCGAGCAGACCTTGCCAAGCTATCTCAAGGAGCAAATTTGCCAAGCAGATCTTGCCGAGCTATCTCAAGGGGCAAATTTTCTGAGCAGGTCTTGTCGAGTTGCCTCAAGGAGCAAATTTTCCGAGTAGGTCTTACCTAGCTGCTTCATTAAGCAAATTTTCCGAGTAGGTATTGCCGAGCTATTGCAAGGAGCAAACTTGCCAAGCTGCCTTATTGAGCATTTTTGCCGAGGAAATCTTGCTGAGCTATCTCAAGGAGAAAATTTGCTGAATAGGATCACTGAGCACGTTCGCCGAGCAGACCTCTTGGCTGGGTTGTTGTTGTTCTCACGAGCTGTGCTTATTTGTTGGGTCTGTTTTTCCTAATGAGTCGTGCTCATTTGTTGGGTTGTTCTTGGCCTTACGAGCCTTTCTCGTCAGTTGAGCCTATTTTTCCTAATGAGTCGTGCTCATTTGCTAGGCTGTTCTTGGCCTCACGAGTCGTGCTCATCAGTTGGCCCTATTTCACCTAATGAGTTGTGTTCATTTGCTGGGTTGTTGTTGGCCTCACGAGTCATGCTCGTCAGTTGGTCCTGTTTCGCCTAATTAATCGTGCTCATTTATGGGGCTATTGTCTATCATGCTCGACTGGGCTTTTCCCGTCTAATGAGATGTTCTCATTTATAGGGGTTGCCAGTCTGACACTTTTTCTGAGGCGACGTTGTGTCCTTTCGAGGTGTCGTATTTCCTACAGAAGTGTGATAAATGCATGTTTAAATTAGTCGTACCTTGGGAAGTTGCGAATTCTCGGTATTGGCATCACGGCCGCGTGCATACGGGGATTTTTATATGTACGGTGATTTCTGTGTCCTTTCCCTCGAGACGCATCCTTTTTTTACATGCGAGGTCTTTTGAGATTCCCACTTCCTCGGGGATTCATGCAGCCCTCTCTCTATAAAAGCAGGGCCCCCTTCATTCATTTTTCATCTTATTTAAAGGGGTTGTTGTTAGGTACGCTCTCCCTCGTCCCCTCTCCTTGCTTTTCTCCTCTTTGTGTTGAATTACATGTTTGTTTTGCTGTTATTCATGTTCTTCAGTGTTCTTGCTAAAACTTTGCTTGTTTGATCTTCTTTTGTATGGTAACTTTGCCATTTTCACGCAAAATTTATCCATTTGATCTGTTTTGGCAGCTTGTCTTTCTTGTTTTTGTGGGAGGCTCGCCTATTTGATCTGTTTGTAAAAACCTTTGTTTCATTCGTTCCAAATTTTGCTTTCCTGATGGAGTCTTCCTCACAACCGGCGAGGGCTCTGACTACTGTACAGAGCGCTCGATGTGACCTGACCCACTCGGATCTACAAAATGTTCGATACTTTTTTGTCATCCCCTCTAATATTACTATTAGGTTGCCCACCAGCTCGGAATCAGCTCTTGATCCGAGCTCGGAGGAGCTTTGCCTGTACACTGACTATTTGGACCTAGGTCTTAGACTCCCTTTTCCACCCTTTATTTCCAACGTGTTACGTTTTTACCGAATAGCTCCCTCACAACTGGTTCTGAACTCCTACTTTTCCCTAGCTTGTTTTGCCATCCTTCTACTCCGACTAGATCATGAGCCTCTCTTCGGAGTTGCTTCCAAATGCGGACGCACTCTGTAGAGAAGGAGCTGTATTATTTTAACTCTTTGTCAGGTTATAAACTTTTTACCTCGGGCAGCTCTTCCATACACAATTGGAAGTCCCGGTACTTCTTCAGCTTAGGAGAGTTGAACTATATGGGCTCTCGTGTTTGGTTTGCTCCTCTAGATGGTGACGCTCTTCTTCCCTACCTTTTTTTTTTGTGCAGGGCTGCGTGTGGGCTACTGAAGTGCTTACTTGTTTTCCTCTCCCCTTTTTGTAGTTCAGGTGCACCACATTCTTCCAAGGCTATCTCCCGACGAGCAGACCATCTTGAAGGAACTACAAACCCTGGGTCAGAAGGGGATTGTCCCTCACAAGGAGCTACTCAAGGAGTGAGTCCTCGCGTAGTGGGTGATTAGCCCCGTTTCCCCAAGCCTTGTCTTGCCTCTGACTTCTATATATGTACTCAGATGCTATCGCTTTTGTTGGTGTTTTTATCTCCTCTTTGTACTTTTGTAGATATGGACTTCAACAAATATGAATCTCTCATGGGGGAAGCCAATAAGCAAAGGGCGAGTAGAAGTAGAAAGAAGAGAAGAGGCTTGAAGGAGAATCATCCCAGAGGGACGCGTCCACTGTAGGTGACAGTGAGGCCCCTATTGGGGAGAACATTGCGGCGGCGCCTCCTCTGGTCCTTGTGGCCTATAATGAGGCAATTTTTCATGAGCCGACCCGTTCTGTGTCTGCTCTTCGTCGGGTGGTCCATGTGGAAGACTTTGTGCAGGCTCAGTGTTCTCTTCCCGACGTTCTTTCAACCAAGATCCGGCACACCTCTTATCAGGTGTTAGATTGGTTCATGCTTCTTAACTGTGTTTTTCTTCTTTTTATATGGAGTTTTGACTAATCTGGTCCCCCCCCCTTTTTTTTAACTGGCGACAATGACCTTGGCACAAGAGGAGAAGGTTGCCGAGATGTACTGCTAGACCTTAGATGCGCAGGAAAAATATGTTGTCGCTCAAAACGAACTCCATGATGCTGAGAACCGAGAACGGGCCCTTTAGTTGGAAATCGAGTGGATCAGTAGAGAGGAAATTCTCGTTGCTGCTGCTGCTGCTGCTGATGCAGCACGAGCTACAGTAAAGCAGTACAAGGACTTCTAGCGGTTCATGATGGACTCCGCCAAGACTTATCGAGTGGGGTTCAGGAGGTGCCGGGAATAGGTGAAAACTAAGCATCTTGATCTTCCTTTTGACGGTGTGAGTTCGCACGGTTATGGATGTGAGAGTCCAGACTCTGGGGAAGAGATGGACAAGGAGGAAGAGGTGGAAGATGAGGAAGCTTGAGAGGGGAGCAAAGCAAACTAGTCTGCTAAAACTTCATTTGTCATTTTGTTCAATCTTATTGAGGAATAGTACAACTGCTGTAATCGGAACTTTATTGCTATGTTTTATGAAACACTTATGAATAGCATTTTTTTAGCATATAAGAGTTCCAAATATTATTAATATTATTTCCTCATATGTCCTTCAATTTGTATGTCCCTGATTTTATCTCTGCTGTAATTCGGTATGGGCCCTCCCAGTTCGGCTTCAGCTTGTGTGAGCCTAAGTCTTGTGTGCCAATTCACGTCTTCCTGAGGATCAAGTCTCCGGGCTGGAAGTTCTGCACTCTTACTCAGTTGTTGTAGTATTTTGCCACCCTTTGTTGGTAAGCCGCAATTTTTATGCTAACCTAATCCTGCCGCTCCTCCAGCAAGTCTATTTCCACCCTAAGCTCTTCATTATTGTCTTGCTTATTGAAGTATTTCCTTCGCCAAGAGGGGATCCCTACTTTTGCGGGTATGACTGCTTCTACACAAAAAGTGAGCATGAATGGGGTTTCCCTTATCGCTGCTCGTTGGGTAGTGTGGTATGCCCAAATGATGATGGGGAGTTCCTTTGTCTAGCTGCCTTGCATAGATTTGAGTCGCGTCCTTAAACTGTACAGTATTGTACGGTTCATGTTTTCCACTTGTCCATTGCTCTTGGGGTGTGCCACTGACTTGAAGAGGAGTTTAATGGATAGGTCCGAACATAATTTTTTGAAGCGCTCATTGTCGAATTGTCTTCCGTGGTCAGTGATTATGGCTCACGGAATTTCGAACCGGCAGACCACCGACGTCTAGATGAATCGTGTGATGTTTTGCTCAGTTATGTGGGCTAGGGCTTCGACCTCTACCCACTTAGTGAAATAATCAATTGCTACCAACAAGAATATCCTTTGACTAGTTGTCGAAGGTAGAGGTCCCAAGATATCTATTCCCCATTGGGCGAAGGCACAAAAACTGGTTAAAGGGAAGAGGGGATTCAATGGCACGTGTGGTGTTCTCGTGCAACGTTAGCACTTGTCATATCATTTGACGAGCTCAATCGCATCTTTCCTCATGGTAGGCCAGTAAAATCCTTGTCGTAGGGCTTTTTGAGCTAGGGCCCTATTGGCTAGATGATTTCCACATACCCCTTTGTGGATTTCCCTTAGTATGTACTTTCCTTCTTATTTACTCAGGTAATGAAGGTACGGTAATGATAAAGATCGTCTGTACAACTCCTGGTTTATCAGTGTGTATCTCGCTGCCTTCCTTCTCACCTTAAGAGACTTCTTGTTATCCCCTGATAGGGACCCATCGTGGAGGTGTTACAATAGAGGCGCCCTTTAGTCCCCCTCATTGACTTTAGGTTCCAGCAAGTTAACACTGCACTCCTCATATGAGAGTTTTCTGAGCCACTCTAGGTAAATAGCATCCCTCCATTCCGAGCTGGTTGTTGAGGCCAATTTCGTGAGGGCATTAGCCTTGGCATTCTCGGCCCTTGGCACATGCTCTATATCGAAATGAATGAAGGCCTTTGCGTATTCTTGGGCCTTGGCTAGATACTTCTTCATTTTCTAATCCCTAGCCTCAAATTCTTCTTTCACCTGCTCTACCACCAACTAGGAATCACTTAACACTCTAATATGTGCTACCCCTAGTGCTTTTGCCAAGCGCAAACCTACTAACAAAGCTTCGTACTCAGTGTCGTTGTTCGTTGCTGAGAACTCCAGCTTTAGGGCATAAAGAGTCTCAGTACCATTCGGTGTCATGAGGATAAATCCTGCCCCTCCTCCGGCTGCGTTTGATGACCCATCAACGTGTAGTGCCCATACATCTGATTTTCCTGTTACTTCGGGGAGTCTTTCGGCTGTGAAATCGGCGATTACTTAGGCCTTGACAGCAAGCCTTGGCAAGTATTGTATGTCAAACTCACTTAATTCAATGGATCACTTCGTCATGCTCCCCGAACTCTCTGGCCACTGAAGAATCTGCCTCAGTGGTAGGTTGGTCAGCACAATTATCTTGTGGGCCTGAGAGTAGGGCCTTAATTTCCGTGCAGCACAGATGATGGAGAAGGCTGCTTTTTCAGTTGTACTGTAATTCTTTTCAGCTCCGCTTAACACCTTGCTGGTGTAGTATATGGGTTGATGCTGTCTGCCTTCTTCTCAGACTAGAACTGAGCTGACCGCATTTGCCGTTGATGTTATATATAAGTACAGGTCTTCTCCATTCTTTGCTTACGTTAGCAGAGGTAAAGAGCCTAGGTACTGTTTGAGCTGTTCGAAGGCTTTGCTCTGCTCCTCCCTCCATTCGAATCCTCCTTGCTTCCATAGCGCTTTGAAGAAGGGTAGGCCTTTGTCCCCTAAGCAGGAAACGAACCTGCTGAGGGAGGCTATTCTTCCGATCAAGACTTGGATCTCCTTTTTCGTACGCGGAGCCTCCATTTCAAGCAGTGCTCTTATTTTGTCCGGATTGGCTTCTATACCTCTGTGCGTCACCATAAACCTGAAAATTTTTCTTGCTAAAACACCAAACACGCATTTTGATGGGTTTAGTTTCATTCGGTACCCACGCAAAAGCTTGAACGTCTCCTTTAAATCTTTGCAGTGCTCTCCTACCTTTAAGCTTTTTACCAGCATGTCGTCTACGTATACCTCCATAGTTTTTCGAGCTGATCTTTGAATATCTTATCCACCAACCTCTGGTAGTGGGCCCTATGTTTTTCAATCCAAAGGGCATTACTCAGTAATAGTATAGCCCCCTCTCCGTGATAAAAGATGTTTTTTCTTCGTCAGTTCGGTGCATTGGGATTTGATTATATCCCGAGTAGGCACCCATAAAGTTGAGGAGTTCGTGCTCAGAGGTCGAATCTACCTGCTGATCGATTCATGGGAGAGGGAAGCTATCTTTCAAACACGCCTTATTTAGGTATGTGAAGTCTATGCAGGTGCGCCATTTTCCATTTGGCTTCTTCACTAGAACCACATTGCTTAGCCATTCTAGGTAGTTCACCTCCCTGACGAAGTTGGCTTGCACCAGCTCCGTCACCTCCTCGTCAATTACCCTGATTCGCTCCATAGCGAAACTTCTTTTCTTCTATTTCACAGGTCGGTGGTTGGGGTCCACCTACAACCTGTGTTCTATGATGGCGAGATCAATGCCCAGCATGTCTTCGGACGACCAACAGTTTGCCTAACTCGGCTCTAAAGGTGTTAGGTAGGCAACTCCCGATCTGCACGCATCTCCCCTGGAGGTCATTTAGAGGTACGCGCGTGATGTCTTTGTCTACTGTGCTGATTTGGGAGTATTCCCCCCTACTTCTAAGTCTTCCACGGTTAAGGTTTCTCTTGCCTCTATCTTCCCTTTTAAGGCCATAACATAGCAGTTCCGAGCTTCCGATTGATCTCCCTTAACCACCTCTGTCCTTTGGGGCATAGAGAATTTCATTTTAAGGTGGTACGTGGATGTTACAGCCTGAACTGCATTAAGCAAAGGGCGGCCCAATATGATATTGTATACCGAAGGCCGATCGACCACCAAAAACTTTGTTAGTGAAGTAACTTGCTGCGGGGTCGTCCCCATTGTCACTGGTAGTGTGATCGTCCCTATAGGATAAACTACATCTCCACTAAACCCAACCAGGGGGGTTGAGAATGGTTTGAGTCGTTCTTTACCAATCTTCATTCCTTCGAGTACTGACCAAAACATAATGTTTGCCTAGCTCGCGTTATCTATCAATACCTGTCTAACTTTGTAGTTCGCCACCAATAGAGAGAGCACTAGTGCATCGTTGTGTGGTTGTTGTACTCCTTCTTCATCTCCGCTGTCAAAGATGATATCATCATCCTGTTTGTTTCTTTTGCTACTTGGTTCCCCTCTCTCTGCTAAGAGCACCTGTTTAACAGACCTTTTGCGAGCTCCTCCACTAGCATATCCTCCTAAGATCACCGCAATTTTCCCTATGACCTGCTCTTCCTTCTTGTTTGCATTGGGTATCCTTTGCTCGCGGGGTTCCCTTTGTGGATCTTCTTTCTTTGTAAACCTTGACAGATATCCCCTTTTTATCAAGGCTTCAATCTCATTTTTTAGTTGAATGCATTCCTCTGTGTCGTGCCCGTGATCCCTATGGAACTGGCAAAATTTAGACATGTTTCATTTATATAAAGGGGTCCGTATAGGTTCGGGCCACGATACGTACTCCTTCTTTCTTATCTGCATCAATACTTCAAAACACGGTACATTTAAGGGTGTATAGATGGAGAACTTACTGGATTGCCTTCTCACTTTAGAGCTGGTGAGCAGCGTGCTAGTCTCCTGCTTCTTCGTGGATCTAGAGGATTCTCCCATCTCCTAACTAATACTTTTCCTTTTCAGTTCCATGCGATTTCCCCTAGTGTCCATCATTTCCTCTAAGTTGATGTATTTCTGCGCTCGGGTCATCAGTTCTCCCATGTCAACTGGAGGCTTTTTCCCTAGAGAGTACAGGAACCTTCGGGGCTGAAGGGTCATGGTTAGAGCTGCTAAGGCAACCCCCATGTCTAGGTTGCGGATCCCCAAGGTCGCGGCGTTGAAGCGATGCATGAATTTCTTCAACGTATCCCTCTCTCCCTGGACCATACTCATTAGGTGGGATGTCATTTTGACGATCCTCCGGCTGCTGAGGAAGTGACCTGTGAATAGTTGTTCCGTCTTCGAGAAAGAGCCAATTGATCTAGGCTGTAGGGTCCGGTACCAATCTCTGGCACTACCCTTAAGGGTTGCTGCAAAAGCTTGGCACATAATGGCGTCAGGAGCGCCTTATAGCTGCATCAATGCCCTGAAGGTATCCAGGTTGTCGATTGGATTGGAGAGACCCTTGTACCTTTCAAATGTGGGCATTTTGAATTTGCTCGGCAGTGGGACTTCCATCACTTCTCTTGTGAAGGGTGGCTCCGAGGGCCTTAGAGATGCTTCTCTGTAGAGGAGGTTGGTCTTGCCTTCTTACCTCATTTTTTCTATTTGCTCTATTTTCTTGATCCTTTCCTCTAGCCCTGAGGATCTTTTCTGTTGGTTGATATCTACACTGTTCGCATCTTCTACCTTTTTGGTAAGGTTCTCTTCGCTCTCTTTTGGTTGATCTGTTTTTCGGGTTGGATCGGGACTCACCTGTTGTTGAAGTGGGGCATACCCTTCCTGACTCTTTTGGTGTAAAAGTAGGTTAAGCGTATCTGATTACGTGTCAAAACTGCGTAATTGGACATTTTAACCCGGTCTTTACAGTTTATATTTTTAATTAAATGTCCAAAATTGTCCAATATTTTAATAAAGTGCCAAAATCATCATTCTTGAATTTTATTGCACTATTTATGAAGTTTTGGTTAATTTTTGTTGCAGGAAAAATCTTAGAAACCAAAACTGACACCTGTTCATATTTCATGCATAACTTTTCCGTCTGAGCTTCAATTGAGACGATTCAAATTTTTGGAGAAAGAGGAAAGGATTATCTACAACTTTTGTGTTTTGAGTTTTGCGAGAAACGAGCTCCAAAAGAGTCAAATTTACAATGAATAGAGAATGAAAAAAATCAAGTTGCCGGGTCAACCCTTTCCAATTGGGTCGGGTCTCCTATTCGGGTCGTGGGTTAGGGCAAGTCTCCTCCTCTATTTATTCTTTCTTTTTCCCCTGTTCTGGGGGTGCCCTGCTCACCAATTCTCCCCTCTTCTCTTCTTCTTCTTCTGCTTCATCTTCTTCTTCTCTCCCTTAGTTTTCCTTTCTCTCTTTCGTAGTTTTCTTTTTCTTTCTTTCCCTCTCTGTTTCTCTTAGGTTCCCTTCTCTCTCAGTTCTCTCTCTCTCTCGCTCTCTGTTTTGCTCCAGCCCAGTTCCACACCTGTTCCTATGCTCCACTCCAGTTCCACACGGAAATTCTAGAGCACTAGCCGAATCTTCAAGCTGCAGCTCCTTATGTACCAGCCCACAGCCACCTCAGCCAGAGCAGCAGTCCATACCAGCCACCATCTTCAGTCCACAAGCCTCCTGTTCCGACAACTCCTGCTACACCAAAATCCACTCTTGGCCACAGCACATTCCAGCACTCCCCGAGTAGTCCCATCTCCGACAGCTTCCTTCACGAGCCTCCAGTCAACCAGCAACCTTCTTCTTCAGTAGCAAACCACCAACTCGAGGCTCCCATGCATAGCAGCAGTCTCCATGGCTGAATTCTGCTCTCTCTCTCTCTCTCTCTCTCTTTCTCTCTCTCTCTCTCTCTCTCTCTCTCTCTCTCTCTCTCTCTCTTCTCTCTTATTTTCTTTTCTTTCTTTTATTTTCAAAATTGCAACTGAATATTTCTTTTCTTTTTATTTAGTTATTTATTAAAGTTTTTGAAAAACTTGTTTAAATGAGTTTTAAATAATTTTAATTTGTGTTAGTGAAGTTTAATTTGTATTTGTTTATGTTTCTCTTAATTAATGTTACCATTAGATTTGAAGAATTTAATTTAGTTTCTTTTATTTATTTATCGTTCGGTTTAGTTAGGGTCGGTTTTGTTAAAGTTCGTGTTTTACCGTATTCCATTATCGTTTGAATGTTCCTTTTCATTGAAGTCTATGGTTGTGTTTAAATTGTGATTGAGGTTCAAGTTCGTGTTAAAGGTTCAATTTTTATTATATGCATTTGTGTCCAATTGAGTTTCCATCATTGTATTTTAATTCCATGCTCAAAGTTGCCACTTTTAATTAATGCATGTTTCAGTGTTTCCTTAAGTAGGCTAGGGTTTTCATTCTTGCTGTTTTATTTAATAAATGCTAGTGTTAGGATTTAATGCGCGTGTTATTGAATTTGTTAAGAATAAATCTCAACAACTTTGCGAATCCCGAATCTGAACTAAGTTCAGTACCTTTTTAATTTTGATTGGAAGAATGTTAAATTTGAGATTAAAACGCATTCCCTGAGGAGACGATCTAGCCCTTGGGCTTAATATTACACGACGTAACTCCTATACTTGGGATAGCTTTCAAGCTGCTCATTTTTCGAGTGAGTCAGTATCCTCCATTTTCTTCTGGAAGGCGAGGAACTCCTCCTTGGTGACTCTTAAAGGATTTGCGGGTGTAGAGTGGATTAATTGGGTTGACTCTTTTCTGGTAGGGCCAGAGTTAAAGCCGTGTGAGGTTGACATTTTTTCAACACCGGAGGTGGAGCAGGATGAGTGCCTCTCTATAGTGGTTCCCACAGACGGTGCCAACTGTTGCGGGATAAAATCGGTGATGACTAATAAGATTGCTCCTAGATCTCCAGTAACTGTTGCGGGATAAAATCTATGATGACTAATAAGACTGCTCCCAGATCTCCGGTGGCTTGAAAAAGATGGAAACAGAAAGACTTGGAGGACCTGGGGTGTACTCCGGGGGATCACTTCGATGCCTAAGTGAGTGGAATGTTCTGGAGAGGCCGAATGCAACAGTAGAATGTTCTGGAGAGGCCAAATGCAACAGTAGAATGGGTTGAATGACTTACCTTGGCTTCTTCCCCATATCCCTTCTTATAGGGGCTGAAGTTGACCCTTGGTTGATTCATATTTATTGCGCAAGGGCGTGAATCGCTCCCGAGTCATAAAGTGTTTACGCGCATCACTCGACTATTTAAGCCACTGGCGTAGATCTCTCCTCCTCTTTATTGGGTTGGAGTTGAATGCTCTCGTCAGAAGGTTTGACTTGGGGGGGTGCGGGCTATGTGTTGACTTACTCTTATTGGCTGGTTTATTTTGGGCATATCACATTCTATATCCATCTTTTAACAATACAAAAATTACCTGTTAATTTATAACCTATCTATTTTAGCAGCTTAATAGAGTTAAAATAAATAAGTGGTAAAGGAAAGCAAGTTTGAAATTTTTTGTGTAATTAATAATTTTTTATTGGACAAGGGTTTTGTTTAATGCTAACTTTTATTTTGAGGATTTTTTTTTTTCATTTGAAATATCATTTTTTTTAATAGGTGCTTTATATATATATAGATGCATATTTAACAATTGGTTAACTTTTATTTTGAGGATTTACTTTCATTTGTATTGCACACCATAGCTTCCTACATTTTTTATTTATTTTTTGGTTAGGTGTTAAGTATGCAGAAAAGGAAAATTTGTGGTTTTGTGGCTAAATTATTTTTTAAAATTGGATTTTATTCTATAACCTATTTTCCTTTTATTATTTTTTTAATAATTTTTGTCTTATTCATTGCTTGCTAATTAATTGTTTAGTTGTTGGTTATGTACATAAGATGAAATTTCTCTTAGTAGGTCTCTCTCATTTTTCATTTCTTTTAACTTTATTTTGCAATTGTATACATCTAGTTTTTATAAATATAAGAATAATAAAATAGTATTTTAAATTATATAATAATTTTTTGTATATTGAAATTGAATTATATCATTATTCTATTAATATATAATTACTTGTGTGCATGTGTGCTGATGTGTTTAATTTGTATACAAGTTGTCATACTTTCACTCTTATTTTTATGTCAGTTTGTGTTTAATTTTATTATTTATTAGAGTTTTGAATTATTTTATTTATTTTTTATTTAAGAATAAATAAGTTAAAGGAGTCATGGGATAAGGAAGAAACTTTCCTTTTCAAATTCAAATTCCCTTCATCAAGAGTCATTTTCAAATTCAAATTCATCTTTCAAATTTCCTAAAACACCCTTCTGTATTTGAAACATAATTTTTTTTAGAAAACTCCAAAAAGGACAATCTTGGTATCTACAGAAAGTTAAGAAAAAATCTCACAACTTTTGTATTGAAAATTTTCAAAAATGAGAAAATCTCGATAGAGAAAATCGTATGTCAAGGCGGCGGCACAAAAGGAGGGGATTTTGAGAATCTTGTTTTGGGGAGATAAGAAGGGAGGATGAACAAAGCTTTATAAAAGGACGGGATTTGAAGTTAGAAAAAAGGGAAGATTTTATTCACCACTAGAAAGGAATTCAACTTTTGGAAAAATAAGACAAAAAGAGAGGCCGAATTGGAGTTGTTGACGATCGAGATTCTCGATCTACATACAGTTTCCTTCTTACTTCTTTCATCTTCTCTTTGTACAATATTCATTATGAATTCTAGAATTATTAGGGTTGGTTTTGATTCTATTATGAACTAATTGCTATTACTAAGGCTACGATGTAACCTCTCAATGACAATTCCGAATCTTATTTCTATGTGATCATAATTTTATCATTTCTTTTGAGTATGCATCATTGAGTTTAATGTTTTTAATTATCTGACCAATAGTTGAATGATTTGTTGTGCATGTTAAGTCGAGAGATGATGCATGTAGTTTAACTTCGTATGATGTATGCCATGAATTGAGCAAAAGACAGGAATGTGCCAACGTGATTTATATGACTTTTATGTAATATATTATTAATCTTAATATGCTCAAATACTTTTAAATTCGCATAGCGTGGGTTATCGTATGTTGGGTAATTCTAATTCTACTCGAGAGAGGATCTTAGATAAGTTAGAATATTTTGTCATCAAATATGATGATAATTGATTGATTGCATGATTAGGATTTAGGATTGGATTAGTTAGGTGAGTCAGATGCCTTAGTGTTTTCTTCTTTGGTGAAATCTTTTTTTTTTTTTTTTAAGTATTTAGTTGATTTAATTTTATTTGTTTTCATTTTATTTTTCATATTCTAAAACCACCACTTTTTTTTTTTATTTTCAAATAATTTAAAATTAGAAGAATTTCAATAGTTAATAGGTAAATAGTTCTCGTGGGGTTGATATCCTTTTTTATCACTATATTACTTGTAACGATTTTGTGCATTGGCAAATTTTCACAACAAGTGCATTACTTGAAAGAAAATTTTTCCACCCATTTCAACTTTTGGTTTCATTTTTCGTGATTATGTCTAATTGTTAGTCGATGTTCGTGCGATGCACATTATACTATAAATTTTAGTATACAGAAATATATGTATTTAAATTTATTAATATAAATAATAATATATTATCTTTACATTTAAAAAATACTTTTTCATTACCTTGGAAAATTGTATCAATTAAAAACAAAGTGAATTTGGAATAAAAAAAATTAATGGAAACACTAGAATGCCTTTTTCAATGCAAAGAAAAAAAATGATACTTAACAAACATATTAAAAAGGGAATAATCGCCCCAATTAATTTTAGTATAAAAGTTGCCAACAAGTTCTCAGACACAATTAAGGATGAAAACAATTATAGGGATTTTTAGGATGCTTGAATTATGTCATGGGATTTTTCAAAAATTTAAACAAAACCCTGAGACCTCTTTTTAATAGACTAAAGAAGAACTCCGTACATGGACAAAAGAACATACTAACACTGGAAAAATAATAAAACAGATAATTAAAAAACCTCCTTGTACGGCCACTTGTAGTACTACAATAACAACAAAATCAAGCCCTAAGTCTCACTAGGTGGGGTTGGTTATATGAATCATTTTCCGCCAATGTATGCGATCATTGACCATTTCTTTTGATATATTCAGAGATATTAAATCTTTACTCACTATCTCCTCCCAAGCTGTTTTAGCTCTACCCCTACCTCTTCTACTGCCCCCACAATAACTAACTCACTCTTCCTCACTGGTGCACTATGCGACCTATGTTATAAGTGCCCATATCATCTGAGTCGTCCTTCCCTTATCTTATCTTCTATAAAAGCTACACCTAACTTACAGCGAATGTGTTCATTCCTTAATTTATCTTTCAATGTTATACCACTCATTCGTCTACGAATTCTCATCTCGATGGCTTTTACTTTTTGGATATTATGTTTATTCGTCGCCCAACATTCCGATCCATATAGCTTAGTTGATCTTATAGTTGTCTTATAAAACTTCCCTTTCAATTTTATAGGTATTCTACGATCACAGAGGAAACTTGAAGCACTTCTCCATTTTACCCAACCTGCTTTAACTCTGCATTACATCATCTTCAATTTCTTCTTCGGCTTGCATAATAGATCCAAGGTATTGAAATCTACAAGTGCTATTTATTTCTTTATCATCAAGTTTAACTTTGTCTCCAATATTCCTTATATCATTACTAAAATTATATTTCATATGTTCTGTCTTATTTGTACTTATCCAAAAGTCTCTAGATTCCAAAGCTTCTCTCCATAATTCTAACTCAACCTCTACTTCGTCCCTAATTTCATCAATTAATACAATATTATATGCAAACAACATACACCATGGAACCTCCTTTTGAATACTCTTAGTCAATTGATCCATTATTAAAGTAAAAAGATAAGGACTCAAAGCAGATCCTTGATGTACAACTATGGTGATTGAAAATTCTCTAGTTTCTCCATCTATAGTTCTTATACTAGTCATTACTCCATTATACATATCCTTAATGACATCAGTATACCTACCACATACACTTTTTTTTTTTTTCTAAAACCCACCATAGAGCTTCCCTAGGTATCCTATCATAAGTTTTCTCAAGGTCAATAAATATCATATGCAAGTCCCTCTTCTCTTCCCTAAACTTTTCCATTAATCTTTTTAAAAGATATATAGCTTCTGTGGTAGATCTCCTAGGCATAAAACCAAATTGATTTTCTGAGACCTTCATTTCTAATCTTAATCTTTGTTCAATTACCATTTCCCATAGTTTCATCATATGACTCATAAGTTCAATTCCACGATAGTTATTACAATTTTGAATATCTCCTTTATTTTTGTATGGCCACTTGTAGTCTTATGTAAAAAAAAAAATAGTTCAAAGTGATGCCTCAGGCTTAGATATTAGTCAAATTCCTATGTTTGCCAAATCCCAAGACGGTTTTTTAAACTAGAAGCTTTTACTTTATTGCAAATCGGCCAAATATATGTTCTAATATCAAAATAAAGAATTTAGCCTCTAAATGTGTTTTTTCTCCGTTTCATTATTCTTTTTTGGAAAGTAAGGTGTACTCCCAAAAGGGGGAGTGAATTGGGATTTAAAAATTTCTTTACAAACTCTTTTTATAAGTTCCTTTAGTTAATTTTGAATTCTAGCTATATTTCTTTTCAGCTGTCACACACAAACACAATGATCAAGAATCCTTTGAACTTTAACCAACTCAATCACACAAGTATAATTAGTTTGCAATGACCAACACTCAATCCAATAAATAAGGTAAGCTTGATTTCACAATAAAATAGAAATTTTAGAAAGCTTCCAAAATTTAGATTTTGACATCAAATAAGTTACTTGAATTTAAGTATGTTAATGAACTTTGATATTTTTTCAATGTACTCCCTTTAATCAAGGTTTTCGCAATCAACGTACTTCCTTTAATCAAGGTTTCCGCAATTCCCAATGACAAATTAATTTTCAGCAATTAAGTAAGCAACCACACAATTTATATATGCAGAAGATTAAAGAGAGTAAGGTAAGGAGAGTGACACCGTATTTTTTCAAGGTTCGGTCCAAGACCTACGTCCTTGCCCCAAGCAAACCACTGTGAGGATTTTCCTTTCTAACTTTTTTATTAGGCCAAAGTTACAACCTCTCTAACAAGAATCCTCTCTCGTTAGTCCAACGATCCAATCCTATGAACCGTCAACAAATCTCTTTAGCTAGAATCCCCTCTCGCTAGTCCAACGATTCAATAACCTAAACCTTCAAAAATCAACAAGAAACTATTTGGTGTACAATGACACTCTCAAAAGAGCTAATTAGTATAATTGAATGCACAATAAATATACTTCAATTAAATATTAATATAGGAAGGATTGAAGCTCATAAATTTATCACCGGGTTCTTTCATAGATTTGAATTTCTCAGTAATTGAGCAATGAACCGTGTGATTTGATCAGCAAAAACTTCAACAGAGTATTTGCAAGAAGATTTTGAAGAGTATGAACAATATAGGTTGATTGCTGATTGTAATTGTTGGTGTGTAAAATCTTTAGGTTTTCCCATGTATTTATAAATGGAGAAAGCTTTTATTTCATATTCCCCAAGTTTCTTTGAGTATTTCCCAAATTATTACAAAATTTGGGGTCCAAGTTATCAAATTTGGAAACTTTTCTTCGCTGTTTAAATTTGATCGTTACGAAGTTCAGTCGACTGGACTATCGGGGTTAGTTGCCTGATTTTTAAAATCTAGTGAAATTTCAAAGTTAGAATGGGATCAGTCAACTGGACCTATTTTGTTTGCCCAATTTATTTCAGCATAAAAAGGTCAGTCGCCTGATTGTGCAACAACATATGCTTTTACAATTTTGTTTCAAAAACTTTTATTAACTTTTATACTTGTCATATTGCTTTGAGACTTTTGAAAATATTTTCCGAAGTTTTAAAAATTTGGTTTCTAAGTAGATAATGAAACCTAAGGGCTTCAATGCATCCATATCGACATTAAATGAAGTACTTACATAACACTTCTTAAGACTTAAAACATTCTAAGCACTAAGTCTTCATGTTTGTCTTTCTTTGAGTCCATCTTGTCTTCAAGCCTCAATATAATTTAGGATTTCATCAAATTGTCTATCTTTGAATACGATCTTTTAAACTTTCATTTGACCACTTGTCTTTGGAATATAGACTTTCAATAAAGCTTGTGAGCACTTGATCTTGAACACATATGCTTGATTCTTGAAACGTCGTCACTTAACCAAAACAGGTTAAGTTCCCTTGATTTGTTATCATCAAAATAAGATTCGTAAGTCTTGTTAGGCCAACAATCTCCTCTTTTTTTATGATGACAAATAAGGAGCAAAATAATGAGTGAACCTTAATAAGGCTCCCTTTTACAATAAGCATACTCTTAACAATATTTGGAAAGTAAAACAAGCATTCATATGATGGTACGTCAGATAGGTACAGATTTGGTTTTAGATTCCATGTAAGTTCATTTTTCAAGATCTATGACTATCAACAATATATGTCTCAGTTGTGTCACATTTGTCAAGTCAAACTTCAAAAGACAATTTTCAAACAATTTTCAGAATATATCTCGATTTTATATTACTTTTGTTGCAGGTTTGTCTTAGTTTTGCTCAAAAGTTCTTCCCTTTTTGACATCAATGAAAAAGAGATAAAGCAATAAGCTCATACATACCAAGACAAAAATAAGAATTGAGCACAAAAACAGAGAATACCATTTAACATATTACAATCAATAAGTCCAAACAAAACATAACATATTAAGAACATGCATAAAAGAGAGGAGTTATAAGAGCAATAAGTATGTAAAAACAAAACAGTGCACAAAGATGTTTTTAATACAAATTCAGAATGTTCAAAGACAAAATATATCTAAGCATCTCCAACATCTTCATTATCATCATCAAATTCATCATGTAATGCCTTGTACTCGCCATATGGGGCCTAGGGTGTTATGAGACCAATCTGGTGTCTCTGATACCATTTTCACTGCAGAACTAATTAAACAACCTCAAATAAAATACTAGAGTTCTATAAACATATGTAAACAACCCATAAAAAGGTACAACCATATTCTTCATATTACATAACCATGAAAAAATTATTAAACAAAAAACTATACACATATCCGTTCTTTTAACTACTCACAAAACTAATCTCGCCTCGGAGCTTTCTAAGCTCGATCACCTGGAGGACCTGAAAAGATTAATAATTTGATAGGGTGAGACACCTCTCAGTAAGGAAGAAAAAGCTATAAATAGTGTGTGGCAGAGAGTTTAATACATACCAAAAGTAATTATCTGATTATCAATAACATAGAAGCTGAGATGTCACATTACTAACAATCACATTGTCATATGATATTATACACACAAACATATTTATTTTTATTGATAATTCCCGAGAATAGGGAAGATTACCAAGCCCATACAAGTAACTTCCCTCTGCTCTAGCAATAATACCAGGGCACTCACCTTACTCAGCAAGCTCTCGGGTTATGTATCCAGGTAAAGTCTCCGAGAATAGGGAAGATTACCCGCCCATACAGGTAGCTTTCCTCTGCTCTGGTACCACAAAATACTACCAGGACACTCGCATTTCTTAGCAAGCTCTAGGGTGGAGTATTCTACTTACCATAAATACTTACGTAATTATAGTTACTCACATCCAATGTCATCATTTCACAGAGATCCACATATATACACATACCACAACCAATCCACAAAGGATACTGTTAGCTTTACCGTGATCCCAAGAGGGGGGTGAGTTGATATTTTTAAAATTAATGGCCTAGGTCAGTATCCTAACAGTAGTATATTCACAACCCTAAAGTCAATCTAGTGCAAGTAAAGTAAATCAATTGTAATATGTACCAAAAATTAAATAACGCAATTTAATTAACTAAGCATGCACCAAGAAGCAGTAAAGAGAAGTGAAACGCATAAGTGTTATCGAGGTCTGACAAATTGCCTACGCGCCCACCTTGGCTAACAAGCACAAGGATTACCACTATAATGCTCACTTAAACAGGTGGAGCTGCACCTAAACAATCAGGTCAATTAGCACAGGGCTGATCTCAACCTTTACACAATCCTTACTGGGCTGGATTATCGCCCCCTTAGGCCACGCTTGGAAATACAACAGTATTCTCTCAATCAAATGGTACAGTGATTATGCTCTCATGTAAAGCAGATATGTACTCAATACGCGTAGTCACATACACATCAAAGATATGGATATAGTGTAAGCTTAGTGACGCAAATAGTTGTGCTATCAACACTTAATATGATATAATCAGTGAGATGCTCAAGAGTGTTCAATACAAGCAATATCTTGGAATTTAAGCAAAGCACAGTTCAGTAGCAAATCAATATTCCAAAGATATAAATCAGATAATCAAACTAGTTCAAGAAGATTTTCCTCAATGAAATAAGCACAATACTAGTTTGAAAATATTTTGCTTGTTGAAAAATCTTTGCACAACAAAAATTAAAGCTATTGGACGCTTGCAATAACAATGCAAATATCCTAAGCTTACTTAGTTTATCCCAACACAAGATTTATAATATCAAAATTTGTGGGATAAACTTAAGTTAAACTCTCCCAAAATAATATCACAATCAATCAATCAAATGAGAGTTTCTAGCAAGGTGTAGCAATCACAAGCACTCTAAATATGCTATCACAATCTCAGAATATCAAGGAAGTGAAGATTTGAGAGTATTTGGACAAAAAATGTATTTTGAAAAGAGAGGATTTTTTGACTAATCAAATTGCTAATCCATGCTACTCCTCACAAATGTGCCTATATTTATAGGCAAGGTAAAAAATATAACCGTTTGAGACTTGTTGGGAATTATTAAAAAAGTTTCAAATAATTTAAACATACTTAACCCAACTTAACCTATTTTTACCGCAGTTAAATTAATTTTAACCTATCGAGGTTTGGGTGGCTGAATTGTGGTTCGGTCGCCCGAGTAGACACAGTGATAAAAGTCATTTAAAAAAGTTTGGTCGCTCGTGTCATGCTTCGGAAATTCGAACAAAAGTCAGTAGCGTTTGTTCGTAAATTCGGGTGCCCGGTCATAGGTTCGGTAGCCCGAACTCGTGTGTTCGGTTGCCCGGGGCTCAATTTGAACTATATCTCTCGGTAGCCTGAGTTGGTGGAATGTCCCTTTTAAAGGGTTCGGGCGCCCGGGGAGAGTATGCACAAAATAATTCAATCGCCCAAGAGTCAAGTCAACTATTGACTTCTCAACAGTTCGGGCGCCCAAGGAGTTTTGAACTCCTGGGGTTCAGTCACCCGAGCTCTCTCAAATTCCCTAATATTTTTCAATTTTAAGTGCATTTCTAATACTTCTCAATTTTGTATGATATATGTGAGAGTGTTGGGACCTAAAGTCATACTATGGTCTTACTGAGCTTACCATATATCCTATATGCATGACATGCAGGTAAGAAAATACAAACCATATCCTAGGTTTCTATTACAGACCCATATTACAATAATTGAATTGGCAATACAAATTAAAATCTCAAGGGTCTTCATGTTGTTTCAAGTGTCATTCCTTGAGATGCTCATCTAGCCCCCTACAAACACTTGACAACTATCAAATACCTTAGTATTTGTCATTATCAAAACAGGGCGTGACCTATAAGGTCAACATTCTCCCCCTTTTTGATGATGAAAAATACATCATGTAAAAATGGGTATAGCCTTAGAAGACTCCCCCTAACAATGTGCGTCACGTAAAAATTTAAATAATTTTTCATGTAAGTTCAAGTCAATCCAATTTTCAATAAGTTAACCCAATTTTTTGCCCTCTCTTATCCATCTCCCCCTTTTGGCAACAGCCAAAAGGGCCATGAAAATTATAGCTTTAGGCATTGGGTATGAATCATTAGTATACAAGAGAAGTTTGGGAATTTTTAAAAATTCAGCAGCATGCCATTTGAAAATAAGACATTTCCCAAAAATTCCTGTATAAAAATGACCTGTGAGTTTATAAGACCTAACAGTTTTTCCACAACTAGGCAACTCAAACAGTTCCAGTATGATCACGATATAAAACATAAGTGTAATCATCATCATGCAGTAAATATGAGAATTATGCATTGTAAATCATAATCAATTTTCACAAAGTTTAAACCTATAAAAGATATCAACACTTATATTAGATGTTAGACTTTTAAAATTTATTTGAATGTTCCCCTGAATTTATGCAAACTATGAAATATCTAGGAAGCATCTCTACTATGCATGAGACCTAATTCACGTCTAATTTATATGAACCTATCTTCTGGAAGTGGTTTAGCAAAAATGTCCACCCACTGCTCATTAGTGCATACAAACTCAAGAGCCATTCCCCTTTTTGCACATGATCTTAAAGGAAGTGATGTCTAATTTCAATGTATTTAGTTCGTGAATGTGAGATAGGATTTTTAGAGATGTTGATTGCGCTAGTATTATCACATTTAATCAGTACCGTATCATAGTACAATCCAAAATCCATAAGTTGTTGTTTCATATAAAGAGTTTGAGCACAACAACTTCCAGCCGCAACATATTCTGCTTTGACTGTGGATAAGGCAATTGAGTTTTGTTTCTTGGAGAACCAAGAACGAGAGATTGTCCTAAATAGTGACAAGTGCTGCTGGTACTCTTTCTATCAACCTTACTACTGGCAAAGTCAGTGTAGAGACCCGAATAATTATTATAATTCAATAATAGGAGAAGGAGAGAAAAAGAATTAAAAATTGGAAAATTAAATAGGCACACATGAGGGGCTCGTTGACAGGGACGTGCCTCGTCAACGAAAAGATACCGAGGGGCTATATTTCAGTTCTGAATTTCATCGATGAAGAGTAGGCATTCGTCGACAAACTTCCTTCTTCACCTTGTCGACAAAGGCCAGTGTATAAATAGCCTAAACCTCATTTTTCAGCCATAATTCATGCACAAAATCCCTCTCTCTCTCTCTCTCTCTCTCTCTCTCTCTCTCTCTCTCTCTCTCTCTCTCTCTCTCTCTCATCAATTCATCCCTCCTCCATTCTCTCTAAGTTTTCAGGTTGGATTCTTGCCGGTTCAACGATCCGAGGCCACCACGATACTCCTGGGAAAGTTCTCTTCAAGTCTACCGGAGTGGATCGTCGGTTGGGCTACCTTGGAATTTATCCCAAATTCAAGGTAAGACTTTTTATTCGGAATTTCGGATTTTTTTTATAGTTATAGGAAATGTTGTACATGGAGAAATACTAACGTTTAGTTCTTAGAGATGTTGTTTCGGGGTATTGAGCAGGGGACCCTGCGGGTGCAGGAATAAAATTTCATAGGGGCTTTTTCAGTTGTTAGATAAGAGAATAAACTAAAGTAGTAATTTTCTATGAAAATTATTATTAAATTATTAGAAGATTTATGTTCAGAAAACATGTATTATACTTGAGTATTTTTTTTGAGTAAATGCATATTTGGGAAAATACTGTTGTTACACTAGAATGTATGTTTTTAGTATAAAATGCCATAAAATATGATTTCAGAGTAGAATGTGTGGTTTTATTCAGCATTGTGTGGCATGAATATTATTTTACTCAAATTGTATCATGTTAAGGTAATTTTTACAGATAAATTATATTTCAGTGAATTTTAGGAATTATGGAATAATGCAGTACATTATGATTTTAGAATACATGATAAATGATATATTTATTCAAATCAATATGTGTGAAATGTTTGGCGCAAGGCCATGATTGATAGCCGGTGCAAGGCCATGTTTTATGTATGATTTCGGTGTAAGGTCGTATTTATGAATGATTTCGGTGCAAGGCTGCAAATATGAAAGTAATCGGCGCAAGGCCACATTTATTTATGTTATTAAAGAAAATGCTATCAATCTATTTACGTTAAACAATATATTATCATGTATTATATGTTATCATAATCCGAATGATAGTTCAGTTCAGTTTCAAGAGCACGGTACCTTAGCTATACAGTTCAGATTATTATAATTCAGACTTGTGCTAGTCGCCCCTATAAGTAGAAGGGGTGAGAGATGGATAGTCGATGTAGCTTTCAGTTTAAAGTTGTAGACGTCCACCTAGAAGTCCGGACCAGGGTGTGGCAGGCCCATCGTACTTACATACATTTTTGACTCGGCAATGGTCGGCCAGCCATTATCGGTCCCCGCCTTTGGGCTGCACAACCCGTCATGGGAGGTAATACATGACATCAACTAGTTATACATCCTAGGTAAATTTTAGTATTATTAGTTATATCAGACAATTCATGAACAGTGTGATTTATTAGAATTATAAAATTATATGTTTTATTACCTATGTTACGATCAATGTTTTCTAGTATGTGGAATGTACTGTATATCTACTATAGCATTAAATATTCATGTTGCCACACAGCTGTATTTAATTTATTTTCCCTTACTGAGAGGTGTCTCACCCCAGGTTAAATAATTTTGAGGAAACCCAGAAAGACCGGCGGATCGAGGCCGCTGTTGAGTTAGTTGTGCTACCCCGCTAGGAGGGTAAGTTTTGAACTAGGATCAGGAGATTTTTGTTGTGAGATCCTAGATATATTTTTGGATGTTTTGGGGATTGTATATAAACACAGTATTATTGTGGATTGTTTTTAACTCTGGTATTATGTACTATATGGTTTGGTGAATGTAATTTATTTTACTGCTACTTAGGTTTCCGTTGTGTATGATTGGCGGGTCCCCATTACCCATGGGTTTAGGTTGACTATATTATATGTCATTTATTATGTAGAAAGTTAAGCAGGTCATTATGGTATGGTATCAGAGCCTAGGATGCTAGGTTCTGTAGACTCTAGAATGCAGCAGTAATGATACCAGAGTATAGGATAAGGGAATTTGATGTCTAGTTTTGTAGTCTAGATGCAGGACTTCCGTGATGGTTTGTGTGATTTTCCTGGGGTGACGATTTCAGGAAAGTCATCGTAAACTATCATCAGGTTAGGTATCTTGGTTGCAGGATTGAACCTTGAATCCATAGCAGGGGTCAAGAATTAGTTTAAGATGTAATATATTAATTAGATGACATGTTGCAATGATAGGGTCCTAAGTTAGGTTTATTGTTTTTCAAGATGGACCCTAGAGTCAGTAGCGCCCATACTAGTGGTAATGAGGGTGCTGGGCCCTCAGAAGCTACAGGTGGTGATTTAGATGCAGTACTGCACAGCGTGGCACATCAAGTCATGACTAAGATTGCCAGGAGCTCTAGAAAACAGGGTGGTCCATTGGTAGGCTACGACAGCTCGATTAAGAAGTTCATTAAGATGAATCCTTTGGATTTCTCAGGAGGAACTAATCCTGCAGTCGCTGAAAACTGGGTGCAAGAGATTGAGAAAGTGTTTGCAGTGCTACAGTGTATTAAGGAGTAGAGGGTGCTGTTTGTTACATATAAACTGACTAGAGAGGCCGAGAGATGGTGGGCGGTAGTGAAACTCCTAGAGCAGCTAAAGATAGTACATATGGAGATGACATGGGAGTGATTTAAGGAGATATTTTTTGACAGGTATTTTCCAGCCTCGTTTAGGGAAGTTAAGATTGAGGAGTTCCTGAATCTGAAGCAGGGATAGCAGACGGTGTAGCAGTATGCGGCGAGGTTCATTGAATTATCTCGCTTCGCCCTGTACATTATCCCAGATGAGACAAAGAAGGTAAGACAGTTTGAAAGAGGTCTGAGGAGAGAGATATATAAGCAGGTATCGATACAAAAATTGCAAGATTTTGCTGAATAGTAGGCCGAGCAATTATAGCAAAAATTGAAGAGTGGTTGGAGGATGAGGAGCAGAGACAAAGGAAGAGATCCACGTCGTTTGGTTCCTAGTAGGGGTCTAGTCATGGTTCGTGGAAGAGAGGTGACTACCACAGAGACCGGAGGTAGAAGACAAGGAATCGTGGTTTTTAGGGTATACAACCACTCCCAGCTTGCCCAACTTATGGGAAGAGACACCTAGGTGGGTGTCGTGCCAATTGAGGTATTTGTTACCAATGTTGGGAGCCAGGGCATGTGATGAGAGATTTTCAGGCTCATATTGGTGCTGCTCTCACTCCTAGACCTGCTCGAGGAGTCTATCAGATGCCACGTGGAGGCCAATAGAGGAATCTAGCTCCAGCCAGGGTTTTTGCTTTGACGCCAGGTGATGTTGAGACAACTAGCGATGTGGCGACAGGTATGGTTAATATGTTTTTATTTAAAGTTATTGCATTATTTGACTTGGGGGCCACACACTCGTTTGTGTTTATGGGTGTATTAAATTGTGTGGGGCAAAAGCATAGTTATTAGACACTAAACTATTGATGACTATATCGACCGGGTCAGCAGTGAGGTCTAGTAGGGTATTGTATGGCTGTCCAGTTGATATTTAGGGGAGAATTTTATTTGATGATTTGATAGTGTTGGACATGCATGGGTTTGATGTCATATTCAGCATGGATTGGCTAACAGATAACTTTGCCAGTATAGATTGCCATTCGAGAGAAGTGATATTCAGACCACTAGGAAGACCAGAATTCAGATTTATAGGATCACGAGTGCAATCTCTACCTTAGATGGTTCAGTTGTTCAGGTGAGGAGACTGCTCCTGAGTGATTGTTAGGGATTTGTGGCCTTTTTGAAGGAAAGATTAGGGAATGAATTGAAGCTCGCTAGTACACCAGTAGTGAAAGATTTACAAATGTTTTTCCAAATGAATTACCAGGTTTGCCACCTAATCGTGAGATAGATTTTCCTATTGATCTTCTTCTAGGTACAACGCCGATCTCTAAAGCACCTTACCGAATGGCATCAGTAGAGTTGGCAGAATTAAAGAATCAGTTGCAGGATTTGCTTGATAAGGGTTTTATATGACCTAGTGTATCTCCGTGGTGAGCTCCAGTATTATTTGTGAAGAAGAAATACAGGTCCATGAGGATGTGTATAGATTATAGGGAAATTAACAAAGTGACAATCAAGAACAAATATCCTCTACCCTGTATAGATGATCTATTTGACTGGCTCCAAGGTACACGGGCGTATTCTAAGATTGATCTCAGATCGGGCTACCATTAAGTAAAGGTAAGGGCAGAAGATGCATCGAAGACGGCCTTCAAGACTAGGTATGGGAATTACGAGTTTCTTATTATGTCGTTTGGTCTGACGAATGCTCCTGCAATATTTATGGATTTGATGAATAGGATTTTCCATCCATATTTAAACTAGTTTGTTATTATTTTTATTGATGATGTACTGGTCTATTCGAGGAGCTATGAGGAACATGAGATACATTTTAGGCAAGTTTTATAGACGCTCAAGGAAAAGAAGTTGTATACCAAGTTCAGTAAATGTGAGTTCTGCCTCGAGAAAGTTGTGTTTTGGGGGCATGTTATCTTAGAGGGCGGAATTTCTGTGGATCCTAGTAGAATTGATGCGGTAGTGAATTGGGCTAGACCGAGGAACGTCCAGGAGATCAGGATTTTCTTGGGGTTAGCTGGTTATTACCATTGTTTTGTCGATGGATTCTAACGTTATCAAGGCCTCTGACACGACTGACTAGGAAAAACGTCAGATTTGAATGAGATGACAACTGTGAGCAGAGTTTTCAAGAATTGAAGCAAAGGCTAGTTATAGCACCGTTGCTGGTCATCCCGTCAAGGGGTAAAGGTTTTATGTTATCTATAGTGATGCGTCCTTGAAGGGACTTGGTTGTGTATTAATGCAGCATGACAGGGTAGTAGCGTATGCTTCTAGTCAACTAAAAGAGTATGAGAAGAACTACCCTACCCATGATCTTGAATTGGTTGCAGTAGTACATGTATTGAAAATTTGGAGGCATTACCTATATGGCGAGCGATGTGAAATTTTCTCCATCCGTAAGAGCTTAAAATACTTCTTTACTCAGAAGGAATTGAATATGAGACAAAGAAGGTGGTTGGAGCTAATTAAATATTTTGATTGCACTATCAGTTACCACCCAGGAAAAGTAAACATGGTAGCTGATGCACTGAGTAAGAAGTCTGTGGGATTAGTGTTGGCAGCTATGGAGATTCAGTATCCGATTATAATGGATCTGGAGATACTTGGCATAGAATTAGTCGAGAGTGACCATCAAGCATGTATTGCTAGCTTAGTGGTGTAGCCTACTCTACAAGAAAGGATTAAAGCTGCACAGAAGGAAGATCCATAATTAGCAAAGGTGATGGTCAGAGTACATACTGGTTAGGGAGAGGAATTCTGCTTTACAAATGATGGAGCCCTGCGGTTCCGTTCCAGATGGTGTGTTCCTGCTGATGCTGATATTAGGAAGACCATTATAGAGGAGGCTCGCAAATCTTTATACACGATTCATCCCGGCAGTACAAAAATGTAAGTAGGATATGTAGCACATCGTTTGGTGGAGTGGTATAAAGAAAGAGATCGCTGAATATGTAGCACATCGTTTGACATGCCAGCAGGTGAAAGCTGTGCACCAGAGGTCGGTAGGTCAGTTGCAGCTGCTATTTATCCTAGAGTGGAAGTAGGATCATATATCCATGGATTTTATTTCAGGGCTACCATCAGTATTGCATGGCCAGAATGCATTTTGGGTGATTATAGACCGTTTGACTAAGACCACCCATTTCCTACCTATCAAGATCAGTTATTACCTTAACCGTTTGGCAGAGATTTATATTTAGGAGATAGTCCGTTCTCACGAAGTGACAGTATCTATAGTGTCAGATCGAGACTCGCATTTCACGTCACGTTTTTGGAGAAGCTTGCAGGAAGCTTTAGGGTCTTAGTTATCTTTTAGCACGACATTCCATCCCCAGTCAGATGGGCAAACTGAGAGGATGATACAGATATTAGAAGATATGCTTCAAACATGCGTGCTAGACTTTGGGGGTAGTTGGATTCAGTTCATGCCGCTGGTAGAGTTTGTGTATAATAACAGTTATCAGGCCAGCATTGATATGACACTGTTTAAGGCACTGTACGGTAGGAGATATCGTTCTCCTTTATATTGGGACGATATGGGTGAGCAGCAAGTTGTGGGGCAAGTGTTAGTGCAGCAAGCAGACGATAAGGTTCGGTTCATCAAAGATAGAATCAGTACAGCTCAGAGCCAACAGAAGAGTTATGTCGATAATCACCGCAGGAAATTGGAATTTGATATTGGTGACCATGTATTTTTGAAAATAGCTCCGTTAAAAGGGGTTATGAGATTTGGAAGGAAAGGTAAACTTAGCCCTAGGTTCATTGGTCCGTTTGAGATTTTAGAGAAAGTGGGATCGGTTGCCTACATGTTAGCTTTACCACCTATATTGTCCAGGATACATGACGTATTTCGCATTTCCATGTTGAGGAAATACGTCCCAGACCCTTCTCATGTAATCAGTTATGGTGAACTAGAGTTCAGTGATTCACTAGTTTATGAAGAGGTACTAGCACAGATTCTTGATAAAAGAGAACATGAATTGCGTAATAAGAAGTTTCATTTGGTAAAGGTTTTGTGGAGAAATCATACAGTAGAAGAGGCTTCTTGGGAGCTCAAGGAACAGATAAGATGGAAATACCCGTAATTATTCCAGGAATTTTAATTATAGCTGAGTAAAGTATAGATAGTTATGCAATGTTACTTTTGCAGGTACTTGTAGTAACTTAATTTGTAACGTCTTGCTTTATTTATTATATAAAAATACAAATTGAATGAATAAAATAGTCAACTCGAACCCGACGATAGCGGGGGCACCTGTCATACACAGCGGAAACTTAGGCAGTAGTAAATGTAGATCACATTCTCATAACCATACAATATAAATACCAGAGCTAACTACAATCCACAGTAATACTGTATTCATATACAACCTCAAAATATCAAAAATACAACTAGGATCCCACAACAAAAATCTCCTAACCCTAGCCTAAACTTACCCTCCTAGCAGGGTAGTAGAACCGGCTCAATGGCAGTCACGTTCCACCAGTCTTTCTGGGTTTCCTAAAAATCATTTAATGATCGAAGGTGAGACACTTCTCAGTAAGGGAAAATAAACTAAATACAGTTATGTGGAAACATGAATATTTGATGATAATGTAGATATATAGTACATTTTTCATACCAGAAAAAATTAATCATTTAATAATTGCATAAACGTATACCTTCATATTTTTAATAAATCATACTAATCATAACTGTCTGGTATAGCTAATAATACTGAAAACATACCTAAGATGAATAACTAGCTGATGTCATGTATTACCCCTCATGACGGGTTGTGTAGCTCGAAGGAGGGACCCGACAATAGCTGACCGACCACTGCCGAGTCAAAAATGCATGTAAGTACGATGAGCCCGCCACACCCTCGTCCGGACTGTCAGGTGGATGTCTACAACTCTACACTGAAAGCCACGTCGACTATCCATCTCTTACCCCCCTCGTGGGGTGGTTAGCACCAATATGAACATAAATGTTTGATCGATATAGCTATGGTACCGCGCTCCTGAACTGAACTAAACTAACATCTGGGTTCTGATAACATATAATACATGATAATATAGCGTTTAACATAAATGGATTGATTGCATTTTCTATAATTTCATAAATACGGCCTCATGCCGAACATTTCATAAATATGGCATCGTGTTGAAATCATATATCATACACGGCCTCGCGCCGGCTATCAATCACGGCCTTGCACCGAATATCTCATACATATCATTCTGAATAAATTAATTAATTATCATGTATTTTCAAAATCATAGTGTAGTGCATTATTTCATAACTCCTGAAAACATGCTTTACTCATACAATTGCCATATCATAATACTTTTATGCAAAATAATATTCATGCCACACCAAGCTGAGTATATTCATATATTCCATTCTAAAATCACATTTTCTTTATAATAGCAGTATTTTCCCTAATATGCATTTTCTCAATAATATTCAAATATAACACATGCTTTTCTAAAAATTAATTTGCTGATAAATAATACTAGTTTGCATGGAAAAATAACTACTTTAGTTTATTCCCTTACCTGACACTGGAAAGAAACCCCCTAAAAATTTCGGTCCTGCACTCGCAGGGTTCCCCGTTAAACTCCCCGAAAACAATAACTCCTAGAACTAAACTTTAGTATTTTCACGTGAATATCATTTCCTAAAACTAAGAAAAGACCAAATTTGGCATAAAAAACCTTACCTCAACTCAGGGATGAATTTCAACTCGCTTCCACCAACGATCTGCTTTAGCAGATTTGGAGAGAACTTCCTCAGGAGCATCGTGGTGGCCTCAAATCGTCGATCTGGCGAACGACGGAGATGAAATTGAAGAGAGAGGAGAGAGAAACCGTAGAGGAGAGAGAGAGAGAGTAAGAAATTTTCTGATTTTCTGCGTTTAATCCGAGTTTTAGGCTATTTATAGGGCCGAATTCGACGAAGTCTGCTACACCCTCTTTTCTATTCCCATTTATTTTTCTCTCTTTATTTTTTAAACACAATTATTCTTCGATTCATTACATAGTTAGTAAGTAATATTTTAGTTTTGGGAGAAATTTTATTTTATATATATAATCTCCCAAAACTTGGAATGTAACCACGGTATTCCTTCGCCATAAGTGAGGGTAAGTAATAAAATAAGTAGACCGTTTATTTTTAAAGGGATGATGAATCATATGAATAGTAAATTTCGAAGACGAAATTTTATAAGGAGGGGAGAATGTAGAGACTCAGATAATTATCATAATTCAATAATAGGAGAAGGATAGAAAAAGAATTAAAAACTGAAAAATTAAATAGGGTCTCGTCGACGAACACAGGGGATTCATCGACGAGCACACATTAGGGGCTCATCAATGGGGATGTGTCTCGTCGATGAGAAGATACTAAGGGGCTATATTTCAGTTCTGAATTTCGTCTATAAGGAGTAGGCATTTGTCGACAAACTTCGTTCTTAACCTCGTTGATGAAATGATATGGCCCGTCGGCAAAGGCCAGTGTATAAATAGCCTAAACCTTATTTTTCAGCCATAATTCACGCACAAAATCCCTCTCTCTCTCTCTCTCTCTCTCTCTCTCTCTCTCTCTCTCTCTCTCTCTCTCTCTCTCTTCAATTCGTCCCTCCTTCTTTCTCTCTAAGTTTTCGGGCCAGATTCTTGCTGGTTCGATGATCCGAGACCTCCATGACACTTGTGGGAAAGTTCTCTTCAAGTCTGCCGGAGTGGATTGTCAGTGGAGCTACCTTGGAATTCATCCCAAATTCAAGGTAAGTCTTTTTATTTGTAATTTGGGTTTTTTTTTTTTTTTTTTTATAGTTATAAGAAATGTTGTACATGGAGAAATACTAAAGTTTAGTTTTTAGAGATGTTATTTTCAGGGTATTGAACGGGGAACCTTGTGGGTGCAGGACTAAAATTTCATAGGGGCTTTTTCAGTTATCAGGTAAGAGAATAAACTAAAACAGTAATTTTCTATGAAAATTATTATTAAATTATTAGCAGATTTTTGTTCAAAAAACATGTAATATACTTGAGTTTTTTTTTTTTTTTTTTTCAGTAAATGCATATTTGGGAAAATACTGTTGTTACACTAGAATGTATGTTTTTAGTATAAAATGCCAGAAAATATGATTTCAGAGTAGAATGTATGGTTTTATTCAGCATTGTGTGGCATGAATATTATTTTACTCAAATTGTATCATGTTAAGGTAATTTTTACAAATAAATTATATTTTAGTGAATTTTAGGAATTATGTAATAATGCAGTACATTATGATTTTAGAATACATGATAAATGATATATTTATTTAATTCAATATGTGTGAAATGTTCGGCACAAGGCCATGATGATAGCCGGTGCAAGGCTTTGTATTATGTATGATTTCGGCGCAAGGTCGTATCTATGAATGATTTCGGTGCAGGGCTGCATATATGAAAGTAATTGGCGCAAAGCCGCATTTATTTATATTATTAAAGAAAATGCTATCAATCTATTTATGTTAAACAGTATATTATCATGTATTAAATGTTATCGAAACCCGGATGATAGTTCAATTCAGTTTCAGGAGCACGGTACCGTAGCTATACAGTTGAGATTATTATAGTTCAAACTTGTGTTAACCGCCCCTGCAAGTAGAAGGGGTGGGAGATGGATAGCCGATGTGGCTTTCAGTGTAGATTTGTAGATGTCCACTTGGAAGTCCTGACTAGGGTGTGGCAAGCCCATCGTACTTACAGACATTTTTGATTCGGCAGTGGTCGGCCAGTCATTGTCGGGCCCCGCCTTCAGGCTGCACAACCCGTCATGGGGGGTAATACATGACATCAACTAGCTATACATCCTGGGTAAATTTCAATATTATTAGTTATATTAGACAATTCATGAACAGTATGATTTATTAGAATTATGAAATTATATGTTTACTCAACTATGTTACGATCAATGTTTTCTAGTATGTGAAATGTACTGTATATCTACTATAACATTAAATATTCATGTTGCCACAAAGTTGTATTTAGTTTATTTTCCTTTACTGAGAGGTGCCTCACCCCAACTTAAATAATTTTCAGGAAACCCAGAAATACCGGCGTATCGAGGTCGTTGTTGAGTTAGTTGTGCTACCCCGCTAGGAGGGTAAGTTTTAAACTAGGATCCAGATATTTTTATTATGGGATCCTAGATATGTTTTTGGATGTTTTGGGGATTGTATATAAACACAGTATTATTGTGGATTGTTAGTATTATTGTGGATTGTTGTTAACTCTGGTATTATGCACTATATGGTTCGGTGAATGTAATTTATTTTACTATTGCTTAGGTTTCCACTGTGTATGATAGGTGTGTCCCCGTTACCCATGGGTTCAAGTTGACTATATTATATGTAATTTATTATGTAGTAAGTTAAGCTGGTCATTACAATCAGCGTTTCTACAACGCACAATCTCAAAGGTAGTATGCTTAGGGTACCATAATCCTAACTCTATAGTTCCAACTAGATACCTAAGGATTCGTTTAACCGCTATTAGATGAGATTCCTTAGGAGCAACCTGAAACCTAGCACACATACACATACTAGACATAATATCAGGCCTACTAGCAGTGGGATATAGAAGACTCCCAATCATGCCATGATACAATTTCACGTCAATAGGGATCCCTTGCTCATCTTTGTCAAGTTTAATGGAAGAACTCATAGGGGTACCAAGAATTTTACAATCTTCTATATTAAATTTCTTTAGCAAGTCCCTGACATATTTAGATTGACATATGAAAGTTCCGTATTCAGCTTGTTTAATTTGCAGCCCTAAAAAGAAACTAAGTTCACCCATCATGCTCATTTCAAATTCACTTTGCATGCATTTGGCAAACTTATTACACAACTCATCATTAGTTGCTCCAAAAATGATATCGTCAACAAAAATTTGAACTAGGAGCATATCATCATTTTTGGATTTGATGAAGAGTGTAGTGTCAATCTTGCCACGGGTAAACCCATTTTCTAGCAGAAAACCACTAAGTCTCTCTTACCAAGCTCTCAGAGCTAGTTTCAATCCATACAAGGCCTTAGACAATCGGTAAACATGATTTGGATATTTATGATTTTCAAAACCGAGTGTTTTTTCTACATATACTTCTTCATTAATATAGTCATTTAGAAAAGCGTTTTTAACATTCATCTGAAACAATTTAAAATTTTTAAAAGCGGCATAAGCAAGTAGCATTCGAATGACTTCTAACCTAGCAACAAAAGTATATGTTTTATCAAAGTCTATTTACTCTTCCTGATTATAACCTTGGGCAACTAGTCTAGCCTTATTTTCTCGTTATTACCCCATTCTCATATTTCTTATTTCTATATACCCATTTAGTTCCAATAATGGTATGATCATTAGGCCCAGGAACTAGGGTCCACACTCTGCTTCTTTCAAATTGATTAAGTTCTTCTTGCATGGACATCACCCAAGACTCATCCTCTATAGATTCTTTTATATTTTTAGGTTCTTCTTGGGACAAGAAAGCAGAATGACTCATTAAGTTCTTCAAGGAGGATCTTGTGGCAACACCGCGGGATGGTTCACCTATGATTTGATCTATAGGATGGTTCCTAATAAATTTCCAATCTCTAGGCAACTCCTGAACTTCATTTTCATTATCATTATCTTCAGATGATTTATCATTTGCTTCTGAATTTTCACTTGCATTGTTTTCAATAGATAATTTATCTAAGCATTTTCTAATATCAATATCATCTTTATCATCTTTCTTAGAAAATGGATTAGATTCATCAAATATGACATGGATAGATTCAATGACAGTCAATGTTCTTTTATTGAAAACCCTATATGCTTTACTATTAAGAGCGTAGCCTAGGAAAATGCTTTAATAAATTTTAGAGTCAAATTTCCCAAGATGTTCATTATCCCTAAGCACAAAACATTTACAACGAAAAACATGAAAATAGGAAATATTAGATTTATGATTGTTCCACAATTCATAAGGGGTTTTATTAAGTGACGGTCTAATCAACACCCTATTCATGACATAACAAGCAGTATTTATGGTCTCGGCCCAAAAATATTTAGGTAACTTATGTTCATTCAGCATAGTTCTACCAATTTCTTTTAAAGACCTATTCTTTCTTTCTTTCTACCACACCATTTTGTTGAGGGGTCGTAGGTGCAGAAAGTTATGTGATATGCCCTCTAGGTCACAATAATTTTCTATGCCTTCATTTTTAAATTTCGTGCCTCTATCACTTCTTATATGAGTTATATCGTATCCTTTTTCATTTTGAATTCCCCTACAAAGCTTGGTAAATTGTTCACATGATTCATTTTTATGTGAAAGAAATAACACCCATGTGAACCTAGAAAAGTCATCAACAATAACAAAAGCATATGATTTACCACCAAGACTTTGCACAGAATTAGGACCAAACAAATCCAAGTGAAACATTTCAAGTGGTCTAGTGGTAGATATAAATTTATTTTTCTTAAAACTTGATTTTGTTTGCTTACCCATTTGACATGCATCACAAATTTTATCTTTTACAAATGACATTTTAGGCAAGCCTTTTACTAATTCTTTTCTTACTAGTTTTGACAATAAGTCCATGCTAGCGTATCCTAAGCGCCTATGCCATAACCAATTAGCTTCATTTATTGCAGAAAAACAAGTTACTTGTTATGAAGCTAAGTTATCAAAAGTGGTAGTGTACACATTTTCTTGGCGATCTGCAGTAAAAGACACTTTATGATTTGATTTACTTTCAACTATGCATTTATCATTTTCAAATGATACTTTATATCCTTTATCACACAATTGACTTATGCTCAATAAATTATGCTTCAGTCCATCAACTAATAAAACATTATCAATTACAAGGGAATGATCCTTACCAACCTTACCTACGCCGATGCTGCGTCCCTTTGCGTTGTCGCCAAACGTCACATATCCTCCATCCTTGGGAATGATTGACACAAATTTTGCCTTGTCACCGATCATGTGTCATGAGCACCTGCTATCCAGGTACCACATGTCCTTGGAGGAGGACGACCTCAAACATACCTGCAAAATAGACTAAGTAACTGATGCTGGTCCCCAAATTTTGTTGATTCCACGAGGGTTAGTCGTTGGATCACCCTTAACTACCCATACTTTTCTAATTTTCACATGCTTATTCCTAAGTGGGCAATTGAATTGAATATGACAAATTTGTTTGCATTTAAAACATTTCATTCTACTTAGGATCTCTAGGAGGGAGGGAGAGATTCTGATTCACGCGTGAAATGTCCCAAGTAAAGATTAGATCGTCTAACATTTTCAATACCATTAAAACCTAGACTCTCTTTACTTAAAGAATTTTTTTGGGCACCAAGTAGTTTTTCAAAGTTGTGTTTGCCCTCGGTGAATTTAAAAACAACTTTGGAGCTATCCTCCAATTTCCTCTCAAGTTCAGCAATAGTCACATCTTTTTCTTTCAAAATAGAAGCATGAGAGGTTTTGCAATTCTAAACAATTTTGACCAATTTTCACATTTCTTTTTCAAATCATCATTTTATTTGGTCATTTTATTTAACAGTATAGATACATGAATAAATTCAAATTGCAATTCTCTAAACGTAGGCATGCAATCAGAATTACAATCATTAGATAAATAATATGAAAATAAAGAACAAGAGGATGATACCTCATCACCATGTGCCATCAAGGATAGATTAGCAACCTTTGAGTCACTGTGGTCTGATTTTGAGTCACTGCCGCTTAATTTATCCCATAAAGTGCCTGCCTTCATGGCATTCTTCTTTTTCTTAGCCTCCTTTTTTAGTAGTGGGTAGTCCGGCTTGATGTGCCCAACTTTGTAGCAATTGTAACATGTGGGAGCATTTGATTTTTCTTTTCTTTTACTAGACTCTCCCTTTTTAGATGCAGACTCCCTATATCTTTTGTATGGCTTTCTATTCTTCCTGAAGAATCTACTAAAATTTCTAGTTAGCATGGTCATATCATCATCAGTGTCAGGTTCACTGCATTCACTAGATGTATTAGTAGAGGTTTTCAATGCAGTTACCTTCTTCACCCTATTATGTTCATTGGCGCTCTCATTTATGGCTAATTCATAGGTGATCAGGGAACCTATCAATTCATCTAGAGTCATGGCCTTAAGGTCTCTACCCTAAAAAATGGTCGTAGCCTTAGCTTCCCAAACAAGAGGTAAGCCTCTAAGGATCTTCCTAATCATCTCGTATGTGGGATAGGTCTTACCTAATGCATGCAGTGAGTTTATAATGTGTGTGAATCTAGTGTACATGCTTTGAATGGACTCACCTACATTCATCCTAAAGGCCTCATACTCACTAGTCAACATATCTATCCTACTATATTTCACATCCCTAGTACCCACATATGTGACTTCTAACTTATCTCAGATTTCTTTTGCAGTAGCATATGCCATTATTCTATTAAACTCATTCACATCAAGACTACAATATAAAATGTTCATAGCAGTGGCATTCAAACTAACAACTTTCATATCATCATCTTCCTCAGTTTTAGGAACTCTAGTTGTACCCTATGTTTTCATAGGAACATAATTTCCCTTAGAGACGATCCTCCACACCTTCCAATCTGTATTTTGAAGGTAGATATGCATCCTATGTTTCTAGAAGGTGTAATTAACACCATTGAAAATCAGAGGTCATGTGGAAGATGGTCCCTCAGGGAAAGGGGTCATGTAGCTATGAGTGATATAAGATCATTTGCAAAATAACTATTAGTCTATGCTACGTGGCTTTGATACCAATTGTTAGCTCTACCGTGATCCCATGAGGGGGTGCATTGGCATTTATAAAATTAATGCCCTAGGTCAGTATCCTAACAATAGTATATTCACAACCCTAAAGTCAATATAGTGAAAGTAAAGTAAATCAATTGTAATATATACCAGAAATTAAATAATGCAATTTAATTAACTAAGCATGCACCAGAAAGCAATAAAGAGAAGTTACACGCACAAGTGTCATCGAGATTCGGCAAATTGCCTACGTCCCCGTCTTGGCTAACAAGCACAAGGATTACCACTATAATGCTCACTTAAATGGGTGGAGCGGCACCTAAACAACCAGGTCAATTAGCACGGGGCTGACCTCAACCTTTACACAATCCTTACCGGGCTGGATTACCGCCCCCTCGAGCCACCTGGAAATACAACAGTATTCTCTCAATCAAATGGTACAGTGATTATGCTCTCATGTAAAGCAAATATGTATCCAATACGTGCAGTCACATACACATCAAAGATATGGATATAGTGTAAGCTCAGTGATGCAAATAGTTGTGGTATCAACACTCAATATGGTATAATCAGTGAGATGCTCAAAAGTGTTCAATACAAACAATATCTTGGAATTTAAGCAAAGCACAGTTCAGTAGCAAATCAATATTTTAAAATATGAATCAGATAATCAAATTAGTTCAAGAAGATTTTCCTCAATGAAATAAGCAGAATACTAGTTTGAAAATATTTTGCTTGTTGAAAAATCTTTGTACAACAAAAATCAAAACTATTGGACACTTACAATAACAATGCAAATATCCTAAGCTTACTTAGTTTATCCCAACACGAGATTTATAATATCAAAATCTGTGGGATAAACTTAAGCTAAACTCCCCCAAAATAATATCACAATCAATCAATCAAATAAGAGTTTCTAGCAAGGTGTAACAATCACAAGCACTCTAAATATGCTCTCACGATCTCAGAATATATCAAGGAAGTGAAAATTTGAGAGTATTTGGACAAAAAGTGTATTTTGAAAAAAGAGGATTTTTTGGTTAATCAAATTGCTAATCCTCGCTAATCCTCACAAATGAGCCTATATTTATAGGTAAGATAAAAAATATAACCGTTTGGACTTGTTGGGAATTATTAAAAAAGTTTCAAGTAGTTTAAACATACTTAACCCAACTTAACCCGTTTTTATTGCAGTTAAATTAATTTTAACCCGCCGAGGTTCGGGTGGCTGAACCGTGTTTTGGTCGCCCGAACAGACACAGTGATAAAAGTGATTTAAATAAGTTCAGTCGCCCGTGTCATGCTTCGAAAACCCAAACAAAAGTTAGTAGCCTCTGTTCATAATTTCGTGTGCCCGGTCGTAGGTTCGGTAGCCCGAACTCATGTGTTCGGTCGCTCAGGGCTCAATTTGAACTATATCTCTCGGTAGCTTGAGTTGATGGAATGTCCCTTTTGAAGGGTTCGGGCGCCCGGGGAAAGTATACACAAAATAGTTCGGTCGCCCGAGGAGTTTTGAACTCCTGGGGTTCGGTTGCCCGAGCTCTCTCAAATTCTCTAATATTTTTCAATTTTTAGTGCATTTCTAACACTCCTTAATTTTGTATGATATATGTGAGAGTGTTGGGACCTAGAGTCATACTATGGTCTTACTGACCTTACCATATATCCTATATGCATGATATGCAGATAAGAAAATATAGACCATATCTTAGGTTACTATTATAGACCCATATTACAATAATTGAATTGGCAATACAAATTAAAATCTTTAGGGTCTTCATGTTGTTTCAAGTGTCATTCCTTGAGATGCTCATGTAGGCCTGCACAAACACTTGACAACCATCAAATACCTAAGTATTTGCCATTATCAAAACCGGGAGTGACCTATAAGGTCAACAGATACACACATATTTCATGCACAACCACAAAGGGTCCATAACCACACAAGTGTCATAGTCCACACAAGACCTACATCCACACAGGATTATTCACACAATCTTCATTCACACCCACACAGGGTTCAAATCCACACAAAATACAACGTCCACACAGGACTAACATCACACAAATTACATGGTCCACACAGGACTGGTCCACACAAGACTATCAACCACACAGGTTACTACTTCACACACACAAACTCGGTCATAGTAAATCGGTAATACAAACTCCTCATACCATTGCCAATGTTTTACCTCCTTAATATTAATGCCCATATAACGACCTCCTCATACCACTGCCAACGTTATACGAAGATTTATATTAGGTACGATATAACGACCTTCTCATACCATTGCCAACGCTATATCGCAACTTACATGAACCACAACACATATTAATAACAAAACCAACCACTTAAGCACATCCACGTTTTTACCATAATATACACAATCAGACAGTATTCACAATTGATCAGTATTTTCAACCAAGCAGAATTTGTAGCCCATATAATAACCACATGCACACAATATATCATAATTTCGTAGTACTCATAACCATTTAATTATAAAAGTTATTTTCCATATCACACGATCCCAAATACCATATATTTAATTAAAATTGTGATTGATCCAAAAGTCTAACCATTTAGGAAATTATACCTAAAAATATAAAATTTTATACTAGAATTTAACTGATTCAAAAATTAATTAAAAGACTACTATAACGTTCCTTTACCTGGTTTCCTAAGTTACTATAGTAATCCTAAAAAAAAAATTAAAATTAAAATTAAAATTAAAATTTAAAAAATTAAATAATTGTTATTATTAATTAAATAATATAATATAATATTATAAGGATATATATATATATATATATATATATTTATATTTATAAAGTAAAGCTTCCTAAAGTAATCTTCAGGAAGCAACTGGAAAAAACTCCAAAGGAGCTGTGCAGCGTTCAGTTCCTCCATCTCCTCTCTCCCACTCTCCTCCATCTCGTCTCCAATATTCGGCCAATCAGAAATCCAAAAATATCGTTGGGCTCTGCTTGCCGCCACCGACACTTCTATTGGAGTGGATTTGTCATGGGAGTGACGTAGGCATATCTCTTGGGGTAAGGTCAATTCTCAAAATTACTTCAATTTCTCTTTAACTATAAGCCCAATTATTGAACGGAAATTGTCAGGAGACTCATAGGGAGATTCTCTAGAATCTAACCGGAGCAGGTTTTCGAATTGGAACTCCGGGGTACCAATCCTAAATCGAGGGTAAGTTTAATAATTTAGGCTTTATTAGGCTATTTAGGGTATTCAGAATTTAGGGGAATTTTAGGAAAAATTATTCTAGGGATTGTGATGAGTAATGTAGTAAAGTTTGCATTTCAGGGCTTTAGGGGTTTTTGAACGCCTAGGGCGTAGGCAGGGGTGTTATTGGGTTATTTAGGAATCAGGTAAGGGGATTAAGTTAAGTCAGTAATTTAATGAAATTTGAATTCATTTAATTGTTATGTTTATATAAATATATTTATTTATTTATTTGGGAATTTAAAAGTTATTTTTAAAACCAGGCGTTCGAAATAGATTTTACAAATTTAGGATATATGGTATGGTATTCTTGAATAAAATATACGGTGGAAAGCTTGTTTGTTTATATGGATATGTTAAAATGAGTAAAATCGTGTGGCAGATGATTTAATTTGTATGGATTATTGTATATCTGGATTTGGGATTTTGAAATACTAGATTGTTTGAGATATACTAGGGTTGTGAAAAATACTGGAACTGCACGTGAAAAATGCAGGACTCTAATTTGACGGCCGAGGGCCATGGTTTTTTTTAAACAGTTTTGAGTTAAGTTGTATTTTGTGGCCAGGGACCAGGTTTTGGAATAACAGGGAAAATATGTGAATTAATATTTTAAATGGTATTTTCTATTATCTAAATTGCATGATATGCTTTAGGAACCCTAGGGACCAGTGTATTGCGAGCACGGTACCGTTGCTAGAGATTTGTTATGTGGCCATGTGCGCCCACACCTGTGCTGAGAGTGTAGGGTGGTCTTATCTGATTTGCCTACATGAGGGAAATGCACCCCCTGGGTGAGGGCAATTGGACCAGAAGTTGGAGCTGCATAGACCCACGGAGTATGTTAGCAGAGATTACAGATGACTATTGTCTGGGTGGATCCCCCCAGAACAATAGTCCAGCCTTCGGGCCACACAACCCATGCCATGGGGAAGTAAAAGATGTGTTTATCACAAGGAGTGTCTTATATGCATATCCATTAATTTATGTGAATACGATTAATTAATAAGATAACTTCGAGGGCTTACTGAGAAAAGTGAGTGCCTTGGTAGCAGTATTGGTACTAAAGCAGAGGGAAGCTACTTGTATGAGTGGGTAATCTTTCCTATCCTTGGCTAATTGTGTGTGTGTGTAAAATAATAATGTTTTCATAAATGTTTTTATCTGCTTAGTGAACTAGTTATTTTTTGTACACTAAATGCATTCTGGCCACACACTAACATTAACTTAATCTTTCCCTTACTGAGTTGTGCCTCACCCCTACTTTACAAACTATCTTTTTAGGAAATCCTAGAGATCAGGTCTAGCGGGCTAGAGAAGCCAGGCTAGAGGTGAAATTTATGTAGGTAGTGCGTAAATAGAGATTTTATTTTTGTTTAGTTTTATGGGATGTAATTATGTGAAAATAGATATATTTGTGTATAAAGATAGTTAGAATTCTAGTAATGTAATTTGAGGATTTTATATTTTATTTTCGCTACGTATATGTGTTTTATATTTAAGGAACAAGGTATCAGGTACACTGATGTCACTAAAGTAGCACTCCGAGCCCACGTGGCGAGTCGAGGTCGTTACAGTTACACCTACGGAAACCCCGTAATGTCGCCTGCGATACTCACTCGGACCCTAATTCAAAAACCTGAGTTTAACAACCTAAACTTCAATAAAATGCTATTTTATCATTCCTTACGTCTTATATACCTTATATTATTAATAAAATTTGAAAATACCCTACTTACCCTGGTTTTGGAGTGGTTCCCAAGTACCCTAAACTGAAAATCTGCTCCGCTTATGTTGTAGAGAATCTTCCCACGATCATCGTGGTAGCTTCTGATAGTCGAACCGAGGAGAAATGGGCCCGAAATCGTAAAGAGAAGGTAGAAGGGCCAAATTTTTAGAGAGAGGAAAGAGAGAAAATTAAATTCTCTCACTGAAACCTGTCTTTGGCATATTTATAGGTGACTTGCCATATGGCCTCGCCGACGAGACACGTGGACTCGTCAAAGAGCCCAAGAAGACCATTCGTCGACGAAGTTGAGAGTTCATCGACGAAAATCTAAAACCTCTATCAGTATATATTTTTTAATGAGACACGCATACTCGTCGATGAGTGTAGAGACCCAAAGAATTATAGTAATTAAATAATAAAAGAAAGGAGAGAAAATGATTTTTCAAAAAGGGGTTCAGCAGGACAGAGTGCTCGTCGATGAGCAGGCCTCTTGGACTCATTGACGGGGACGCATGTCTCACTGACAAGACATTACTGAGAGGGATGATTTCAGGACTTAAAATTCGTCAATGAGGAATAAGTGTTTGTCGACGAACTCTCTTCTGGACTCGTCAACGAGATGACATGGCTCGTCGACGGGGCCACGTGGCAAGTCACCTATAAATATGCAAAATGACAATTTTTGACAAAATTTTAGTCTCCCTTTCCTTTCTCTCTCTAGGTTTCGGATTCTTTGCCTTCTCTCTACATTTTCGACTCCGATTCTCCTCGGTTCGACAATCAGAAGCCACCATAGTGATCCTAGGGAGATTCTCTACAACCTAGTTGGAGTAGAAATTCGATTTAGGAAGTTTGAGAACCATCCTAAAATCTGGGTAAGTTGGTTATTTTAGGTTTTATAAGTTATTTGGTGTTTTTGGACTGATGAGAATGTTTTAGATAGAATAATACTGAAATTTAATTGGGAAAAATACAATTTCAGGGTGTTGAGTTGGGGAACATATGGGTATAAGTTTGGAATATTTTGTACTTTTTAGTAAGCCGAGTAAGGGGATAAATTAAGTCAGTATTTTTCATGAAATTATTATGAATTAAACAACATTTATTTTCAAAAAACATGTATGATGTAGAACTATATTTGAGAATACTGCTGTTGTACAGGGAAATGATTTTAACACATTTTATATGGAAATATAATTTCAAAATTAATTATGAGTTTATAAGGCTATGTACATTTGTGTGGCATAAGTATAATATTTCCATTAAAATTATGCTATATTGAAATATTTCAAGATAAGCATGTTACAACAGTTTTCTGGGAAATCCTAAAAACAGCATAGGAACTATGGTTTTAAAATTATGTTGAAAAGTGAAAGAAATTATGTTTATTACGTTATGGATTATGCCAGCATTGATGCCGTGATTATATATGATATGTAAGAAATCATGAAATATGTTTATGTCAATATTACTCTAAATTACGAAATAGCTATGTTTTAACATGGAATGTATTATATGTTATCAGAACCCGGATAGTTTAGTTCAGTTTTATGAAACATGGTACCGTAGCTATATGTTCATGATTATTAATATGTTAGTGCTACCACACATCTTATGTAGAGTGTGGGAGATGGTAGTCGATGTGGCTTTATGGGAGTGTCGTAGTTCCCTTGGTCCGACATAGGTGGAACAGGCCCATCATACTTACACACCTATGTTTAACTTAGCATGGTCGGCCAGCCATTACGAGGTCCCGCCTTCAGGCCGCATAACCCTGTCATATGGGGAGTAAGACATGGCGACAGTTAACTAACTATCTATTCTGGGTAATAATTCAAGTATGATATGGTTATATAAGATGATTTTGTAGTACATAAATTTAGTATGTTAAGTTTTGTTAAGATAAATCATGTTTTATTCAAATATGATACAACTGTTTTTACCAGTTATGAAATATGTACTGTTTATATGTATATCACGAAAAATACATATGTTGCCACACACTGATATTAGTTTATCTTCCTTACTGAGAGATGTCTCACCCCAGCATTACAAACATTTCAGGAAATCCAAGTAGGAGGGTGGATAAAGCCCTGCAGCAGTAGAAGAGGTTTAAGCTACCTTGTCTACAGGGTAAGTGGATGAGCTAGGGTCAGATGGTTTTGAGATGAAACCCTAGGAATACTTTTTGGTCTTTTTGTGGATGACTGTATATATACATTTCAGATTCAATAGAACTCTGGTATGGTTTGTAGTATTTATGACATGTATATGATTTTATGTTTTCCGCTGCTTAGGTATCAGAGTTTTATGACAGGTATATCCCTGGTACCCAGGGGTCCAAATTGACCATGACTATGATAGTTTAGCTGGATTATTATGTATGTTATTATGTGGAAAAAAAATATATGGAAAAATAGGCAGGTCATTACAACGAGACTCAGAAGATCGCTCGTTGACGAGAAAATCAAGTTCATCGACGAGTGCCTGCTTGTTACCCTTTTTAAATTCCTTTTCCCTTTCTTCTATTTTCCTTTTTTCCTTTTATTTATTTTCTTTTATTTTTTCTAAGTTCGGGTTATTACACATCATCTTCTCCTTCTTCTTATTCTCCTTCTGCACTTCCATCAAACTCAGCTTCCATTGGAGTTTTTCCACATGAAGAGGAAGTGCTGGTCATATGCTATTCAATTCGGCCAAGTCTCTAGTCTAGAGAAGTATAGTGTGCTTAAAGAGAGCTATAGTTACACGCATTTACATACTAAAGTCCGTGAACTGCTGATGATAAGACAAACCATGAAGGTGCATCAAACTGAGGTGCTACCTGCTGAACATGAGGTGGAGCTGGTTCAGCAATTTGTCTTGGTTGTCTTCCGCCTTTTTAAAACCAACCTTGCTCATGTTTCTCATATCCCATTTGTTTGAGTGTTGTGGAGGAGAAAAAGATCATATCGAGTACATTTGATAAACAACTCAGTAAGAGAGGTTACATCGAGACGAGCAAAGAGGAGGTTAAGAATTCCACCATAAGGCAAAGTGACACAACAGGCTTCCAATCTTGAGAGCATCCACTCAAGAATTAAACTTGACAAATCAAGCTTCTTTTCTTTCAACAAGCACCGCATAACAAAGCAATCCAAATATGACATATAGTCATAAAAACCTGTGCGAGGTAAAATATTATACGTGATAACTGTACCTAGAGGTTCAATTGCTTGTATAGTGGAGGATTTTCAAAGTAAACTAGAGTTTCACTCATGACAAGTGGCAGGAATTCTTCGGGGGTAAAGTCTTGTTCCATAATCCACGTTTGCTCGAAGTTAGGACAATCAAATTCTCCTCGGCGAATACGAAAAATAGGAGCCAAGGATTCTAGAGTAAGGGTAATGGATTTCCCCATAACTTCGGTAGAAATTACCGACTCGCCTTGAACTAAATTTGCATAACAGATTTTAACCAAGTTTGGATAAAGTCCTTTGGCTTGATATGTGAATAAATTTTGCCATCCTATGCTCTTAAATATGGGTAGGATATTTGAAAATTCCATTTCAAAGAAGGTGGTATCTAGAACCTTACCAAGGATAGGCTCCGTAGTTCAAACGTAATTGCGATACCATTGCTTGGCATAATGAGCAACAAGCCATTTCTCAACATTGATGTCATCATTGCTTGAAGTAGAACCACGGTTTTTCATGTTTTTCATTCTTGGCATTTTGATTTCAGAAGAAGATAAACGGTGAAAACCCTAGAAACTGTGAGGGAAGGATGTGAGAAGATGAAATTCTCAATTTGATTGGTGATTTTTGAGTGTAGAATCGCTTGAGATCGAAGAAGAATGAGTTCGGGTGAGTGAATAAATTGAGTCAGTTGACTGGGGATCTGAAGAGTTAGGGTTTCGCGCACGTTAAGTATTTAAAATCCCGTCAGTCAGTCGACTGAAGTAGAGGTCAGTTGCCTGACATTTAGCGCATTTTAATTTTTCTCAAATAGTAGCATGTCAGTCGACTGGGGTTTAAGGCTCAGTCGCCCGACCTCACCTATCTTTCAAGTTTTCTCTTAGCACTCATCATATATCCTTTTAAACAAATTTCCTATTGTGTAATAAGCCAAGTTCTCTTCTTATAGATATAAGTCTATCTTTTTGAAGTGGTTTGGTAAATATATCCACCCATTGGTCACTTGTATTCATAAATTCAAGTATAATATCTTCTTTTTGCACATGAACTCTTAAAAAATGATGCCTTATGTCTATGTGTTTGGTTCTTGAGTGTGATATGGGATTTTTGGAGATGTTTAGCACACTTGTATTATCACATTTTATAAGAATTGCTAAATTCTCTAACTTAAAATCTTTTAATTGTTGTTTCATATCGAGTGTTTGTGCGCAACAACTACCTGCTGCCACATACTCAGTTTCAATAGTAGACAAAGCTACGAAGTTTTGTTTCTTAGAGAACCAAGAGACAAGAGACCATACTAGAAAGTGACAAGTCCCACTTGTACTTTTTCTATCAATCTTACAACCAGCATAATCAGCATTCGAATAGCTTATCTTCTTAAAGTTGATGTCCTTAGGATACCATATACCTAAGTCAATAGTACTTATCAAGCATCTTAAGATCCTTTTCATGGCTATTTGGTGAGACTCTTTAGGAGCTGACTAAAACCGGGCACACATGCATACACTAAACATAATATTCGGTCTACTAGCTACCAAATATAGTAAACTTCTTATCATCCCTCGATAATATTTCATATCAATGATTTTCCATTTTCATCTTTGTCAAGACTTATGGATGTACTCATTGGAGTTCCTATAGGCTTGCTACTTTCCATGTCAAACTTCTTCAGCATGTCCCTTATACACTTAGATTGATTTATGAAAGTTCTCATCTTGGCTTGCTTAATTTGAAGTCCTAGGAAATAATTTAATTCTCACATCATACTCATTTCAAATTCATCTTGCATACATTTTGCAAAATCCTTACACAAATCTTTGTTTGTAGCACCAAATATAATATCATCTGCATAGACTTGAATGATGAGCATATCTTCATTTTTAGATTTAATAAATAATGTATTGTCTACCTTTCCTCTAGAAAATCCCTTTTCTAGTTAAAATCCACTCAACCTCTCATACAAAGCCCTAGGGGCTTGTTTCAACCCATATAAAGCTTTTGTTAATGTAAACATATGATCAGGGTTATGGATATCCTCAACTCCAAGAGGTTGTGCCACATAGACTTCTTCATTTATGAATCCATTTAAGAATGCACTCTTTACATCCATTTGATAGAGTTTGAATTCCTTGTAGGATGCATAGGCTAATAACATTCTTATAGCTTCCATTCTAACTACAGGAGGAAAGGTCTCATCGTAGTCTATTCCCTCTTCTTGGTTATATCCTTGAGCCACAAGTGTAACTTTGTTACGTACTATTATTCCATTTTCATCCTTTTTATTTCTAAATACCCATTTTGTTCCAATTATTGAATGATCATCGGGCCTAGGAACTAACTTCCATACTTTATTTCTTTGAAACTGATCTAGCTCTTCTTGCATAGCAACTATCCAAGAATCACTACTTAAGGCTTCTTCAATGTTCTTAGGTTCTTCTTGAGATAGGAATGCATAATGATTGCATATATTTTTCAATGAACATCTAGTGAATACACCATGTGAAGGTTCTCCTATAATTTGATTTTTTGGATGATTCCTCACAAATTTCCATTCTCTAGGTAGTTCAGAATTTTCGAAAGATTCATCATTTGAGGTTGGTTCATTTGTCCCATCCTTGACTTCTTTTATTTCTATGTCTTCCAACTTTTGTATTGTTCTAGCTTCCTCAACATTTATTATTTTAGTAAAAGGATTTTCCTCATCAAAAGTTACATGTATTGATTCTATAATTGTGAGAGTTCTTTTATTGTAGATTCTGAATGCCTTGCTTTTTAATGCATATCCTAAAAATATTCCTTCATATGATTTTGCATCAAATTTTCCTAAGTCATCTTTATCATTCAATACAAAACACTTGCACCCAAATACATGAAAATAAGATATGTTAGGCCTTTTTCCTTTTCATAGTTCAGAAGGGGGTCTTATTTGAGCTTGATCTTATGGAAACTCTATTCATTACATAACATGTGGTATTTATCGTTTCAGCCCAAAAATATTTCGGTAGCTTATGTTCATTGAGCGTGGTCCTAGCCATTTCTTGAAGAGATTTATTCTGTAATAACCCATATAAATATTGGAATTAAATAACAAAGAAAAAAGAGGGGAAAAGGATTTTAAAAGGGATTTGGCAAGGCCTCATCTACGAGAATTTACCAAGAGCCCATTTTTCAAGGTCTTAAATTCGTCGATGAGGGCATCGTCTTCATCGACGAACTGCCTTCATGGACTTGTCGACGAGGTGACGTGGCTCATCAACGAAGCCACGTGGCCAACCACTTATAAATACACAAAACAGGTTTTCAACTGAAATTTCTTCTTCTCTCTCATTTTCTCTCTCCAGAAAATGCATCCTCTCACTTCTCTCTAGATTTCTGGCTCCGATTCTCCTCGGTTCGATGATTAGAAGCTACCACGATGATTTTGGGGAGTTTCTCTATAACTTAGCTAGAGTAGAAATTCAATTTAAGCAGTTTGGAAACCATCCTAAAATTTGCGTAAGTAGATTTTTAGGTATTTTTAGTATTACCAATATTATTTGAGGCTAGATTTTGTATACTATGGGAGTACACTCGTATTTTGTGGAATAAATTTGGGGTGCCATATTTTCAGGAATAGGGTGTTTTTGGGGCCCTATAGTCATGGGTAGAGGACCCCAGCAAGTATCTGTTCAGGAACCCAGATAAATTATGGGTTAAGAGAATTATGAATAGGTAATTTTAGGAATTATGGGTGTTGATTTAATGGAAAATATGTGAATATTAATGCAGGTTTTTGAGATTGGTGCACCTGGGGTGCGAGAGTGGAGTGTTGAGTGGAGGCTAACCTCTCAGTTAGATAGGTAAGGGAAATATGCTATGCTAAGAATTTTAGAAAGTTTACCAGAAAATTATGTATGTATCAGTATTATTATTCAGTTTTCCAGAATTTTATTATTATATCAGGAGATGCAAATTTTAGAGCATGGAATTTAATTACTTTATTGTGTGGCATGAGTTTATTAAAGTTTAGTATAATATTTATACAGTTTTACAAATATCATGTTTTACAGTTTATTAGCAGGAAAATATTCATATCAGTTTTCAGAAAATATGATTTAAAGTATTATTCAGAATGCCATGACTCCAAATCCATAACACTTAGTTACTTGTTTTATTCAATTATTCAGTCAAGAAAATCAGATTATACAGATCAGTTTAAAGTTGTTATGGTTATTTCAATATCATGGTAAAAACAGTAAGATAATTATATATATATATATATATATATATATTTTGGTTTATTCAGTTATTCTGTTAGAAATTCAGATTATACAGATCAGTTTAAAGATGTTATCGTTATTTCAATATCATGGTAAAAACAGTAAGATAATTATTTATATATATATATATATATATATATATATATATGTTAGTGCTAAATAGTATCAGACCCTGTGAAAATATTTAGTCAAACTCAGACAGCAGAGCATGGTACCGTTGCTATTTTATATCAGAGTGCAACCACATATCTCAGATAGTGTGTGGATTCCGTCTAACCGTGCCAAGAGAGATTACAGTCTCCCCAAAAGACTGGGTTGAGGTGGCCGATTTGACGAGGTAAAGTAGTAACGTGCCTAGAGAGACTGCAGTGGGCCAGATTGTCGATTGATAGATTCAAGTTGACTTACCTGGCAGGCCAACCAAAGTAAGTCCCACCTACGGGCCGCACAACCCTGTCATGAAGGGTTAAATCATGACATTCAATTCCCACAAATGTTTCTTTATAAATATATATATATACAGATATACAGTGCAGCAGTAGTTTTATTATAATATTAGAATTATGTGTGACTAGAAAATTCTGATATCCAGTTGTATTTTAAGCTATAATAATTGTGATCTGTACTGTATACTAGACTAGCAGCTTTGCAGTTTCAAGTACCATATTTGTAGATTAAATGTGTAACTCAGTTGTCACACACTAGTAATAACATATTTTCTCTTACTGAGCGTTGCCTCATCCTAGTAACTTACCATTTTTCAGGTGATCCAATTAGGCGAGCAGATCAGGCTCGCAACTAGAGGAGTTCTTACACTGCCCGGTTTGGAAAGGTAAGTGTTTCTTTTGTGTTAGTGGTTGGGGGTAGATCCTAGAATTTTGAATGATGTCACTGGGTATTTTGTGATATATATTTTGGGATTTTTTAGATTTCTGGTATTGTAAATGTTATTTATAGTTTTATGTTTACCGTTGCTTAGGAATGTATTGCGTATAGAGTTTTCCTCAGTACTCCCTTGGGCTTGAGATGTTTTCAGTAGGTAATTCTGAGAGATTGGCTATATATTATATACATATATGTATTTTAAAAAATGGTTTTTAAAAGTAAGTCATTACAGTTTGGTATCAGAGCCTAGGCTGCTAGGTTCTGAAGACTCTAGAGTGTAGCGGAAATGATACCAGAATATAGGAAAATGATTTAAGGTTTTGTTCTGTGGTCTGGGTACATGATTTTTGTGGTGGTTTTTGTGTCTTTCCTGAGGTGATGATTTCAGGAAAGTCACACTAAACTATTGACGAGTCTTGTGTTTGGGTTGCAGGATTGGATTTTGAGTTAAGAATAGGGGGAATAGTTACTAGTAAATTTGAAGTTTTAGTTGAATGGAATAAATTAGATTTGTACGGGAGATAAGATCCTTAAATAGTGTTCTTTGTATTTTCAAGATGGATCCAAGGAGCAATGGTACGAATGCTGGAGGTGATAGACCAGGAACCTCCAGTATGGAGATATAGATGTAGTGTTGCGCAGCGTCACCCAATAGATGATGGTTGAGATGGCTAGAAGCGTGGGAGAGCGTGGCTGCACGATTAAGCAGTTTAAGCAGATGAAACCACCATCTTTTGCTGGGGGAGCTGACCCAGTGGTGATTGAAAATTGGTTTCAGGATATTGAGAAGATTTTGGTGGTGCTCTCATGCACAAACGAACAGAAGGTGTCATTTGCATCGTTTAAACTGATAAGAGAGGCAAAACGCTGGTGGAGGTTAGCGCGATTGATTGAGGAATAAAGGTCTGATCTCATGCCAGTGACGTGGAGTCGATTCAAGGAGCTATTCTTCGAGCGATATTTCCCTGCTATCACTCGGAGTGCAAAGGCAGCGAAATTCCTACATTTAGCTTAGGGGCAGATGACTGTATCACAGTATGCAGCACGGTTTATTGAGTTGTCTCGTTTTGCCCTACACTTGGCACTCGATGAGGAGAAGAAAGCAAGGAAATTTGAGGAAGACCTGGGGAAAAAATTGTTTGAGTAAGTCATTGGCTTTTGGGCTCAAATGTTTAAGGAGGTGGTGGACAAAGCTACCGTTATCGAGAGTGGTATGTAGAGAGGTGTCGCAGCTCAGAGTTAGAGGAAGAGCCACGCCTCAGGATTTTTAGGTGAGTTCCAGCTGGGGGCCATGGAGAGGAGACCGATATGGAGGTAGTCAGGGACGGATGATAGGGCGCAATGGTCCTCATGATGGATGGACTATTCCTACTCATCCTAGAAGTGGTTGGAGGCATCCAGGTGAATGTAGGATGGGAGAGGATGTCTGCTATCGTTGTGGGAGACCCGGGCACAGGTCTTGGTCATGTCAAGGATTGTCGATATAGGGACCAGCTTCTGGACCATTTTGGGATGGTTATCGGGCACCCCATGGAGGCCAGCAGAGGAACACTGCATTGGTAAGGGTCTATGCATTGACGCTGGGTGATGCCAAGGCAGCTGGAGACGTAGTTAAAGGTACCTTTATTGTTTTTTCTTATAAAGTTGTTGTTTTATTTTATACAGGTGCCACCCATTCTTTTATTTTGTCGGTCTGCTAAATTGACGGGGTATGAGGCACGGTTGTTAGATGTTGGGTTGGTTATAGCTACGCCGACTGAATCAGTGGTGAGATGTATGAGGATACTCAGGGACTTTCCAGTGAGCAATTCAGGAAAAAGTACTGCCAACTGATCTTGTGATATTAGACATGCAGGAGTTTGATGTAATTTTGGGTATGGATTGGTTGGCAGTTAATCATGCCATCATTGATTGTCATTTGAAAGAAGTGATTTTCAAACCTCCTGGTGAGCCAGAATACAAATTTCTTGGTTCACGTGTGCGCTCTTCGCCACAGCTTGCGTCAGCTATTCAAGTGAGGAAACTGATTCAAGATGGTTGCCAAGGATTTGTTGCCTACATAAAAGAATTGCCAAAAGGAGGACTGAAACAAGTAGATATTCCTGTGGTCAGGGAATTTTTAGACGTTTTTCAAGAAGAATTACCTGATTTACCACTAGACCATGAAGTTGAATTTACCGTGGATTTTCTACTGAGGTCAGCACCGGTATTTAAAGCACCTTACCAAATGGCTCCAGCCGAGTTAAAGGAATTGAAAGATCAATTGCAAGAATTGTTGGATAAAGGATTTATCAGGCCTAGTGTGTCTCCTTAGGGAGCACTAGTTTTATTCGTGAAGAAGAAAGATGGGACCATGAGGATGTGTATAGATTACAGGGAGACAAATAAACTGACACTCAAGAATAAATATCCTCCTTCCAAGATCAACGACTTGTTTGATCAGCTCCAGGGGACCCGGGTCTATTCTAAAATTGACCTTCAGTCAGGTAACCATTAGGTGAAAGTTAGGGCAGAAGACATTTCGAAGACGTCATTCCGAACTAGATATGGGCACTACGAGTTTCTGGTGATGCCATTTGGGTTGACTAATGCACTAGCAATATTTATAGATTTAATGAATCGAGTGCTTCATCAGTACTTGGACTAGTTTGTTGTTGTATTCATTGATGATATACTGGTTTACTCGAGGAGTTTTGAGGAGCACGAGCATCATTGGAGGCTGGTATTGCAGACATTGAAAGAGAGAAAGTTGTATGCAAAATTCAAGATATATGAATTCTGGTTGAGGCAAGTTTCTTTTCTCGGTCATGTGATCTCTGAGGGTGGGTGTATTAGTTGACCCGAGTAAGAAAGAGGTAGTGATGAATTGGGTGAGACCAGGGAATGTCCAAGAGGTTAGAAGTTTTCTGGGTTTGGCAGGCTACTACTGACGCTTCGTTGAAAGTTTCTCGAGATAGTCAGGTCTGCTGATGTGACTCACGAGGAAAAATGTGAGGTTTGAATGGACCAATGATTGTGAACAGAGCTTTCAGGAATTAAAGCAGCAACTGGTCACTGTCCCTGTGTTAACAATTCCAGCAAGAGAGGACGGGTTCGTGATATATAGTGATGCATCCCTGAAGGGACTTGGGTGCATATTGATGCAGTACGGTAGGGTCATTGCATATGATTTTAGGTAGCTTAAAGAATATGAAAAGAACTATCCTATGAATGATTTGGAACTGGCTGCAGTAATGTACGCTCTCGAGATTTGGAGGCATTATCTGTATGGAGGGAAATGTGAAATCTTTATAAACCACAAAAGTTTAAAATATTTCTTCACTTAGAAAGAGCTAAATATGAGACAAAGAAGATGGCTGGAACTTATTAAAGATTATGACTGCACTATTGGCTATCATCTAGGGAAAGCTAACGTGGTGGTTGATGCATTAAGCCGAAAGTAAGGGGAGCAGTAGTATCAACAGTAGAGATTCAACATCCTATTCTGATGGATTTGGAGAAATTAGGCATGGAGCTAATAGAGGATGATCACCCGTCATTCATTGCTAACTTGGTGATTCAACCTACGTTGCAAGAAAAGATTAAAGTCGGCCAAAAGGTTGACCCAAAGTTAGCAGAGTTGATAGAGAAAGCGCAAGACAGACACAAGGAGGATTTCAGCATATCAGATAACGGAGCCCTACGGTTCCGTACTAGACTTTGTGTTCCTACAGATGCCGAGATCAGGAGAACTATATTGGAGGAGGCTCACAGGTCCCTATACATCATACATCCGGGTAGTACTAAAATGTATTGGGATCTACGCGAATCCTTTTGGTGGAGCAGTATGAAGAAGGATATTGCTGAATTTGTAAAGCAGTGCTTAACATGCCAGCAGATAAAGGCTGAGCACGAGAGACCCATAGGGCAGTTGCAGCCACTCTTCATTCCAGAGTTGAAATGGGATCACGTCTCTATGGATTTTTTTACTGGACTACCACCAGTGCGACAAGGATTGAATGCAATTTGGGTGATCGTTGATCATTTGATGAAGACAGCTCATTTCATCCCTATTAAAGTTGGCTATTCCATGGATCGATTGGTAGAAATATATGTTCAGGAAATAGTTCGCATCCATGGTGTACCAGTATCTATAGTATCAGACCGAGATCCTTGGTTTACCTCATGATTTTGGAAAAGTTTTTAGGAGGCTAATGGAACACAGTTAGCATTTAGCACTACTTTCCACCCTCAAACGGATGGTCAGACTGAGAGGACAATCCAGATATTTGAGGATATGCTTCGTGTATGCAAGCTAGATTTTGGGGGTACCTGGACCTAGTTTATGCCGTTGGTTGAGTTTGCTTACAATAACAGCTATCATGCTAGTATCAGCATGGCACCTTATGAGGCACTGTATGGTAGGAGGTGTCATTCTCCTCTTTTCTGGGATCAAGTAGGCAAGAGGCGAGTTTTGGGTCCAGAGATAGTACAACAGGCATATGATAAAGTCCAACTAATTAAAGAAAAGATTAGTACCGCTCCGAGTTGACAGAAGAGCTATGCAGACACTCATCGCTGGGAGTTAGAATTCAAAATGGGAGATCGAGTATTCTTGAAGGTAGCTCCTTTGAGAGGGATTGTGAGGTTTGGAAAGAAGAGCAAGCTAAGCCCTAGGTATATTGGCCCTTTTGAGATACTGAGAGAGTGGGGTCAGTATCCTACAGGCTATCTCTGCTACCAACTTTGTCTAGAATACACGACGTATTCCACGTAGCGATGCTGAGCAAATACGTTCCAGACCCGTCCCACATAATCAATTATGTAGAAATAGAGCTTAAAGATTCACTAGCCTATGAGGAAGCACCAATACAGATCTTAGACCGAAAGACACAAGAATTGCGCACCAAAGAAATTTAGCTGGTGAAAGTTTTGTGGAGAAACCATGCTATAGAAGAAGCTTCATAGGAACTTGAGGAAGAAATTAAACAGAAGTACCCCCATTTATTTAATGAACTATAGTAGTAGTCAGTGTTGTTTAGATAAAGATAAAGTTTGTTTAGCGTAGAGTGATATATATATGGTTGTATTTTAGATTATAGGATGGGTAATGTTTTGGTTTTAGGAGAATTTTCTTTTTGAGTATGGTTGTAATTTCCCAAGACCTTGAATGTAACCACAGTATTCCTCCGCAAGAAGTGAGGGTAATTAATAAAATAAGTAGCCAATTTTCTTCAGAGAGTGGTGTATGATACCGATAGTAAATTTTGAGGATGAAATTTTATAAAGAGGGGAGAATGTAATAGCCTAGATAATTATTGGAATTAAATAACAAAGAAAAGAGAGTGGCCGCATTCGTCGACGAATTGTCAGCTTGGGTTCGTCGACATGGACGTGTGTCTTGTCGACGAGAATTTACCAAGAGGCTATTTTTTAGGGTCTAAAATTCGTCAATGAGGGCACCATTTTCGTTGATGAACTACCTTCATGGACTCATCAACGAGGTGACGTGGCTTGTCGACCCCAACCAGCTATAAATACGCAAAAACAGGTTTTCAGTGAAAATTTCTTCTTCTCTCTCATTTTCTCTCTCTAGAAAACGCACCCTCTCACTTCTCTCTAGATTTTTGACTCCAATTCTCCCTAGTTTGACGATCAGAAGCTACCACGATGATCCTGGGGAGATTCTCTACAACTTAGCTGGAGCAGAAATTCAATTTGAGCAGTTTGAAAACCATCCTAAAATTTGGGTAAGTAGATTTTTAGGTATTTTCAGTATTACTAGTATTATTTGAGACCATATTTTGTATACTGTGAGAGTATATTGGTGGTTTGTGGAATAAATTTGGGGTGTCATATTTTCAAAAATAGGGTGTTTTGGGCCCCTATAGTCATGGGTTGAGGACCCCAGCAAGTATTTGTTCAGGAATCCAAGTAAATTATGGGTTAAAAGAATTATGAATAGGTAATTTTAAGAATTATGGGTGTTGATTTACTAAAAAATATGTGAATATTAATGTAGGTTTTTGAGATTGGTGCACCGAGGGTGAGAGAGTGGAGTGTTGAGTGGAGGCTAGCCTCTCAGTCAGATAGGTAAGGGAAATATGTTATGTTAGGAATTTTAGAAAATTTACCATAAAATTATGTATGTATCAATATTATTGTTCAATTTTCCAGAGTTTTATTGTTATATCAGGAGATGCAAATTTTAGGACATGGAATTTAATTACTTTATTATGTGGCATGAGTTTATTACAGTTTAGTATAACATTTATACAGTTTTACAAATATCATGTTTTACAGTTTATTAGCAGGAAAATATTGATATCAGTTTTCAGAAAATATGATTTAAAGTATTATTCAGAATGCCAGACTCCAAATCCATAACACTTAGTTATTCAGTTTATTCAATTATTCAGTCAGAAATTCAGATTATGCATATCAGTTTAAAGATGTTATGGTTATTTCAATATCATGGTAAAAACAATAAGATAATTATATATTCATATATATATATATATATATATATATATATATATATATATATATATATATATATCAGTACTAAATAGTATTAGACTATGTGAAAATATTCAGTCAGATTCAGACATCAGAGCATGGTACCGTTACTATTTTATATCAGAGTGCAACCACATATCTCAGATGGTGTGTGGATTTTGTCTAGCCGTGCCAGGAGCGATTACAGTGGGCCAGATTATCGATTGATAGATTCAAGTTGACTTACCTCATAGGCCAACCAGAGTAAGTCCCGTTTACGGGCCGCACAACCCTGTCATGAGGGGGTTAAATTATGACATTCAATTCTTAAGGTATTATCACCGATGTTTCTTTATATATACAGATATACAATGCAGCGGCAGTTTTATTATAATATTAGAATTATGTGTGACTAGAAAACTCAGATATCCAGTTGTATTTTAAACTATAATAATTGTGATCTGTACAGTATACTAGACTAGCAGCTTTATAGTTTCAAGTACTATATTCGTAGATTAAATGTGTAGCTCAGTTGCCACACATTAGTAATAGCATATTTCCTCTTACTGAGCGTTGTCTCATCTCAGTAACTTATCATTTTTCAGGTGATCCAGTTAGGCGAGCAGATTAGGCTTGCGGGTAGAGGAGTTCTTACGCTACCATGTCTGGAAAGGTAAGTGCTTCTGTGATGTTAGTGGTTGGGGGTAGATCCCAGAATTTTGGATGATGTCACTGGGTATTTGTGATGTATATTTTGGGACTTTTTAGATTTCTAGTACGGTAAATATCGTTTATAGTTTTATGTTTACCACTGCTTAGGAATGTATTGCGTATAGAGTTTTCCTCAGTGCTCCCTTGGGCCTCAGATGTTTTTAGCAGGTAATTCAAAGAGATTGGCTATATATTATATACATATATGTATAAAAAAATGGTTTTTAAAAGCAGGTTGTTACATATTCTTTCTTTCAACAACTCCATTTTGTTGAGGAGTTTGAGGTGCTGAAAAATTGTGATTTATTCCATGTTTATTACAAGAATTTTCAACTTCTTTATTGTTAAATTCTCTTCCTTTATCACTCCTTATATTTAAAACACCATATCCTTTTTCATTTTGAAGTCTTTTGCCCAAGTTAATTAGCATCTTGCAAGCTTCATCTTTGGAGGCTAAGAAGAGTACCCAGGTAAACCTAGAGTAGTCATCAACTATGACAAAAGCATATTGACTTTCTCATATACTTTGTATTCTAGTAGGACCAAATAAGTCTAAATGGATAAGTTTTAAAGGTTTACTAGTTGAAATATGTTTCTTCTTTTTAAAGCTTATTTTAGTTTGTTTTCCAAGTTGGCATGCATCCCAGATTTTGTCTTTTACAAACTTAGTACTGGGTAGTCTTTTGACTAAGTTCTTTTTAGCTAATTTTGATAATAGATCCATACTTGTATGTCCTAATCTCCTATGTCATAGCCAACTAGCTTCATTCATGGCTGTTAAGCATGTGATTTCTTGAGATATTAGATTTTCAAGGTTTATACAATACACGTTATCAACTCTATTTTTTGTGAATAAGATATCATGATTTTCTCTATTTTCAGCTATGCATTTGTCTTGTTTAAAGATTACATCAAAGCCTTTGTCACTTAATTGACTAATGCTAAGTAAATTATGCTTTAACCCATCTATTAGTAAAACATCATCAATGGTTAAGTATGGTTCTTTACCTACTTTACCGATACCGATTATTTTTCCTTTGACATTGTCTCCAAAGGTGACATATGCACCCTCCTTAAGCATTATTGTGGTGAACTTGAACTTGTCTCTAGTCATGTGTCTTTAGCACCCACTATCCGAGTACCACTTGTCTTTTGATAGGTTGGTCCTAAAGCATACCTACAAGAAGGGTTCAAGGTATTACTTTTTTGTATCCAAACCTTCTTAGGTCTTTTAGTTTTAGTTTTGGTTTCAGCTTTTACTCTCCATACTTTCTTGATTTTAACATTTTTTCTTTTAAACAGATAGTCAAACTTTATGTATCCCTTGTTCATGTAGTATGTTCATAAGCACTAGTAGAAGATGTGCTTGCATAATATTTTGATTCCTTTACAAAGTATCCTATATAAAGTTTCTTTTTTTTTTTTTTGTATTTTCACCTCCATTGTATCCAAGTCCTTCTTTTTCTAAGGCTATTCTTTGGGTTCAAATCAATTTTTCAAAGTTTTCCTTTTCTTTTGTAAAATTGTAGATGATTTTTTTATTTATCCTCAACTTTACTTTTAAGGTTACTTATTTCTAAGTCCTTCTTTCTTTCACCATTTACTTGTAACTTAACTAAATCTTGAGACATCTCATTTATTTTCTTCATAAGATCATCAATAAGTGAGTCTTTTTTCTTTTTCAGCAGACATTGAGGTTTCAAGTTGGTTCTTTAGCTTTTGATTTTATTCTTTCAAGGCTATATTTCTTTTAGTTACTTTTATGAACCTATTATGTAAGGCAAATAGTTCAGCTTGAATCTCTCTATATGAAGGCATGCTATCACATGAATCATTACAAGATTCATCACTAGATTCTTTGAATGAATTAAAGTAGGAGTTTACCTCAGCATCTTTAGCCATGAAGCATATGTTTGCTACTTCTTGATCACTTGATTCATCCTTTGATTCACATGAGCTTGTGTCATCCCATATAGTGGCTTTCATTGGCTTCTTTTTCTTCTTCTTGTCTTTCTTGAGCTGTGGACAATTAGGTTTAATATGCCCAACTTTTTTTACAATTATAACAAGTAAGAGGTTCATTTTTAGTTTCCTTTTTACTTGTTTCCCCTTTGTCAGATTTAGAACTGTTAAATTAGGTGTAATCCCAAGAGGGGGTGAATTCGGTATTTTAAAAATTACTTAAGATTATTGTATCACTTAATCCCTATTTTAAGATTTAACAAAATAATCACTAGTTAGGGAATACTTAGACTTCAATTTATTGCACTATCTAATAAAATTAATTAAAACTAATATCTCAATAAGCTCCGTGATACCCTATTAATTCTCAAGTGCACGTAATATTTAGCAACATACATACATATAAGATTGACAATTAAACGTAAGCCGAAATTAAAAGGAGATGAGGGAAGAGAGATGCAAACATAGATTTTTACGAGGTTCGGCCTTCCCTGGCCTACGTCCTCACCTTGAGCAACCCACTCAAGGATTCCACTAATCTGCTCATTTAATTGGGACGAAACTTACCTTTAAATTCCGCTGCTTACAAGAGGCGTAGCTTCTTCCTCACCCCACTTCACAACCCAAACCATCAATACAAAAAAATGATTACAATTCTCTGCAAGCTCAAATGCTCCTCACAAGCTAATGAGTACAATAAAATCCTAAAACATACTCAAATGCTATAACTTGAAGCTCAGTTGAGTGTATGTAATATGTTCAATGAAATCCTTTGCATTAAATGATGAATAACCGTTGTATAAAAATATGTATGACAAATATGCTCCAAATTTCTAATCAAATGTATGTTTATAAAAATATTTGAACGACACGTTTGCTTCAAAGATCTAATCAAATATTTGACCTTTATAAAAATATTTAAACTATTAGTTTTCTCCAAAGATCAAATATATTTAACAATAACAAAGCTGGGATGAAATCTTTGAATAAAGAATAAACATGTTAGTGTTGAAAGATTCAAAACTTTACCAAATCCTTTTCTTAAAGAAAATATTCACGTAACATATATATAAGAACTCAAGATTTGGCCCTCAAATAATATTTCACAATTAGTTTGTGAGAGAATAAAACTTTAAGAATAAGATTGAATATCAAAACACACACACACACATATATATAGATATAAGAACTCAAGATTTGGCCGTCAAATAATATTTCACAATTAGTTTGTGAGAGAATAAAACTTTAAGAATAAGATTGAATATCAAAACACAATACTTTATTTACCAAACCTCCAAGAACACGATCTTGATTGCAACAATATGAATGAATGCCCTTTGATTTTTAAAATCAACATAGAGAATGCCTGAAAAGAGTTTGAATTTGATAGAGTGTAGGCAAGAGTGTTCAAGATTTGTTTTATAGGGTTTAGGGTTTGGTATATATAAATACTTTGGACCTTTGATTAGATTTCAACCGTTGGATTATTTAATTAAGAAGTTCTCGTGCATTTTTGCATTGAAGCGCTGTTCTCCACCATGGATTCGTCGATGAGTTGGACACATTCGTCGACAAGTGTTCAACACTCATTCGTCAACGAGAACAAGGGTTCGTCAACGGGTGGACTGTCTGAGATTTTTGAGCTCTCGGTATTTTCTCATCGACGAGAGCAAAACATTTATTGCCAAATGGCCTTTATGAATTCGTTGACGAGGCCTCTATTTTTCAGAATTATTTGCCTTTAAAATTTTCATCCAACCTAGAACTAATGTAAATAGATTTTTTCATGAAATGCGTGAGTCCTAAGGTTGGACTATGGTCTTTTTGAACTTCCAACTACATCATATGAGATATGTAAATACAAGTAATACTAAATACCTATTACAATTGAAAACTTGAAGCTTCTTCATCCTTTTGCTCTTCTAATTCCACGGAGTGTGCCAGGTTGTATACGCTTTAACTTCCTCATGGCTTCCATGACATCCTTACCTTCTGTGCATGCTAAGTAATGATCTTGTTCACAATCTTAATGCACAACTAAGATACTATGCAAGTTGTCATTATCAAAACGGGATTAGACTCATAGAGTCAACAATTTCCCCATTTTTTATGATGACAAATACACGAGTAAAAATAGATTAAGTCTAATAATATGGTAATGTAATCCAGAAAATATTACTAAAAAATTTTGCTCTAATAAATTTCCTCTCCCCCTTTTGACATCAATAAAAAAGGCATACAAAAATATACAAAGTTAAATATTTCTCCTCTTTGTTAAAAAAATTTATCTCTCCCCCTTTCTAAATATATAGTTGTTTTATGAAATCAAATTTCATGTTTAACATACAACAACATTTCAATCGACATTGATATAGGTAATCAATTCAGTTCATTAAAGTCCAAATATCACGTGCATATCAACATGTATCATATATCCATAAAATATTTAACATGCAATAGTCATTACCAAATTTTAATTTAAGTTGCTCCCCCTCGGTTATGTATTCTAATATATCTCTAGGCAACTTCTCTACTGTGCATTAGGCCTAATTCACGTCTAATTTGGATAAACCTATCATTCAGAAGTAGTTTTGTGAAAATATCTGCCCATTGTTCATCTGTGCACACAAACTGAAGTGCCACATCTCCCTTTTGGACATGGTCACGTAGAAAGTGATGTCTAATTTTTATGTGCTTAGTTCTTGAATGTGATATGGGGTTCTTTGAGATGTTTATTGCACTCATATTGTCACACTTTATAGGAACAGATTCATAGTGCAATCCATAGTCCATTAGTTGTTGCTTCATGTATAGCGTTTGAGCACAACAACTTCCAACCGCCATGTATTCAACCTCGGTTATGGATAATGCAACTAAATTCTGTTTCTTGGAAAACCAAGAAACTAAGGCTTGTCCTAAAAAGTGACAAGTGCCGCTCATGTTTTTTCTATCCACTTTACCACTAGCAAAATCAGCATTAGAATAACTAACAATTTCAAGAGAAGTGTACTTAGGATACCATAATCCAAGTTCAATAGTTCCAATAAGGTATCTAAGTATTCTTTTAATTGCTAATAGATGTGACTCTTTAGGTGTAGCCTGAAATCTTGCACACAAGCATACGCTAAACATAATATCAGACCTGCTAGTAGTCAGGTATAACAGATTACCAATCATTCGACGGTAGAGCTTAACATCCACTTGTATACCTTGCTCATTTTTATCTAATTTGGTAGAAGAGCTTATAGGTGTTCCTAAAATTTTACCATCTTCCATGTTTAACTTTTTGAGCAAGTCTCTAATGTGTTTTGATTGGTTTATAAAAATTTCATGTATTGCCTGTTTGATTTGAAGTCCTAGAAGGAAGTTAAGTTCACCCATCATGCTCATTTCAAATTCACTTTGCATGCATATGACAAACTCATTACACAACTCTTCGTTTGTTGCTCCAAAAATGATATCATCTACGTATATTTGTACCAGGAGCAAATTATTATTTCTAGTTTTTATGAAAAGTGTTGTGTCAATCTTCCCTCTAGTAAACCCATTATCTAGGAGAAAACCACTAAGCCATTCATACCAAGCTCTAGGAGCTTGCTTCAATCCATACAAGGCTTTAGTCAAATTATAGATATGATTTGGAAATTTGTGGTTTTCAAATCCTCGAAATTGTTCAATATAAACTTCCTCATTAATATAACCATTTAAAAATGTGCTTTTGACATCCATTTGATATAATTTAAAATTCTTAAAAGCAGCATATGTCAATATCATTCAAATAACTTCCATTCTAGTTACAGGAGCATATGTTTCCTCAAAATCTATGCCTTCCTCCTGGTTATATCCTTGAGCTACTGGTCTAGCTTTATTTCTAACTACTATTCCATTTTCATCTTTCTTGTTCTTATATATCCATTTTGTTCCAACGACTATATGATTATCAGGTCTAAGAACTAATACCTAGACTTTATTTCTCTCAAATTGATTTAATTTCTCTTGTATAAATATCACCCATGTTTCATCCTCATTTGCCTCTCTCACATTCTTAGGTTCTTCTTATGATAATAATGCAAAGTGGCTAACCAAATTTCTAAGTGAAGATGGCTAACCAAATTTCTAAGTGAAGATCGTGTAGTTACTCCATGCGATGGTTCTTCTATGATTTGATCATTGGGGTGATTCCTTACATATTTCCATTTCCTAGGTAGCCCATTAACCTCTCTTTCTACTTGATTATCTTCAAAAGATGTTTCCTTAACTTCATTGCTCTTATCTGAATTATTTTCAATAGATAGTTTTTCTAATCCCTTACTTATCTCAATTTCATCCTCATCAGGTTTTTTGGAGAAGGGATTTGACTCATCAAACACTACATGGATGGATTCAATTACAGTCAACATTCTTTTGTTATATACTCTGTACGCTTTACTATCTAATGTATAACCTAGAAAGATAACCTCATCTGATTTGGCATCAAATTTTTCTAGGTGTTCATTATCTCTAAGAATAAAACATTTGCAAGCCAAAGACATGAAAATATAAAATATTTGGTCTATGACCATTCCACAATTTGTAGGGAGATTTATTTAGAGTGGGTCTAATTAGAACTCTATTCAATACATAGCAAGCGGTGTTCACTGCCTCAGCCCATAAGTACTTAGGTAGTTTATGTTCGTTAAACATGGTTCTAGCCATTTCCTGTAATGATCTATACTTTCTCTCAACTATCCCGTTTTGTTGTGGAGTCCTAGATGCTGAAAAATTATGAGATATTCCTAGTGAGTCACAGTATTCTTCCATACCTTTGTTTTGAAATTCTTTACCCCTATCACTTCGTATATGTGTGATCGTATAACCTTTTTCATTCTGAATTCTTCTACACAATTTACTAAAATTTTTGCATGCTTCATCTTTATGTGTAAGAAACAGTACTCATGTGAATCTAGAATAGTCGTCAACAATGACGAATGCATATACTTTACCACCTAGATTTTGAGTTGGATTAGGACCAAATAAATCTAATTGCAACATTTGAAGTGGCCTAGTGGTGGAGATAACTTTCTTCTTCTTAAAGCTAGATTTTACTTATTTTCCTAGTTGACATGCATCACATATTTTATCTTTCACAAATTTTGTCTTAGGTAATCCCTTAACTAATTCTCCTTTAACTAGTTTAGATAATAAGTCCATGTTTGCATGTCCTGATCTCTTATGCCAGAGCCAACTAGCTTCGCTTATAACAGAAAAGCAAGTTACATGTTGAGAAGTAAGATTATCAAAGTTAGTGGTGTAGACATTTTCATGACGATCAACAGTAAATAATATTTTATTTTCAGATTTATTCTCTACAGTGCATTTGTAATGTTCAAATGAAACTCTATAACCTTTATCACATTCTTGACTTATACTTAACAGATTATGTTTTAAACCATCTACTAATAACACATTATCAATAATAAGGGAAGGTTCCTTACTAACCTTACCTACTCCAATGATTCTACCTTTTGTGTTGTCGCCGAAGGTAATGAATCCTCCATCATTAGGTGTGATAGACGCAAACTTGGCTTTATCTCCAGTCATATGTCAAAAGCATCCGCCATTCATATACGATTTATCCTTTGAAGAGGATGATCTCAACCACACCTGCAATGGACATTCAATTGACTAATTTTGGTACCCATATTTTCTTGGGTCCATGGGGGTTAGTGCTCAACTCTCCTTTGACTTTCTAGACTTTCTTAATTTTAACATCTTTGTTCTTAAAACGACAGTCAAATTTTATGTGACCTAGCCTATTACATTTAAAACATGTAGTATATCTATAAGAGTCTTTAGTTGGAACATAAGACTTCAACTCTCTCACAAAGTATCCCATGAAAAGATGTTTCTGTTTAAGGTTTTTTTTTTTTTTTTCCATTAAAACCAAGACCTTCCTTGTCAAGAGAAATTTTTTGAGCTCCAAGAAGTCTTTCAAAATTATTTTGACCCTCTGTGAATTTATAAATAATTTTAGATTTGTCTTTCAAATTTCTTTCTAACTCCTCAATTTTCAAATCCTTGTCTTTTATTAAAGATGCATAAGATTCATTTTGTCTTTCGAACAACTTTGAAAATTCCTTTAATTTCAATTTCAAATCATAATTTTTCTTAGTCATTTTCTCAAGCATTTTAAGAGTATACAAATATTCCTGTTGCAATTGATCATACGAAATCATGCTATCATCATTATCATAATTACTAAAATAATATGATGAAGCGGAACAAAATGATTGTACCTCATGGTCTTCGTGAGCTATTAGACATAGATTTGCAATATGGTTGTCGCTAGATTTAGAGTCTGAACTGTTGGTGTTGTGAGTGTCCGAACGGACCTTTAGTGCTTTCATCTTCTTTTTGGACGCTTTCTTTAGCTGGGGACAATCCGGCTTGATGTGCCCAACTTCTCTACAATTATAGAATGTAGGAGGATCATCTTTTTACTTCTTTCTACTTGACTTTCCCTTTTCTGTTTTTGATTCCTGGAATTTTATGGTATACTTTCTGTTCTTTTTCAGGAACTTTCCAAACTTCAATGGAATTGCTGGTGGATGCTTTGACGGATGTTACTTTCTTAGTTTTATTCTGCTCACTCAATCTTTCATTTATTGTCATCTCGTATGTGATAAGTGATCCGATGAACTCATTTAGTCTCATTGCTTTCAGGTTTCTTCGTTCTGCTATGACTGTAGCCTTTGCCTCCCAGACTAGTGGTAATTCTCTAAGAATTTTCCTGATCATTTCATAAGTGGGGGTCAGTTTTACCAAGAGCATGCAATGAATTCATGATGTGAGTGAACCTGGTGTACATGGATTGGATTGATTCACTAGAAGACATTTTAAAAGCATCGTATTCACTTGTTAGCATATCTATTCTACTGTCTTTTACATATATAGCGCCTTCATATGTTGTAGAGACCCGAAGAATTATAGTAATTAAATAATAAAGAAAAAAGGGAAAAAAAATTTAAAAAGGGGATTCAATAGGGTTTCATCGACGAGTGTAGAGTGCTCGTCGACAAACAGGCTTCTTGGGCTCGTTGATGTGGACGCGTGTCTCATCCACGAGACATTACCAAGAGGGCTGATTTTGGGGCTTGAACTTCATCGATGAGGGGTAAGTGTTCCTCGACGAACTCCCTTCATGGACTCGTCGACGAGGTGACGTGTCTCGTCGACAAATTCGCATTTTATAAATACACTAACCTTGGGATTTCAGCGTGAATTTTTCATGCAAACTTCTTCTCTTGCTCTCTAGAATTCGTCTCCCCCTCGTTCTCTCTAGATTTTCGACTTCGTTCTTCACCGGTTCAACGATCGGAAGCCACCACGCTACTCCTAGGAAGATTCTGTACAAGTTTGCTGGAGTAGTTTGTTGGTTAGGCCAACTTGGGCACCATCCCAAAATCTAGATACGTTGGTTATTTTGAGTTTTATAAGGTATTTGGTATTTTTGGACTGAGAAAAGTGTATTAGATTAAATAATACTAAAGTTTTATTGGGGAAAATGTAAATTTTAGGGTATTAAGCTGGGAACAACATGGGTGTAGATTTGGGTTTAATTGTAGACTTCTCAATAAGTCAGGTAAGGGGATAAATTAAGTCAGTATTTTCCATGAAATCATTTATTGTCATACAACATTTATTTTTAGAAAAATACGTATGTTATAGAATTATGTTTGGAATACTATTGTTGAACATGGAAATGGTTTTAACACATTTTATAAGAAAGTATGATTTTAGAACAAATTATGAGTTTAGAAGGCTACTTACATTTGTGTGGCACGAGTATGATATTTCCATGAAAATTATGTTGTATTAAATATTATGATTTTTCCAAGATAAGCATGTTACAATAGTTTTTAAGAAAAACCATTAAAATAGTATAGTAACTAAGGTTTTAAGAATATTATGTTAAATAGTGAAACATTTTCATGATTTTTACGTTATGAAATATGTCGGCGTAAATGCCATGATTTTTACGTTATGATATGACGGCGCAAACGCCGTAATCATGTATGTTATGTCAAGATTCAAGAAAATATTATAATGCCATGTTTTACTCTGAAATATAAAACTCTTATGTTTCAATATCAAGAAATGTACTATATGTTATGAAAACCAGGTTAACTTAGTTTAGTTTTACGAAGCACGGTACCATAGCTATATTGTAACAACCTATTACTTATATCATTTTTTTCCATAATATATATATATAAAACATATACCCGATCTGTCTGCAATACTACTGAAACATCTCAAGCCCAAAAAGCATTGAGGAAACTCTGCACACCATACATTTCTAAACAGCGGTATACAAGAAACTGAAAACATCTATATACAATACCAGAAAACTATGATTACCAAAATACATACATATATATATATATATATATATCACAGAATACCTAATGACGTCATCAAAACTTGGAGTCTACCCCAAACTACTGGCACCAAAGAACACCTACCCTTTCAATAAGGGCAGCGTAAGCAATCCTCTACCCGTGAGCCTGATCCGCTCGCCTAGCTGGAACTCTTGAAAAATAGTAAGTCACTGGGATGAGACAACGTTCAGTAAGAGGAAATATGTTATTACTAGTGTGTGGCGGCTGAGTTACACATTTAATATACAGATATAATACTGATGCTGTAAAACAAATATGCTGGTATACTGTAAAAAACTCTCGTAATATAATTTAAAATACAATTGTGTATCTGAGTTTTCTAATCATACATACTTCTAATATTATAATATAACTGCTACTGCGTGATATATCTGTACATAGGAACTTCTGAGATAATACCCTGGGATCTATATGTCATAATATAACCCCTCATGACAGGGTTGTGCGGCCTGTAGGTGGGACTTACTCTAGTTGGCCTACCAGGCAAGTCATCTATATCTCCTATCATTCACCAATCTAGCCCACTACAATCTCTCTGGGCAATCTCCATATCTATCTCGTTTAACTGGCCACCTCATCCCAGCTTACTGCGGAGACTGCAATCTCTCCTGGCGCGGTTAGATGGAATCCACATACTATCTGAGTTATGTGGTTGCACTCTATCTAAAATAACATCGGTACCGTGCTCTGCTATCTGAATCTGTCTAAAATTTCTTTAGGGATCTAATACTGTGTAATACTAGTATATATATTTATATCGTTTCTTTTAACATGATTTCAAAATAACCATAACACTATAGATCTGAACTAAAATATCTGAAATATATGACTTAAATATCTATAATATCTATTTGAAATATCGATAATTTTTTTCTGAAATATCTATAATATCTGTTTGAAATATCTATAATATCTATCTAAGTGTTATGGTTTTAGAAATCATGTCATTCTGAAAAAGAAATGCTATAAATCATACTTTTTGCTAATATACTGTATAACTGAATACCTATAAAGTTGTTTAATCATCATACTAAACTGTAGTAACCTCATGCCACATATTTGAGTAATTAAAATCTCATGCTCAATTTCTATAATTCTACTGTAATACTAATAACAATAATATTCTGGAAAAATTGATCAATAAGCTGATATATATACATAAACATAATCTTCTGACATACATTCTAAAATCCTTAGCATAACATATTTTTCTTATCTGATTATTGAAAAGCCCCTACTATGTCTGGTCCTACACCCGTAGGATTCCCCGATAAACACCTTGAAAATAACATCCCCCAGAACAAAACTTCAGTATTTCTCTATGTACTACATTTCTTATAACTATTGTAAAGCCAAATATTGGATAAAAGGTTTTACCTTGAATTTGGGTTGAAATCCAAGGAAGTCCCATCAACGATCCACTCCAACAGACTTGAAGAGAACTTCCCCAGGAGTGTCGTGGTGGCCTCAGATTGTCAAACCGGGAAGAATCCGGCCTGAAAACTTAGAGAGAAGATGGGAGAGACAAACATGAGAGAGAAGAGGGGTTTTGAGCGTGAGATTTTGGTTGAAAATCCAAGTTTAGGCTATTTATACACTGGCCTTCGACGATGAGCCACGTCACTTCTTCGATGAGGTCAAGAAGAAAGTTCGTCGACAAATGCCTACTCCTCATCGACGAAATTCAGAACTGAAATATAGCCCCTTGGTATCTTCTCGTCGACGAGACACGCCCCCGTCGATGAGCCCCTCATGTGTGCTCGTCGACGAATCCCCTGTGTTCATCGATGAGACCCTATTTAATTTTCCAATTTTAATTCCTTCTCTAATTCTTCTTTCCTCTCCTCCTTCTGTTATTAAATTACAATAATTATTCGGGTCTCTACATATATGTTCACAATTATGTTTATGTTAGTGCTACCACACATTTTATGTAGAGTGTGGGAGATGGCAGTCGATGTGGCTATATGGGAGTGTCGTAGTTCTCGTGGTAGTTTAGAATAGGTGGAATAGGCCCATCGTACTTACACACCTATGTTTGACTTAGCATGGTCGGCCAGCCATTGCTAGGTCCCACCTATGGGCCACACAACCCTGTCATATGGGGAATAAGACATGACAGCAACTAGTTATCTATCCTTGGTAATATTTCAGTACGGTATAGTTCTATGAGATGATTTTCCTGTACAAAAATTCAGTATGTTAACCTAGGTTATGACAAATCATGTTTTATTCAGATATGATACGAGCTATTTTTACTAGATATGAACTATGTACTATTTATATGTATAACACAAAAATACTCATGTTGTCACATACTGATATTAGTTTATCTCCCTTACTAAGAGGTGTCTCACCCCAGTCATACAAACATTTCAAGAAATCCAGGTAGAAGGGCGGATAAAGCTCCGCAATGGTAGGAGTTGACCAAACTATCTTGTTAGTAGGGTAAATAGGTGAGATAGGGTCAAATGGGTTTTTGTGATTATGACCCTAGGATACTTTTTGGGTCTTTTTGTGGATGACTGTATATATATGACAGATGTAGAACCACTCCGGTATGGTTTCTGGTGTTGTATGACATATATGTAATTCTATGTTTTCCATTGCTTAGGTATCAAAGTTGTATGATAGGTATATCCCTAGTATTCATGGGTCCAGGTTGATCATGATTATGACAGTTTAACAGGATGTTAGAATTATTAATATTGTAATAACGTGAAAAAAAATAATATGGTAAAATAGGCAGGTCATTACAGTTTAGTATCAGAACCTAGGTTCTTAGATTCTGTAGACTCTAGAGTGCAGTGGAAACAATACCAGAGTATAGGAAAAGGGATTTGAGATTTTGTTCTGCAGTTTGGAAGTAGGACTTCCATGGTGGTTTATGTGTCTTTCCTGGGGTGACGATCTCAGGAAAGTCATAGTAAACTATTGTCGAGTAGTGTTTTTAAAGTGTAGGGCTGAATCTTAAATTAGGATATGGATGTCAAGATAGAGGGAAAATATGAGATTTTGGTTAGACACGTAAATTATAAGGAGGGTCCCTAAGTTATGTTTATTGTCTTTCAGGATAGACCCTAGTGGTGGGAATGCTCATGCGAGCAGTACTGACGGTGCAAGGCCCTCAGGTGCAGGCGAAGCTAATTCAAATGCGGTCTAACACAGTGTAGCTCACTAGGTCATGACTGAGATTGCACGGAGCTCCAGAGAGCAGGGATGCCCATTTACAAGTCATGGGTGTACGATAGAAAAATTTACTAAGACGAACCCTCTGGCATTTTTAGGAGGAGCTGATCCGACAATTGCCAAAAATTGGATGCAGGAAATAGAGAAATTATTGGCGGTGCTACAGTGCACAGAGGAGAAGAGACTTTTATTTGCCACCTATAAGTTAACAGGAGAGGCCGAAAGATGGTGGAGTGCCGTAAAACAATTGAAGGAATAGAGGGCGGTGCCTATAACTACGACTTAGTGCCGGTTTAAATTGTTCTTTGATAGATATTTCTTAGCCACTACTAGAGAAGCCAAAGTAGAGAAATTTCTAAATTTGAAGTAGGGACAACAAACAGTCTAGTAGTATGTGGCGAGGTTCATAAAGTTGTCTCGCTTCACCCCATATATCGTTCCCGATGAAGCAAAGAAGACGAGACAGTTTGAATGAGGTCTAAAGCAAGAAATTTATAAGCATGTAGCAATGTTGAAAGTGCAGGACTTTGCTGAGTTGGTAGATAGATCAATTGTGGCTAAGGCCAGTGAGTGGATGGGGGCAGAGGAGCAGGGACAGAAGAAGAGGTCCATGCCTTCAGGCCTTTAGCAGGGATCTAGTTAGGGCCAGTGGAGGAGAGGAAATTATGGCAGAGGACAGAAGTAGGAGACAGGGGGCCCTGAGGTTCAAGGAGTGCAAACCTACCTTATATGTCAGACATGTGGAAAAAGACACTTGGGAGAATGTCGAGTGGGGAGAGGCACCTGCTATCCTTACGGTAGACTAGGACATTTGGTACAAGATTGCCCTATACCACCTGGTACCGCTCCTACTCCCAGACCTTATCAGGGAGGTTATCAGGCGCCTCGTGGAGGCCAGCAGAGGAACGTAGCTCTGGCGAGGGTATACGCTTTGACACCAAGAGACGCTGAGACCGCGGGTGACGTCGTGACAGATACCTTTACTACTTTATCATATCAAGCTATTTTTTTATTTGATTTAGGTGCCACCTATTCCTTTGTGTCTGCGGGACACGTTAAATTGTCTAGTATTGAGATACAGTTATTAGATGTTGAATTATCGGTAGCAATGCCAATAGGGTCAGTGGTAAGGTGTCGTAGGGTGCTTAGGGGCTATCTAGTAGAAATTCAGGGGAGAGTATTACCGGCTAACCAAATTGGGCTAGATATGCATGAATTCGATGTAATACTGGGTATGGACTGGCTGGCTACTAACCATGCTACTATTGACTGTCATCTGAAAAAGGTGATATTCAGACCACTGGGAAAACAAGAATTCATATTTATGGGATCACGGGTGCATTCCCTACCTCAGATAGTGTCAGCTATACAAGCAAAAAGACTACTTTTGGATGGATGTCAAGGGTTTATGGCTTACGTAAAGGAGGTGTCAGGAAATGAATTGAAGCTTATCAGTAGACCAGTGGTAAAGGAGTTTTCAGATGTTTTTCTAGGGGAATTACCTGGGTTGCCTCCCGATCACGAGATAAATTTTACTATCGACTTACTTCCAGGGACAAGACCGATCTTTAAAGCTCCTTACCGAATGGCTCTAGTAGAATTGGGAGAATTAAAGGATAAATTGCAAAATTTATTGAATAAAAGGTTTATCAGACCTAGTGTATCACCTTGGAGAGCTCCAGTTTTATTTGTGAAACATAAAGACAGGACTATGAGGATGTCTATGGATTACTTAGAAATAAACCAAGTAATGATTAATAACAGGTATCCTCTACCCGTATAGATGACTTATTTGATCAGTTTCAGGGTACACAGGTCTATTCCAAGATTGACCTCTAGTCAGGTTATCACCAGGTGAAAGTTAGAGCAGAAGACGTTTCGAAGATAGCTTTCAGGACCAGGCATAGGCATTATGAATTTCTAGTTATGCCATTTGGTTTGACAAATGCTCCTACTGTATTCATGGATTTGATGAATAGAATTTTTCACCAGTATTTAGACTAGTTCATTGTGGTTTTCATTGATGATATACTAGTCTACTTGAGGAGTTTGAAGGAGCATGAGACACACTTAAGGTTGGTACTTCATATGCTTAGGGAAAAGAAATTGTATGCCAAGTTTAGTAAATGTGAATTCTGGTTAGAGAAAGTTGCATTTCTAGGGCATGTTATATCAGGAGATGGAATCTCAATAGATCCCAGCAAGATAGAGGCAGTGGTGAATTGGGCCAGGCTGAGGAACGTTCAGGAAATTATGAGTTTTTTTAGACTAGCGGGATATTATCATCGGTTTGTAGAAAAAAGTGGAAAGTATTCTAGGATAATTATCTAAGAAATGAAGGTATATTTTCAGTAAATAAACGTTAAATGTTGGTTGACTTATTTTACAAGCAATGTATGAACTTTTCTGCTAAAATGTGTAGCATGAGTGGATAGTAATGTTACTTGAACATATGTTATATGTATGAGATGTAGCCATGTAAGAAATGCACTGTTAATGAAATGTTATAAGGACCATGTTGCTTGTGCTTGATAATGCAACCATGTATACAATGACAACTAAAAGGAGTTGTAGACTAATTGATGACAGTTAAAAGGAGTTGTGTTTGTAGATTCTAGCGCATATCTATATGGACTAACTGATGTACAGTTAAAAGGAGTTGTAGTACAAATGAATGAAATGAAAATGAAATGTAATGTAAATGTGAATGAAATGGATATGAAATATGAAATGTGAATTATGTAAAATGTGAAAGGTTACGTAAAGTGAAATGTAATGAAATGCTAAAGTTATGAACATGAACAGTTATGATTAGTTGAATAACGACAAATAGAATAATGTATTATGGTATTATCTAGTATTTATGTTAGTAGAACATGTTACGTTAGGGCAGGGCAAACTCTTCGTCTGAGGGCTTGCCGAGAAAGGCGAGTGCACTAGTAGTATCAGATGTCGCAATAGGCTGCATAATGCACTAGGGCAAAGGGAAACTATTTGTATGGGCGAGTAGATTTCCCTATTCTTGGGGGCCTTCGCTGGTAAACTTTTGTATGAACTGTGTGAGTATGAGATTAATCTATCACTTGAGAGTTTACTCAGTAAGGTGAGTACCCTGGTATGCTTTAGTTGTGATTTTTGGGTTGCCTAATGTATCAGGACAGAAGGGTGCTACTTGTATAGGTGGGTAATCACCCCTATCCTTAGGTAGTCTCTTGGGTGAATATTTTGCATGTGTTTGATAGGATTAAGAAAATGATTTCAGAATTATGTTGATGGTTTTGCAAATGATATTAAAATATTATTTATGATTTTCATGTTGTCCACATGCTATTTTAATATATATTGCTTCTTCCTTACTGAGATGTGTCTCACTCGTATACAAATTTATCTTTTTAGGACCACCATGTAAACGAGCTTAGAGAAGCTCGAGGTTGGTATCATTTTTGTGGTTATAGAAAGAGAAAGGGTATAAATATTTTGATGATATTTTGGGATGTATATAAGTTATGTTTTATGTTTTATGTTTTAAGTTTTTCTTGATTTTATGGATGGTTGTGAAACATACTGGTGTCGTGAATACTGAATATTTTGGAGATATGTGTATATATGGGAGTACAGGTGATGATGGCTATTGTGGTATATGGATAGAATTAGTAAACTCTGGTATTATTTATTTTTATGATTGAGGATCATATTTATGTTTTTCGCTGCGTATGTATGATTTATTTATGGAATATCAGGTATAACACGCCAGATCGAGTTGAAGGGTTCGGGGCATTACAATTTGGTATCAGAGCAATAGATTTTGGGTTTTATTAACTTAGGGATGATTTATACCAGAGTATATGAATTAGTTAGGATAAGAATATTAGATGAATAGGTTAGGTGTTGAGAAGTAGGTTTGGTGTAGGAAAGTATAGGATTTTGTTTTGTAGTTTAGAGGCGGACGTACGTCGATGATTTCATGTGATTTTTCTAAAGTAGTCGATGGCCTCAGAAAAGCCACGATAAACCTTAGATGATTTCATTTATGAGCTGTGAGACTGGTCCTTATATAGAGAACTTGGATGTATATTGGATTAAAATTGTATAATATTGTTGTTAATATTATGATATGGAATTCTTATCTCTTTTCTGTCCTATCTTCAGGATGGATCCTGGAGATGAGAATATAGAGGCTGAAGGAAGGGAAGGTTCAGATACTTCCAGTGAAGAGGACATTGACACCTCAAAGGTGTGCGAGGTATAGCCCGTCAGGTGAGGGCAGAGATGAAGAAGGATCCAAGAGAATAGAACTATCCATCTGCAGGTCAGGGCTGCAGCATTAAGAAGTTTATAAGGATGAACCCTTTGGCCTTTGTAGGAGGACCTGATCCAGTGGCCGTAGATAATTGGGTATAGGAAATAAAGGAGATCATGACTGTACTCGACTCCACGGACAAGCAGACCTTGTTTTCATGTCATTTAAATTATTTAAATGACCAGTTACATTATTTGTGTGCTTAATTGCTTTATGCTTTATGAGCTTCCCATTTTGATCCATATTGGACTGTTTAGCTATTGTGGGTAACTGTAAATTTAAACTCAATCAGGCCATTTTTATATAGATTGTTTTGGGAATTGATCTATGTTCAAAAGGCATACTGCCAAAATTTCTCAAAAACACTTTCACAATCATATCTTGTATTTAAATGCTTCATACTTCATGCCTTGCCTATCGGTTTTAAACTTATTATAGCCCTTTTTGCTATTGCCAAAAGAGGGAGAAGTTAGGCAAAATTGGGTACCTTAGGAAAATGTGTTTGAACTTTTTGAACATTTAAAATCTTTACATTTCTCTTATGCATAGGTTCAGGGGGAGCTTTTCTTGGCTGTACTCACTTTTGCATAAGGTATTTGTCATCATCAAAAAAGGGGAGATTGTTGACCTTATAGGTCAGATCCCATTTTGATTATGACAAATACCTTGGTACCTAATGTTTGATGAGTTTGTGTGCAGGATCAATTGGAGGTTTCTATATGATGCATATGAACTTTAAGAAAATAAAAACCCGGAATATTTATCTATTGTATTTCTATTTTAATTGGGTTTGTAATATTTAAGGCATTGTGGTCTATAATAATTAATGCATATCATGCATGATAGGGTTTAAGCTCAAAAAGACCTAGACTGACCTTAAGTTCCCCATGCATAAATGAATGCCCTATCAAATTTAAGTTAATCATCATATGAATAGGGGCAGCATTTCAAAGAGAAAAGGACTGAAAATGCCGAAATTGGCATGTTTAGTCAACCGAACTCAATTACACTGAGATCCTTGGTCGATTAAACCCCAATCGGGTCAACATGTTAACCTCTTGGTCGACCGACCAGAAGTATATTGGCAAGACCTGGTCAACCCAACCTCCCTGGGTCAACAGGTTGACCGCTCGGTCGACCGACTAGAATTATATGAGCAATGCCCTGGTCGACCAAATCCCTATATGGGAAATGCTAACAGCCCGGTCGACTGAACCTCCTAGTTCAAAATGACCTGGTCAACCGAATCGCGCGTATTTGGAAAATCGCCTCTGAAACCCTCAAGATGGTCGACCATACTTTCAGTTCATTGTTTCCCTAGTCAACCAAACTAGACACTACGGTCAACCGAACCTCAAGTTCAGTCGACCGAGCCTCTCGGGTTGTTGAATTTTTACCGAGAGTTAAACTAGGTTAACTTTAATTAAACTTACTTAATCTTTTTCAAAAATACCCAGCGTGTCCCCAACGACTATATTTTTTCCAAAGTTTATATATAGCCCTTCATTTGCAAAAAATTAAGCATGATTAGGATTTGAGATTATGAAAAATTCTCCGAAAATATCTTTGTCCAAAATCTCTATATCTTCATATCTCTTCAATCCTATTGCAAAAATCTACCTCCTATACTCATTTAGTCATTAATCTTGAGAGAAGGTAGTGTTCTTCATACTCTTTGTATAAGCTAAACTCTCCTTTGTTTGTATTTGATTATGTGTTGATTTTTGGAGAGTTAGCTAAGGTTTTTCCCATAATATTTCATTCATAAATATTTGATTGGGAAAAACCCTTGTGTGGCTTAAGATCTTGCATCCTCATTGCAAGTTTTCATAAGCTTGATTTGTGCTTTGATGAAAACATTTTTAGCAAGGTTGAGAACCCTATTATCTACTGTGCTTGATATTTGAGAAATATTGTTTGAGATATCTGTTAGGGTTATAGAAAGCTTATGATTAATCACATTACAAGCATGTTAGCTTGACATCAAAAGCCTCACTCTCACATACACACATTGATTTACATCCAGTTTGAGAGTTACCACATCGGTTAACAAAATCTCACTTGAACTTGATATCCTATCATATGTGAGTGCATTACTTGGTTGAGCATATTGGTATACATCTGCTTCGTTTAAGAAGCATATTTGGTCATACACAAAAAATTTGTATTTCATTATTGTATTCCAGGCAATGGCCTGAAAATGGAGACTAACCCTGGCAAATAGTCCCGGATTGACTTTGACTCGGTTAGGAAAGTTAGGTGCACCATCTTGTTAAGGTGTGTTTATGTTGAGGTCAGCCTTGCTAATTGACCTGGTTGTAACCGGTGCTGCTCCACCCGTTAAGTGAGCAATAGTGGTAATCATTGTGCTTGTGAACCAAGGCGAGGGCCTAAGCTGTATTGACCTAACCCCGATAATATATCGTGTGTGCTTTTATTTTTTCGCAAATTTATTTACTGCACATGTATGTTATAATGTGAATGTTGCACAGGATTTACTTTCCGCATATTAATCTTATCTGCGCATTTGATATTGCTTAGAAAGACCCTAGGTTGCGAAATAATACTGATATCTTACTTAACCTAGGATAAAAAGTTTAAAATTCCAATTCACCATCCTCTTGGGAATATACCAATCCTAACAGAAGATTGTGCTTATAAATCTTATTTTTGCTCGATGAGGCATAAAAATTTGTATGGGATTTATTAAGTGATTTTGAACCTTTTTTGAAAAGATTTTTCTTTTTAAGACGTAAGGATTCATCATCTCCCACTTCTCTCTCCTAGCAGAATATTTTCAATATCTTTTCAATCTTTTTCTTTTCAAGAATGACATTACACTCTTTTAATTTGTATAATTGTTTAGCCAACCTTTTGTTTTGATTTTTCAGGAAAGTTTTATGATAAGACATTCTAACTAGAGACTTATGAATTTTAAATGAAACATTTTCTAGTCGTCCATTCAATAACATGCTTTCATCATAAAACTCATTGCATGATTCAATACAAGATTTATCTCTATAACTATCATATGAATCAATGCATACAGTATCATCATCAGACACAATCAATGATTCATCATAACATATATCACAAATTTTTTCATAAGAATCATCACATGCATTATTAACAGAACTATTATTATATTCAATAGATGATTCAGCATGTAATATATTACAGAATTCGGCATAAGAATCATCACATGCTTCATTGCACGAATCAGTAAACGAGGTAGAGTAAGAATCATATACCTTAGTGTCTATTGATATTGCTAGCCCATGATTTAACTCCTCCTAATCACATAAGCTTGGAGCATTTGGAGGAGTGATCTCCTTCTCTTTGGGCTCTCCATATTTCTTTTCTAGCTCATCCCAGATTTCTTTTGTATTGGAACATGTCACAATCTCAAGTAGAATATTAAATTCTAAAGCATAATACAGTAAATCCATGGCATGTGAATTTGCATGCATTAAACTATTATCATTTTCAACTACTGGCATACAAATTCCTTTATCAATCACCTGCCAAGCCCTCTAGTCCATAGATTTTATAAAAATGCTCATTCTAATTTTCTAGGTAGTGTAATAAACACCACAAAACAATGGAGGACTGGAAGGTGACCATCCCTCTTCAAATGGGGATACACCAATTTGAGTCATCCCGATTTTTAGCAAAAATGTTTAAGTCAATGCTATGAGGCTCTGATACCAATTATTAGAATTGGTGTATTCCCAAGAGGGGGGTGAATTGGGTATTTAAAATTTATTCTTAGATATATCCAAATCAGCAGCAGTAATACTCAACCTAGGGTTTGTCTATATACTCATAAACCCAAATGCGTAAATAAATGAAAGATGCGGAAATTAAATCATGCGCAGCATTCACACAATAACATACATGTGTAGAAACATAAATTGCGAAAATATAAAACAGGGCACATACGATATGTTATTGGGGTTCGGCCCATACTGCCTACATCCCCGCCTCAGCTCGCAGGCCAGAGAATAACCACTATTGCTCACTTAATGGGTGGAATGACACCTTTTACAACCAGGTCAATTAACGGGGCTGACCACAACCTACAACTACACCTTACCACGATGATGCACTTAACTTTCCTAACCGGGTCAAAGTCAATACGAGTCCTTTACCAGGACAAGTCTCCCTCTTCAGGCCCACACCTGGAACACAATAATCAATATGAAATTGTGTACGATTTAAATGCTTCTCCAATAAGCAGATATATACCGATATCAATCAATGCACAGCACACAGATAAGAACTATAAGCTTAGTGCCGAAGAAGTGTAATCACACTCAATCTAATGTCAACAGACAATCAAGTGCAAAAGTGTATTCTCAGACTATCTTTGAAACAATATATCAATATACCTCAATCACAAGTAGGGTTTCAAAAATATCCAAATATAATGATCAAATATCTTAAAAATGATTTTTGAAAATATTATGCACAAGAGATATTTAAGTATAAGCTTGTAAAAATATTTTGTTTCACAAATCACAATACAAGCTTAGGAGTCTTGCAATAAAAATGCTAAGACTCTCAAGCTACCAAGTTTTCCCCATGCAATAGATTTATTGATTAAATTAGGGGGAAAAACTTTGGGCTAAACTCTCATTCGAAAAGCAATCGCACAATCAAAACAATGAGAGTTATAGCGTTGTAGGATCTCTCAAGATATACTCACTCAAAAAGATTTTGCAAGGGAATAGTAAAAGGATGAGTATTTGACTTAATATATGAAGAAAAGACTCTCAAAAATTCAGAGGATATTTTTGTTAATCAAACTCCTAATCATGTCTTAATTTTTGCAAATAAGCTCATATATATAGACACCCCCAAATTTTTGACTGTTGGGATATAGTGGAAATTATTAAAATTGTTTTAATCCAATTTAACTTAAATAACCCCGTGTTACTATGGTTAAAAATATAGTAACCCGAGAGGTTCAGTAGACCCAATTGCTAGGTTTGGTCAATCGAGGCTTTTTTGAACTGTAGGTTCAGTCGAAAAAACTTGAGGCGATTTCAGAACCTGCGAGGTTCGGTCGATCGGACCAAGTTTGGTTGACCGAATTGGGATGTTTGGTTGACCAGGTCATTTTTCTTCTTCAAGTTCGGTCAACTAGGGTGTAGGGGTTTTCCCACGTGCCAGTTTGGTTGACCAAGGCATTATAGTTCAACCAACAGGTCAACTTTTTTACCCTGGAGAGGTTCAGTCGACCAAAGTGTTTCTATGTGTTGGGGTTCGGTCGACCGAGCGAAGTCAATAGTTGACTTCTACCCGGTTCGGTCAACCAAGGCATTTACACTGCCTAGGTTCGATCGACCGAAACTATTCAAAAATCATTTTTGGCCCAAATAAAACCTAAGTTAAATCCCTGTTACTATAAGTTATTAACCTTATTAGTTGGAGGGATTCCTATAGTCATTTTATGGTCTTTGAGCTAACCCTAAAAATCCAGTGTCGGTCGACCGATCCCTAAGGTCCATTTGTGGTCTTGAGCTTATAGTTCCTACCATGCATAACATGCATTAATTATTATAGACCAATAGATAATTATTACAGACCCGAATGATAAATATAAAAATACAACTTAAAATAAATGAAAACTTCATGCTTTGCTCCTTTGCAATTTCATGGAATGCGCCGAAATATGTGCTCCTTTAATTGCTTCTTAGCTTCCATTTCTCATCTATCATCTGTGCTTAAAGGTAGACATGTTCATACACTAAATACACAGATGAGATACTGTGGTTTGTCATAATCAAAACAGGAGACAGACTCAAAAAGTCAACAGAACGGCTGTGTCTCTTTGTGTCTCAACCTCTGCAGCAGCAGCAGTGGTTGTCTTCTCTAATGGTCCACCATCGATTCTCAAATTTCGTCTCTCTCTGTCTCGGTTCTCTCTCAGCTCTCTCAGTCTCTCAGATTCTCTCAGTTCCCTCATTGTCTTTGTTCTTCTCCGGCATCTTTGCTCTTTCTAGCGTTGAGGATCAAGATCTGAACAACAGCTTGCTGTTGTGCGAACCCGATGACTGCTATAGTGTTCTCTCTTCTCCAATTCCTCTCTCTCTCTCTCTCTCTCTCTCTCTCTCTCTCTCTCTCTCTCATCTCATCTCATCTTTCTCTTATCTCTCTCATCTTACATGTTATTTTTTAGTATTTCTTCTTGAAGTATCTTAAGGCTTAAATTTTCTCTTTAGTAGTATTAATTTTTAATTTGTGTCCCACTTAAAAATAATTATGCTTTTGAATTTTGTTTGGGATAGTTCAATTTAATTTGTCTTTCTTTTATTTAAATACTGTTTTAAGTTTCAAACAATTTCTTCGGGCATTTTATTAATAAAGTCAGTGTTTTTATTCAGTAATCTTGTTAGAGTTTAATCCTGTTTAATGTTGTCATTAAATTTTGTTTATTTATTTAGTTAAGCTTTATTTAATATCTAGTTTAGTTTGCTTTTATTTAGTTGAGATATTGCAGGGTTTATTTATTTCATCATTCTTGTGTTGAGTTAGGTATTTAGTTTTACATTAAGGTTGAGTTTGATTTCGTTTATCCTTGTTTAATAGTGAGTTGATTGGTTAGTTTCATGCATGTTAATTCTTTAGGGTTTACGTAGTTCTCTTGCAAAAAATCTAAAAAATTCCAAGAACTAAATCTAAACTGTGTTCAGTAAAATTTTCTTTTCTTATTTTCTTTTGGGTTTACACAAAAGTTTGGAATTAAGCTGCATTCCTTGAGAAGATGATCTGACTCTTGGACTAATTATTACACGACTAAACTCTTACACTTGGGATAGCCTTCGCGCTGCTCATTTTTAGAGTGAGTCGGTCCACTTAGGACTTGTCAGGGCTTCATGAATATTGGTGGGAACACTATCCGGGGAGAGTTTGTATACGAATGTCTTGAGTGGTTCTAAAAGCCTCTTTTGTAGACACATAGTTAGTAATTGGATACTTTGAGTTTCGTCCTCCAATGTCTAGAGAGTATCTGTTCGATGGTTTTTCACGATTATGCCTGAAAGGTAAAGTGTAGCCAACATGGATATCTATATCATTAGAGTTTGAAGGTCTAGGAGTGTTTACCTCAAGGATATTCTCAAGAGATGGGTCGTCGGGTACCACGTCGTGAGGGGGGTTTTCTATTTCAGCTTCAACTTCAGGTGATGTAGACATATCTCTAGAACCTATATTTGCTTTTGAACTCACACCTTTTTCTGTATTGGGTTCCTCATTGCCATAAATTTCAATGTTGTGTTCATTTGGCCAGTCAAAACTCAACTAATTTGGCTCGTCATTACTGATCTCCCCCTAACGAGGAGAATTGGGCAAGGAAGAGAAAAATGTCTCGGACTCCAAAAAAGTGACATCCATGGTCACATAGGTGTGTTTGGTGGCCGGATCATAGCATCAATACCCTTTTTGGTGTACTGCATATCCCAATAAGAGGCATCGAATGGCACACGGATCCAATTTCGTGCGCTGATTTTTATGAATGTGGAAAAATGCGACACATTCGAAAATCCGAGGAGGAAGCATCAAGATCATAGGTAAGGGACCATAGGTAGATAAGGTCTGTAACAGAGACTTGAAATTCAAAACTTTGGAAGGCATCCATTTGAGGAGATGTACACCCGTAGTAGTAGCATCAGTCCAATAGTGACTAGGCACATGAGCCCCAAGTAATAGGCCCAAGCAGTTTCAAGAATATGATAGTTCTTTTGCTCAGCGACACCATTCTACCGAGGAGTCTGTGTGCAGGTGGTTTCATGGATAAGGCTATGATGCTGAAAATAAGCCTGAAACGGTTGATTCGCATGCTCACCACCATTATCTGATCGAAGAATCTGAATCTTAGTTGAGAATTAGGTTTGAACCATTGTGTGGAAGGACTAAAATACAGTCAGTACTTCGTTTTTATGTTTCAGTATGTAGAGCCAAGTCATGTGAGTACTGTCATCTCCAAATATCACAAACCAGCGGAAACCAAATTTTGTAGAAATTGGGGAAGGATCCCATACATCTGAGTGAATTAAAGCAAAAGGAACAGTACTTTTAGTCATACTTAAAGGATAAGTAGCTCTATGGCTTTTAGAAAGAATGCAAGTCTCACATTTCAAATCACATATTGAAATATTGGAAAATAAATCTATAAACAAATATTTCATATTACTGAAGGATGAATGCCCTAACTGACGATGCCAAAGCCAAATCTATCACTCGTTTTTGTCAACCGGAGGACACATATGATGTGCACGACCCATACTGAAATCGTGAACATAATAGAGCCCCCCTTTCTTAGTACCATGCCCAATGATCTCCTTGGTAAGAATATCTTGAAGTAAACAAAAAGTAGAATACATTAGTACAACACAGGTTAAAGCTTCAGTAACTTGGCTCACGGATAGCAGTTTATGGGAAAGAGAGGGAACAAGTAAAGTATTAGATAAGGATAAAGTGGGTGACAAATCCATGATTCCTGCCCCTGTAACTGGAGACATACCCCATTGGCATAAGCAATGCAAGTGTGCCGAGGTTGAAATGTTTTGGAGAAATCATTTTCATCGAATGTCATGTGATCGGTAGCTCTCGAGTCAAGTATCGACAAACTTCTGTCACACTCGTGTGACGAACTACAAAAGCAGTACCACAGTTATTGGGTTCCGAGATCGGTGGATCGCCCTAGGTGATCTCCATGTGGGGTGAGTGAGGGTCGTTGGATTTGGATATGGGACCAGCAGGAGGGGAAACGACAGTAGCTCACACAAAACAGTAGCAGCAACCTTCTCAAGCTGACAAGCTACTGAGAAAGAGGAAGAAATGGTCTCGGTATAGATGCATAATTAAGCTCAACCTTCTCAGGCTGACAGGCTTAGGAAAGGTAGCTAAACAAACAAGCTTCACCAAAGTCGTTCCAAGGTAAGCAAGGGCAACTTTAACAGTAGTACCAATTGAATCATACTTAGATATCGGCGTGACGGAGTAGTAGACGCCGTGAGAACCAAAGGTGAGAATCCCATAGTTGAAGAAGTGAAACACCGTCAAGTTCAGATTCGCTGCCAAACGAATTTAAAATATGTTTTTTTTGGGTGCAATGTAAAACTAATTAAAATTTATTCAAGAGACAGATTTTCCAATCACAGTGTAGAACCTAAGAACTCTTCATCGGGGGAGGGGGGGCTGGGTATTGCTGTAACGCCTCGAACCCTTAAACCTGGGTCCGATGTGTTATACCTGATAAAATCCTGATAATCCATGAATCAATATATATGCATCGTAAAACATAGCATAATCTTCATATAACATAGTTCTACAATACCAACATTCCATAACACCAGAGTTTGCTATAATCTAACTAGAAATCCATAAAATTTATCCATCACCTGAATTTTCCATAGATACATACATCTCCAACACATTTTAGTATATTCACAACCATTTCTCTCACAACATCCTTAAAACATAACAGCATAAAACATAAAACATATATATTTACATCCAAAACGTCATCAACATATACCCTGTTTCTCTATATTCCTAAAAACTAAGTACCCTCGAGCTCCCTAAGACCAACCTCGAGGATGTCCTGAAAAAGAAGCAATCATATTCGGGTGAGACACATCTCAGTAAGGGAAGAAACATACATATTAAAACAACGTGTGACCAACATGAGGTAAATATATATCATTTTAATTACATTTGCAAATCATCACGTAACATTGAAATCGTTTTCTAAACCTAAACAATCACATGCAAATATTTAACCCATGAGATTGCGCAAGGATAGGGGTGACTACCCGTCCATACAAGTAGCACCCCTCCGCTCTGATACTTAGGTAACCCTAAGGTCACCACTAAAGCATACCAAGGCACTTACCTTACTCAGTAAGCCCTCAAGTGTTAGATTAATCTTGTACTCACACAGTTCAACAATAGCTTACCGGCAAAGGCCCTAAGGATAGGGAAATCTACCCGCCCATACAAGTACGTTCCCTCTACCCTAATACGTTATGCGGCTACTGCCACATCTGAAGCTACTAGTACACTCGCCTTACTTAGCAAGCTCTCAGGTGAAAGGTACACCTAGCCCAATCATGTTCTACGTACACACATACTTTTAAAATCATAATACATCATTCTTTCTATCATTATTCAATCATACACATATGTTCATATTCATAGCTTAACATTGCATTGCATTTCACTTTAAGTGACTCTTTCCCATTTATATCATTCACGTTTCACATTTCATTTCATTGCATTGTCATTTCATCACATAACGTTTTCATTTCATTCCTTCGTACTATAGCTGGTCTTTAGCTATCATCAGTTAGTCCACATAGAAATGCGCTTGAATATGCTAATATGACTGCCTTTCAGCTGTCTTACATTTACATGGTTGCGTTTAACATACACAAGCAACATTATCCATATATTTATTCATAAAACTTTACTTACTTAACCTGCATCTCATACATTTAACATATATTCGCACTGAATCTCATGCCACACAGTTTAGCAGTAAAATTCATATATATATATATATTCCTGTAAAATTGGTCAACTCACATTTAACATTTATATGCTGAAAATACATTTGATTTCTCACATAATTCCTCGGAAAATATCTTTCACTTTCATTCATTTACTTTCACATGTACATAACTATATAACCATTCCTAGGCTCAGAAAACATATTTTAACATGGTTGGCATTTCAAATCCACATAAAAATATATATAAATAAATAACACATAATCCATTTTAATTCATGAAAAACCTGATTTAATACATAAATTTCTCCCTTACCTGACTTTCAAACTATGTTGGCAGGATCCCCGAACCAATACCCACAACGTTCACTTGGATCCTGAATTCAAAAATCCTATTTTAATTAGAATAAATTCCAACTAACTCAAATCTTAAGAAAAGCACTTATTTACTACTTCCTAAGCTCCAAATAATAAAATTCGTTAAGAAAATCCCAAAATAATTCACTTACCCTGATTTTGGGATGTTTCCCAAACCCCTCAAACCAACGATTAGCTCCTATAGCCTTACGGAGAATGATCCTACGAACCTCGTGGCGGTTCCGGATCGTCAAACCGGGTCAAATTCGACCCAAAATCGAAGAGAGAAGGTAGAAAAACGATTTTTAGAGAGAGAGAGAGAGAAGAGAGAGGTTGCGAGTTTTTAGGCTGAAAATGAAAAGCAACCTATTTATAGGCAAGGTTTCGTCGACGAGATACGTGGATTCGTCGACGAGGCACTGTAGAAACTTCATCGACGAGAAGATACCTTCGTTGACGAATTTCAGAGTTTCAAAAAATCTCTCTCGGGATTCCTTTGTCGAAGAGGAATTTGTGGTCGGTGATGCTCTTAGAAAGGCACTCGTCGATGAAGATAGGACATTCGTTGACAAGGCCTGCTTTTCTTTTAAAAATCCCTTCTTTTTTTTTCCCTTATTATCCATTGATCCATTTTATTTGTTGTATTTCCTAATTATTTTAAATTCTAGGTTATTACAATTGCTGTTGGGCACCCAAAAATAGCAACAGAATGCTATTGGGTGCGGTGTAAGGAACACATATGCTTCGTCGGAGGGTGGGACACATAGAAACAGTAACAGAGCTCAGTTAGGTGTGGCGGAAAGAACACCAGTGCTTCATCGGAGGGCTTGAATGGGCTACCGGCGAGCAATCCCTGAAGTTGGGGATCTAATAGCAAAAAATAGTCAGGAATCAAATAGCAATAGATCAGCCCAGTTCACTAGGATTTCGGGAAACTGGAAGTCGAGGCACTCAAAGGGTTTGGATTTATGATCTTCAGGAGATGAAGAACACTTGTTGAAGCAGTGGACAACTAGATTCTTGACACACACCAACAATTTTGTCTCCTTCCAAAATCATAAAAAATTTTAAATTACAATCTTATTGCACTCGCCATATAGATACATGAAAAGTAAGGTGTATTCCCAAGAGGGGGGTGAATTGGGATTTAAAAAAATTTCTTTTACATATTCTTTTAATAAGTTTCGTTTGTTAGTTTTGAATCCCAATTTATCTTTCTTTTCAGCTATCATACACAAACACAATGATTAATAAATCCTTTGAACTTTAACCAATCTTAATCACATAAGAATAATTTATTTGCAATGATCAATACTCAATCCAATCAATAGGATAAACTTGTTTTCACAATAAAGTAAAAACTTTCAGCAAGCTTCCAAAATTTATATTTTGATATCAAACAAGTTACTTGTGTTTAAGTTGGTTAATAAACTTTGATGTTTATCAACGTACTTCCTTTAATCAAGATTTCCGCAATCAACGTACTTTCTTTAATCAAGATTTCTGCAATTATCAAAGCCAAATTAATTTCCAGCAATTAACTAATCATCCACGTAATTTATAAATGCAAAAAATTAAAGAGAGTAGGGTAAGGAAAGTGACACCGTATTTTTACAAGGTTCGGTCAAAGACCTACGTCCTTACCCCAAGCAAATTGCTGTGAGGACTTTCCTTTCTAATTTTTTTATTAGGCCAAAGTTACGACCTCTCTAACAAGAATCCCCTCTCGTTAGTACAACAATCCAATCCCTTGAACCGTCAACAAGTCTCCCTAGCAAGAATCCCCTCTCGCTAGTCCAACGATTCAACAACCTGAACTGTAAAAAACAACAAGATACAGTTTGTGTATAATGACACTCTCAAAAGAACTGATTAGTACAATTGAATGCACAACAAAAAATACTTCAATTAAATATCAACATAAAAAGAATTGAAACTCAGAAATTTATCATCGGATTCTCTGTTAGATTTGAATTTCTTAGTAAGTGAACCGTGTGATTTGATCAGCAAGAATTTCAATAAGAAAACTTTAGCAGAGTGTATACAGTAAGAGTTTGAAGAGTATGAACAATATTGCTTGAATGCTGATTTTTATTTGCTACTTCAAATGAATTTAATTAAACACTAGCAAGATTCAAACATAGAATTAAGGAAAGTTGATTTTGGACTTGTAAAATTGAAAAAGTAGTTAATTTTTTATTTTGTAATTTATTAAAAAACAAAAATAAAAAATAATATTTATATCTATATATATATATATATATATATATATTCTAAACTAAACAAACTCTAAATTTTTCCGCACTATTGTCAATTTTACTAATTTCTTATTTGTTTTCCATTCATGGGTATTATTATTTTAATTTAAATATAGAATTTCCTTTTGCATTTTTTCTGCGCCAAACATAAGCCTCTCGCTCTGCAACGTCTGGCTAGCATTTACTGTCACTGCGCGGAAGAAACGACAGCGTTTTAAGAATTTTTTTTGTAGCTACTCTGAAAACGCCGTCGTTTTAGTGGCATAGCTTGCACGTCGTCGTTTTAAGTCGGACACGTCTGTCCCTCTCGCTTCTGGGCTTGCTCTGAGTCTTGTCTTCCCATCGATTCCGATCCTCCCACCAGCATATCGTCACCCATGTACTAGGTTTCCTGCCTTCATTTGGAAGCCCTTCTCTTCTCACTGCAGTCTGCACCTGATTTTTGCGCTTTACAGCCACAGGGACGATTGCTATTTGAGTTATTGGGTTCTTTTGCCTTTTTCGATCTTCAATTTGAGGTTTTGGGTATTAGGAATTTATGGATTTCTCGTAATATTTTGAGTCTTTGCCTCTAAAATTTTGTTCCAGCTTTTATATATTTGGGCAAGTGCTGTGTTGAGGTTTCAGTTTTTTTGCTTTCCGGGCAGCTCTGGTTTTAGTTCTTTTGCTTCTTGACCTTCTACTGCTCTCACTCATTCATTTGGTGTTGTGTGTCGCAGCCCTGATTTTACTTCGAAATTTTTGTATTACTCGCCAAGTTTCAAATTAGTTTGACGTATTTGGGTCAGTACAGCTTGGTTTTCGGTTCTTCAGTTCTCTATTTTCTCTGCTGCTTTCAATCCTCATTTCTAAGGTTTTGGGTTTTTTGACGCTGCTCACTCTGAATTTTGGGACTATAAGCTAAATTTTGAAATCAGTTGGGCATTTGGGTCACTGCTCTTTTGGATCCTCTGGTTCTGAATTTTGCTGTAGCTTTCAAATATTATTCAAAGGCTAGCTTTGCGGACAGTGTGTTGAGATTTTTGGGCCTGTGTCTTTAAAGTTTTGGCTTTAGATTATGGTGGATGAGGTACTGTTTTTGATCGGTTTCAAAACTTAGGCTGTTATGGAGAGCAGGAGAGATGGGAATATTTGATTATAAGAGGGGAAGTAGTTAAACCAGATCGTTGTAAAGCTGGTCGAATTTTGCCACTGATGGAGAATCCACAAATGATGCTCGGCCCAACGGGCCTAATAAAGAAGCATGAATTTGTTAGAGTCATTATTCAATGCCTATATTCTTTTGGTTATGCAAAGTCTGCATCTTGCTTGGAATCAGAATCCGGTATTTCATACAAATCTACAGACTTCAAAATGCTTGAGTCGCAAGTTCTTAGTGCGAATTGGGATGATTGCATTCATACCTTTAATGGAATTGAAGATTTGATGGATGACACAAGATGTTTGGCATTGTCTCTGGTATTTAAGCAATGCTTGCTGGAGTGTTTGAATCGTGGGGATGATTCTTTGGCATTGGCAGTTCTACGGAAACGGGTTTCTGCATTAAAATTGGGCAGAGAGAAGATTCACAAGCTTGCTCTTTATATTCTTTCCATAAAGGAGACGAGAATGGACAAGCTGGACGACAGTGACATCTGTGAATTGAGAAAAGGGCTGTTGGTAGAGTTGGAAAATTTGCTTCCTCCGCCTGTTGTGTTGCCTGCAAGACGGTTGGAGCATTTGGTTGAAATGGCTGTTAGTGCACAGATAGATTCATGCATGTATCATAATTTGGATGATACCGTTTCACTCTATGAGGATCATTGCTGTGGTAAGGATCAGATTCCGATGGAGACTGTTCAGGTGTGCTTATTGTTGCTTCTTATTGCTGCCGGAGTTCAGATATTTTAGTTTACAAGTAAATTAAATGAAAGAATTCATATATTTAACAGCAAATAGTTGGAATAAAGGTTTATTTGTGAGCTGAAATGAGTTTTTCTAGTTGATTGAATTGAATTAAGGTATGGAATTTGAATATGGTAACATAATCATGCATGATAATGGAATTTATTGAACTGTAGTCTGTACCAGCTAGGGTCTGTTTTGTTCATGGCAATATATAGTTTTTTGGTAAATAGTGATCCTATTTCCTTTGTTTGGTGTCACATGCCAATTTTTTATTTGCAGGAAAATAGATTCCATCTAAGAGTTGAAACAACTACCCTTAAAAGAACCCCCCCCCAAAAAAAAACTCTCTCCTAACAAACAAAGGAAAATTAAGGAAGAAAAAAGTTTTTTTTTTTCCTTGGAAAATAATGTTTCATTTTATATGAAAAAATATCTTCCATCTAGGAGTAGAAAACAACTTCCTAAAGAAAAAAAAAAAATGATGATCTCTCCAAACAAACAAAGAAAAATAAAGGAAAAATTACTTTTATTCTTGGCAAACATTTCTCTTATTTTCTGCTGAAAAATATTCCTCCTTCAACCAAATGGAGCCTTACTTTGGGTTATGTAATTGTCAGGTGTTTCATATTATCATTAGTTTAGATTCTTGCATGCTTTACTTCATATATATGTATATATATAATTTATTTGAGGGAGGAGATGCACAAAGCACAAAGCAGAGGATAAGATATCCTTGTGAATACCGCAACGAAGAAAAAAATAAAAGATTTTAAAAAAAAGAAGGAAGCAGAAAACATCATGTCAACAAAGCCATCATCTCTCTTTGAAAGTCGAAAAAACTGAATCCCATTATAGCAACTAGATGAAAAAACCCAAAGAGTCGCGGGAAACTGAATTCTGTTCAAATTCTTTTGAGTTTGCCTTCTTTTGTTTTTTGTTTTATAAGTTGGTGATAATTCAGAGGAATGAAAAAGAAACTATAAGTTGAAGTTGAAAATTCATTCTGAGTAGTGATTATTATTGCTCAAATATCATTAATTCTGAAGAAGAAAATTTGGGAATCTGTCTTGTTTATCACAGCTTTTAAAGTTAAACTAGTCTTTGGAATGTATAATTTTTAAATTACTTGACAATAATAGGATTTGATGATTTGTTTTTCTATTTGATTAGTAATTTCTAACTGATAGATTATAGCCTCGAATTCCATAAAAAAGTGATTTGATATTGATTTGTTTCATTGCCATAAGGTACTCCAATAGTATGCAAACTTTCATATTATATGGCCCTTTTGTGATGAAAGAAAGAAGATGCAAGTGATATTGTCAGTTGAACTAATCTATTAGTGCATATTCCTGCCTTATTCACCACACAAAAATAGAAAGAAATAGATAAGGAAAGCGGTATGCATTAGATATTTAATGAAATCACCCACCCTCGAGCAATTGTGTGATCATCAATAAGTAAATCATAGTCAACTGGGTTTATTGCAGCAGTTTGAAGTTTCTGTGAAATACTGGATGTGTTCTCTCATGCCTGATTTTCTTTTAAAAATAGAGATTGAAGAGAAGTTTCATTCAACAACTGATCATTGGTTCAAGTAAGACAAAGAAATAAACAATAGATGGCAATTGGGTTAAGTTGCGTTGGTGATTTTGTTCAGATGATGTCCCCTAATATTGTAAATGAAATTTATAAATCTTCCTCACTGTGAGAATTCTTTATCTAATATGGAAAACCAGGCCCGCTGAGCACCGATTAGCTAGAAACACTGGGTTCAAAAACTTTAAAATTTAGTTATCCTACATACAGTTGATCTTGTCCTTCCCTAGTTGTTTTGGAAGCGCTTCTGTTTTTTCACTCTTTCTTTTCAAAACAGAAAGGGAGGGGGTTGGGTAGGGATAAATTAGCATTCAACCAACCACAGCCACCACTTAGCATTTTTATTTCTACTGCCTTTATTTTTTAGATATGCTTTTTTATTAGTTTCCCAAACACATAGCATAGGCATTCTTAGGGGCATCTTATAAAACTTCCCTTTTAATAATGATATTCTACAATGACACAACATGGCCAGAGCACTTGTCCATTTTAGGCTTTTAGCTAGTCCAAATTAATTCAATGTATGCATTCTCAATTTCTCTTTTAGCTTCTATAATAAATCCAAGGTACTGAAATATGCTCATAGTAGGAATTTCTTGACCATCAAGTTTAATATTTTATTTTTCACCATTATTTACCCAAGATTGACTGAAATTACATTTTTCGTGTACTCTGATTGTACTTATCTTCTCTGGATAAGAGAGAAATTTTATTAATAACCAGGTCAAAGTACAAGAGGTCAGAGGACTAGGTGTCCACATAAAGCAATGAACAATGGTCAATAACCAAAAATATTATAGAAGAGCTGCCTTCCAATTCCTTTTTTGAAGTTCAGGCAATGATAATCCCTGCAAGAAACATAGAGAATGGACCCAAAACGAAGCCAAGAATATTCTATCTCATAATGGATGTGGGCAAGTTAGGCGTCCCCTTTAACTTCTTGAATTCCTCTCAAGCCAAAGAGTTCAATTGATTGCAAAGCTTCCTTGTTCCGTAAAGTGTGTGTCCCTTTCTGCTTGAACCAGTTCACTAGCAAGAGTTCTCTCACATTCTGAGGCACAACCCATGCTTCTCCGAGATATGAAAAGAGAGGATTCCAAAGGCATGATGCCACCTTACAATGAAGAAACAGGTGGGTGTTTGTTTCATTGGGATCACCACACATCAAGCACATATCAGGATTGAGAGACATGTGGGGCCTTCTTATTTGTAACGTGTCATAATACTATCCTACAACACAACCCAAATGAAGGTTTGAATCTTCAAGAGAACCTCAAGCCTACCAAATGATTTGGCTCCAAGGGAAGCATTGGGAGAGGGTGCTTTTAGGAGACGTGAGAAAAAAATCTAGTGGAGAACAACCTTGAGGAATCACCCTCCCATCTCTCATCTTTCCTCGGAGGGTCTGATATGGAAAGCAATTTGGTAAGATCTTCAACCTCTCCTTTATTGAGATACTTAAAAAAGTTGAGATCCCATGAAACACCCCTCTCCCAGAAGGAAAGAATGAATTGATTGGTGCATAGTGAAGAAACAACCGATGCACCTACAGCTCCAAAGAAATCTCACCCACTCAAACATCCTCCCAGAAAAGAACTTTGTTCCTATTGCCCACTTTGAAACGGATTATAGGGAAGAATTGACATGCTACCTGGGGTAAGAACTTCTTGGGGCATGCATGAGAGATAATACTACTTTCCTCTGGCCTCCCACCCATTTCGATGGGGCCCATATTTTCTTCTTGTGCGATAGGGAGTTCACTCCCAAAGGAAGCCTTCACAACCATTTACCAATTAGGGAGATTTTAAAGTTTCTTTTCATTATTCCAATTTAGATTCTATTCCACCTTTTGATTCTAATTCCTAGCATTTGGCTTCCAATTTCTCATTCAGATTCCCATTTCATATAGAATTAGATTCCTTTTATAGCCCAATTTTCATTCTAGCCTCTACGACTGGAATTTTGGCTCCTTCCAAAATCATAGAAAATTTTAAATTACAATCTTACTGCACTTGCCATATAGATACATGAAATGTAAGGCGTATTCCCAAGAGAGGGGGGGGGGGGGTGAATTGGGATTTAAAAAAATTTCTTCTACAAAATTCTTTTAATAAGTTTCTTAAGTTAGTTTTGAATCCCAATTTATCTTTCTTTTCAGCTGTCACACACAAACACAATGATTAAGAAATCCTTTGAATTTTAACCAATCTTAATCACATAAGTATAATTGATTTGCAATGATCAATACTCAATCCAATCAATAAGATAAACTTGTTTTCCCAATAAAGTAAAAACTTTCAGCAAGCTTCCAAAATTCAGATTTTGATATCAAACAAGTTACTTGAGTTTAAGTTGGTTAATAAACTTTGATGTTTATCAACGTACTTCCTTTAATCAAGATTTCCGCAATCAATGTACTTTCTTTAATCAAGGTTTTGCAATTATCAAAGCCAAATTACTTTCCAGCAATTAACTAATCATCCACGCAATTTATAAATGCAGAAAATTAAAGAGAGTAGGGTAAGGAGAGTGACACCGTATTTTTACAAGGTTCGGTCCAAGACCTACGTCCTTGCCCCAAGCAAACCACTGTGAGGATTTTTCTTTCCAACTTTTTTATTAGGCCAAAGTTACGACCTCTCTAACAAGAATCCCCTCTCGTTAGTACTACGATCCAATCCTCTGAACCGTCAATAAGTCTCCCTAGCAAGAATCCCCTCTCGCTAGTCCAACGATTCAATAACCTGAATCGTAAAAAACAACAGGATACAATTGTGTACAATGACACTCTCAAAAGAGCTGAATGGTACAATTGAATGCACAACAGAAAATACTTCAATTAAATATCAATATAGAAAGAATTGAAGCTCAGAAATTTATCACCGGGTTCTCTTTTAGATTTGAATTTCTCAATAAGTGAGCAAGGAACCGTGTGATTTGATCAGCAAGAATTTCAGCAAGAAAACTTCAGCAGAGTGTATGCAGTGAGAGTTTGAAGAGTATGAACAATATTGCTTGAATGCTGATTGCTATTTGTTGGTGTGTTAAATCCTTTGGTTTCCCATGTATTTATAGGAAAAAAAAAAGTTTCTATTTCGTGTTCCCCAAGTTGCTTTGAGTATTTTCCAAGTTTTCAAAAAGTTTGGGGTCCAAGAAATCAAATTTGGAAACTTTTCTTTGTTGTTTAAATTTGACCGTTACGAAGTACAATCGACTGCACCTATTGGGGTCAGTCGCCTGTGTTTTTAAAAACCAGCAAAATTTTAAAGTCAGAATGGGTTCAGTCGCTTGTACTCATGGGGTCAGTCGACTGTGCCTATTCTGTGTTCCCAATTTATTTCAGCATAAAAGTACAGTCGCCTGCCCATACAAGTTCCGTTGCCTGAACTTACCCCAACATATGCTTTTTCAAGTTTGTTTCCAAAAATTTTTGTTAACTTTTATACTTGTCATATTGCTTTAAGACTTTTGAAATATTTTCCGAGGTTTTCCAAAATTTGGTCTCTAAGTCAATAATGAAACCTAAGAGCTTCAATGCATCCATATCAACATTAAATGAAGTACTTACATAAGACTCTTTAAAACTTAAACGTTCTAAGCAGAAGTCTTCATGCTTGTCTTTCTTGAGTCCATCTTGTCTTCAAGCTTCAATATGCTTTAAGCTTCATTAGATTTTGCTATCTTTGAGTCCATGCTTTAAGTATGCTTTAAGCTTTCATTTGACCACTTGTCTTTGGAGTATAATCTTTCAACAAAGCTTGTGAGCACTTGATCTTGATCTCATATGCTTGATTCTTGAAATATCATCACTTAACCAAAATATATTAAGTTCCCTTGATTTGTTATTATCAAAATAAGATTTGTAAGCCTTGTTAAGTCAACAATCTCCCTCTTTTTGATGATGACAAATAAGGAGCAAAAAAATGAGTGAACCTTAATAAGACTCCCTCTTACAATAAGCATACTCTTAACAATATTTGGAAAGTAAAACAATCATTCTTATGATGGTATATCAGATAGTAAAAGAGATAGTTTCAAATTCCATGTAAGTACATTTTTCAAGATCTATGGTCAAACAACAATATATGTCTCAGCTGTGCCATATTTATATGTCTTAGGTTTGTCGTAGTTTTGCTCAAAAAATTCTCGCCCTTTTGACATCAATCAAAAAGAGATAAAGCAATAAGCACATACATACTAAGACAAATATTAGAATTAAGCACAAAAACAGAGAATACCATTTATCATGTGATAATCAATAAGTCCTAAACATAACAACATGACATATCAATAACACATGCTTCAAAAAGATAAGCAATAAGAGTAATAAGCAAAAATAAGTCACAAAGTTGTTTTTAATACAAATTCAGTATAGTCAAATAACAAATAGATCTAAGTGTCTCCAGCATTATCATCAGACTCATCATCTCCCCCTTCATCTTCATCTCCTTCTTCACTTCCACCAGACTCAGCTTCCATTGGTGCCTTTCCACGTGAAGAGGAAGTGTCGGTCATATGCTGCTCAATCCGATCAAGTCTCTGGTCTAGAGAAGTATAGTTTGCCTGAAGAGTGCTGTAGTTAGCATGCATTTCTGTACTAAAGTCCGTGAACTGCTGATGATAAGACATAAACCATGAAGGTGCATCAAGCAGAGGTGCTGATTGCTGATCATGAGGTGCAGCTGGTTCAGCCGCTTGTCTTGGTCGTCTTCCACCTTTTTGAAACCATCCTTGCTCGTGTTTTTCATATCTTATTTGCCTAAGAGTTGTGGAGGAGAAAAGATCATATCGAGTACGTTTGATAAACAACTCAGTGGGAGAGGTGACATCGAGACGAGCAAAGAGAAGGTTAAGAACTCAACCAAAAGGCAGAGTTATATGAAGAGCTTCTAATCTTGAGAGCATCCACTTTAGAATTAAACTTGATAAATCAAGCTTCTTTTCTTTCAACAAGCACCACATAACAAAACAATTCAAATATGTCATATGGTCATGAGAACCAGTGTGAGGCAAAATATTATATGTGATAATCTTTTGAAGAATTTGTGCCTGGAGGTTCAATTGCTTGTATAGTGAAGGATTTCCAAAATAAACTGGAGCTTTAGTCATGATAAGTGGCAGAAATTCTTTGGGAGTAAACCCTTGTTCCATAATCCATGGTTGCCCGAAATTAGGACACTCAAATTCTCCTCGGCGAGTACGGAAAATAGGAGCCAAGGTTTCTGGAGTAAGGGCAATGGATTTCCCCATTACTTTGGTAGAACTTACCGACTGGCCTTGAACTAAATTGGCGTAAAAGATTTTAACCAAGTTTGGAAAAACACCCTTAGCTTGATAAGTGACAAATTGCTTCATCCAAGGGTCTCAAACATAGGTAATATGACATGATATTCAATGTTGAAGTAGGTGGTATCCAGAATCTTACCAAGGATAGGTTCCGTAGATGGAAGGTGATTGCGATACCGTTGTTTGGCGTGAGGAGCAACAAGCCACTTCTTGATGTTATCGTCATCTTTTCCTAAAGTAGCACCACAATGTGTAGTGTTTTTCGTTTGTGGCATTTTGATTTCAAAAGAAATAAATGGTGAAAAACCCTAGAAATCGTGAGGGAAGGATGTGGGGAAATGATATTCTCGATTTAATCGGTGAATATTGAGTGTAGAGACACTAGGGATCGAAGAAAAGTGAGTATGGGCGAGTGAAGAGATAGGGTCAGTTGATCGTGGATCTGAAGAGTTAGGGTTTCGCGCACTTTTAAGTATTTAAACACCCGTTAGACAGTTGACTGTACTTAAGGTGCAGTCGCCTGCCCTTTATCATATTTTAATTTTTCATAGACAATAGCATGTCAGTCGACTGAGGCTTAAGGCACAGTAGCTTGTCCTCACCTATCTTTCAAATTTTCTCTTAGCACTCATCATGAATCCTTCTAAGCAACTCTCCTACTGTGTAATAGGCCAAGTTCTCTTCTTATATATATGAATCTATCTTCCTTCTTTTATAATAGTGGCCTTAGGTTCCCATATTGGAGGAAGTCCTCTAAGGATTTTTCGAATCATCTCATAGGTTGAGTAATTTTTTCCTAAAGCATTGAGGGAGTTTATTATATGAGTGAACCTAGTGTACATACTGGTAATAGTTTCATCTGGATTCATCCTAAAGGCCTCATACTCGCTTGTGAGCATGTCAATTCTACTATCTCTAACATCAATTGTTCCTTCATAGGTTACCTCTAATTTATCCCATATTTCTTTGGCTGATTTACATGCCATGACCCTATTGAATTCATTTACATCAAGAACACAATATAATGCATTCATAGCACTTGAGTTTACTTGCAACATCTTATGGTCATTGTCGGTCATCTCTTTTTCTTTTTTAGGTATTTCTTTACCATCCACAATTTTAGTGGGTATAAGGTCACCTTGTGTGACAACTTTTCATGCTTTCCAATCCATAGTTTGTAACTAAATTCTCATTCTTTGTTTCCAAAAGGTGTAGTTTACACCGCAGAAAATAGGTGGTCTAGATAAGGATTGACCTTCAGCAAAGGGAGATACACCTAGGTGTGCCATATAGATCTTTATGTAGCTTCTAATTTAAGATTTACTACAACCCCGCTCTGATACCAATTGAAAAGTAAGGTGTATTCCCAAGAGGGGGGTTGAATTGGGATTTAAAAAAATTTCTTTTACATATTCTTTTAATAAGTTTCTTTAGTTAGTTTTGAATCCCAGTTTATCTTTCTTTTCAGCTGTCACACACAAACACAATGATTAAGAAATCCTTTGAACTTTAACCAATCTTAATGACATAAGTATAATTGATTTGCAATGATCAATACTCAATCCAATCAATAAGATAAACTTGTTTTCACAATAAAGTAAAAACTTTTAGAAAGCTTCCTTCCAAATTCATATTTTGATATCAAACAAGTTACTTGAGTTTATGTTGGTTAATAAACTTTGATGTTTATCAATGTATTTCCTTTAATTAAGATTTCCGTAATCAACGTACTTTATTTAATCAAGGTTTCCGCAATTATCAAAGCCAAATTAATTTTCAGCAATTAACTAATCATTTACGCAATTTATAAATGCAGAAAATTAAAGAGAGTAGGGTAAGGAGAGTGACACCGTATTTTTACAAGGTTCGATCCAAAACCTACGTCCTTGCCCCAAGCGAACCGCTATGAGGATTTTCCTTTCCAACTTTTTTATTAGGCCCAAGTTACGACCTCTCTAACAAGAATCCCCTCTCATTAGTACAATGATCCAATCCCCTGAGCCGTCAACTAATCTCCCTAGCAAGAATCCCCTCTCGCTAGTCCAACGATTCAACAACTTGAACCATCAAAAACAACAGGATACAATTTGTGTACAATGACACTCTCAAAAGAGCTAATTAATACAATTGAATGCACATTAGAAAATACTTCAATTAAATATCAATATAGAAAGAATTGAAGCTCAGAAATTTATCACCGGGTTCTCTTTTAGATTTGAATTTCTCAGTAAGTGAGTAAGGAACCGTGTGATTTGATCAGCAAGAATTTCAGTAAGAAAACTTCAGCAGAGTGTATGCAGTGAGAGTTTGAAGAGTATGAACAATATTGCTTGAATGCTGATTGCAATTTGTTGGTGTGTGAAATCCTTTGGTTTCCCATGTATTTATAGAAAAAAAAAGTTTCTATTTCATGTTCCCTAAGTTGCTTTGAGTATTTCCCAAGTTTTCATAAAGTTTGGGGTCCAAGAAATCAAATTTGGAAACTTTTCTTCGTTGTTTAAATTTGACTGTTACGAAGTGCAGTCAACTGCACTATCGGGGTTAGTCTCCTGTGCTTTTAAAAACCGGCGAAATTTCAAAGTCAGAATGGGTTCAGTCGCCTGTACTCATGGGGTTAGTCGACTGTGCCTGTTTTGTGTTCACAATTTATTTCAGCATAAAAGTACAGTCGCCTGCCCAGACAAGGTCAGTCGCCTGAACTTACCACAACATATGCTTTTTCAAATTCGTTTCTAAAAACTTTTGTTAACTTTTATACTTGTCATATTGCTTTGAGACTTCTGAAAATATTTTCCGGGGCTATAAAAAATTTGGTCCATAAGTCAATGATAAAACGTAAGAGCTTCAATGCATCCATATCAACATTAAATGAAGTACTTACATAAGACTCTTTAAAACTTAAACGTTCTAAGTACTAAGTCTTCATGCTTGTCTTTCTTGAGTCCATCTTGTCTTCAAGCTTCAATATGCTTTAAGCTTCATTAGATTTTACTATCTTTGAGTCCATGCTTTAAGTATGCTTTAAGCTTTCATTTGACCACTTGTCTTTGGAGTATAATCTTTCAATAAGGCTTGTGAGCACTTGATCCTAATCTTATGTGCTTGATTCTTGAAACATCACCACTTAACCAAAATATATTAAGTTCCCTTGATTTGTTATCATCAAAATAAGATTTGTAAGCCTTGTTAGGCCAACAATACATACACATATGCATCTATACACAACACATACATATATTTATGAATGCACGCATTGCTAGATAAATGCATCATATGCATAACAAATCCACATATATATATGTATACAGCGCGTGGAGAGATAAACAATCGATAGATGGCACCCATTATAGAGAATACAATAATTTTTAAACACCACATAATAAACTCGGGTAACAAGACTAGAACCCAAGACCTCCTCGTTATCAGCTCCCATGTCAGAATATCACTTCACCTCAAAGCTTAAGCTATTAGGTTGTGGGCCAACAATGCATATCAAGCTTTAACAGGTTTTGATTCCAATCATGAGCCAATCACCAATTCACCACTTTAGTTTCATCATAAACACAATATCATCTACAAACAAAATGCAACATGCAACTGCATTTTGGATTTGTTATGTCTAGTAAGTTCATAACTAAAGGAAAAGGAAAAATACTTAAGACATACCTTGATGTGCACCTTCTGTGATTGAACAATTCCTAGGTTTTTGCCTGAATAGTGTTAATACTAGTTGTAATCTGTTTCCTAGAATTTTTTTTTTTAAGTCAGTGAAGAGATAATTCATAAATGGGCACCAAGGGAGTGCCACCCATGCACAAGACAATTAAAGGGGGAGAAATAAAAAGATGGGTCAACAATGTGATAGTGCATCCAACTATCCAAGAGATAAAAAATTGTGCGTCCAGCATCTACTGCCCACTAAACCATACTGCCCACTAAATCAACTTGAAGAGTGCGCCATCTATCCTTGAGTATTGTGGGAGAAGAAGTTTTTCCGTCAAAAGGTCTAGTATTTCTCTCTCTCCACACAATCCATAAGATGGCGATTGGGATCAAGGACAAGGCCTTTTTCATTTCTCTTTTTTGTAGAAATATCCTTCCATGCCAGATTTCCTTTTCCCACAGTTTCTGCAGTGACCCAGTGCTACCCCATAACAGCACTGGCCAGATCCAAAATTTCCAGTCCAGGGGCAGTGGAGCAGCAAGTGATCTACAGTTTCAACATCTTCTTTGCATAGAAAGCATGTATTGACTAAGGTAAAACTGTAAGGTTCTTGAGAGTGAGGATCTTCCGAAAGAGCAAAACAAAACAACTTCCGTTGGTGCATGAGTTTCCCAAATAGCTTTTTTTGAGAAATTAAGCTTGGCCTCAGAGGGGCGGTCTACTGCTTGTAGAAGAAGCTGACCGTGAAGAAGCCATTTTTGTTGTGATTCCATAAAGGCACATTCAGATTGATCCAATTGGGGACATTTTTGTAAAGACATCCGTTAAAATGAGCAAAAAGATTGAGCTCCCAATCATGGGCATTTCTAACAAAAGGGATGTTCCAAGCTGCCGCATTGACAGAGTGCTCTACATGCATATTCTCTATAGCATCTTTATTGCAAGCAAGATTGAAAGTAGCAGGAAATTGAGAACCGTGATGAGATGAGTCGCTCAAGCTGTCATGCCAAAACAAATTATTGTTCCCATTTCCAACATGGAAGTGGATGATTGTGAAGAAATCCTGCCACATTTACCTGATTGATTTCCAAATGCTTACCCCATAGGGTTGGTAGGGCTCTTTGGATTCCCACTCATTGTGATCAAAGTCGAGCTTTGAGGCAAAAATCTTTCTCCCTAGTAACTCCCTCTCATTTGTGCATCTTTCGATTCATTTACCAAAGAGGGTTTTGTTGAGAAGCGTGAGAGATTCGAGACCCAAACCACCTCTTGGACTTGGTTGCAATTGCAAACAACATCCATGTGACTAAAAAGAACTTAACAACCTTCCTCATATTTTCCAAACGAAATCTTTTTTCTAGAACTTACCATAGGACTCCCTCAAGTGCATATCATGATCTTCTCTAGGTCATAGTCAAGATTTCAAGGGGTTCTGTTTCCAATGGGATGGGTGTTGTTGTCGGAAGGGGTTTGGAAGGCGGTGTTTGAAAAATGGGGACATGACTGGAATTTTGAATTTGTTCAGAACTGCTTTTTTGGTTTTTTTTTCCCGAATACTGAAAACCTTCAGAGCAAGGAACCATAAATTAGAGTCAGCGAGTAAGAATGACAAGAGAAATAGAGGGAGAAGAAGAACAAGAAGAAGGATGAATAGGGAGACGGGAAGAAACCTGCAGAGGAAGATATAAGAAATTAGAGAGAAGAATTGAGAGAGAAACTGAGTAAGAGGAGAAGAAGAATTAAGAAGGGAGGAAACTGCTGTAAGTAGAAAAGGCAGCAATTGGAGAACAGAACATTAAGAGAATAAGAAGAAAGAGAGAGACAGAGAATTAGAGACAGACAGGAGAAGAAGAGAAGGAAAAGAAAGAAAAAGAGAGGAGGAAGAAGAAGGGAAGAAGAGAACAGTGAGGGGATAATGGGTAAAATGGAAGAATGAAGATCAAATTTGGGCTTTGATTCCAAATGTTGCAGGGGCAGCATCAAGGTTCTGCAACCATGGGAGAGATTAAAAGAAATAGAAGAGAGGAAGAAAGGGGAAGGGAGAAGAGAGGAGATGCAAGGGGGAAGCTCATGTTCACTTCAATTCAAATTCAACAATTGCCTACAACATGACTTTCACACTATTTATAAGAAAGCCTCCAAACACATGAAATTACACATATACCCCTAAAACTACATTAAATAAACATAATCCTAGATGCACAAATATTACAAACAAGCCCCCAAATACACGTAATACTATCGTAATTAAACTAAATACATAGTAAGCTACTAATTCCCAACAATTCTCGATCCAATCCTTTTGAAGTATTCTCCAACAAAGATCTTCTCAAGGTCTTGCTTCTTATCTTACGTCACCAACTTTGTGGGGGCTGCAATTTTCCAAATAAGTTTCCAAGGGAAATGGTTGCTGCACTGTGCCCGTGAGCTAAGGTGTTTATAATATGATCTGACTGTGAAGTTTCCATCCTTGTTCAAAGCCCATTTGGGCTTATTGGAGGGTGGCTTTGGATTTTGTTAAGACTGCTGTAGAAATCTGTTAGTATCAAACTCCCAATCAAAAACATTCCTAATCATGGGAATATTCTAGAACATCCCTTGATTAGTGAACTCTAGGTGTTGGTTAATGAGCGCATCTTTGTCACATGCTATCCTACAATATGGAAACAACGTACACTATGGAACCTCATTTTGAATACTCCTAATAAGTTCATCCATCACTAGAGCAAAAAGATAAGGGATCAAAGTAGATATTGTGATTGGAAATTTCCTTACCACCAGTAGTCCTAATGCTAGTCATAAATGACTGTAGTATACTTACTGCATTCTCACCTTTTCCCCCCTAAAACTCATAAAAGAACTTTCCTAGGTACCCTATTGTAGGCTTTCTCTAAGTCAATAAAAACCAAATGCAAGTCTGTTTTCTCTTCCCTAGACTTTTCTATTAATCTTCTTAAAAGATATATTTTCTGTAGTTGATCTCCCATACATAAAACCCAAATTGATTTTCTTAATACCCCTATTTCTAACCTTTTTATCCTTTCCCACAGTTTCTTTGTATGACTCATAATTTAACTCCATGATCGTTATTACAATTTTGAGTATCTTCTTTATTCTTATATATAGGTATTAACCATTCATATGGCATTTCTTAGTTTTTATAATTGTGTTAAATAAATTATCTAACCATATAATTTCATTATCACCTAGGCATTCCAAACTTCAATTGGATTGTCATTTGGTCTCATAGCTGTTCTGCTTTCCATCTTATTAATGCAAACTTGACTTCATTAACTCTAATTTTTTGAATTAAATCTCAAAATTTCAGCTTTTTCGTCGTTTGTCAATTCTAAGTTCAAGCCTTATCCTTGGTTTCATTAAATGGCTTGTTAAAGTAACTTTTATGTTGTCTTATTTAAAAAAACACTGTTATCCTCATTTTACATTACCTAAGTTCTTGCTTTTCTTTTTGTAGTTCTAGCATGTTTAAATATGTCTTTCCCCTTCTTTTGTATCTAATCTAGCATATAAATTATTAGATGGCCTAAGTTTAGCTTCACAATTTTTTTTTTTGGCATCTTTTCTGCCCTCTTTATACTTTCCAAAGTTTTCTATATTTCTATATTTTTGCCATTTTTATTCCAAATTCTTTGTCATTACGACCTTTTGGACATCTTGATCCCACCACTAACTACCTTTGCTAGCCGAGAATCTTCCATTCACCTAAAATCTCTTGCGCTATCTTTTTAATAGAGCTAGCTATCCTACTCCAAAGAGTGTTTGTGTCTATAGTATCCCCTATTGTCCAATCACCCGCTTTTATCATTTTATCTTTAAATTTTATTATATTTTTTCCTTCTGGGTTCCACCACCTAGCTCTCTTGCATTTCTTTCTGTTCCCCTTTCTCTTCCATTTTTTTTAATACATATATCTAACTCTAGAACCCTATGTTGTGCAGTTAATACTTTCACTTGAGATAACTTTACAATCCTTACATGATAAACGATCTGCCCTCCTAGTTAAGAAACAAACCTGTTTGACTTTATTTTCTTCACTCCATAGTTTTTAAAATTGGCCGATAACAGCTATTATGGCAGATGCATAATAGTATTGATGGTTTTGAGACCATTATAGGGCGCAATATCTTGGAGGTCTTTTGATTAACGATCTTTACCGTTACATACCCTCATAGGCTGTTATGGGCCGTTGTAGTGTGTTAATGACTAAAAATAAGTTTTTGAGTCCTTTTTTTTTTACACTCCCTTTTCCCTTATTGAAGCTTGAAACTCAATTTTAAGTTGGTTTATTTTAGTTAGTAAAAAAATTCATTTTTGTGTTTATTTTCTTTGACATTTAGTACACATTTTTTGATAACTACTATTCAAATAAACCCAACTTTTTCTTGTTCTTATTCTAAGTCCTTTAAATTTTAATTATTGTGTTTTTATTACACCTAATTTGGAAACAAAAATACGAGCTATGCATTTTTTTCCTTGTTTAATTTATAGACTCTATATTTTGTCTTTTGGATAACAAAAATTCCATCAAAGACTAAGAGAGTACAAAATATGGGATTCTATATTTTATATTTCTTTATATTTAGGATTTTTTAGTTTAAGTTTGACTTATAATCAATAAAATAGTGAAAAAACAGCAAATGCATGCTTTTTCTCAATGAGCATGACATCCCATATTTGTAGTATATGTTACATTTAAATTGATTAAAATTTTTCAAAATCATCGAAATATAAGATTTTGGGATTGGAACTTGTGAGTCTATTGTTTTTAATAACTTTGCTGATGCCAAAAATGAATTCACAGAAGTAGTATCCATTACCCATTACATAACATCTGCAATGGCTGCAACTGTTACCGTTAGGCGGACTGTCACCGTTATTTAAAACCATGGTCCATTCTTGAAGGTTGTTAAGTTTTCTTCTCTCTTCTTAGAATATCTATATCATATGACATGCAGAAGTCTAAGATAATATATCCACTCATTTTTATCTTCATATCCATCTCCTCCATGTATTCTCTCATAGATAACCTTTATTGTGCTTTCCTATGTGTCCATATCCACTCATTTTTATGTTCATATCCATCTCCTCCATGTATTCTCTCATAAATAATGTTTATTGTGCTTTACCATGTGTCCATTCAAATAAGCTCCAATGAAATTATATATATGTATATATATACATGTGTATATATATATATATATATATATATATATTTATTTATACATACATACATACATTAAGATTCCAGAAAAAAAGAACACCTTCGCATAATATTTGCATATTCCGTTACCATGATAAACTGAAGCCTAGTGCAATGATGGATGCTCAGTAAAATATTATTAAAATTCAATGACCTAAATATTCTAATTTTGGATTTTAGAAACAAAAATGCTAAGATTCAAAACAAGCCGACGCTAGTTAGTAGAATCAGGTAGTTTAATTTAGAGTTGGACTTTTTGGTGTGTATTGCTGTCCTGCATGTGCGAAGAGCAGCTGTTTTCTTAGGGGCAGCATGTTGTTTGTATATCCCCCTCTCCTTTCTCTTGTGCATTCTTTTTTCTTAACAAAATTATATTTTCATGCTTTTGTTTCAAATTTTTGTATAATTTTCCTTACAAAGTCATTAACAATATTAATGGGAGAAGAGTAATTTTTTTTTTTTGGCATCATTGAATTCCCATAAAATTTAGATTTTGTCCAATAAAATTTGAAATTTTAACCAGCATATAAATCAAATTAAAATAAAGAAAACATATGTCCTACTAACAAAAATGAAGTAGTGTTTACCAAATTATTTGGAATTGGTTGGACTTTGTGTGTGTATTGCTGTGTTGCATGTATGAAGGGCAGCATTTCCTACCATCTTCTCAGGGGCAGTTTGCTGCTTGTACATCACACACATGCACACACACACACACACACACACCCACAAAAATCTCTTTTAATGAATTCTTAATTGACTTCATTGCTTTTTTTATTTATACATGGTATGTCATCTAAACTAGCAGACTTGTTTTCAATCTTAATATTGTTTTTGTTATTCAAATTGGTATATGCAGGTTATTGAACAGCAATATATATGTACTTTTAATATTTTATTGAGTATTTATCATTACACTTGAGCTTTAATTTATTATGGTAATTGGATGTACATTTTTTTTTTAATTTAATATTTTTCTACTTTTGTATAGTGAAGGCAGGATGTTAGTTGATGGATTATATGGTTGATAATGAAATATGAACATTTAGGTAGCTTCCACCTTTTTTTCTTTGGTAAAAAAAGTCCTAGGCAACAATATTTTTTCTAAGAAGAGAGTTTATTTCTTGTGAGTAGTATATTTGTTTTTAATATTTTGTTGAATGCTTAATATTGCACTTGGACCTTAATTTATTAGGTGAAAAGTATATATATTTTATTTATTTAGTTAGTTGGTGTGAGGTTTGTAGGTCAAAGGAGGGAGAGCTGGGTCTAGTAACATGGCTTTTTTAGCTTAACGGCTATGGCGCATCCATCTAGAAGAATCATCCCTTTGCATGGTGCAATAAGAAGCAAGTTCGGGTTGGATGAGAATGGGTGGGATACCAATGTTAATATATGATGTTCTATGGGGAGTCCGTGGAGGTCCATATCTCAGATTTATTCTTCTTTCATCCCTCACACTAAACTTGAGGTGTGGAGAGGTTCTTGTATCCGTTTTTGGAAAGACCCTTGGCTGGGTAACACATCCACTTCTTTCCCTCATCCCTTTTGACTGAGTTTCAAGCAAAATAGAGTCATATCATTCTTTGTTGGGGATTTGAGTAGCCCATTGGTTTCCTAGAATCTTCATTCTGGGAGACCTCTTGACAATAGGGAGTTGGTGGAGTTGTCTTCTTTGTTATCTCTATTGAATGGGAGTAATCTGTATTTGAGGGATGTATGGTCTTGGTCTTTGGTTCAGTCGGGAGTGTATTCTTACAATATATTTTTGGATTCTTGACTCCAATTCTACTTTCCCACTTATCATATCATCTGGAAGGCCAAGGCTCCCCCAAAAATTAAGGCTTTCACTTGGTTGTGCTTAATAAGATTAATACTATTAATTTGCTGCAAATCAGAAGACCTTTGAAGGTTCTCTCTCCCAATTTATGTGTGCTCTGTTACAAAATTTCGAGACAGTTTCTCATCTTCTTTTGCACTGAATTTTCTTGGAGGATTTGGAATAAGCTTTTTGGTTTTTCAGGAGAGAGCATGGTATGCCCTTATTTGGTGGGAGAAAATTGTTAGTTGCTTCTTTTGCAGGCTTTGGAAGAAGGCAAAGGCAGTTCTATGGAAGTTTGGAATACTTGTAGTTTTATGGGGGTTATGGTTGGAGCATAATGCACGGATATTCACTGGGACGATATTAAATTGGGTGCTGGTTTGGGATAAAATTCTTCACTATGTTATGTTGGTTTGGAATTTTTCAGAGGAATTAGTTTCCAGGAGTTACGAAGAGATTGGAGGAACCCATGAAGAGGTTGGAGGAACCGATTGGCTTGTTGATCTTATGTTTTTTTTGTTATTTATTAGTTGTTTTGTTTTGGATTGTTCCAGGGCCTTTTCAGGAGATGTTTTATTCTCCCTTGTATAAATTATTCCCATTAATGAAATTTTCTTTTGCTTTCAAAAGTGAAAAAAAGGGTAAAAAAGGTAATTTTATTAATGATGCGAATTTTTTTTTAACATTGGTTAAATGTTAACTTACAAAAAGGTTGTTTTTGTCAATGAATTATAATATCAGGGGTTCTTTGGTTGTCAGAAACTCAGGGACGCAAATATCATATTCAAGAAGGTTGAAGTGCTCTCAAGCCAATGCTGTTTCCCGTCTCCTCTTGCGCTTCTGCTCCTTGGTGGTATGGCTGCCATATAGTATGAAAGGAGTAGATTACTATCAATCCATTGAGATGGAAGGGAAAACCTTTGATCTGAGACTGGATAAAGTGGGTGAGGGAGATCTTCTGTTTGTTCTTGAGCGTAATCTGAAGCAAAATTGATGGGTGAGGCTTTCTGTGGAAGTGCCAAAATGGTTTTTCGATGGTATGGCTTCAGATTTTTGCAGGCAGGGAAGGGGGTTTTCAATGCACTAAATTTGGTTGTGTAAGGTATTGGTTGGCGACTCAACCAGAAAAAGTTGGGAAGTTCTTGGAGATTGGGTTGGGATGGAAGGGAAGACATAATTTAGTTTCATTTGGAGGACCAGAGGGGGATGGGTGGGTAAAAATCATGCAAGAATTTCATGCAGTGGTTAGGGTTCTCCTGAATGAGAAGATTGGTGTGGGTGAAGATTCACAGAGGGGTGGTCATTCTTGGAGCCAGGTAGTGTCAGCGGTGAAGAGCGGGATCTGTGATAAATGTCATTGGATGATGCAGATGCAGCTGCAACATGTGATGCAGCAACAGATGAAGCAGCAGATGCAGCAACAGATGAAGCAGAAGACGCAAGTGCAGCAACAGTTTGATCATCCATCGCTGGCAGGACATCTCTGTAAAGGGACTACAGATCTGATGCCAGAGGCGGTTAGGGTTTGTTGGGGGATGGGGATGCCTGGAGGTGGGGATGGAGTGGCCAGGGGTGCCTGACCATCAATTTGGACTTGGGATGGATTTTGGGTAATCCATGTCTTGAGGACTTTGGGCTGACTAAGTGAATTGTTTGCGAGTGCAAATGCATTATATAGTGATCTGGCCCAATTTCAGCCCAATAGAAGTCGATATAAGCCAACAGCCTTTCGAAACTTATAGCAGCTTATGGGCTTCCTGGCCAGGCCCAAAATTCTAATTGTCATGGAGAAGGTAATGAGCCCACTACAGAACTTAGAGATGGACGGTATAAGCTCGTCACTGTTAACTCTCATATGGAGTCCGCCCTTCTCCTTTCGCAGAACAGGTTTATGCTTTATTGCAGGAAAGGGACTCCAGGCCTTCCACTGCGCAACAGAAGGGGATTGGTTGGATGAATCCAGCAAGTCAACCTCCACCTAGGGTTTGTGGTAACTTAGTTAGAATTAGGAACTCAATTGGTGATCCTGTGCTTCCAATTCAAGAGGGTTGCTGCCAGGATGAGGGTTTGATAGAAAAGCTGCCCTCAGTGTTCTCTGAGGGAGGGGCTTGTACTAAGGTTCACAAAGGTGGGTTGTACAACATGCAGAAGTTGACTGAGATCTGAGATCAGTGTGGATATGTTTCTGAATCATCTGATCTACTCGGGGATTTGTCCTACGTGGCACCATCTCCAGTGGTAGGCTTGGAGGGCACTTTTATAATTGAGGAGGAAGGTTTGGCAAAGCAGCAACAGTGTAACGAAGGGATTTTGCCCACTCCAGCTGTTGAGGCTGATCTGGACGGACTTAGATGCTCAACAATTGATGGATGAGATGGGGTTGTGGGTTTCTAGTCCTGGAGGTAACGAAGTTTGCTTGGACGGACTGGGGCAGAAATTGAAGAAGGGGTAAGATGAATTAGCTAACTTGAAGCACTCGGTGAACTATGAGGGCAAGGGCTTAAGGAGGGGGTTCCTTATGTGGCTTGTTAGTTAGGTTATTTATTTATTTATTTAATTTTATTTGATTTTATGTTCTTAGGGGGATTGCCTCTCCTCTTAATTGTAATATCCTTTCCTCTCCTTAATTTATGTTCTTTTTCCATAAATACATATATATATATATATATATATATATGTATATGTATATCATATTCAAGAAATCAGGGTTTTTTCTTTAGATTTTACCCTTAAAAATAAAACTATTTTACTACGATTTAGTCCACTTTTGAAGGTTATTCAGTGTTCTTCCTTTGTAAAAGCTCCTATGTTTTTTTTTTTTGGCTTAAAGGGCATCAATGGGATGGCACCCAAGTACAAGCATACAATGATACAAAAGGAAATCATCTATACTTCAGGCTGTCAAGAAGGTCAATAATCACATAAAGGTCAATAAAAAACAATCCACCATGCCAACTAGTTAGCTGTAACAATCCATTGGTCTTTGACAACATGTAAGGGTGTGGCAGATCCTTTGAAAGCTCTTTTATTTCTTCCCACCAACGTGGCAAGGGGAATGAGGGTGAAAGCTTTCCTCCTTGCTTGAGTGGATACCCTCTCAGGCCAACACTTTGTTGTGCAAATCAATGCGCAGCGTGTGGAAACTGATCGTATAGTGCAGCAGCCAACGATGAATAATATGGAAACACAATCACACATATTATATGAAAGCAATAAAACAATGACACAAGGGATTAATGTGGTTCGGTAATGCCTACGTCCACGGGAGCTAACGGCTGTAATTATTACTATCTTGTCAAACAAGGGTTACAACAATTGTATATATGCTAACCTCAGAGGTTTTCCCCCTAAAATCCGAACCTATTCAACTTCTCAATTCAAAATTCAAAAAAACAGCGCTGAGTAACTGAGCAAGAAATCAGGGTTTTTTCTTTAGATTTTACCCTTAAAAATAAAACTATTTTACTACGATTTAGTCCACTTTTGAAGGTTATTCAGTGTTCTTCCTTTGTAAAAGCTCATATGTTTTTTTTTTTTTTGGCTTAAAGGGCATCAATGGGATGGCACCCAAGTACAAGCATACAATGATACAAAAGGAAATCATCCTTACTTCAGGCTGTCAAGAAGGTCAATACTCACATAAAGGTCAATAAAAAACAATTCCCTATGCCAACTAGTTAGCTGTAACAATCCATTGGTCTTTGACAACATGTAAGGGTGTGGCAGATCCTTTGAAAGCTCTTTTATTTCTTCCCACCAATGGGGCAAGGGGAATGAGGGTGAAAGCTTTCCTCTTTGCTTGAGTGGATACCCTCTCAAGCCAACACTTTGTTGTGCAAATCAATGCGCAGCGTGTGGAAACTGATCGTATAGTGCAGCAGCCAACGATGAATAATACGGAAACACAATCACACATATTATATGAAAGCAATAAAACAATGACACAAGGGATTAATGTGGTTCGGTAATGCCTATGTCCATGGGAGCAAATGGCTGTAATTTTTACTATCTTGTCAAACAAGGGTTACAACAATTGTATATATGCTAACCTCAGAGGTTTTCCCCTCGAAATCCCAACCTATTTCAACTTCTCAATTCAAAATTCAAAAAAATAGCATTGAGTAACCGAGCAAAACCGTCAACGGCTTCTTCTCGAAACCAAACTGCCGATGTAATCGTTGATGGTCTCTGCCAAACCGTCAACGGTTTCTTCCTGAGCTTGAAACCGTCGATGCAACTCTGCAAATCGTCAATAGTTTCTTTTGCAAACTAGCTTCTTCGTTTTTCTAAACCATGTTTTCTTTGTACATGTGTTCCACTCAATATATGAGCTACATATTACAACAATCTTCGCCTTGGAGCACATACACCCCTTAGGAGAAAAACGAAAAACATAACCCGCAGCTCCACCTGGGACAATAGGTTGAGACACCTCCAGTCTAGCATCTTGAGACTTTGATCAAGTCCAAGCAATGCTTGAACTTATCCATGGTAATAGACTTTGTCAACACGTCTGCTGCATTCTCAGAAGTGTGAACTTTCTCAAGCAATAGCTCACCAGAAGAAACCAATTCCCGGATCTTGTGAAACCTCACATCTATGTGCTTGGTCCTCGCATGATACATCTGGTTCTTCAACAAATAAATGACACTCTGACTATTACAACATAGCTAAACTCTACCTTGCTAAATACTCAACTCCTTGACCAATCCTGTAAGCCACAATGCTTCCTTGGTAGCTTTGGTCACTGCTATATACTCCAATTCAGTTGTAGATAGTGCAACTAGAGACTGTATCATGGACCTTCAACAAATAGGCCCTCCCACAAGGGTGAACACATACACTATTGTAGACCTCCTGTCATCCAGGTCTCCTACATAGTCTGCATCTACATATCCCAGAACTAATGGATCACTCTGTAGCCTGCCGAACATGATGCCATAGTCTGTAGTACCCCTCAAGTATCTGAAAATGCACTTGACTGCATCTCAATGCTGTTAACCCGGATTTGAAAGAAACTTGCTCACCACACTAACAACTTGTGTTAGATCCGGTCTTGTATATACCATAGCATACAGTAAAAACCCCATTGCACTGGCATATGGAACCTTTGACAAGTCACGAACATCATCATCCGTCTTTGGGCACTGGGCGGTAGACAATCTAAAATGATTTGCCAACGGTGTACTCACCGGTTTTGCATTATCTATGCTAAACTTCTCCAACACCCTTTCGACATAGCTACCCTGAGATAACCACAATCTCCCTGCAGCTTTGTCCCTGCGAATTTCCATCCCAAGAATCTTCTTGGTTGCACCCATATCCTTCATGTCAAACTCTTTGCTCAATAGTGTTTTCAACTGATTAACCTTAGTCATACTTTTCACAGCAATCAACATGTCATCCACATAAAGCAATAGACAAATAAGTGAACCATCATCAAGACTCTTCACATAAATGCAACAATCGTACTCACACCTCTTGTAGCCAATCCGGATAATGTAGGACTCAAAAACGTTTGTACCACTGCCTCGGAGACTGCTTCAGTTCGTGAAGTGATTTCCTCAGTTTACAAACCAAGTGCTCTTGTCCAGGTTGACTAAACCCTTCTGACTGTACCATGTAAATCAACTCCTCCAAATCACCCTAAAGAAACGCTGTCTTTACATCCATCTGCTCCAAATGCATATCGAAATGTGCCACCAATCCCAATGCTACCCTGATAGAAGTGTGTCTGACCACAGGGGAGAAGGTCTCATCATAATCAACTCCTTTCCTCTGTGAGTAACCCTTTGCTACTAACTGAGCCTTGAACTTCTCTCATTCTTTTTCTGATACCGCTTCTTTCTTCCTATATACCCATTTGCATCCTATCGCTCTCTTTCCTTCTGGAAGTTCCACCAACTCCCACATGTGGTTCTTATGCAATGACTCCATTTCCTCCGCTATAGCACCCATCCATTAACTTTTCTCTTGGCTGTGCACCACCTCTTAAAAAGTAGTAGGATCCTTGCTACTAGTAATGAGTGCATAAGAAATCAGATCATCAAATCCATACGTGGGGGATGACCTGATAGTGCGTCTGGGTCTATGTATAGCTATACTATGATGTTGTTGGTTTCCTGAGTTAGAACTCCTTGCATTCTGAACATTTTCATCTTTGCCCTGAGTCTCTAACTCCACCTGCACCACATGCTCATTGTTGCTATAGTTTTCTAGCACTTGCTTCTCTTCTTCTTCTTCTTCTTCTTCCTGAGTACGCTGCAACATGACTTTCTCATCAAAAACCACGTCTCTACTAATCACCACCTTGTTTGTCTTTGGATCCCACAACTTGAACCCTTTCACACCTTTCTGATACCCTAAAAAGATACACCGTCTAGAATTTGCATCAACTTTCGATCTCTCCTCACTAGAAACGTGCACATAGGTTGGACATCGAAACACTCTCAAACCAGAGTAGTCTATTGCGTTGCCTATCCACACCTCCTCTGCATCTTTCCCATCTAATGAAGCCCTTGGTGATCGGTTAATCAAAAAACACGCCATACTCATTGCCTCTGCCCAGAAATTCTTTGCAAGCCCTGCATTCAACCTGAGCACCGAGCTCTTTCAGCTATAGTTCTGTTCATCCTTTCCGCCACACCATTCTGTTGTTGTGTCTTGCGTACTGTAAAGTGTTTCCTTGTGCCATGCTGCTCGCACAACTCCATGAACGTCGAATCAGCGTACTCAGTTCCATTGTCTGACCTGAGGCATTTAATCTTCCTCCCGATTTGGTTTTTCGCCTTTAAACCTAGCAAATGTCTCTAACTTGTGCTACATGAAGTACACCCAGACCTTTCGTGAGTAATCATTAATAAAACTCACGAAGTACATATGTCCACCCCGTGATGCTACCCTTATCGGCCCCCAAACATTTGAATGAATATAGTCAATAATCCCCCTGTCTTGTGTGTGACTGTCTTGAATTGCACCCTATTTTGTTTTCCAAGAACACAATAGCTGTAGAAATTCAGCCTACATGTTTTGAACTTTTGACACCCTTCAAAAGATTTCTCTTATGGAGCTCCATCATCCCACGCTCACCCATATGCCCTAACCGCATATGCCGCAAGACAGTATTATCTGACTCAGATTCTGTAGCTGCAGTTTCACGTACATCTGTGATACCCAACAATGCATAGATATTTCCTGCTAATTTCTATCCTTTCATCACCCTTAAGACTCCTTTACACACCTTCATTACCCCACTTTAAGACTTGTAACTAAACCAGTTACAATTTAAAGTGCCCAATGAAATCAAATTCTTCCGTAGATTCGGTATATGCCTAACATCACATGATGTTCTCACAACACCATCAAACATTTTAATTCTGATATTCCCTATTTCAACAATTTTGCATGAAGCATCAATTCCCATAAGGACAGAACCAAAATTTACTGACCTGTAGGGTTGAACCAACCATGTGATAAGAGCATGCCGAATCTAGGATCCAAGAATTCGTGAGGCAATCTGAACCTGATGAAACAGAAAGCATATCACCATCACCGCTCTCTGAGTCTCCTTCTTCCGCTACATTCGCAGATTTTGATGAACCATCTTGATTTTCTGCATTCCCCTTCTTCCTCTCTGGACAATCTAGTTTTATGTGCCCCTTTTTCCCGCACTTAAAACACTGTATGTCCGTATTCTTGGTTACCCTTTACCGCAAGCCCTTCACCTTGTAAAATCTCATCGTTGGCTTTCTTCCTCTAATGAAAACCTAACAGAGCGCTTGTGACCTCTTTCAAATTCAGGTTTCTTTTCCTCACGCCAAAGTTGTAACCAAATTTTCATATGTATGAGATGCAGGTAGGAATTTAGTAGCATCAACGCCTTGTCTTCTTCCTCAAACTTCACATCAACCCGCATCAAATTACTGGTGATCTGATTGAATACGTTGATGTGCTGGTTCAAATTCGAACCCTTTGTCATCTTAAGTCAATACAGTTTCTGCTTAAGATGCAACTTGTTCGTCAAAGATTTGGACATATACCGAATTTCTAGTTTTTGCCAAACTGCTATCGGAGATTCCTCATCCATGACGTGACACAATACATCGTCAGCCAAACAAAGCCTGATAGCTGCCACAACCTTCGCTTCCAATTTCTTTCAACTTGTTTCGTCCATGCCTTCCGGTTGACTTCCATATAATGCCTTCACCATACCCTGTTGCACTAATAGATCCTTAACCCTCCTTTGTCATAGTCTGAAATTTCCCGATCTATCGAACTTGATAACGTCGAACTTTGCAGAAGAAATCCCAGAAGCCATTGTAACCAATTGCTCTGATACCAATTTTTTGTGCAAATCAATGCACAACGTGTGGAAACTGATCGTTCAATGCAGCAACCAATGATGAATAATACGGAAACACATTCACACGGATTATATGGAAGCAATAAAACAATGACACAAAGGATTAACGTGGTTTGGCAATGCCTACGTTCACGGGAGCAAACGGCTGTAATTTTTACTATCTTGTCAAACAAGGGTTACAACAATTGTATACATGCTAACCCTCTTCAACCTTTGGAGGTTTTTCCCCCGAAATCCCAACCTATTCAACTTTCCAATTCAAAATTCAAAAAACAGCGCTGAGTAACCGAGCAAAGTCATCAACGGTTTCTTCCTGGGACCAAACCGTTGATGTTACTGTCGATGGTCTCTGCCAAACTGTTGACAGTTTCTTCCTAAGCTTGAATTTTTCGATGCAACTCTGCAAATCGTTGACGGTTTCTTCTGCAAAGCAACTTCTCTGTTTTTCTAAACCATGTTTTCTTTGTACCTGTGTTCCACTTAATATATGAGCCACATATTATAACACACTACTTCCATTATTCTGGCAGTAACACACTCCTTTCCTTGGACCATTATATTGGAGGATGAGAGAGTGTGGGAGGGTGATCCTTCGGGTATGTTTTCTTCAAAATCTTTTTTCTCACACCTATTGAAAACCTTGTCCCCTAATCTTTTCCCTTGGAACCACATTCTTTGAAGGGCTAAGGTTCCCGGTAAGATTTGGACCTTAGTTTGGACCACGATCTTGGATAGGATTAACATGCATGATCTGCTTTAGAGAAAGCCCTACAAGGCCTATTAGTCCCATCCCCCCACATGCGTATCGTGTTCTGCAAACGCAATGAAATGAATGCTCGTCTCTTGTGTGTTGCAGGGTGGCAGCATAGCTTTAGAATGCTCTATTTCCCTAAGCAGGGGAAGATTGGGTGGCGCCATGGATTGTGGGAGAGCTTTTACTGGTTAGGTATAGCTTGTTTAGGGGCTTTGGCAGAAATAGAAATGATAGAGCTCTTTGGAGTGTAACAGTTTCCGCCATTCTTTTGACCTTGTGGATTGAGAGGAATGCTGGAATTTTTAAGGGTTGCACAACCTGCTCACGGATTTATGGGATGGAGTGATATTACTCACCTAGTTTTGTGTGTGTTTCCTCAGTTTTTTTTAAGGGTTTTATTGCTTTCTGATCTTAGAAGGGATTGGAAGGCAGCACTTTTGTAATTTAAATACCTGTATTTTTCTGTTCTTTGGATCTTTATCGAGGACTCCTTCTCCTCTACATGGTCTTAAATTTCCACGAATTTATCAAAATTTCTGTCCAAATTTCCACTTCCTGTCGCCCTTGAAATCGTATTGGCAGTTGATTTCTATCTTATAAATTTTCTGTCAAAATTTTATGCAAATCATCCAAAAAAACTTGGATATTAGTGATAACTTTTTATTTAACCATTTATATATACATTATCTATATTTGTATAAAAAATATTTAACTGAGTTTATGAATTTCTCATTTAATAACTGAATATATTTAATAAGAATATTATATTACAGTTACTGCGCCTCATACACAACATAGCCATTATTGAGGTATTTAATTTTATAATATGTTAGTTCTGGTCCTTGCATTATTATATCTGTTAACCTTAAGTGTCATAAAAAGATTCCATGTTTTACTACTAATTTCCATCATTTCTTAATATCAAAATTGAATTGACGTCAAAATCGAAATTGCCAAACTTTTGAAGCTTCGACATTTAGTCAAAATTGAAATTTAAGACCTTAGTCCTCCAAGCCTTGTACTCTGTTTTTTTGGATATTAATAAACTATCTTCTCTTATTCAAATGAAAAAAAGAAAAACAAACTGCTGCCTGATCATAGAAGCGGCCTGGTTCCAAAGTCAAAGATCATTTTTGTCTCCATATCCATGTCTTCCATGTATTCTTTCATGACCTTTATTATCCTTTCCTATATGACCGTTTAACTCTGTTCCTAGAAAAATTTGTCACCCCTGATAATCCTTGTATATTGCCTTCCATTTCTTCTCGAAATTGCCTTTCCGACCTCTACATATCATATTTTAGATTTTCTCCACTATGCGAGTACCCATTCTTTTGCTATTCTTTTTTTGGTGCATCAAAATTCTAAATCCAGACCTTACAATTTCTCTAGATTTTTCATCTGCCCACTGTTTCTCAAAGGCCAATTATGTTCATAATAATATTTCTTCAAGTAATTATGTGAAGTGTCAATTATCTTCATGCTTTTGGAAATAAGAATAATATGTTCCAAGTTACTAACATAACTCTAGTATCCTGGACTAGCTTTTTGACACGTGAAGAATGGTTTGGGAACTTTTGCATATTTGACACATACTCAGGCACCAGCATGGCAGGGTGATGACCTAGCACACCTTTCCCTATTATTCTCTATATCTGATTGGTGATATTGCAATGCATTGCTTGCAGGGTACACCCTAACAAACAATCGGTAACAATCCATGTTATAAATATTTGACAAGTTTTATGATTGCTGTCATTTACCTAACAAAGCCTGATGTAGTGCCTCACGTAAGAGGGACCTTTCAGGGCATGTGGTTCCCTAGACAATTTGATGCAAAAAAAGGAACCTCTGCATATGAGATGGAATGCATTGTTTCTTTTGATTATGTGTTCTTTGTTTTTTTCGAAACATATATTTAGCAGTTGCTTTTTTTTTTTTTTGGGTTGCTGCAGACTTTAACGGATCATAAAAATGAAGTTTGGTTCGTGCAGTTCTCTAATAATGGTAAATACTTAGCCTCGTCATCAAGTGATTGCACTGCCATTATATGGAAGGTACCATTCTATCCTTGTTCTTTTGCTTGTGCTTTAGGAGTGAAAGAAAGTTTTTAATGTTGCTGGGTTGCACTAATGGCTAATTCTTTGTCTCTAGAACTGGGTACATGGGAAGGCATACAAAGAGAAATATAGATCTTTTTTATAGAAAAAGAAGAAATAATTAAAATGAAAAAAATGTACAAAATGGAGCACAAGAAATGCTCTTAAGAAGGAAAAATAACAAAGAAGAAAAACTTACAAGAAAAATTATAGAACCTTCTAATTTCACTGTAAATCTGAAAATACACCCCTTTAAAGTGCCCTCCTGCAAAACCCACAATGATCCCAAATACTGAATCCTATCCCAAAACAAAGACTAAGGCATCTTCTTCCCTGTAAAAATATGTGCATTGCTTTCCAACTAAACACCCCACAAAATGGAAAAAATCCCAAACTCATCAAAGCCAAACCATTTCCTTTCCTACGTCTTGGTAAAGGAAGTAGAAAACAAATCCTCCACTGAGTGTGGACAAATCCAACTCTCCCAAAAATGCCAAACAACTTATTCCAAACCCTCCATGAAAAAGAACGTATGTGACTTTCTTGGAAAATTTGTGGAGATATGCATTAGTTGTTTCTGGGTGGGGGCCAGGGGGGAATATCACCATAAAATTGGCTGCGGCTTGTCAGTAGTGTTTTGTAGGTTTACATGAATTATTATTATTTTTTACAAAAAAAAGAAAAAAGAAATTAGATTAGTTGATTAGGTGGATGAGTGGTATAATATTAAAGGATAAATTAAGGAACGAATATATTTGCAATAAGTGAGGCATAGCATGATAGAAAAGAAGATAAGGGAGGGGTGGCTTAGATGGTTTGGGCATTTGAAACGCAAGCCAAGTAATGCACCGGTGAGGAGGAGTGAGCTAGTTCGTATTACTGGTAGTAGAAGGGATAGGGATATACTTAAAATGACAAGGAATGAGATAGTGAGAAAAAATTTAATAGCTTTTAAGCTAGCCGAGGAAATTACCCTCAGTTGTGTGAATTGGCGAAAAAGGATTCGTGTAGCCAACCCCACCTAGTTGGACGGAAGATTATTTGTTGTTTTTGTTGATTAGGATAAAGAGGAATGTATTAGGAAGATAAGCGAAAACAAAGCCAAAATAAAACCCAAAAAATGAAAAAGAGAAAAACCTGCACTAAATGCAGAATATCATGCTAACAAAGCCAGCCAATCATGCTGAAGATTAGTGAAACAAGAACCACTAAAAACAACCAGAGAAGAATCCTCACAATGGTGCGAAAAAGACTATCTTGTCCCAAATCACTTGAAATCAAGAAATGTACAAAGTACAAACATTCATCTCTTTAATCAAACCACCCAAAAAAAAAAGGAAAAACTTGACACTACCATAACTTTCTTGCATCCTTATGCCTCTTAAAAGCTCCTACGTCAATAAGTTCTCCAAGAAATAGGGCACATCCATCACTCACCAAACAACCCAAAAAGCTTATTCCATAACTCTAATCCACAAAGCAATCAAAGAATAGGTGAGCATTGAGACTTATTACTAGCATAACAGATGACACAAAAGGGAAGCCTTCACAATGATTGGTCACTCCCTCTATTTATAACATATGTCAAGCACATTACCATAATACCTTACTAACTTTCACTCATTAACATAACACTAACACACTAATAATTCTAAATGACTAAAATAACCATTAAGACTCCCTCTCAAGCTGGAATATGGATATCATATGCTCCTAGCTTGTTACAAGTTTTAGTAAACTAGCCAAAAAGTTGCATATCAGACTTCACATAAGTGGTTGTAATGAGTTTCTGCACAAGCTTCTTCCAAACAAAGTGGTAATCAACTTCAATGTGTTCTGTTTGTTCATGGAAGACGGGCTGGTGGCAATATGGACAACAACTTGATTATCACACATAACCTCCATACACCGAGAATGTGGAAATCTTGTTCTTCCAAAATGTTCTTCACCCAAACAAGCTCACATGTAGTGTGAGCCATGGCCCTATACTTTAATTCAGCTCTTGACCTAACTACTACAGTTTGTTTCTTATTCTTCCAAAAAACAAAAGTACCACCAACAAAGATACAATACTCGATTGTAGATCTTCTATTTGAAGGCGATCCAACCCAATCTGCATCTGTATATCACTGAATACAAGCGTGACCATGATCTTGATGCAAGATGCCTCTCCCAAGTGCATCTTTGAGATATCTCAAGATGCGAATTACCACTAGGGGTGTACAAAATTTACCAATAAACCAAAAACTGACCCGAAATCGGATTGAAATAAGTTTTGGTTTGTTTGGTTTTCGATTTTGATTTTGGTTCTTGAAAATAGAAAATATCGATTTTCGGTTCGCGGTTTCCAGCCCAAGACTGAATTGAAAAATTGAAAAACTAATCATCCTATATAAATTAATATATGTTAATTTTGTCTAGCTAATGTTCCTCTACGTCTGAGTTGGCGCCAATGCCTAGCCCTTCGCCAACATAGGAGCCCTCATCACCTATGTCAAGAACTTCTAGGAGAGCTAGGGGTGGTGCTTGGCCTCCTGAAGAGCTTTTTCGGCCTCGGCGGTGCTATCATCACCCAGTTCTACCATGCCGTCTACAGTGACGACTCTAAGGCTTTCATACTCCTCATTAGGTGGCTTTTGGCGGCCATCTCGTTTTTGTTCTTGCGGATGATAAGGATTATGAAGTTGGTCCGGCAAGCAAACGAGCTCAAGGTCATCTACAATTTTCTCTATATTTCTGTCATTTTTGCTGTATTTCTCATTCTGGCTGTATTTCTCATGGCTATGATTGTAATAGAGAAACAGGTTGTTCCCTATCCATTCTTGTCCCACATCGGATATGGTAGGGATGTTCAGTTGCTCCCTCTATTATAAATATAGGTTGCCCCCATTAGCCTAATCACCAATTTGACTAGGCTTGCATTTAGTGTTCTGGGCCCACATTAGACTCCCAAATTTGCAGTCAAGTCCTTGAAATTTTAGTATTAATAACTTTAGAGGCTAAGAATTCTAGAGGCTTCTAAATATTGGTTAATTATCCGAATCAGATCATAGAACCACTAAACTGATTAAGTTAGAAAATTCCTTTTCCGGTTCGGTTTTGGTTCAATAATTTAAGAATCCAAATTTTGCAGTTTGGTGTTCAATATTGACTAAAACCAACTGCACAGAGTCAAATTCATTCGTAATTACTGCAACCCAATTACTTGTTCTTGAGGAATCCAAAAACTAACTCACAACAGTTGTTGAAAAAGATATATTTAGTTGAGTGACTGTGAGATAATTCCACTTTCTAACAAGTCTCTAGTACCATCCTGTGTCAGGCAACAAATTACCCATAGTTGGCACTAACCTATTGGTAGCGTTCACGAGTGTAACAATAGGTTTGAATACCAATAGCTTGGTCTCATCATCAAGAACATACTTTCTATGTGACAAAACAATTCCCATACGTGATCTAAATACTTCTATACCCAAGAAGTACTTCAATGGTCCCAAATCTTTTGGTCTGAAACTTAGCATGTAGAAAATATTTAGGCCCCAAAAGACTGATCATTTATCACATGTAATCACAATATCATCCGCATAAACAATGAGTAGAATCTTACCTGATGGAGTTGACGATAAAATCACAGAGTGATTCATTGCACACAGTTGAAGGCCACACTCATGTACTACAATAGTGAATTGACCAAACCATGCTATGTGAAATTGTTTTAAACCATGTAATGACTTCTCAAGTTGACACACTAAACCTGACTCCTGAGCAACAAACCTAGGTGGTTGCTCCATATAGACCTCTTCCTTAAGATCACCATGTAAAAAGGTGTTCTTCACATCTTATTGATATAGAGAGGTCAATGAAAAGTGGTGGCTAAGGAGGTGAACAAATGTAGGAGGTGAGTTTGGCGACTGGGGAGGCTGTGTTTGAATAGTCCAAACCATACACTTGAGTATATCCCTTAGCGACAACGTGTGCGTTCAGACGAGTTACAGAATCATCTGGGTTGACTTTCACAATATATACCCAACGACAACCAGCCTCAAATTTATCAGAAAGAAGAGATACCAATTCTCAAGTATCATTTTCTTATAATGCACTTATCTCTTCAACCATTGCATTCCTCCGCCTACAGTGGGCTAAGGCTTCAGAAACAAAGTTAGGAAGAGCAATAGAGGATAGAGTGGTAACAAAACAATAATAGAAGGGTGACAAGAAATAATAGTGAACAAAGTTGGAGATGTTGTGTACATGTGTGTTTACCTTTCTAGACAGCAATGGGAGGATCAACATTGTGGGAAATATGATCATCATACGTGGAAACCAAAGGCATAGCAATAGAAGTTGGAGGAGACTCTCTTCCTTGGAGCCACTATCGTGAAAACACCTATAGACAAGAATAATCGTGATGATGAGGACTCAAACTACATGGAGGCATAGGTGGATGATTGGATAAAGACAACAAACTAGAATATGGAAGTTTAGGCAGAGGAAGAGACACATTGAGGTCAGAAGCACTCGGGGACTAAGAAGGTAACATCAGTAGAGATAGAAAATTGGTGCATCATAGGACTATACATTTATAATCCCTTGAGTATAATAGTATATGAGTATTCAAGAAAGACACATTTTATAGCATAAGGATCCAACTTATCCATCTTGGGGGTTAGCTAATGAACAGAGGAACACAACCGTGTTTATGAGGAAGCAAAGAGAATAAAGGATCATTACGGAAGAGAATGGAGTAGGAAATATTACTACCAAGAACAGAGGATGGCATCTTGTTAATAAGATAGCAAGCAGTGTGTATGACATCACTCCAAAACACTCTAGGAACATACATTTGATAAAATAAGGTGTGATTGACTTCAAGGATATGTCTATTTTTCCTCTCTGCGATCCCATTTTGTTTAGGAGTGTGGGCATAGGATGACTAATGAATGATACTAAATTGAGTCATATACGTAGTGAATTAGGTATGAAGTAGTCATTAGCATTATCACTCTAAAGTATCCAAATAGGAAAACCAAATTGAGTCTTTATATCAGAAAAAAAAAAAACACAAAAGATATGAAATAACTTACAACAATCTTTCATTAAATAGAGCAAAGTTATACTCGAAAATCATCAACAAAGTTTACGGAGTATCGAAAACCCAACTTGGACACGACTAGGACCCTAAACATTAGAATAAACTAACACGAAAGAGTTTGCTGCCCGTTTATTGACTTGGGAAGCAAAAAGGACACAATGATGCTTTCTCAACTAACAAGTCACACTCAAGAGTAGACGCAAGACTCAAAGTAGGAACTAGTAGTTTTAATTTTTCCAACGAAGGATGACCAAGGTGACAATGGATTTGAAGTGCCGTGGCAGTAGCAGTGCAGACAGTAGAGGAGATAATGGCTCAAAGTGGTTTAGTCCACCTGCTTTGCATCCTTTGCTAATCGTCTTCCTTGTCTTCAAATCTTGAATGACCATAGAATCAGGGAAGAATGTTATTGAACATTTCATGGATTTAGTAATCTTGCTAACTGACATAAGATTGAAAGGGAACTTGGGAATATATAAAATGGAAGGAAGAGAAATAGTGGACGTGGGCCTATTCCCTTAATAGTAGTATTGGACCCATCAGCAAGAATAACAATAGGCAAGGTATTAGGATATTGGAGAGTAGAGAAGAAATTAGGTATACCTATTGTTATATGATCAGTGGCTGCTGAATCTATAACCCAAGGATTAAAACGAGAAGTACTGGATGATAGGCAAGCTGTATTATCACCAATATGAACAAGAGATGCAATGGGAACGGAAGCTTGCTGGGATGCTTGATACTGCTAGAATTTGGAACACTATTCCTCTGACATAGATACAGTACACTGCCCTCTACTTGAGCTTGAAAGTGTGGAATTTGTGGTGGCTGCATTGGCGACGCGAGGAGGTTTACCATGTGGTGGCTGCATTGGCGACATGAGGAGGTTTACCATGGAAATCTCAACGCTGCTCAATAATATGACCTCCCCATCCACAATGAGTGCGCTTGTGAGAAGGGCTACCTCGTCCTTCTCTTCCACCATGGTCACTTGAACCATCTCAAGAATTTTTGTGGCTGCATGGTTGAGAAGTAGGATCATATGGTGTAAAAAAAGCAGTCCTCTGAGAGCAAAGGGTTGGGTACTGTATGCTGGAGGAAGCACGAAGTGCGCAAGAATAAACATCTGCAAAGGATGGCAACTTTGTACTACCAAGAATTTGGGACCGGTCTCCCTTAAACTTGGATTTTAATCCCGCTAAAACCTGAAGAGCTATCATTTGCTCTCTATGCTTTTGCATCTCTTGAACATCAGTATATGGGTTGCACGATGTTAAGCTCCTAATGGGTACGCTTCATATCTGCAGAGTATTTTGTGACACTCCTATCTCCTTGTTGTAATTGAAAGACTCTGTGGATAGATCGTAAATACATGTAGTAGTACTAGAATATAGGAGCTTGACCCTTGACATAATCCTAAATATGCATTCATGCAGTCTGAGGTTCCATCGAATCCCACATGATGGAAATAGTAAATGCATTCTCCTGAATCCACACTTCTTTCCTTTTATCATTAAAAGGCCCAGACAGGAACAAGTATTCAGATTTACCTAAGCCTATCAAATAGATCTTAACAGTCTTAGACCACTAAAGATGTAATTATTTCCATCTAACTTTTCAATTGTTATTTGCGGCAGTGATGAAAGGAACATACTTTTGGGATTCTCTCCATCCCAACTCTCACAAATGAAACAACAACAAATAAGATGAACTCCTGAACAACCCGAACAACCACAAATAAGGCTAACCACTAATTCAACCATGAACAAGTTACCAACAAATGGGCATAGCAATGCCACAAACTCCTAAAGGAGCCAACCAATCAACTTAATAATGCCAAACAGCAACCAACGAATTGGCATAAGCAAACAATTGAGAAAGGTTAGATCTTTGACCAGAAAACATGACCAACGACTTGATATTATGATCTATGTAAGGATTTAGAACATTTTGGAAGAAATTGGAGGCAAAACTTGCTAGATAAAGCTCTCACACGCCCGCACATGGGGGCGGAGCTGTCGGTGATTTGTTGGCATGTGGGGCCACGTGGGTGGTCCTCCAGTGACCAAATTTCACCCACCTACAGATCAGAGGGTTCTATGAATGGGTATGGTGTTGGTTCTACAAAATAAGGAAGGGTTATTGAGATTCTGAAGAAGGCAGTGCTGTCCAAAAAGTTTCCGGTGACTGCAGTGTTTTCCGACAACTTCTGGGCTTGTTTTTAACCTCTAAAGGTGTGGCTGATCCCCCTATAACAGCAGTCTTGCGTAGGACGATTAGGGTTAGGTTTTGGTTTGGCGGTAGGGTTAGGTTGGACCTTGCTCTAATACCATGTTGAAGTATTGAGTAAAATGGAAGACCTAAGACAACGAAAGATCTCTCACTCTATTTATAATATATGTCAAGTACATACCAGTGACCATAATACCCTCACTAACTCATTCATTGGCAGAACACTAACACAATGATGATGCTGAATGACTAAAATAACCATTAACAACCCCCTGAAATGAAAATCAAATAACCTTTACCTTTTAGTGTCAGACCGACTTCCAAAACTTTTCCAGCTCAAGTTGGTGGTCTAATCCCCACAAAATTCAAAATAGCTGTCTCCTCTGTATAAAGCTAGCCAACTGATCCAAATCAAAGGCAGACTCAAAAAAATCGATCCAGAAAACAGCCAACATGGACAGCTTCAACCAACGATTCTGTAGCCAATTCTTCTTGCAAAGAATGACAAACTTCTCTCCCCAGTGTTCTGTAGCCGCATATTGGAGCAGTGTTTCAAGGGGCATTTCTGTGGTGCACCTTGCCTCCATGCATTTTCTGGCTAAAGCATCCCCGGGCATGATGTAAATGCTCAAATCCTGATAGGCATTTGCTCAGCCCAAAAAACATGCATTCCCACCTAAACCAGCAGGGCACATTTTTTATCCCCATTAACTTATTCTTACAGTATAAAAATAATAAAGAAAGTAGAAAATAACCAGTTAGGGGACAAATGCTCTGTTCATGCTGTTAGTAACAGAGCACAAGCAGCTGTGCCTCCCTCGACGAATATTCTCACTCCGAAAAATGCCCTTGGTCGATCTTCTCCAGAAATGCTGCTCATCCAACAGGATAACTGGACTTTCATCTCTCTCCGGCCGATCGAAGGACCATATTCTGTCTTTGAGAATCTCTCTCTATCTCCCATTGTAACAGTTTCCCTTTCGTTTAGTACCTCTCTCTTTTACTGGAATTTTGAAACACCCTCGAGTCTCCCCGGGTTGTTGCTTCTTGTGCTGCTGTTTTTTGCCCCCTTCAGTTTGAAGAGGTTTGCTTGTCCATGAGCTGCCTTCAGTCCAACAGATGAGCTGCTGTGTTATAAGAATTAAGTTTTATTTACTTTCTTTACTTTTATAAATTTTTTCTTATTTTTTCCACTATATACAAGTTTATTTTATTTATTTTTAAATTAAGAGAATTCAGTCCCAAAAAGTTTATGCCTCAATGCCTTGAGGCTTACACCTTGCCTTGTCAGCAGTAAAATGCCTTGTCGCCTTGCGTTATGCCTTCTCCTTTTAAAGCACTGGATTGGAGTCTTATCTTAGATCCAGACTTTTTGCCATTGAGGAATTTTCTCCATCATATCAAATTGTCATCCCTAGAACAGGATATATGTAAGAGAAAATTTAGAGTGAGAAAGAAGAAAGGATGAGAGGGGACATCCTCAGCTTTTCATTTTTTAAGAGCATAATCGTGCTTAAGACAGATCTGAGAGATGATGAAGATCTGCTACACAGAGAAGAGTATGCCACGATTGCCTCTTGTTTCTCTCTCTCCCTAGTCTTGCATGAGTACATGCCAGAAACTATATTCAATTTGAGCCCAAAGATGATCTCCTTCCTGTGGACTAAGACAAAAATATGAGAGATGATGACGATCCGCTACACAAAGAATACAATGCTACAATTAAGCCCTAGATTTCCTTGTCAATGTACTTAGTTTGAGCCTAGCCTGGCAGTGTCCATGGGCAGAAACTATATTTCTGGGCCCTATATAGGAGCTGGGTCCAATCCTTGCACAACGTCGACAGCCAGAAATGCGGGCTGTAGCTTTGATTGTATCTTGGCACAAGAGAAAGGGAAGGAAGAGAGGGTCATCAGTCATCACTGATAATTACTGAAAAAGTAGCAGAAGAAACACAATCCCTAGTCTAATCTATTGATGTTGAGCCCAAGCCCTATCCCAGAAGCTCCAATTCACCGTCCAAACTTTTAAATTTTGGACTGAAGTTTCAAGGCTTAAAAAGTTCGGAAATTTAGATATTGATCTAAATTTTGATTAATTTGAAAAAGAAAAAAGAAAAAGAAACCCTGGGTGCTTGTCAGAATAAATCACATGGGAAAGAATGCTAGACAGGTTGTTCTAAGGGGAAGAATAAACGGAGTGATGAGTGAGACTGAGAGCGACATTGAAAGCAAGTTTTCTTGTGAACAGTGGTTTATTATTTGATCAGGTCTGGTAACATTGGTATGCTTCATTTTTATCCGATTCAGGTGGTGATATCTCCTATGTGCAACCAATGCCCCTTGAAGGTTTGGAAGGTATTCCTATTTTTTGTAAGATGTTACGTGTAAAGAACAGGATGGCCTAGGGTTATTAGTTGGAGGAGAGGTGGTGGACATGTCCCATTTCCATTTTGTTGACGGCACTATTTTATTTCTGAGGACAATGTTGCAAAATTCTGAAAGGAGTTTTCTTGAAAATCTTCGAAAGTATAATGGGAAAGTTCAACTTACCCAAAAATGGAGTGGACAGCATTATTATGGGGGTTAGGGAGTTAGAAAGTTTTACGGTCTTGCTGGATTGGGCCGTCACTTTCCTATCTTGGTCTCCCACCTGGAGGCAATCCTAATTCTGTGGCCTTTTGGAAGCCTATGATTGAGGGGGTTGGTAGGAGTTTGGAGGGGTGGAGGAGGACGTGCTTATCTCTTTGAGTTCATATCACTCTCATTGACGCCTCCCTCTCCAACATGCCTGTTTATTTTTCTCTTTTTTAAGAGCTTCCAAGAGCATTGTTAGGATTCGTGAGAGGTTGATAAGCGGCTTTCTTTGGTCCGGATTTGGGGAGAATAAGAGAAATCACCTGGTTAGTTGGGAGAATGTTAGAAGAGCCAAGTTGAAAGGGGGTGGGATTCGATGTAATTTCTAAAAACATCTATCTAATTAGAAAAAAGTTGTAGAGGTTCCATTAGAAGTTAATTACCTATGCCACAAGGAGATAAAAAAGTTAAGTATGGAGCCCATCGGAATGGGTAGGGCACTAGAGGAAATGGCATTGTTTCTACTGCAAGTCCTTGGAAGTTTGTTTCCTGGGTTGCTTGTTTGTTTTTTCCTCTCACCCTTTTTAGAGTGGGTAGTGGAAATAAGGTTTGGTTTTGGGAGGATTTTTGGATTGGTGAGAGGTAGTTGGACTTGTTGGTTCCTTGGCTTTTTAAGATTTTCACTATTCACAATGCAAGCTCTTTCTTTTCTTTGAAGAGGCCCTCTCTTTCTTAGGATTTCATTTTTTAGGTATCTTAATGAAAGAGAGGTTGATGAGCTTACTACCACGCTTAACTTTTTGGAGTCTTTTGTTCTTTATAGTAAAGGAGATGAAAGAATTTGGAAGGGGAATTCTTCAGGTTCTTTTTTCCACCAAATCCTTTTTCCTCACCTCCTTAAAACTCCTTCCTCCAATTATTTTCCTAGCCCTTTTCCTTGGAGCCACATCATTTGGAAGGCTAATCTTTCTTCTAATGTCAGGGCTTTCATCTGGATTGTACACATGATGTACTACAGTGCAGAAGACCCTGTATGGCCTTGAGTCCTAATATGGGTTCCATGTGTAATCTGTCCAATGAAACACACCTCTTCCTTCATTTCCGGGTGGCTAAATATCTTTCGCTGCTCTCTCTTCTCATGTTCTGGAGAAGCTTGGGGTGCTCTGCAGTTGCAGGGGACTTCCTACAAGTGATCTTCAGGGGTTTTAGAAAATTCAGAAAGGGTAGGTTTTTATGGAGGTGTGCAGTTTTTGCTACTTTGTGGACCTGTTGGATCAAGAGAAACTCAAGAATCTTCAAGGACTGCAAAACTTCTCCTGGTCTGTTATGATAAGAGTTGTCCTTCTGGTCTCCTTTAGGGCTCACTCTTTTGGGTTTTTTCTGGAAACCTGCGAAGGGATTGGGGGGCAGTTCATTTGTAATTTGTTTATATAATGTTATTTTGTTTCTTTGGAGGACATCTTGTTCTCCCATTATGGTACCTTCTTTCTCTGCTAAGTTATTTTCTTTTATCCAGAAGAAAAACAAAAACAAAAACAGGATACCCCGCAAGATATTGTTCAGACTAGGGATAATATTTTACCTACACTTATTTCAATGGTGGTTAGAGATAATGGAAAAGGATATTGAAGCATCAAAATTTGTGATCTGATGGGACTCTGTTTGTCTGATCAGCTGGGCAAGTTGTTTGTGTGGATGGAAGCAAGAGTAAGGTGATATAGGTCAGTAGGAGGTAGGTAAGTTGAAGTGCTTGAATAATTATGATGGAAAGGTCTAAAGACGGGTTTTCTGAGTTCTAGAGTTACGCTTCATTACTTTGTTCTTTTTTCTGTTTTCTTTTTGTGGGGCCTCCTGGGTCTGACCTATAATTCTTCTCTTAATATAATTCTATTGTCATCTAATTTTTTTTCTTTTTTAAGAATGATGGAAATTAGTAGTGAAGCATGAATTTTTATTTTATTTATTTATTTTTTAATAAAACGTCAAGAACTGTTAAAAGACATAAGAATGCATGATTTAGAGCTAAAATATTGTAAATAAAAATACACCAATTGAAAGTATGTAGTTTGTAGCTTGGAGGAAATAGTCTTATTTTTCCTTTTCCAGTTTTCCAATAATTACAAGAACACCACCTTGTTCTTCAGTTTTTGAAATTTGTAGAAGAAAGTTGTAAAACATGTTTTTATTCATTTGTTGTTTTCTAGCTTTTTTATATAAATCTCAGAAAACTGGAAAACAAGGTGAGATTTTTGTAAGTATTTGAAATTCTGGAAATGGAAAATTAAAACTGTTCTTCATAACTATGCCGTGCCATAGCTCTCCAAAACAACTGCAAGAGGAAAATGAGTAGAGGGGAATGGATCTGTTGGGAGTAAAAAGATTTACAAAAGAAAGATTCTTGAGCAGTTCAAAGTCCAAATCCTATAATCCCTTGTGAAAGAAGGTTGGGAATAGTCCAACAAACTGAGTGGCAATGAAGGTTCAACATCCTCCATATCATCTAGGTTTTTACAAAAATGAAAACCCATGAGATAAATTACCCATCAAAGACCAAGAAGCCTCTGCACAAGTATCAAGATGAATGGACATATTGGGAATATTGGGGCCCATGGAATTCTGCGACAATATCTTCCTGTTCCCACCTCATTATTTTTTTATCATCCACCTCAGTAGAAGCATTTGTCAATTAACATTGGACTATTGTTGATAATTACCTTGACCAGCTAAGAATACCCTTGTGGCCTTGGACCATTGTATAATTACAATGGTTTCATTTTTGGGTTGTGATCTGTTGAGGCAGCCCAGAAAAAAAATATTTGGCCAACTAGTGCAAACAATCATCAAGAACATTCACAACCACAAACATGTACTGGATGCCAGACACTCCCGAACTTCACTTATATTGATGAAAACTGCAATGAAAGAGCACGTCAAAACTGTCCACACCACACAAACTGATGCAAGAAACATTTCAAAACAGGCTACAAGACATCAGAACAATTCATGAAACAACTTGGAATGGCTGCAGTGTGCTGCACACAAAAAAATGCGCTCTTACTGCACACAGAAAAACAAAGCAGTCAAACTTTTTAGATAGCATCTAAATACCTGGTGTAACAGTTAAAGATGTCTCATACTTGCATTGCGCGGAACTAAACCCAGACGCGGCATCTGGCAAGCTAAAAGGTCGCCTAACAGCAGAAATACAAACAATTATAAAACAAGTACCTTAAAACATTCCATAAGAAGCAGTACTTCCCTTTTCTTTTTTTTTTATCACCCAGAATTCCAACTTAGATGAGCCCTTCGGACCCCCTTACCGGCACCAAACTGGAGGAGGACGTGATCAGCCCCACAGCTCCCTCCTGATAAATCAAGAATTAGCCTTCATGCGGAATTGAACCCAAGGCCGCCTATTACCTGGAAACCTTGCAACCAGCCCAGGCCCATAAGAAGCAGTATTATGGCATAATTTTGAGCTTCAACCCTAGGAAAAGCAGCATATCCATAATTTTGGAAGGGGCTGAACAGAAGGTATTTCTGACCACTGTTGACATAGCGCTTATGGTTGCTGGAGTCATCTGCTGACGAATATTTTTACAGGATATTATTCCAAGAGTTTGATGATTATTGTGGCTAAAGAAATTCTGAAGAAGAAGAGAATATGGGGAGAGCTGAATAAAATAGAGGAAAAGAAGAGGTGAAAGAAACCCTAAGAGAGATGGAGTTGCTCTGATACATCAAACCTTAGATTCTGTTCGTTTCTGCTTTCTGTTTTCATTTCTGTGCATCAAAGAGATAGATTATTAAAAAGAGTTGTTTAAGTTGCTGGTTTTGTGTTTCTATTGTCGATTTTCATTTGTTTTCAAATAAAAATAAAAACCAAATTTTATGGTTTTGAGTTGTTTGGGCAACTAGTTGTTAAGCCATTCATAGTTAACTTTGAGGAATAAACCATTCATTTTATACATAAACTTTTGTTAAAATTAAAATAAAGTAACATGTGAATTTAAAAATAATTGAAATAAAAATATTCATAAAATTTCTAAAATTTTGAAAATATAATAAAATTCATTTAAAATAGACCTTTATAAATTTTCAATTGTTATGTACAACAATATTGTTCTTGTACCACTAAACAATGAGTTTTGAAATATTATAACTATAATAATTTCTAGTTATATCATAGTTTTTTTATAACAAAATAGCATAATATTTTTTTAATTTATATTCTTTTTGTATTTTTATTATTTTATTTGTATTTTTTAATTGTTATTTGGTTCAAAGATGAAAATGAGCTTTTGTTCAATCAAATGTTAGGTTTTTAGTTTCTACTTTTTAATTTATGCTTTTCTTAATTTTTCAGTGATCCCAAACAGCACCTTAAGTGTTATGTGGTAGAACAACATCATATATCTACCTATCCAACAAATTCATTTGGAAAAATTTGAACTAAATGCTAGAGATTGGTTTACTTAATGAAATATGAAGTAGTGCCTAAACATCTCACTACTTATATAGAAGGTGCCTTATTTGTTTTGCAAAACCTTTATTTGAATTTTTCCAAGACAATTTTGCCCCAGTTCTCCCATGGAGTACATGATCCTTCTTCTCTCTCTGCTGCATGGTCTCCATGCTCACTTGCATGATCTCTCCCCCTCTTGAACACAGTTTCTCTCACTTGTATGAATCCTGCTTTCTCCTGTCTTTCTCTACCTTCCTCTCTCTCAGATGAAGTGAAAAAGTGCAGCCTGTATTTCCATACTCCAAGACGCTCTGATACTGGATTCTCTTCACATATCTGATCTCAATTGATTTGGGTACGAGGATACATTCTCTGCTTTTCGAAACAATTGTTGGTTTCACAAAACCAAGAGAGCAAAAGCAAGACCATGACTAACCAGTCTTGTCAGTGGCATTAGTTTAAGACTCGTAGTTCTAAAATTGCACCAGTATGGGAAATTGTTTTGCATTACTAAGTTTGGAATTTGTGGGTTATGAAAGTGCTTCTGATTTGCATTATTTTGGGCTCTGTAGCCTATATAGAATTGAGGATTTTTTTAATGGATATTGTGAGGTTGTCTCTTAGTTCTTGATAATCTATTTGTGAAAAAAGAAAAAAGCAAAGGGAAAAATTAATAGCGCATGCTGTTTTTGAAATTTGAAATTCACATATACATATATACTTAAAAATAACTTGAAATATTCAAAATAACTGTGAGTATTTTGTAAGTTATAGAGTAAATGCAATTTAAACTTAGGGAAACTGTCAAATGGACTGTACCCATGAAAATTTATGGAAATTGATGAAGATACTTTTGCATGTTCTTGTTCCTGCTTTTATCCTCACATCTAGTATGTGCTGCCACTGAAAAAGAGTTATTAGTGTCTTGGGACATTCCAAATGCCAATTTAGCTAACACCTGGATGCGTATTTGTCAATTTGGAGATATTCGGTGATAATTGACGAATATTGCTTTTACTGCATGATTCCAGAATTTAATTTGATTTCAGAGCTGGAAGAACTGTGTTATGACATGGGAATAGGCTGTTGAGGAAACTGCAGTCCTCTGATTTATCTGAAAACAAAGTGAGTCATATTAGTTTAACCCCTAAAGCAAACATTCCAAAACTTGGCTACCCCTTTTTTCTCATTGCCTGTGTTGTTCGTAGGTGAGTGGGAGTGGTGTTGGTTTATATTGATTTATCTAGTGGAAAACACTTGCGCAAAAATATGGCATGGTAACATGGCTGGCTGAAATTTCGAGTAAGCTATAGGAACTTTTTACAAACACAAGAATAAGCACCAATTTTGTAGTCCCATGAGTTTATGACTTCATATCTATACTACTTATAAAAAGACAAGGAAAAGGTGTATGCTTTCACATCGAGGTGTCTTCTTAAATTTTATTTTTAAAAAAAAAAAATTTAATAACTAAAAGATATATATATTTACAATCGTCTTTTCACATTAAATGGTCGTGAACCGCTGCATTCCAACATAGAGATTGGCGATGACTGGCCAATATCTACTCCACAAAACTTGTGTAAACCGTCACAATCTATCACCTTTTGGCTTTTAGCTTTCTCCCAATTTCTCTCTCATGCGCAGCCTATGATCGTTTCAAACCATCCCCAACGTTTTTCTCTCCCCCTCCCCCCCCAAATTGCCTGAGTATCACAACACTTGCTAGAGTCGCCCACCATCTTTAAATCTACTCCTCCCTCATCCCATTTTCTTTGTTCGCATAGTTGTTTCCATTGTTGATTTTACAAATATGAACAAAAACCTCAAAATAGGGGAATAATCTCCAAAAAAAAAAAAAACTGATCCACACATCATCACTATCCATGTCAGGCCGCAGTACCATTGTCCCAATCTGCCCCTGCTCACTGCTAGAGCAGATCTGAAAACCCAAAGAAATACAAATTGAGAGAGAGAGAGAGAGAGAGAGAGAGAGAGAGAGAGTGTGTGTCTTCTACTTTAGATTGCTTCCTTGGGAAGCTTTCCCACATCCACTAAATTCCCCCCTTCCTTTTATGCCCTTGTCATTTATTATGTTGTTTTCAATATTTTTTATGCAAGGAAAAAGGGTGGAAAATGTTATTGAGGTAAGTTTTTAACATGCTATTATTTATTTATTTATTTATACTGTTTACTATTTTTCTAATTTTATTTTTGTTTGACCTTTAGACTTCATTATAATAAATTAACATAAAACTGATTTTAAAGGTACTGTTCTATTATATTAAGTACAAAGTGAATGGGGTTTTGGGTAATGCTCAAAGCATGCATAAAGGAAGGGGGTTTGGGAAGGAATTATTTGCTTATTATTTCAAGCATTTAATGTTTTATTAAAAACTTAATTTTGAAGTAAATAATTCTAAGAGTGAGAATTTGTTTTGGGCATTTTTAAGAAATAACATGGGATGGGTTCTAAGAATGTTTCACCCACTAACTTAATTTATTATATTCCTTTGCTTATTACCTTCATTTGACTTATCTTAAGCATTAATAAATATATTTTATAATTATTTTAGTCCAGATGTTTAAAAATAAAAATATAGATCCAAACAAATTAACTAAACATATGTAAACACAATCATCCAACAATTCATATGCCTTTTGTGCATATTCATATTGTATGTTTCAATTGATTTACTTTTTCGCATGCAATTTTGGACACTTTTTATACTTTGTCTCTACTTATGATGAGGTAGATCAATAATTTTGATTTGGGTCTTATTTCTCTATTTTAGTTTGAATAGGTTACTTCCCAATCATATATTGGATTGTTGAGAGATAAATGACTACTAACAACAGGACATAGATAAGTTAGCAACCAAATATATTCATTCAAAACATTTTAGGTGATAATAGTTCATTTGAACGAGTAACTATAGAGGGATGCTGATTAATATTAATTACCTTTTGGCCTTCCCTATGCACAAAGTACTCCTAAACCAATTCTTCTTCTTCTAGATCATTTTTTCTTTCTTAAAAAGGATTTTTTTTTTTTGGGTTTATTTTTCTTTTAATAGGATGAAAACTTCAATTTCATCTTTTAGCCCATTTTCAATGCAATGCCGTGGGCATTGTGCATGTTCATTTACATTTGGCAAAAACCTTTCAATTGATATAAGATGGAAATACTCACTTTCATGGTAATACATTTACATTTTGTTTACAATTGTATTATTATGTTGAAGTAAAAGCAGACTCAATACTTGGACTTTGGTCAAAATTTAATAGTTATCACAATGTAAAAAAAATGAAGTTGTACACATTTTTTTTTTATGATAAATTGCTTCTTATAATACATGTTTGACCAAAATGATTCATATATACATACATGTGTGCAATTATATTTTTATTTATTATGTCTTGTCTTTTTAGTTTTTTAAGGAATTAAAAAATCTCTTTATATTTTGTTATACAACTAGAAGGAGAGAATACTCCTTTACATGAGAGGATATGCATAATTATTTGGAAGTGGTAGGATTCAAATCCCTTTGGACGCATGCATAGGGGCAGTATGTGGAAGGAAGGTTTGGGGGGGATATATACGAGTGCCTGCTGTTTGTAAAAGTTATTGTATAGACCTGCTCAAGTATTAAAGGAATTTCAAAAAATGGTCAAATAAACATTTCATATTGAAAATATTTAAAGAACATTAAAATTGTTTTGTACTTTTTTAAAAACATAGCAAGAAGATATAATAAAAATGATATTGAAGAAAATCTACATCCAACCATATCCTAAGTAAATATCTTTAAAAAATTCTCACATGCAATGCACATGCAAAATTACTAGTATAAAAAAAAAATTGTACTATTTCATTCTACATCTAATGTTCTTATATTTCTTATATTGTATTGTAAATTTGTAATTGGGCTTAATTTTAAGTCTACACCTTGAAACTTCTTTTTGTTTCCCTTTCTGCAAGAGTAAATTGAGGAAATTTTTGTTAGTGATTTTGCTTATGACCACTTCTGATACTCTCGTGCTAGGTTCTGGAAAATGGTTCAGTAACGTTGAAACAGACCTTGCAAAGTCACCACAAACCAGTATCCTTCGTAGCATGGAGCCCTGATGACACCATGTTGCTTACTTGTGGAAATGGGGAAGTCCTCAAGCTATGGGATGTGGAAACAGGCACATGCAAGCGTACATTTGGCGATCATGGCTTCATTATCAGTTCGTGTGCATGGTTTCCCGATTCAAAGCAATTTGTGTGTGGCAGCTTTGAACCTGAAAAAGGCATACGCATGTTGGACTGTCATGGGAATGAGATAAAGGCATGGAGAGGAATGAGGATGCCCAAAGTTTTGGATCTTGCTGTGACACCAGATGGGGAAAATCTCATTAGTGTATTTGCTGATAAAGAAATTCGGATACTGAATGTGGGGACAAATGCTGAGCGGATCATATCAGAGAAGCATTCAATAACATCCCTTTCAATTTCAGGAGATAGCAAGTTTCTTATGGTCAACCTTAATAGCCAAGAGATCCATATGTGGGACATTGCTGGGAAATGGAAGGAGCCGTTAAAATATTTGGGCCATGAGCAACGACAATATGTGATACGGTCCTGCTTTGGCGGCTTGAATAGCAAATTCATTGCCAGTGGTAGTGAGAATTCAAAGGTATGCACTTTTTACCAGTAAGCTGTGCTATGGTTTGCCTAAAAACATTTACCATCCCACAGTGCCCATTGCATCCTCTCCTCCATTCATCAGTAACCCTACGATCATTTTCGTTCTACATATAAAGATCATTTTTAAAAATAAAAAAAAAATAACTAGCTGCTCATATTTTTAACACCCTCTCTTTCTCACTCTCTCTAGATCATACAATTGAAAACCTAAATTTTTTTGCACTTGTTTCAGCAGGTCTACATCTGGAACCGACAGAACTCTAAACCTATTGAGGTTTTATCAGGCCATTTAATGACTGTGAATTGTGTCAGCTGGAATCCTAAGAGGCCTCAAATGTTGGCATCAGCAAGTGATGATGAGACTATCCGCATTTGGGGACCTAGACGACCCATATTTGAACTACCAATTTAGACAACCCATGTAAATAACTTTGTATCTTAACCATTTCTTATATGCTCATCCATTATCACTTACATATACAAGGCAGAATGGCGTTCTTTCTTTTGTTCCAAATTTTGCTTCGAGTCTCTCCTGTAAATCTTCATTTCTTCAAGCAGCTGTCTCTCTTGCACCATCCAATTCACTGCTGAAATGTTAAGGCACGTTAAGGACTTCGTTTAGGTATGTAGATTGGAGTTCCAACATTTATTTATTTATTTTTATAGCTCTTAAATTGTTGCATACGCATCAATTTACCAGTCATAATCGTTGTACTAAGAATGAAGCATTTATTGATTGACCACTGGTAATTTGTTTGCATAATATTTGCAGTTTACCGTCTGTCAAGATGCCTCACATGATAAACAGATTTAGTAGCGTGTATTTTTATGACCTGTCATTTTGATAATTTATTTGGCGTGCAATGTGGGATGAGTCCGATGAAATTTCAAAAAAGTGAACCGTTGGTAGGTGGCCTGCCCTGGTGATGCACCATACCGGGTTGCAGTAGAAGATCCTGTTCAAGATAAGAATTGCTTTTGCATGAACATACGTGCATATTCATCTTGATAATTTAATTTAAATGACCGTTCATTTGCTTAAAATAATTTCACCTTGATAATTCTTAAACCCTCGAAGCTAAATAAATACTAGGAATTTCAGTGAATAGAATATTGAATAAATAAATTAGTCTTTTTTTTTTTTCCAATTAACTCATCAAATTACAAACCTCAAACTAATATAAGGATTACATAGGTTGTAGTTAATTAATTAAGATAAATTAAATTTTTATATGAAATTATACATGTAGGTTATTGAAACAATAGTTTCAGTACATAACCTAGCAGACACAATTTGCCAAATAAACAAATAGAAAGGCATATGCGTACAGATATGAAATATCAAAGATAATTGAGGCAGACAAAAGTCCACACTCCAGGATCTTAGGAGCAAGTTAGCAATAATTTGTTTCTACAAATCGTTGTATAATTATAGAAATTACAATTTTTCCAAAATGATGTAGTTTTTGTTAAGATAAACCAGTTTTCATTAGTTTGTGAAAAATAAATTTGGATTCATAAAAACATAAATGACTTTAGAGAATAACTTTATTATCCACTCGCGAAGTATCGGTAGACTTTGGATCATCAGTTAGATAACTACTTGCACCTAAGGGTATTGTTAGACTTGGGATCATCAATTAGATAACTACTCACTAACACAAGGAAATTGAGCACAAGTAGATCAAATGCCACTATATAAAAGGATGACATTTACCTTCCCTAAGGTTTGGCAAAAAAATAAGGACCTCTCTTGATGTTTCAAAAATTTTATTAATCTACTTTAAGATTTCAAATATGTCACATACCGTTTGTCGAAAAGACGCAAACCTCTCTCAGAAGACTCATCTTTTTGCAAAACATAAAGGGCGGGGGTGGGGGGGGGGGGGTTGGGTTTGTATATTTTTGGCAAAGCTCGGAGAAGGTCCTTGAAATTCGAGATATTCTTGAAATTTTTAAAACCTTAAGAGAGGTTAGTGTCTTTTTGCCAAACCAGGGGAGGTTAGTGTCTTTTGCCTGATTCCTATCATATTAATAAGACGAACCAAAATTTACTCTGTAGACAACATAATTTTAACCAGGTCCTTCTAAGAAGATCCAGTATTAATAAAGTTTGACTTTGAATCCTGAATTATCCCGAGTTTTAAAATTAAGATCCCAAGTCCCCATTTCCAAAAATTGAGTCCTTTTGAGTAGTTTGAGTCTCTTTAATTTCAGTTTTAAAGCCCAACTTGTATAATCATAGCATCATTTTCGTTAGTTGCAAAATTATCCTTTTTCATAGGTTTCAAGAAATAAGTCCTCTTAATTTTAAAATAGGGTCCTTTTGACTTAGATCAGTCGAATTCCTTAGGAATCCTTTTTTCTTATTCAAAATCGAGCCTTGCAAAATAGAGTCTGTAAAATCTTCAAAATCAAGTTGTTAGATCATGTTTTTAATTTAGTTGCAAAGTTAATCTCCTTTCTTAATTTGAGGATCGTAAAACAAACCGTGCATTTTCAAAGTCTAGTCCAGATGTCAGGCATTCTTAAATTGAGTCCTTTCGATTTTTAAGTCAACTTCATTTTTCGAAATAAGTCTCGATACTTCAAATGAATTTCAAATCTCTTTTTTTTTTTTTTTTTTGTTGAGGTCTAGTAATTTCCAAATGAAAGTGAAACTTTTGAAAAAGTTGGGCCCTTTTTTTTTTTTAATTTTAATTCTTCCCGTTTTGTTTAAAAATCGAGTTTTAAATTTTAATTTGTGAAATTGAGTCTTTCAGACTTTTAATTAGATTTTAAATTGAGTGAGTCCTTTAATTTTAAAACTGAGTATCTGTTTGGAGTCCTAAGGTCATTTTGGGAAAATAGGTCAATTGTGGGTCAAAATTGAAAAAATGTATGAGACCACAATCTTTATTTCAAGAGAGACACGTGTCCAAAATAAAGGGGAATACTGCATGTGCACGCTGCCAAGCATAATAAGAAAAAGGAAATATAGAAAATGAAAAGTACAAGAATGAGAAATAATACATGCAGAAAATAACATTTTACAGGGAATGTTACATGGTACAAAAACAAGTTGCAGTACAAGAGGGGATGGAGGTACATGCAAATATATATTCACAATAAAATTTTACAAATTACAAAATGCAATAATAAGAGAAGATTCCAAGCCCTCCACTCTCCAGTCGCCAACTGGAAGCATTTCCCTCGAATTCACTTGCGCACAAGAGAAGAATGACATAGTTAGGGAAATTGGTTAGGAGGAATCGTTCCCTTGCCAACATGGGAATTCTGTTGGGGGCAATAAGTTTTGGCGCCAAGAAGGTCACCCTAGCTCGCTATAAATAGGGAATTGTCGCACTGTAGCTAGACACACAGAGAAGGGTAGAAACACCCTGCCAGAATTAAAAGAGGAAGAAAAATAGAAAGCATAGTGAAATTCTGCAGAATTTGAGAAAAAATGAGAGAGAGTTGGAAAGAGAGAGCATTGGGGAGGTTCTGCCAATTTGCAGAAAGCAAAGAGGCAGAGGGGGCTATGAGTAGAGGAGCAGGAAGAGAAAGAGAACAGAGATGGTAGAAGAAGCAGAGGTAGAGAACCAGCCCAAAGATTCAGACACCAACTCGCACATAGACAGACACCTAGAAGAAGACTGGAGGAGAGGGAAGCCTATGGTGAAATTTCTAAGTTCCCCTCTTTTTTTGCTTGATTCATATAATGTTAATATGGATGTAAATTGAATGCAGGTGCCCTTCAATCCTCTTAGGTTTTGAACCTGAGTTCCCCCAGATCTGAACATGAGTTTGGGTCAGAACGTTGGATCTCTGGATGTCCAGCTCGAACCTGAACCTAAATTTGGGTCTGAACCAGTCCTAAGAAACTACCCGAACCCGAATAGGGTCTCCCCACACCTGGGTTTGAGCCCAAACCTGAGTTCGGACTCTTAGGACTCCAACAGTCAGCCCAACTCCCTAACTGATGCCCTGAAGCCCAAACCACTTTTGAAATAAAAATTGTGGGCTATTTTTTAAAGTAATAATATTCAAGCCCATTCGTTTTAAAAAAGTTAACCAGGCCTCACCCTCATTTTAAAAAACCCATAGCCTATTAAACTTTTTTAAAAACCAAACCCTTGAGCCTAGTTTTTTTTTTTTTTTTTTTTTTTTTCTTTTAAGAAAACACTAAGCCCATTTAAGTTTCTAAAACCCAAAAGCGCACACTGACCAGAATCTGCACGTGACTGAGATCACGTGACCCACTCAGGACAAACCCAATCCACAACTCGCCCATGGGTTAACTCGCACGAGTCAACCCATCACTCACTCACTCACCCCCTCACTGGGTGAAGATGAGTTGACTAGTCTTCATTGTTAGCTTTGGTACAACCCTAAGAGGAGGGGGTGAATTGGGTATTTAAAATTTATTGCCTAGGTCAATCCACTAATCAACAGAATTACACAAGCCTAAGGCCAATCTAGTGCATGTAAAATAAATTAATGCAAATATACAATGAAATTTAAACTGCAATAGAGATTTAATCAAGCATGCACAATAAAGCAGTAAAGGAGACGACACCCAGAAATGTTATCAAGGTTCTGCTAAATTGCCTACGTCCCCACCTTCGCTAACAAGCACAAAGATTACCACTATAGGCTCACTTAACGGGTGGAGCGGCACCTAAACAATCAAGTCAATTAGCACAGGGCTGATCTTAACCTTTACAACCAGGTCAATTAACACAGGGCTGACCTCAACCTACACAATCCTTACCGGGTTGGATTACCGCCCCTTCGGGCCATGCCTGGAAATACAACAATATTCACTCACTCAAATGGTACAGTGATTGTGCCTTCATGTAAAGTAGATATGTACCCAGTATATGCAAGTAATAATCAATTCACACCAAACATATACGAACTATAAGCTCAATGGTGTATATGTGCAATCTACACTCAATATAATATAATCAGTATGATGCTCAAGAGTGTTCAATACAAGCAATATCTTGGAATCTAAGCAAAGTACTTCAATAGAAAATCAATATTCCAAAGATACGAATCAGATAATCAAACTAGTTCAAAAGGGTTTTCTTCAATGTAATATGCACAATACTAGTTTGAAAATATTTGCTTGTTTGAAAAAATATTTGCACAAACAAAAACCAAGCTATTGGACACTTGCAACAAGATGCAAATATCCTAAGCTTACTTAGTTTATCCCTACACAAGATTTATCAAGTTAAATCCATGGGATAAACTATGCCAAACTCTCCAAAATCAATATCAAATATTCAAGCAAAGCAATGGGAGTATTAACAATACCTAATAAGTACTAGCACACAAAATATACTCACATTGCTAAGATGTATCAAGGGAATGAATATGCGTGAGTGTTTGGAGTGGAATAAGCTAAAATAGGTTTTTGAGATTGAGAAGATTTTTGCTAATTATTTTGGCTAATCTCTTACTAATCATTGCAAATGAAGTCCTATATAGAGAGATAGGAAAAATTATTGTCGTTAGGACATGTAGGGTATTATTATATTTGTTTTAAAACATTTTAATCATGTTTTAAAAATTAACCCGCAGTAAAAAATAGGTCCAACCCGATAGCACCGATCGACTAGAAACACTTTCGGTCGACCCAAGTTCTTGGGGTTCGGTCGACCGGGCTAAAAATGAACTATCCTCTCGGTCTACCAGACATGTATGTCTGAGGCGATTTTTTCGTATGTCCGAGGTTCGGTCGACCAAGGTGAAAATGAACTAAGCTGGTCGGTCGACCAGACCGTTGGGTTCCCACACGTGGGAACTCGGTCGACCAGGTTGGTGGTATACAAATTCTTCTCAGTCGACCAAGAGGTTAAAATGTTGACTTCCTAGGAGTTCGGTCGATCGGGGTCAATTGAGTTGTCATAACTCGGTCGACCGGGCTGTGGTCAACCGGTTGACCCAGACCGGGTTCGGTCGACTGGGGGCAGAATGAACTGCACAGGTCGATCGACTGAAGGTGCACATTTTGTGCATTTTGGTCCTGTTTCATTCTACAATCACCCTATTCAAGTGATCATTCACATACGTGCATGAGTGAGTGTCCTAGGGTTATTTCTAGGTCCTTTTGAAGGCACCGAAAAAATCCGGTGTCAGTTGACCAAACCCTAAGGTCTTTCTATGGTCATTTAATTTTCAAGAGATGTGTAGGGACCTAGAGTCATTCTATGGTCTTTGAGCTTTGTAGTTCTACATACATGATATGCAAATTATTACAGACCTTTTCTTAATTAAATATTACAGACCCGAATAGGAATTACAACAATTAAATTATAACTAGGGTCTTCATTTTCCTCCGGGTCTCCGAGTGCCATCATATGATACCGCTAAGATAAACCTGGACATCAACTCGGTAGACATTAAATACCTGATTATTTGTCATAATCAAAACAGGGTATAACCCATAGGGTCAACATTCACCACTGAGACCTGCAAATCAACACACAAAACACAGCATCCACCTTCCACACAAACCTGGCCCTAACCCAAAATAGGTTCTCACCCAGACTCAAATCTTGGCCAGTATTCACATTTTAGATCACATTCACTACAAGAAAAAAAAAAAAAAAAGGAGAGGGGGTATACTTAGCTCTAGATCGTGATTTGAATCCTTTGACAATTCGATCAGATTTCAGACTGAAACTCTCGAGCCTTGTACTTGTTCGCACCACCAAGTTAGAGTCCATACCCGAGCCAAGGAAAGTAGAGAGAGTGAGAAAGTGGGTTTTGGACTTCATTTCAAGATCATCAGATTTTAGAAAAAGGGGAAAGGAAAGAAGGATGATGAGGGCTTTAGTGGAAAGGTTTAGGGATCTTAAGGCCTGACCATTCTATGATCAGAGTCTAAGCTAGGATCTGCATGAGCTTTGCAAAAGAGCTGGGGTTTCATATTTTTAGTGGCAAGGTATCAAAGAGAAAGAGAGTTTGAGAGGCTAGAGTGAGGGTGATAGAAAAGGATTAGGGTTCTCAGGTTGGGGTTACAGAGGGAGGAGATCTAGGGTTTCGTCTAAGAAGAGGGTTTGAGAAGAGAGAGAGAGAGAGAGAGAGAGAGAGAGAGAAAGAGAGAGAGAGAGAGAGGAGAATGGAAAAATGGAACATAAATAAAAAAGTGAGTTTAAGTATGTTTGGCCTTGAAGTCGTAAGATGTTGCCATGCTGAACCCCCATAGCCCTAGGATCAACTTATTCCCTGTCATATCTTGATCGTTCATCTGGCGTTAGTATTGAATGCCTCAGATGAAGACATGTGGGCTATTCGCGTGCTTTCCCACCACAACCATTGGGGTCATCAAAGTGAATCAACAATTAGCATTCACCCATGTCAAGAGCAAAAATTGTGGCTCACTTTCTTGTGAGCGCATGCCTACTCCATTTGCCTCCCACGTGACACGTGGCCACGATGTCCCCCATATCTGCAGAAGTAGGCACGCTTCATCTCAGCCGTTAGATGCTTCTACTCAGTGGACAGCCGGGATCAAACCACCCCACGGATACTGTCCACGCTCTCCTGTCCACTCGCAGCATGCCACATGGCATATTGGTCTTAACCAAGATGTTAAACCAGGTTCCCCCTAGACCGATCAAGGTTTGACCAGTCCATTTCCCCCTTAAACTGGTTTACACAGGTTTTCTTTTCCCTTTCATTTTTAAACATTTCAATAATTCATTTAAAATTCATAAAAAAAAAAACTGAAAATTTGCCAAAAAAAACCTAGAAAATTGGGAAATTTTCTATAAAAAAAAATATTTTAAGGCAATTTTCAATGTTTTAAAAAAATTCATGTTAAAAATAACATAAAATACCAAAAATTCACAAAAATATTTTTGCAACCCAAAATTGTTTTTACACTTAGAAAAATCACAAAAAAAAAAAATCAAAGAATTCAGGAGAAAAAACCTAAAAATAGTTTCGACTCGATTCTTATTGTTTTTGCTTAATTGACTTTTTGTCATTTCAATTAAAAATAAAAAAAAAGGGTCATAAATAATATTTTGGAGATCAAAATTGCTTTCATACTTGGAAAAAATCACATTAAAATTCAAAAAAATTCTCAGGAAAATAGGAAAAAAATATTTTTGAGTTAGAAAATTCATCTTTACAAATTTTTCATCTCCAAATAAATTTAAAACCTCCTGGAATATCATTTTCATACTTATAAAAAAACCCTACAAATTTCAAAACCCTCAGGAGTGTATTTCATATCATATTTTATTTTCATATCCTAATGTTAAAAGGGAGGTATGAGCTCTTTGGAGTACGATATGTCGGTTCTGAGGGAATACTACCTGGGTGCTCCAAAACCTAAAAACCGAAGAACATTACTTCACTATAATATAGACTACTACGTAACTATGAAATCGAAAAAGAAATCAGATCCTTACCTCGATTTTAGAGAAAAACTCGAAAATCTTCAAAACGAAAATCTGAAGAACATTACTTCACTATAATATCGACTACTACATACTGCCTTCGTTGACGAACCCTATTGTAATTCCCTTTTTACCCTTTTCTTATTTATTTTCCTTATTTACGGGTTCGAGTCTCTACAATCTCCTCTCCTTATAAGAATTTCGCCCCCGAAATTCACCATCCAATACTAAACTCACTCTACCTTATGTCAGAGGCCTACAAAAGAGTCAGCAGTTACCCACAAAACCGCTCCGGCCCAAATTTATTACCTACCCTCACTTATGGCAGAGGAATACCATGGTTACAACATAAAGTTTCGGGAGATAACAATATACATATAAAATTCTCCCGAAGATCATAACTACTTACTAAACACACTAACATATACACATTCACTTACCTGACGAACTTAACCATCTCTAAACAACTGAGGATATTTTTGACGTATCTCGATTTCTAACTCCCATAAAGCTTCTTCCACCACATGGTTCTACCATAATACCTTTACTAGCGGTATTTCCTTAGTTCGCGGTTTTTGTACCTTCTGATCTAATATTTGCACTGGGACCTCCTCATATGATAAGGCATCACTGATCTCTAGAGGTTCATAACTCAGCATATACGATGGATCTGACACGTACTTCCTTAGCACTGACATGTGGAACACGTCATGAACCTATCCTTTCCAGGATCTCGAAAGGCCCAATATACCGAGGACTTAGTTTCCCCTTCCTCCGAACCTCATCACCCCTTTCATCGGAGCAATCTTCAGAAACACCATATCTCATACCTCAAATTCCAGCTCTCGTCTACAAGTATCAGCATAACTCTTCTATCGACTTTGAGTTGCCTTGATTCTCTCCCTGATTAACCCGACCTTTGCAGAGGCCTTCTGAATCAGTTTGGGACCCAGTATCTGCCGTTCACCCACCTGATCCCAGTATAATGGAGATCGACACCGACGACCATACAACGCCTCGTAAGGTGTCATCTCTATGCTGGCCTGGTAACTGTTATTATACGCAAACTCAACAAGTGGTAGATACCATATCCAACTGTCACCAAAGTCCAGTATGCAAACCCGCAGAATATATCCTCCAACGTCTAAATAGTCCTCTCAGACTACCCATCTGTCTACGAGTGAAAATACGTACTGAATGTCAATTATGATCCCAAGGCATCTTGTAGACTCTTCTAGAAATGAGATGTAAAACATGGATCTCAATCCGAAACAATAGAAACGGGAACACCATGGAGTCGTACAATCTCCTGCATATATAGCTCTGCCAGCTTATTCAAGGAATAGATGACTCTGATAGGAATGAAATGTGCAGTCTTCGTTAGTCGATCAACTACAACCCATATAGCAGTTTGCCCATGCACCGCCGCAGGTTATCCCATCACAAAATCCATCGAGATGTGCTCCCACTTCCACTTGGGGATGTCAAGTGGCTGAAGTGGTCCTGCTGGCCTCTAGTGCTCTACCTTGACCTAATGACATGTCAAGCACTGCTCTACGAAATGAGAAATCTCTATTTTCATGTTGGACCACTAGAAAGATTCCCTCAGATTACGGTGTGCCTCCTCTAGAATAACCCTTTTAATTTTGATGTCATTCGGTACACATACTCTGTTATGGAATCTCAAAATCCCATCACTAGAGATACTGAAATTCGGCTTTAACCCATTCTAAACTCCTTCCATAACCTCAACAAGCTCTGGATCCTCCTTCTGCGCTACTCAGATCCTCTCTTGTAAGGTCGGTTGTACCACCAAGCTAGTAAGAACAATCTGATGATTTCCTTCTACTACCTCCAAGCCCAACCTTTCCAGGTCCATACAGATCTGATGTTGAACTCCCACTGTAGAGACTGACGCATCCATAGACTTCCGACTCAGAGCATCAGCTACCACATTTGCCTTCCCTAGGTGATAACTAATAGTACAGTCGTAGTCTTTTATCAACTCAAGCCACCTATGCTGCCTCATGTTCAGCTCTTTCTAGGTGAAAATGTACTTAAGACTTTTATGATCAGTAAAAATCTCGCACCTTTCACCATATAGGTAGTGCCTCCAGATTTTTAATGCAAACACTACCGCTGCCAATTTCATATCATGTGTTGGGTAGTTCTTATCATACTCTTTGAGTTTACGAGAAGCGTAAGCAACTACTCTTTCATGCTGCATTAGAACACAGCCAAGACCCTTCTTAGAGACGTCACTGTAGATAACAAATCCACCATCCCTAGATGGAATGATCAAAACTGGAGTAGTAACCAATCACCGTTTCAACTTCTAGAAACTTAGCTCGCACTCATCAGTCCAATTGTACCTCACGTTCTTCCTCGTGAGTCATGTCAAAGGACCTGCTACACTGGAGAACCCTTCAACGAACCGTCAGTAGTAACTTGCAAGACCCAGAAAACTTCTGATCTCCTAAACATTCTTCGGTCTCGCCCAGTCCACTACTGCCTCTATCTTACCCGAATCCCCAGATACTCCTTCTTTGGACACTACATGCCCTAGAAAGGAAATCTGCTCGAGCCAAAACTCGCACTTCTTCAGTTTAGCGTATAACCTCTTATCCTTGAGAACTTGCAATACCAGTCTCAAATGAACTTCATGTTCTGCAGCACTCCTAGAATACACTAGGATGTCGTCAATAAATACCATTATAAACTGGTCTAAGTATTCGTGAAAGACCCTGTTCATCATATCCATAAATGCTGCAAGTGCGTTAGTTAAGCCGAATGGCATAACCATATATTCATAATGGTCGTACCGAGTTCAGAAAGTTGTTTTTGGAACATTCTCCGTTTCCACCTTCAACTGGTGATACTCAGAACATAGATCGATCTTAGAGAAAATCTGTGTGCCCTGTAGTTGGTCAAACAGATCATCGATCCTGGGTAACGGGTATTTGTTCTTTATCGTTACCTTGTTAAGTTCTCTATAGTCGATGCACATCCTCATCGACCAATCTTCTTCTTCACAAATAGCACAGGTGCTTCCCGAGGAGAAACACTCGGTTGAATGTACCCCTTATCTAGCAGCTCCTGAAGTTTTTCTTTCAACTCTCTCAATTCAACTGGAGTCATACCATACAGAGCTTTCGATATCGACGCCGTACCTGGAGCTAACTCTATAACGAATTCCACTTCACAATTTGGAGGTAATCTTGGCAAGTCCTCTGTAAACACGTCAGGGAACTCGTGGACTACTAGAATGGTCTCCAGTTTATGTTCTTCTACCGGTATGTCTTTCACAAACACCAGATACCCTTGGCATCCTTCCCAAAGCAATCTACCCACGTGCAAAGCTAAAAGTATCCGTGGTGTAGAACTCACACACAACCCTATAAACTTGAATTCCTGCTCCTCTGGAGGTCTAAACATCACTTATTTTTTGTGGAAGTCAATACTGGAATAACTGGAAGACAACAAGTCCATCCCTAGGATGATATCGAAGCCATACATGTGAAATACTATAAGACCAACTGGTAATACCCTTCCCTGGATCACTACTGGAAAGTCACGAACTACTTTGTTACATACAATTGTCGATCCTAATGGTGTAGCCACCACCAGTTCATAACTCAATTGTTGCGTCTCTAATCCACACAGTTTAAAAAATCCCCGAGAGATAAAGAATGCATTGCTCCCGAGTCAAATAATGTAACAGCTTTATTGGAAAGCATGTAAATATTACCAGTTACCACATCTCTGGCATTTTCTACATAACTTGGAGTTAAAGAGTACACCCTAGCCTAGGCAGTATCGCCCTGTTGTCCATCTCGTGGCGCCTACGCACCACCTCTGAAAGGCTGCTATGGAGCTCCACCGTATCTCGGCATATTAGAATCCCTTACCTAATGTCCCATCTTGCCACACTGTAAACAAGCCCCCATAGCCCTCCAACATTGCCCTGCGTGAAGTTTCCCACACGTAGAACAAACTGAAGCGGACGTGGTACTCTGAGAAGCACCACTACGGTTCTTATTCTTCCAGTTGCCCTGCCTTGCCCCTCCATACGAACTGGAAGGCGTAGGTCTCTTCTTCGAGATCTGACCCCCGACATCCTCTTACAGACTCTCCTTTACTACAGTGGCTTTGTCAACCAGAGTAACAAAGTCCTGCATCTGCCAAATAGTCGTCTGCCTATGAATCTCAGTTGACCTGATTGGTCACGCCCTGTTTTGATAATGACAAATACTCTTGGTACTAATGGTTGTACTGAAAACTGCATGTAGGTTCACCTTGTGCACACTTCAAGACTAAAAGACTTATCATGATGGCGTGCGGTGTTTGTGCCGATGAATGAAGAATCTTGTGATGCATTTGTATTTATTATTTAGTTTCTTCATTCTGGGATGTAATTTTATTATCGACTATACACTCATATGGCTTGTAATAATTTGCATCATGCATGATAGCTAGGTATGCTCAAATCGACCATCCAAGCCAGTTCATTTTGGCCTGGTCGACCGAGACACACTGGGTCAAAGTTTGACCACCCGGTCGACTAGCAAAGGTAGTTCAAAAGGCCCTGGTCGACCGAAACTCCCTTGGGTCAAAGTTTGACCACCCAGTCGACTAGCAAACGTAGTTTAAAAGGCCCTGGTCGACCGAAACTCCCTGGGGTCAAAAGTTTGATCAACTGGTCGACTGAAACTGGTAGTTCAAAAGGCCCTGGTCGACCGAAACCCTCCTGGGTCAATAGTTGACCATCTGGTCGACCGAGAACATTTGTTCTCCAACTACCTGGTCGACCGAAGGGTCCTCGGGAGAATTCTTAGCGGTCTGGTCAACCGAACTAGGCAATTCAAAATTCCTTGGTCGATCGAAACTCGAAAAATTGGAAAATCGCCCTCTCCTGGTCGACCAAGACCTCAGTTCAATATTCCCCTGGTCAACCGGACCATTTGAAACTTGGTCGACCGAAACCTTTCTAGTCGACCGGACCTCTTGGGTTGCCCTGATTTTTACCGCGGTTAAACATATTTTAAACAGGGTTAATTATTTTAAAATGATTTAAAACTTTCTTAATAATGCCCAATAGGTCCCCAACGGTCAAAAATACCTCCTTGCCTATATATACCCATTCATTTATCATTATTAGCAACGATTAGCAAAACTTGATTAGGGCAAAATTCTCTCAACTCTCAAAATCCTATATTAGCCAAATACTTCTTGTAAACACTCACATACTCTTCAATCTTGATTTCTCTAAGCATTGTGAGTATTTCTATAAGGCTATAGTGCGTAATCTCTCTAGCTAATACTCTCTTTTGGTATAAAGTTTGACTGATTTTATTTGAGAGTATAGCCTAAAGTTCTTCCACGGATTTCATTTGATAAATCTTGTGTGGGAAGAATTTGAGGGTTGTGGTTCTTGCATTGTTGTTGCAAGATACCTAAACCTAGATTTTGTGTGCAAAAATCCTTTTGCAAAAAGCTAGTTTTTCAAACAACTCCCTTGTGCTTTAGACATTGAAATATTGTATTGAGTTTGTTTGATCTATCTTGCTTAGCATATTTGAAACCCTAATCTGATTTTGTGATATTCGAATATTGTGTGTTAAATCTTACTTAGATACACACTCTAGATCTTGATTGATTATCATACTTGATTGAGTGTCTAGCACACATTAGAGCACTGGGCATATCTTCATATCATTCGTGCTTGCTTTATTGATTGAGCTGTATTGGTGCACACATCTTCTTTTCTAGAAGCATATTTCCATGTACAAATTTTATACACATCTGTTGAATTTCCAGGCATGGGCCTGAAGAGGGAGACTAGCCCTGGAATAGTCCCGGATTGGCTTTGACCCGGTTAGGAAAGTTAGGTGCGTCGTCCTATTAAGGCGTGTAGGTTGAGGTCAGCCCCTGTGTTAATTTAACCTGGCTGTAAACGGTGCCGCTCCACCCTTAAGTGAGCTATTAGTGGAATCCTTTGGCTTGCGAGTTAGAGGCGGGGACGTAGGCAATTTGGCCGAACCTCGATAACATTTCTAGGTGTCGTCTCTTTTATTGCTTTATTGTGTATGGCTGGTTAAACATTTATTGCAGTTTAAAATTCCATTGTATACTTACATTGATTTATTTTACATGCACTAGATTGAACTTAAACTTGTGTAATACTGTTGTTAGTGCTTTGACCTAAGGCAATAAATTTTAAAATACCAATTCACCCCCCCCCTCTTGCGATTGCACCAAAGCTAACAATCTCCTTCCTCGGGCCCCTCTGAAATTTTCAGGACTTTATTGCCTCATCCAGAACCATGAATGGAGAAAAAAGGGATAGCTCCTGAAAACTGAAAGCGTACTACTGAACTGTCAGTTGCCCCTGCTCTAGACTCATAAATTCCTCCATCTTGGCATTCCATACTGTGGCTGGAAAATACCTTTCAAAGAATAATTCCTTGAACCTAACCCACGTCACTACTACAAGGATGGATTGATGCTCTTCAAGCATCTTTACAGATTTCCACCATCTCTCCACTTCACCTGACAACTTCAACGTTGCAAAAGCTACTTTTTGTTTCTCAGTGCAGTTCAGGACGTCCAAAATCTTCTCAATCTCCCCAATCCAATTCTCAGCTTGAATCAAGTCTACACTTCCCATAAAAATAGGAGGCTTCAATCTCGTGAACTAATCAATAGAACAACCCAACTCAATCGCAGGACGATCCTGCCCCCTATTTGTTCAAACCACCTCAGCCATCAGCTGCTGAGCGAAATCTTGTAGAACATTCGTGGAATCACTTCCAGCCTCAGGGCCAGCTCCCTCATTGCTACTGCCTCCAACATTGGCAGTATTATCCCTGGATTTCATCCTGAAAAGCAATTGAGGAAACCAATTAGAAGCTTAACCCACTAACACTACAATACTACAAACTTACTTCCCATAATAACAGTCCTAGTGCTGACATACCCTAATGACTCATGTGGTCATTCTAACTCAAGTTCTACCCTTCCACTTAGAAATAAAACCACAAATAGATTCTCGTGATTTTCTGAACCTTTCAAATGATCCAGAAAAACACAGAATTCTGTCAATCGATTTCTGTCTCTAGGTATACAAAGCAACACTCGCTAATCTTATTCACATCCCAAACTCTGGTATATTCTAAACTACAGAACCTAGTAACCTAAGCTTTGAGTATACCCCTTACCAAACAGTATGAATCGCATCACACTTCCGACTGGTTAAGGACTCTAATGCCATACTGTAATGCCCCAAGTCCTTTATACGAACCTAGAGTGCTACTACACAAACTTTGTTATACCTGTATCTGATAAGCATATATAAACAACCCGCCCTAAACAGGGACAAACATGTGTATCTCATATATATTTGTATTCATGCACATTGAAAAACATAAACATTCCCATTCGGGGTTCTATTAGTCATATACCAGAGTTCTATCTATATTCCTCACTACAAAGGATTTGTGTTTAAAACATAAACATATTACACTCTCTTACATTCTACCAGGCTAACAATCCAATACTAATACAAAAAATTATGTCTACCAACAAGACTATATGCACCAAAGTCCCTCTAGAAGAACTAGGACCGACATTCTATAGGACCTGAAACAAAGGTTGTAAGATTTGGGGTGAGACACTTCTTAGTAAGGTGGAAGATTTTACATCAGCACATGACTACATGAATTTATTCCAGTTAAAAATAGTTGCATGGTATTATATACACAGTACAGTACTATCAGAGATATATAAACATAATACGACATCATTACAAGTGAGAGTTCCCAAGGTTAGGGTAGGGTATAGGCTCATACACTGTACGATTCCCTCCACACGGTACTCAACCCTGTGAATTTGCCCATTTCAGTTTTTAAATCATGTATATGAAAATTTAGGACAATGACCAGCTTTGGAATTTTCAGTAATATGCCTAATTACCCCGTGGCATGGGTTGTGCACGATAACTTTGACAGAGCCCTATTCATGCAGGCACTGTCAAGCATCACGGATATAGTCCAGCTACTCCACCTGGTCTATTATTTCACCAGTGGCCCCATACACTCATGCAAGCCGACTATCTCGATACCCACACTGATTCACATGTGTGGTTGCACTGTATCTCAGTCAGCAACGGAACTGCGCCTCTAGCTATTTAAAGCCTCAGATAACCTAGAGTATCTTTCAACTCCTTCGGAGTGTCTTTCAACTCCTTTAGCAACAAGTTGTGGTCCCAATCAATCATATATATAATTTACAATAAAACATAACAACTTTTACAGTTCCAGTATTTTCACAATCACAATCATGCAATCTTTCATGCATTCATTCTTTCTGTCAGATAGTGGTGTTAACCAGCACAAATGCTCTCAGTTCAACCCTTTCTACAAATTAAGGTCGGTGATTAACCGACACCTATTTTCCACATTTTCAGATAACAAAAATGGAATTTTAGTGTTCACAGTCCAATTACCAGTATACAGTGCAGTATGTTCCATTTCATATCATATGTCACGTTCGTTTCGTTAAAATCCGCTATAAACAATGTATAACTCGAAAAATACCATTTGGACCGCAAACATGGGTATCAAGTAGTTCCTACTTTAGTTTTAAAGCAAATAGAGTACTTTTGGAAAGTTTAAAGTTCATATACCAAAACCTCTATTTTTACCAAAAATCGTAAAATCGTAAGAAATAACATTTGTACCTAGTAAAATTTTGCAGATAAGTAGTCAAAATGTGCATAAAGGCATAAGCCAACTTTCTAGTGGTTCAGTTTTCTAAAAATACTTATGAAAACAAATCCCCATACCTTAATCTCAAAAATAGAAATACAAACAGATCTGTCCAAAATAATGACCCAGGATCTCCGAAACCTAAAAATCGAAGAACATTACTTCACTATAATCTCGACTACTACGTAACTACCGAATCAAAAATGAAATCAAATCCTTACCTCAATTTTAGGAAAAAACCCAAAAATCTTCAAAACGATGATCTGATCCGCTATAACTGTAGAGTTTCTTCCCCTAATCCACACATAAACCTTCTATCGTAGAAACAGACGACGAACTACGAAGGATCGTAGAGAGAGAGAGAGAGAGAGAGAGAGAGAGAGAGAGCTTTTAGGTTTTCTTCACCCTTAAGCAACCAAAAATGATATTTATAGAGCCTTTGACCGAGTCAAATTCATGGACGAAGCTCTACCTTCATCGACGAACCCCATCCAGATATTGTCTTTGGTTTTACTCGGTATCTCTTCGTCGACAACTCTCTGAATTTTGGTGACAAAGAGCTGAAGGGGCTTCGTCGACAAACATACTACCTTTATTGACGAACCCTGCTATAATTCCCTTTTTGCCCTTTTCTTATTTATTTTTATTATTTATGGGTTCAGGTCTCTACACTCACAAGATAGATCCCATTCCAATGATCTATGTCGAGTTATTTCCCTAAGTAAAGGAAAGAGGAATGGTGGAAGCAGTCTCGGTAATTCCTGTATCGAATCCACCCCCACATTGGTATGACCCTACAGCCCACTGTGAGTATCACGCGAACTCCCCTGGTCACATCATTGACCCGCGTTGGGAATTTAAGCATAAGGTTCAGGACTTTAAGGATATAGGTTGGCTAGTATTTGATGACAAGCAGCCGGGGATACAAGAAAACCCCATGCCCGACCATGGGGGAAACAATATCAGAATGTAGAGCAAGAGGCAGAGGAGACTCCAAGAATAGCACTTGACAATATGTCGTTGGGTTGGATATACAGTGAGCTTGTAGCAGCTAGCCACGTAGAACCAGGGGCCATTTGTCCAAAAGGCACACTCTACGCATGCTGGGAAGCAGAAGGAAAATTTGTACAACATTGTGAAACGTTCCGGACTTACCTGCAAGGATTAGTGGACAGAAAGTGTGTGGAAATTGGGAGTATTCAAAAGATCAGTGAAGTCTCGGCTATTGGGGAGAAATAAACAAAACACCTCTAGTATACACATCGGCCTTTTGTGCCTGTTGTAAGCAAGACCCCCAGTACCACTGAGGGTACTCATTTTTGAAATTGTTGAACTATGAATTAAAAAAGCATGAACTAGCATGACATTGATGATCTTGAAATATGAGCTTAAATTGAATTTGATAAACTGAAGCTGAGTTTGATAAAATATGATATGCAATCACATTAATAATGTTCTATTTTACATTTTTTTTGTTAAAATTATGCTTATTATAAAGGGGAGCCTTATTAAGGTTTACTCATTTTTGCTCTTTATTTGTCATCATCAAAAAGGGGCAGATTGTTAGTCTAATAAGGCTTAGAATCATATTTTGACAATAACAAATCAAGGGTACTTAACATATTTGGTTAAGTGAAGTTTCAGGACTCAAATGCTTTCATAGAAGATCAAGATCAAAGTGTTTGAAGAGTGTCATTAAAATCTTGGACTTAAAGATAGAAGATTTGATAAAGCTAAAGTCTATTGAACAAAGAAGTTAAGGCAGACATAACGAATGGAAGAAAATGCATGAAGACTTAGTACTTAAAAAGCAATAGTTTATAAGAGGTCTCATGTAAGTGCTTCACGATTTCAATATAATTGTTTGAAGCTCTTAGGATCAATATTTGACTTAGATACCTACTTTTGAAAACCATGGAAAATATTTTTTAAAAGTCTCATTTAATTTATCCAAGATCAAAGGTTAAAGTGTTGAAATCAAAGTTTTTGAAAATTTATAAAAGTTGTAAGCTCAGACGACTAATGTTGTTTGATTAGAAGACTGACTCAGCACTGTGTTTTAAAATACGCGGAATTGTAAAAGCTCAGGCAACTAACCATTTAGGCTCAGGTGACTGACTCAGCATTGTATTTCGAAAATTTTCTGAACTATAAAGACTCAAGCGACTGACCCTCGGGTCACAGTCAACTGACTTTCGTATTTTAAATTTTTAAACAGCGAGGGAAAGTTTCCAAAATTGATTTCTTGGACTCCAAACTTGGATAAAACTTGGGAAATACTACAAGAAACTTGTGGAACATGAATACATGCTTTATTACTCCATAAATACATGTTATTTTCACAAATCAAACACAACAACCACAACAATCAAGCATACATATCTTGCAAACTCAAAGCTCTATTGCTAAAGTATTTTCTGAAGTTCTTGTTGTGCTTGTGTTGATACAACTCATGATTTTTGATCGTTTCTATTGAGATTTTCAAATCAAATTAGAACCCCAGTGATATTCATCTGAGCTTCATTCATTTATATTGTTTATTGTTGAAGTATCTTGTATTTCACTTGTACAAATCTGCTCTAACTGAGAGTTTCTCTTGTACGAACCAAAGTTGTTCTTATTTCTTGATTGCTTGACGATTTAGGGTTGATTGGATCATTGCCTAGCAAGAAGGGGCATTCTTGTTAGAGAGGGGTCCCCACATCATAAGGAGAGAGGTTGTAACTTTGACTGAAAAAAAGTTGGAAAGGAAAATCCTCTTAGCGGTTGCTTGGGGCAAGGACGTAGGTTGCTATCCGAATCTTGTAAAAAATTAGGTCTACAGCTCTTCCTCCCTACTCTCTTTAATTTATTGCAAGTATATAACCTTCGTGTATGATTATTAAATGCTTGTTGCATATTGGAAGCTGCTAAAATACTAAGTATGGTTCATATTTAAAATTAGCACACTATCTTATTGATTGTTGGTTAGTTTAGCAAATTCAAAAGTAATATTGAATACTAATTTTGATTATCACAATGTGAAGTTGATTTAAATTAAATCAATCAAAGGAAAGTTTAAATTAAATCAATCTGATTTTGGATATTAAAACTCTAAGATTTTAATCAAGTTGATCTTTAACATCATTCATTCATTAAAAAAAATTTTAAAAAAATCAAACTTGGATTGATTGTTGACTAAACTTCAAAGGATTGTTGATCAATATTATTCTGATTGTGTGATTGCTAACTAACAAATTGTTGGGTTAATACTTAGTAAATAAATTTGTAAAACAAAGTTATAAAAAAAAGTTTTAAAACCCAATTCACCCCCCCCCCCTCTTGGGAGTACACCTTACTTCTCACATACTTCTCACATGCACGTGCAAAAATTAAAGTGTGGAAATATAACAAGATAGGGAGAGAGAGAGAGAGAGAGAGAGAGAGAGAGAGAGAGAGAGAGAATGACACCACGAATTTAATGAGGTTTGGCTATACCCGCCTACTTCCTTACCTTGGGCAAAACCCCCAAGGATTTTATCGTCTAGCTTCCTTAACCGGGTGAAGTCAAACCGTTTACAACACTCTTTACAGGGTGGAGCCCCCCTTTACACACTTTTTATAGGATGGAGCCCTCCTTTTCAACCGATACCTCATGCCTGGTCACCAGTCCTTCTAGGCGGACCAACCTCTCTAAGCGATGTACCCTTGCTCAGTGCAAATCACAGTGCAAACCACTCTTTCTAGGTGAAGCCACCTCTCCAAGTGATGTGCCCTCACTTGGCCACGGTTCACAACCCAAACCGCGAAGGGCTATTTTGAAAAACAATTTTTGTACAATTGAAAATGCTTCTCAAAAAACTGATTTGTACACATTTAAAATCTAAATGCACTCTCAAATGATTTATAAATAAAGTTCAGTAGAGTGTGGTTTTCCTCTCAAAATATTTTTCAAGTAAAACAGTGAGTGTATGTAAAATGATTTTTCTTTCAAAAATGACCTTCTAAAAATTTAAATGCAAATAGGCTTTCAAGAAAGATATATGAAAATGAGTATATGCTCAAGCCATTATGAAGAAGTTTTTCAAACAAAATATATATCAATGAATATATGCTCGAAGTTTTTCTTGAATAACCCAAAAAGTTATCTCCAAAAAATATTTTCAAATAAAAGAATAGGAGAAACTAGTGTTTTCTCTTAAGGTGATTGAACTTTGTAAAATTAAATGCAAGAAGGCTCTCAAGCAATATATATAAGTAAGAATATAAGCTCATGCCTTCAAGACAATCTCAAAAGAATTTTCTCCAAAAAATATTTTCCAAATAAAAGGTATGGGAGAAAATTTGATCTTTGAAGCATATGAGAATAAAAAGGCTATCAAGCAACATATATGTATATGTGAGATATATGCTTAAGCCTTACTTGAATAACTAAAGAAATTTCTTCAAAAATAATTTTCACAAAGAAGATTATAGGAGAAATTTTGTCTTTGAAAAACATTTAGAATGAAAGGGCTATCAAGCAATATACATAAGAAAGATGATATAAGCTCAAGCCTTTTCAAATAAAACTTCAAAAGATTTTCTCCAAAAATGATTTTCAAGAAGAGTAGGAGAGAAATGAAATTTGATGCACAAAAGGGGCATAAAAATGAGGGAGAATAAAAAATATTGTCAACTAAATTTGCAAAGAGATTCTCCAACCTTCTCTAAGTGTTTTCGATTGGTATTTATAGAAAAAATCAAATTATATCTATTATATGACCGTTGGGCATTTTAATAATATTTTAAATTCAAAAAATCTGATCGTTGGAGGTTAAAATGCCCTAAACCCAAGAGGTTCGATCAACTGGCCCTAGGGCGATTTCCCTTTTCGCAAGAAACGGTCTGCCAGGCTCAAGATTCTATCGACTGGGCTTCAAGCATTTTAAAATGGCTGGTTGGTTGGGCATTCTAATTCTAGCCAAATGAACTGGCCGGTCGACTAGGCTTATAAGGCTTTAGAGAGCCGGTCGACTAGGCCTATAAGGCCGGTCAATTGACTCTTAAGAAAAACTGAGTTTTTGCCTTCTTTTAAGTTCAAGCCCCTTTAAACCTTTTGTAAAAGTTTTGCATTTTAAATAAAAGGTTTTTATGAAAAGCTTGGAGGTTCCTAAGGTCAATCTAAGGTCATGGTTTGAGCTTTAAAATAAATCATATGATATGCATGCACATTCAGACCTAATTACTATTACAACTAAAAAATAAATAAAATCTTCAGTCTTCTGCTCTCTAAATTCCTATGGACGGCTTCCTTATTGCAGCATTATCTGTGCTTTCAAAAGGATGAACCTATTCATACACTAAGCACACTAATGATATGTTGTGGTTTGTCATAATCAATATAGGGATCAGACTCAAAAAGTTAACGCACACATGGTAATAGTGGTAACCATTCTTAGAACAGGTGTTAATAGAGTGCTAGCCGATTAATTCTCTATTTTAAGGAACCAATAGGTTACCTACCATATTCACAAATATAATCTTGAAGTAAAACTCTAAAAGCTTTTTCTTTGTTTTTTATCTTTTCAAATATTAAAAAAGAAGCAGCAAGTTCATTTTCAAGAAATAAAAGCGTAAGTCAGAAAACCAACAAAATTGTTTTCTATACTTGCCTTGTTTTCAAAAAGGTTACCAAACTTGTTGGCTAAAAAATAGGCCACGTAGGTCTGTTGTCGAAAGGATGCATTCAAATGGAGTGAGGAAGCTAAACAAGCCTTTTTCAAGCTTCCACCACACTAGTTCTTGCCTTACTAGATTTTAACAAGGTGTTCATCATTGAGTCTAATGCATGAAGAGTTGGCATTGGTGCAACTATAATGCAAGACGAATGCCCCATTGCTTTTACTAGTAAGGCTCTTTCTTTATCCCACGTAATGTCTGTTTATGAAAAAGAAACGTTAGCCATTGTGCATGCACTACAAAGTGGATACCATATTTAATTGGTTGGAATTTCCAAATTTGAACTTATTGCAAGACCCCAAAGATATTTTTGAGCAATAAATCTCTTCCATGGAACAACATAAGTGGGTCAATAAGTTGTTGGGCTATGATTGTGAGACTATTTACAAGAAAGGGTTGAGAATGTGGTGGTAGATGCACTCTTATGATTTCCTAGATAAATTGAACTTTTATCAATTTCAATACCTACATGTACTACTCTTGATCAAATTAGGAAGAAATGATGGCAAACTCTGAAGACTAGAGATATTATCTAGAGGCTATAAAAAAAGCCAACTTCAGACCTTTTTTTATTTTTGGGACCCTTTAAATATACTATATAAGGGGAGGATTTTTATTAGTGCCTAATTTAGCCCACAAGTACACCATACTGCAAGAATTACATGCATCATCAGTTGTAGGTCATACTAGATTCCTTAGAACCTACACAAACATTTGTCAAGAGTTTTGCAAAAAGGAATGGAAGGTGAAATAAAAATTTTGTGGCAAAATCTGATGATTGTTAATAATAAAAGGGTGAAATAGTGGCAAGTCTAGGCCTTCTACAACCTCTTCATATTTTGAAAGAAGCTTGGATTGACATCTCCATGGATTTCATTGAGGGACTATCATTTTATTATGGTAAATCTACTATCTTTGTTGTTGTTAATTGTATCACAAAATAATGCTCATTTTTGTGCTATAGATCACATTTACAGTGCTACAAATGTTGCTCGTACTTTTGTCAAGAACATTGTCAAGTTGTAGTGAATTCCTCAATCTATTGTTAGTAATCGCGACAAGGCCTTTCCCAACAACTTTTGGAAGGCTATTTTCTGTCTTCAAGGAACACAATTGAATATAAGCATAACATACCATCCATAATCAGATGGGTAGACTAAAGTTGTTAACAAGTATTTGGAGACTTATCTTCTTTGCTTTACTGGCGACAAACTAAAGGATTGGGGGCAATGGCTTCTACACGTAGAATGATGGCACAACTAAAATACCCCTTACCTCTTATTACTAATTTAAGGTCTGGCCCTATCATATGGAAATAGAATTTGACAATAGTTCACAACAGTTTTCCTGAAATCGTCACCCCCGGAAAAACACAGAAACCACTCCGAAACCCTACCTCCATACCGCAGAACAGAACCCTAAATTCTCATCCTAAATCCCCAACATTAACTCATTGTTATCCTGTTCCACTCTTCTTAAGATTTCATTCCTATATTCCGGTATTGTTTTCCACTGTACTCTAGAGTCTACAGAACCTAGCAACCTAGGCTCTGATACCAAACTGTAAAGACCCAAAAATTACACCCTTTTTTTTACTTATTTACTCTGATACCCCAGTAATGCCTACTATAATATCTCAAGGCCCAGATGGCACTGAGGTATCCCTGTACATATATCGACACACCTATGCAGCAGAAAACATAAATTCATACATCCATATTTACAATACCAGAATTTAGTGTTGCCAAACCATACATACATATTTACACGTCACCCCAGTATCATCTACTCAAAAATACAATCTCTTGAATACACTTACTCTTTAAATAGGGCAATACAAAAGATCTCTCTATCTGCGAGCCTGATCTGCTCGCCTAACTGGTTCACCTGGAAAATGTTAAACCACTGAGATGAGTCAGTAAGAGGAGATATGCTATTACTAGTGTGTGGTGACTGAGTTTCATAAATATTATAGTGACAATATATGAAACTGTAAAAGCTGGTAAATCAATATACAGTATATCTTGCATTTATCATAGTTTAAAGTATAACCATAATATTTGAGTTTTCTACTTTTTCATACTTCTAGTATCATACTATATTTGCTGATATGCTGTAAATATGTATACATATACATAACTGAGATGTTTACCCTGGAAAACTGTACATCATGATTAAACCCCTCAAGGTAGGGTTGTGCAGCCCATAGGCGGGACTTAATCCTGGTTGGCCTACCAGGTAAGTCAACTGTACTTTACCAATCCTTAGTCTGGCCAAACTGCAACCTCTCCTAGGCTCGGAACTGGTAACTATCTCGTCAAACTGGCGACCTTAACTCAGTCTTCTAGGGAGTCTACAATCCCTCCAGGCACAGTTGACGGAAATCACACACACACTATCTAAGATGTGTGGTTGCACTCTAATCTATACTAGCTACGGCACCGTGCTCTGCTAACTAAAAATAACTTGATTCATCACGGTCTGATACTGTATATACTATTTCTATAGATATCCTACTGTTTTCATCATGATTCCAAAATAACCGTAACACTATAAATTTGATATGAAAATACTATAATATCTAACTAAAATAACTGTAATATCTAACTGTAATATCTGACTGAATAATCTGTAATGTCTAAGTGTTATGGTTTTGGAAAGCATGACATTCTATAATTACTGTAAAATACTTGTTTGTATAATATTTGTAAAATAACTGTTTGTAAAATATATCTGTCCATATATACACTGTAAATCAAGATATTCTGAAAAACTATATAAATTATGTACTAAACAAATATCTACTCAGGCCACACAATTAATAAAACTCATATTCTGAAATTTGTAAAACTATATAACTTATACCCTATAAATTAATAAACAAATACTATAATTTACTAATAATATTTTTGAATTTACTAGCATAGCATATTTCCCTTACCTAACTGGCTGAGAGGCTCGCCTCCAACTTAATTCTCACGCTTACAGCGTACAATCCCCAAAATCCTAAAATAATACATACATACATATATATATATATATATATATATATACATATTTCCAATTAATCAACTATATTTCTCCGAACCCACATACTTGTAATTTTCTGAATTGTAATTTATCTGGGCTCCTAGAAATATTCACTGGGGTCCCCAACCCATGTCTGCAGGGTCCCAAAAACATCTTTGTCCTGAAAATATAATATCCTAATTTATTTCACAAAACTCCAGTATATTCTCATATTTCTCAAAATTTAAACTCAATAAGCCTAATAAAACTGAAAATACCAACATAATTTACTTACCCTGATTTTGGGATGGTGCCCAAGTTGGCCAAACCAACAATTTACTCCAGCAGACTTGTAGAGAATCTCTCTAGGATCAACATGGCGACTTCGGATTGTTGAAATGGGGAGAGACAGAATGAAAAATGTAGAGAGAAGTGAGAGAAATCGAGCACAAGAGAGAGAGGAATGAGGAAAAATAATTTTCTCTCGCTAAATCCCGACTTTTTGCTACTTATAGACCTTTTGCCACATGGCCTCGTCGACGAGCCACGTCACCTCATCGACGAGTTCAAGAAGGAAGTTCGTCGACGGCACCTAAATCTCGTCGATGAGTTTCAAGCCCCAAAAACATCCCCTCGATAAACTCTCATCGACGAGACACGCATCCAAGTCAACGAGCCCAAGGTGACTTTTCATCGACGAATGCGTCCCCCTTTAAAATTCCTTTTCCCTCTCTTTTATTTATTATTTAATTCTCATAATTATCGTGGTTACTACAAAGTTAGTGTACAACGCCATTTGCCTAAAATTACACCTATCGATAAGGTTCAAGGGTAACCACAAGCAATTCTAGATTGTCGAGTGCTCAAACATAGAAGTTAAGATATCACATACGTTTTATTTCATTGTTCTCACTAACCAATTGAACAAGTGTTAAAAAATATGTTTATTTTTATTTATTTATTATGGCTTTTATTACAGTCGTTGGATCTTCTCTAAATCCAACAGTTGTTTGGTGTCATATGTATATGTTTGTAAGCCATGGGAAAATATAGGGATTGCTTGTCATTTTGTGCAAGGAGAGTTAGAGAGGGGCTCTCTTTAGGAAGAACTTTTCTTCAACGGGACATAGGTGAAGGGGTGTACAGGGGATCTGGGATCGGGGAGAGACTGATCAGATCTTATACTGCCATCGTTTCATAGTGGATTGTTCTCTAGGTGCACGCTCTATGGACGTAGGCAACCTTGTTGAACCATGTAAAATCTCTCATCTCAATTTTTCTGTGAATGTTCTTTATGCGATTTATTTTGTTGATCGGAAGATTAAAATCGCTGCACGTTAATAGGTGGTATTGGAGCACGGTTTTGATTGGGTGCAGATCTGATAAATCAGATCAAATAGAAAAAAAAAAAATTGGGTCGGAAGTTTTTCCGCAGAAGTGCTCAAGATCAGAGTGGTTCGTTCAGATCGAATTGAGGTACACAAAGATTCAAATCAAGTGTCGGAAATCATTCCAGAATTTTTCAATTGAAGGAGGATCATTTTTCAGTTGAAGGTGTGAAAAAAGAAATTCAAAAGAAAAAAAATTGTTGGCCTTACAAGGCTTAACATCCTATTTTGATGCTAACAAACAAGTGGAACGTAATATATTTAATTAGTGATGATATTTCAGATCTCACATATGTGAAAGCAAGGTCAATGATAAATTGAAGCTTATAATCCAAAGGAACATGATCATATGAAGTTTAAAGAATACTTAAAGGAATGAATGATATATTAAAGCTTGACGACTATGAGAGGATAGAATTTATATGAAATCTTGAAGAAATGATGGACTCAAAGCATGGACATGCATGAAGACTTCAAGAGATAAAGGATTTAGAATCTTAAGGAAATTTCATGTAAGTGCTTCAAGTAAATTCAATATGGATGCATGAAACTCTTAGGATTAATTACATGGGCCCAAATACTTTTTACCATACTTGGAAAATATTTTTATAAGGTCAGAAGTTGTTTTAAAAAGATTAGAATCAGTTTTGGAATAAAATGCACTAAAATGGGATTTTTCCAAATTTTGTTAATTTTTCTACATCCATATTGATGAGCATTTTTACCTATCAAAAACTCATTATTTTAAAAAGTGTTCAACATAAAAGTTTTAAAATTTTCTCTTAGTTTTCTTTTGACACCAATAACGTTAAATTTGGAGCTATATAGAGAACGTTATGATCAAAATACTAAAAAAGGGGTCAAAGCTGTCAGCGACACAGTAAACTGGTCTAGTAAGTCGGCTGACTAGAATGAACTGTGCTCAGTCAGCCGACTAACCAGTTAACAGAACTGAAATTTGGGAGTCAGAAAGCACCCAGTCGCCTGTCCAGTCGGCTGACCCTGCATAAACACCCTCCCAGCCGCCTGATCAGCCAACTGACCCTACGAAAATTTAAAATTTGGCCTCCAATGGGAAAATTCTAAAAGTTAGTTTTTTAAATCTAAATGTTATGAAAACTTGGGGAATACTCCAATTCACTTGGGGATCAAGTAACATACTTTTTAAAGTCTATAAATAAGCCTCAAAGATCATTGAAATAAAGAACCAAGAACCAAGAATCAAAATCAGCCATCAAACCCTCTTAAGTGCTCTCTTCATTGAAAAGCTTTCTTGCTCATACCTTGTGCACGAATTCAACTGAGTTTTTGCTGATCTTCTTCCACCGAAATGGTGCTACAAATTCTAAATCTTTCAATCATTGAAAGAATTAATCAGTGATATACTTCCTTGAGCTTCAACTTAAAATTCCATATTGTTATTTACTTTGAAGTATACTAGTTTGTAAATTGTACTAATCATCTCTTCATGTGATCACTCTTCGTACACATCTATTGGTTGTATCTTTTTTAGTTCTTGGACGGTTCGAGGGGTTCGGATCATTGGCTAAGCAAGGGGATATTGCTTAAAGAGGCGAGCTCTAGCCTAATTAAGGAGTGACCTAACGAGGAGACATCGTTCGGAGAGGTGGGCTCTAGCCTACTCAAGGAGTGTGTAAAGGGTTTGTTCCTCCTGGTAAAGGAACTGCGATAGTGGAACCCTTTGGTGGTTTGCCAAGGGCGAGGATGTAGGCTGTGTTGAAGCCGAACCTCATAAAATCTTGTGTTCCTCTCTCTTTCCTTTACTCTTTACTTTCAATACATATACAATTGCGTGGATGGTTTAATTGATAAACATACAAACTACGTAATTTGGAAATTAAATTAAATTAAGGTTCAATTTTGATTTGGGATTGCATAAACCTAAAGGGAGTACGTTGGTTAAACCTTACTTTGCGGAAACCATACGGGAGTACGTTACTTGGTTAAACACCCAAAGATAAATTTACCAAGAGTTTATTTGAATTCTAAATATTTGGAAAGAGTGATTGGATTTTATATTGAACATCATATTGAAGAAGCAAATTCATTAATATAGGGTTTGATTCAAATTCACTACAGGACTGCAAACCAAACAAAAACTGAAAGTTAAATTGTTTAAAGTTTGATATTGATTGGAGTGTGTTTATATTCCAAAAGTACTTAATCTTGAATGCTTTCCTCAATCTAAATAGTGATGTAGTTATCTTAATCTTGACGTGAATGTTTTGCTTTCCAATTGTGTTTGATTGGTTTGGATAGTGTGGTTGAAGATTGGATGTTTAATTAGTTGTGTTGTTGAATGTATAAAAGAAACCAAGTTATTGTGTGTTTGACAAAATAAAAAAACAAGTCAAAGAATTGGTTAAACAATAAAAGAAGTTAAGTATTCTTAAAATGAATTAAAAGAAAAATTTTTAAATCCCAATTCACCCCCTTCTTGGGAAGCTATCCTAATTTCAATTGGTATCGGAGTGGGGTTATAGAAAATTTTAATTAGTAGCTATAAAAATATCTTAATGACTAACTTAGGCGTAGCTCCCTTTGGAGAGGGACAATCTTCAACTAGGCCTCCTATATTTTGTGGTATAAATTACACTTTTTGGAAAAAGAGAATGCAAATCTATCTCCAAACTATGAATTAGAAAGTATGAGAAGTTGTTATAGATGGAGAACAAATTCCTACTAAGATAGTAGATCGAAAACAAATTCCCAAAGAGAAAAGAGATATGACCGATATAGACTATAAGATGCTGCACGTTAATTCTAGTGCTTATGCTTTAGATGCAAATGATTTTAATAGAATAATGACTTGCAAATCAGTTAAGGAGATATGGGACAAATTAGAAGTAACTTATGAGGGTATTATAGACGTTAGGGATAATAGGATTGATATGTTTACTAGTGAATATGAAGCTTTTAGGATGAACTCGTATGAATCCATAACTAATATGTTTACTAGTTTCACTCATATAATAAACTCCCTAAATGCACTAGAAAAAACCTACACTACTTATAAGATGATAAGGAAAATTCTTAGAGGGCTGCCAACCATATGGGAACCAAAAGCCACTGTCATAACCGAAGGAAGAAATTTGAAAAACACTTCCTTAGATGAACTTATAGGTTCTTTACTCACATACGAAATGGCAATGAATGAAAAGAGTGGTAAAACCAAAGCCCAAGAAACAATAGCCTTCAAAGCCTCAAAAGAGAACTCAAGTAGTGAAGAAGAAATGGATGAAGATGAAGTAGCCTTCATATCTAAAAGGCTAGCAAAGAAGAAGAAGAAGAAGAAGAAGAAGAAGAAGAAGAAGAAGAAGAAGTTAGCAAGAAATCAAAGAATAAAACTCCTATGTGTTACAATTGCAACAAAGCTGGACATATTAAACCAGAATGTCCACTACTAAAGAAAGAATCTAAGAAGAAGAAAAAAAAGACCATGAAAGCCACTACTTGGGACATGATGAGTACAAGTAGTTCAGAAAATGAATCAAGTGACCAAGAGGTTGCTTATACGTGCGTTATGGCTTGGGACAATGAGGAAAGCTCCTCATCCAAACCCTTAGATAATTCTTGTAGTAATTCATCCAGTGAATCCAATGATGAGGGTATGTCATCTTATGATGAACTACAAAATGATCTATTCAAAGTACATAAGATGCTTATCAAAGTAAATAAACAAAATGCTTCATTGAAAAATAAGAATGAAGGATTAATGAAAGAGGTAGAATCCCTTAGAAATGCTGAAAGAGAAAAGGATTCAAGGATCGACAAAATAGAAAATAAGTATGAAGCTGCAATAAAATAAAAAGAAGCTAAAACTCTTGCTGAAAAAGAAAATGACTTGAAAATCAAGAAATTAGAAAGCAAGAATGAACAAATGATAGAAGACCTTCGATCCCTATCCTCTACGGTATATGAGAAAGATATGTATATTTATGAATTAGAGGATAGAATTAGAAAATTATCTTTAGAGTTAGAGAAATCATTAAAGAAATTTGACAACAAGAAAGAGATGGAGATAAACGATCTCAAGAGTCAAATCAAAGATAAAGATAAGATCATTTATAACTTCACCAAAGGAAAAGAAAATCTTGATAAGATGATTGGCTCACAAAGAATGTCATTGAACAAAGAAGACATTGGTTTCAATGGAGTTGAAAATAAAAGGAAAAAGAATATGTACATGGGATATTTCTCAAAAGGATCCAAAGACTATGCAAACACGTCTTCTAATGCCTACACTAACACCATATGCTATCAATGTAAGAAAAAGGGACATATAAAGTTTGAATGTCCATTTAAAAGAAAGGATGTTAAAACAAAACAAGTATGGAAGATAAAATAAACATCCCTTGTGAAACCTACCGGACCCGAAAAGGTATGGGTACCAAAAGTGAAATAATAACTTCATACAAACATAAAGAAAATAGCATTGTTGGTCCAAAATCATAGGATCATTTTTTACAAGGCTTAAACTTAAGAAAATATTAAGAAAATATCAAATTAAGCTTATTACATAAGTATCTTGATTAAGAAGAAGATATTTGAGAATGAAAGCCTATATACTACATGCTTACATGCCTATATGATATGCTCCCTATTTATGTGATGTGCTGATATGCTATATGCTACATGACTTGACTTATATTGATAATTTATAGCTCACTATGTTGAAAATTTGAGCATGAGATTATTGCGTATAAACATGGATTTTGATATGAGATTAATTCTTGACCATGCATGCTATTGATGAATCATATGGATAAACTTACTACTTTTACTATTGATATCTATGAGCTATGAAAGATATAACAGTAATATTGGTATCCATAAGCTATGCATGATGTGATAATGACTTTGGTATCTATAAAGTATTTTTGGCATCACAATTTAAAATTTTTAATTGGTATCAAAATTTAAAAGCTCACTTAGTATCACAATCTAAAAGATCAATTTGTCTTTGAGCATGACAAGTATGATTATGTCTATGAGCATGGTATGACATTGATGATATTAGCATGATGTTGATATTTGATACATGACATGATTAAATGTTTTGAAACATAGGATGATAAATGCAAACTTACTGCTTATATTATGATAATTTTCCTAATAATCAATTGATATCATCAATTAAATTTTAAATTTTAAATTAGTATCACAAAATCATCAATTGATATCTTGAATAATATCAAAGGGGGATATCATGACTCATAACTTGTATTTTGTTTCTCCCTAATTTTTTTGTATTTTTTTTTTTTTTTTTTGGTATCATGAATTATTTTTTATTGGTATCATAAATCACAAATTTTCAATTGAGTTTGGTATTAAAAATTCAAAAGTTCAATAGGAATTAGAATTAATGAAAATCTAAATTGGTATCATATACTTGATATACATGATTGATATTCATATGCTCAAAAATATGATTTATTTTATTTATATCCTACTCTTTTTTATTGATGTCAAAAGGGGGAGAAGTTTTTGAGCAAAAATTGAAAATTGAGTTTGGTATGAAATATTTTGAAATTTTGCAACATGAATTATATTTCAAAAGGGAGAGAAGTATTTGACGAAGAGGAGAAGTACATGATATTGAATGATTTTGAAATTGGTATTGATATGCATGATATTGAATGATCTTTACAAATATGTTGAAGATGATGCTTATTGAAAGGAGGAGTCTTTTTAAGACTTACTCATATTTTTGCTCATTGTTTGTCATCATCAAAAAGGAGGAGTTTTTTGGCCTTACAAGGCTTAACATCCTATTTTGATGCTAACAAACAAGTGGAACTTAACATATTTGATTGAATGATGATATTTCAGATCTCACATATGTGAAATCAAGGTCAAGGATAAATTGAAGCTTATAATCCAAAGGAACATGATCATATGAAGCTTAAAGAATACTTAAAGGAATGAATGATATATTAAATCTTGACGACTATGAGAGGATAGACTTGATATGAAAGCTTGAAGAAATGATGGACTCAAAGCATGGACATGCATGAAGACTTCAAGAGATGAAGGATTTAGAATCTTAAGGAAATTTCATGTAAGTACTTCAAGTAAATTTAATACGGATGCATGAAGCTCTTAGTATTAATTACATGGACCTAAATACTTTTTAGCATATATGGAAAATATTTTTATAAGGTCAGAAGTTGTTTTAAAAAGGTTCGAATCAGTTTTGGAATGAAAAACACTAAAATGGGATTTTTTCCAAATTCTGTTAATTTTTCTACATCCGTATTGATGAGCATTTTTATCTATCAAAAACTCATTATTTTAAACACTGTTAAACATGAAAGTTTTATAATTTTTTCTTAACTTTCTTTTGACACCAATAACGTTAAATTTGGAGCTATATAGAGAACGTTTATGACCAAAATACTGAAAAAGGGGTCAAAGCTGCCAGCGACACAGTAAACTAGTCTAGTCAGTCGGCTGACTAGAATGAATTGTGCTCAGTCAGCCGACTGACCAGTTAACAGAACTGAAATTTGGGAGTCAGAAAGCACCCAGTTGCCTGTCCAGTTGGCTAACCCTGCATAAACACCCTCCCAGCCGCCTGGTCAACCAACTGACCCTACGGAAATTTAAAATTTGGCCTCCAATGGGAAAATTCTAAAAATTAGTTTTTTAAATTTAAATGTTATGAAAACTTGGGGAATACTCCAATTCACTTGGGGATCAAGTAACATACTTTTTAAAGTCTATAAATAAGCCTCAAAGATCATTGAAATAAAGAACCAAGAACCGATAATCAAAATCAGCCATCAAACTCTCTTAAGTGCTCTCTTCATTGAAAGGCTTTCTTGCTCATACCTTGTGCACGAATTCAACTGAGTTTTTGCTGATCTTCTTCCACCACAATTGTGCTACAAATTATAAATCTTTCAATCTTTGAAAGAATTAATCGGTGATATACTTCCTTGAGCTTCAACTTAAAATTTCATATTGTTATTTACTTTGAAGTATACTAGTTTATAAATTATACTAATCAGCTCTTTGTGTGAGCACTCTTTGTTCACATCTATTGGTTGTATCTTTTTTAGTTCTTGGACGGTTCGAGGGGTTTGATCGTTGGCTAAGCAAGGGGATATTGCTTAAAGAGGCGAACTCTAGCCTAATTAAGAAGTGACCTAACGAGGGGACATCGTTTGGAGAGGCGGGCTCTAGCCTACTCAAGGAGTGTGTAAAGGTTTTGTTCCTCCTGGTAAAGGAATTGCGATAGTGGAACCCTTTGGTGGTTTGCCAAGGGCGAGGATGTAGGCTGTGTTGAAGCTGAAACTCATAAAATCTTGTGTTCCTCTCTCTTTCCCTTACTCTTTACTTTCAATACATATACAATTACGTGGATGGTTTAATTGATAAACATATAAACTACGTAATTTGGAAATTAAATAAAATTAAGGTTCAATTTTGAATTGGGATTGCAGAAACCGAAAGGGAGTACGTTGGTTAAACCTTACTTTGCGGAAACCATACGAGAGTACGTTACTTGGTTAAACACCCAAAGATAAATTTACCAAGAGTTTATTTGAATTCTAAATATTTGGAAAGAGTGATTGGATTTTATATTGAATATCATATTGAAGAAGCAAATTCATTAATATAGGGTTTGATTCAAATTCACTACAGGGCTGCAAACGAAACAAAAATTGAAAGTTAAATTGTTTAAAGTTTGATATTGATTGGAGTGTGTTTATATTCCAAAAGTACTGAATCTTGAATGCTTTCATCAATCTAAATAGTGATGTAGTTATCTTAATCTTGACGTGGTTGTTTTGCTTTCCTATTGTTTTTGATTGGTTTGGATAGTGTGGTTGAAGATTGGATGTTTAATTAGTTGTATTGTTGATTGTATAAAAGAAATCAAGTTATTGTGTGTTTGACAAATTAAACAAACAAGTCAAAGAATTGGTTAAACAATAAAAGAAGTTAAGTATTCTTAAAAGGAATTAAAAGAAAATTTTTAAAATCTCAATTCACCCCCCCCCCCTCTTGGGAAGCTATCCTAATTTCAAAAATTTCACAGATAAAGAGCATAATGAATAGTGCTAGAATTGGGTAACAAACTTTGATTCAGAATTAGGTCAGAGCGCGGGTTGAGGTGTGGATCCTCCCCGTGGAGCACTAACGTCACCCTAACGCAGAAGTTGATGCAAGCGCCATTGTTGATGTCATATTAACAGGTACTAACGTCATTGTTGACATCAGAGGAGAGAAAAAAAAAATTAACGGCGAGTACTTCGACGGCCAAGTTCGAGGTGGAGCCCTTTAATGGGAAAAATAATTTTAGTCTGTGGTAGAGAATTGTGAAGGATGTGTTGGTCCAACGGGGACTGATTAAGGCACTGTATGGGAAAGACAAGAAGCCAGAGACCATGTCAGATGATCAGTGGGAGGAGCTGGAAATGAAAGTGTTAAGTACCATTCGCTTAAGTTTAGCTCCAAAAATTAAATATAGTGTGTTAAATAAAACATCACCAGCTGAGCTTTGTAAAAAATTAGAAAATATTTATATGTCCAAGTCCCTAGTTAATAGACTGTATTTGAAGAAACAGTTGTATCAATTGAGGATGACTGAGGGCATAGAAGTCAGAGACCACCTCAATTATTTCAATAAGATAATCAAGCAGTTACTGGGCATTTGAGGTAAAAACTGAGGAAGATAAAGCACTGATTCTGTTGTATTTGTTTTTTAGTTCACTTGATACCTTGAAAACCACTCAACTGCTAGGTAAGGAGACTCTTACATTTGATGAGGTGACTACTGCCATTCTGGAGAGTGAGAATTTTTACAAACCAGATCATCCAGGACATGGAGAAGGGTTGGTGGCTAAGGGTGAGTCTAGCCAACAACGGGGCAGGAGTTCTAGTAGGGGCAATTGGGATCGAGGGAAACCTCGATCCAAGTCCAGGGGTAAGAGTTGGAACTGGAGGAGTGGTTTTTTTTATTATGGGAAAAAAAAGGCATATGAAGAAGGATTATCTAAGGAGGAAAAGGGATTTAGAGGAAAAGAACAGGAAGAAGACTGAGTAGGCTACTGTAGTGGAAAGCATTTCATCAGTTTTTTATGGGGATCTTTTGGCTGTTACTATAGGTTCCAATTACTTAGCCGATACCTGGACTTTGGATTCAGCGTGCTCATATCATATGTGTCTATATAGGGGCTGGTTTGACTCCTATGAACCAATCTCTAAAGGGATGGTGTTGATGGGTAATGATGCTTCCCGTGATATTCTTGGTATTAGAACGGTCAGAATCAATATGTTTGATGGTGTGGTTAAAACCATCAAGGATGTGAAGCATATTCCAGATCTGAAAAAGAATATGATTTCCTTGGGCTCTTTGTATAGTAATAGTTTCTCTTTTTCAGTTAGGGATGGTGTGCTGAAAGTGGCTAGAGGTTCACTAGTAATAATGAAGGGTCATCTAAGGAACAATTTGTACACTCTGGTGGGTGGCACAATGACAGGTGGTGCTGCTACTAGTACCTCTTCAGATACAAATACAGATAATACTACTCTGTGGCATATGAGGCTAGGTCACATGAGTAAGTGTGGCTTACAGGAGCTGCACAGGTGGAACTTACTAGGAGGTAATTCTTGTTGTAAGCTTAAGTTTTGTAAATAATGTTTGTTTGCTAAACATTGTAGGGTGAGTTTCAAAACAGGAAAGCATACAAGCAAGGAGGTGTTAGAGTACATTCATTCAGATGTATGAGGTCTAGTATAGGTACAGTCTCACAGTGGTGCTATTTATTTTGTCTCATTTATTGATGACTATTCCAAGAAATTCTAGGTGTATTTTATGAAGCATAAGTTCAGGGAATGAAAAGCTTAGGTAGAGAAGCAAACAAGGAAACAGGTGCAGTTTCTGAGATCTAACAATGGACTAGAGTACAAAAACAGCCAGTTCATTGAGTTCTGTACGGAAGAGGGGATCACTAGGCACTATATAGTTCCATATATGCCACAGCAGAATGGGGTGGCTAAAAGGGTGAACATAACATTACTAGAGAGGGCAAGGTGTATGAGGATTCAGGGTAATCTGCCTAAGTCATTCTGGGCAGAAGCAGTGAGTATGGCATGCTACCTAGTAAACAGGTCTCCTTCTATAGCTATTAACGCAAAAGTTCCAGAGAAGGTATGGACAGGTAAGCCAGTAGATTACTCTATGTTGAGAATATTTAGTTGTCCATCATATGTGCATATGCAGGAACATGATAGATCAAAGTTGGACTCTAAGTCCAAACAGTGCGTATTTCTTGGTTTCCAAGAAGGATTGAAGGGATATCGGTTGTGGGACCCTATAGCACGTAAGGTGGTCATTAGCAGGGATGTGGTTTTCGATGAGGAAGCCATGTTGAAGGAGAATGTTGATAAGAAGGTAGAGTCTTATTCAGCGGGAGTACCTATTCAGGTGGAGCTGGACAGTATTCAGAATTCAGGTATGGATAATACTCAGACTATTGTTGTTGATTTTGTTGGACAAGAAGTAGTGAGACAGACTACAGTTCCTCAGGAAATTCCTCAAACAAGTGATATACATGAGCCTATAGGGCTAGCCACCAAAAGAGAAATAAGGAATGTTAAGCCTCCGATCAAGTATGGGTTTGAGGACTTAGTTGCATTTGCTCTTATTACTAGTAGTGGAGATCCTTCTGATTTTCAGAAAACAGTTCAGAGTTCTGAACGAGATTGTTAGCTTGGATTCATGGTTGAGGAGATGGAGTCTTTTTATAAGAATGACACTTGGGTATTGGTTCAAAAGCCTAAAAACAAGAAGCTGATTGGTTGTAAGTAGGTTTTCAGAAAGAAAGAACCTACTTCACAATCAGAAGGGATAAAATATAAGGTCAAGTTAGTAGCAAAAGGATACAAATAGGAAGAAGGTATAAATTATAATGAAATCTTTTCTCCTGTTGTTAAGCATGCTTCTATTAGATCCGTGTTAGCATTGGTTGCCATGCATGATTTAGATCTGAAACAGATGGACGTAAAGACAGTTTTCCTTCATGGTGAGTTGGAGGAAGATATCTTTATGAAGCAACCGGAGGGGTTTTTGGAACAAGGTAAAGAGCACCTGGTATGTAAGTTGAATAGGTCTCTTTATGGTTTAAAGCAATCTCCTAGGCAATGGTATAAGAGGTTTAATTCTTATATGTTGAGGATTGGGTATGTTAGAAGCAGTTATGATAGTTGTGTTTACTTTAGATTGCTTAACAGTGGTGTATATGTGATCATTATGCTATATAAGGATGACATGTTGATTGCCTCTAACAGTACTAATGGGTTGAATGTGTTGAAAGCCAGGTTACAAGATGAGTTTAAAATGAAGGATTTTGGTGCAACTAAAAAGATCCTTGGCATGGAAATCAGGAGGGACAGATAATAGAAGAAGTTGTGATTGTCACAGGGTAAGTATATTGAGAAGGTGTTGGAAAGGTTTAACATGGATAAGGCTAAACTGGTAAGTACACGTCTAGCTGCTCATTTTCAGTTGTCTACTAAACTGTGTCCTTCTACTGATAAGGATAAGTTGGATATGGCTAGTATGCCTTATGCCAGCACAGTAGGGAGTTTGATGTATGCTATGGTATGTAGTAGACCAGACTTGTCATATGCAGTTAGTTTGGTAAGCAAATATATGGCTAATCCAGGTAGAATGCAATGGAATGTGGTGAAATGGATTTTCAAATATTTGCATGGCACTTATGATTATGGTATCCTGTTTGAAAGTATTGATGATTGTAATGTTCAGGGTTATGTAGACTACGATTATGCAGGTGATTTGGATAAGATGAGGTCTACTTCTGGCTTCATTTTTACCATGGCTAGTGGTTCCATTAGTTGGAAGGCTATGTTGCAACCTACTACAGCTTTGTCTACTACAGAAGCTGAATACATAGCTTTGGCAGAGGCAAGTAAGGAAGCTTTGTGGTTAACTGGACTGATTCAAGAACTTGGTGTTATGCAGGATAGGTTACACGTATTTTGTGATAGTCAGAGTGTGATCCACTTGACAAGGAATCGGGTCTACCACTCTCACACGAAGCATATTGACGTGCGGTACCATGCAGTTAGAGGTTGGGTTGAAAGTGGTAAGTTCCAGTTATTAAAGTTCCACACAGATGGAAATGTTGCAGATATGCTCACGAAGCCTGTTACATTAGCTAAGTTCAAGCACTGTCTGGACTTAGTTAATGTAGTCTCTTGTTGATTGTTGACAGAGCATCCCAGAGTGTGGGGATGGAATGTTGTGCTCGGCTATGATTAAAAGCCAAGCTGGAGATTGTTAAAAAAATATGTCTATTTTTATTTATTTGTTGTGGTTTTTGTTGGATCATCTTTAAATCCAACGGTTGTGTGGTGTCATATATATGTTTGTAAGCCATGGGAAAATATATGGATTACTTGTCATTTTGTGCACGCTCCGTGGACGTAGGCAACCTTGCCGAATCACGTAAAATCTCTCGTCTCCATTTTTCTGTGAATGTTCGTTTGTGTGATTTATTTTGTTGATCAAAATATTAAAATTGCTGCCCTTCAACAAGAAGCAACTTAAGAAACCTATCAATCCTTAGAAGAGAAATTTTCGCAAATTATTGTTGCTTAGCCTTGAGAACAAGTTTGATTTGAAGGACGCAGGAATGTTAGGATTTAAAAAAAAAAATATATTAGGATTTCTAAATGAATTAGGATTTCTTTTTAATGCTTGGATTTCCAAATCAATTAGGATTTCTATTTAAAGTCATGTTGACTTTTTCCTTAGTTTTCTTGTTACTTTAATAGTAGTTGATGAAGTCCATTAAAAAAATTGAATTGGGATTTATACTTTTATTAGGAATAGGATTCCCTACTAAACTCCAGAAGAAGTAATTGCTATCATAGCTGATTTCCTCAAACAGGAGTTCGTAGGGTATTCGTTAGTTGATAGAGGGGACGAACGGCTTTTATTACTAGGTCTCTCATCCATCCTGAATGAACTCCCTCTCTTCATGTGTTCCTGAACTGGAATTGGGCGTCCTCTTTTCTAAGAAACGGTTTTGCTACTTTCTTCTTCCTTCCTGGATTTGAAAGATATTTGCCTCTGTCTGTCAACAAATCTGGCAACTAGGCAATCTGCCACCTTATGCCTTTCTTGACAAATTGGGCATCTGATATGGCTGCTACTGCTGCTGCTACTGCTCGTCATCTTTTCTGCAAGAATTTAAGTATCTGGTTAGAGTATCAGTAATAATATTATCTTTTCCCTTAATATGTTCTACATTAAAGGAATAATATTGTAACTCATTCCTCCACCTAACCAATCTTGCTTGAGTGCATCGTTTTAACTTAATTCCCATGAAATGCTTTACATAGGAACTATATGTTTTAACGATAAATGGTTTACCCAAGAAAAGTTCATTGGCCCTAATTCCTTTAAGGACTGCCAATAATTCTTTTTCATGAACTAGGTAATTAAGCTCTGCTCCATTAAAACATCCACTCCAGTATCTGCTGAGATGTTCTGTTTTATCGATCTTCCTAATCTTTAAAACACACCCCCATGCTCTATCTGAAGCATCGGTTTCCAGAATTATATCTATTCTGTTCCGTATGGATATTTTAATTTTTCGCAAATTTTTGGCTTCTTTTTTTAAGGCTTTAACAACTTCAGTATCCTCTGAAGTTCAATTCCAAGGATTCTTTACTGAAACCTTTTTCTGAATTGGCGCTACCTTTTATGCCAAATCCTTTATGAATTCTCTAATGTAATTCAATACTCCTAGAAAGCATTGACACTGCCTTCTATCTTTGAATTCATCAGGAAATTCATGTAGCCTTTCTGCTATGTGTGGTTGAAGCTCCTCTTCATTACCTTGAATTTTTAAACCTAAAAATTCTATCTGAGGTTGCATCCAAATGGTTTTTCTTTCTAAAAGAACCATTCATTCTTTTCTGAACACTTGTGCCACCTGCCTCAAATGTTCTAAATGATCCTTAGTATTTTTACTAAATACTAAAACATCATTGATGTGAACTGCAACAAATCCAGTCATTCCTCCAAACGCTCTGTCCATTCTTCTCTGGAAAATGCCTGGGGCATTCTTCAGTCCAAATGGCATTACTAGCCATTTGAAATATCCAATGGGCGTTGTGAAGGCTGTAAGAGCTACTGCTCTTTCTTTGACCTTTATCTGCCAACACCCTGATTTGAGATCGAATTTAGAATAAACTGAGGGTTTCTCCCTTCTTATTCTATTTATAAAAGATTCCTGATTATGTAAGTCATACCCATCGTCTCTTGTTTCCTTATTCAGATCTCTATAATCAATAACCATTTTGGTTTTTCCTCTTACTTGCTCGGCATGATTTGTTACCATGAATGCTGCACTTCTGTGCTCACTCGTACTGTGCCTAATGAGTCCCAAATTTAACAATTCTGGAATTTGCTTCTCAAATTCTTTTATCATTTCATTTGGATAACTAATCCCTTTACTTCTGATAACTGTATCGGGATTTTTAAGCACAATATCAGCTTCTGGCATAGCTTTCTGCCATAATGCCTGTGGATTCTCCAACTAATTTTCTAAAAGCATCTTCTTGATTTCTTCAAGACTACTTTCTTCTTCTTCTGTCGACTGATTTACCTTTAGAATACTTCCTGATATCAATTCTTTCCAATTATCAAGTTTCTCTTGATAATTAGATTTTTCTTCCTCTACTAACATGTAATTCTTTACAGTAGTACCTGAGGGCTTCGGAATGAAATGATTATCTAGGATATTCCTTCTGAAAATATTGTAAATGGCTAATATTTTCTAAGGAATTTACTTCCCAAAAGGAAATCGTCTAGTAAATCTGGAATTAGGCCAAGAATTTGTTCCTCATATTATTTGCCATTCATCCTGATTTTAACATTTCTGGAAACTTCTCCTATCTAGAGAATAGCACTGTTACCAATTATAACTCTAAGACTTTCTGATTCCCAAGTCACTTCTGGAAATCTAACCCTAGTACATGACCATGTACACCCAATGTCAACAAAGGCTATGCATTCTATCTTCCCAATAGAAATGTTAACCAATGTTGCCCATTCTTCAAATTTGGCACTTAAAATGGATGCTCCCATATATGCTATATGAGACTGGTCTTCATCTTCATCTGCATAGATAGGGATTCTTATGTTTCTCTGACCAACTACCCTTCTACTGCTTGATGGTCTTAATTCAGATGGTCCAAATCCTTCTGATCTAATTTCTGAATTAATATCTTCCTCTCTAGATACATTCGCTCTACTAGGAGTATAATCACTTAGAGGTTCTGTGATGATTAATCTATTTGCCTCTTGTCTTACTGACTCTGGCAAAATATTTTTCAATCTTTCTTCTATCCTTGGGGTTACCCAAATCTGAGGCCAGCTTAGCATTCTTGGATTCACAACTTCAGGCTATAATCCTCTGACTAAGTCCACTTGATTTGTCTCAAAGAGTTGAGTGAACCTACTAACTCCCCTTCTAAGGGCTGGTTTCCCCGTATTATAGAACTTTAAATATAATCTGGCAATAATTCTAATGCACCTCCTGTTTGGGCTATATTTTAACATATTATGCCAGTCACGCGTATTAACTCTAATCTGTAGAGTTTTCTCCACACTCTTATCTTAGAGGTCAACATGTAAATCTGGTATAACTTTTATCCAGGTTGCTCCTGACTTAGCTTGAGATCATAAGGAGATTCAGCCTCTAAATCTTCCTCTTCTTCTTCTGATTCAGAATATTCTGAGAAAATAGAATAAACACTCTCATCATCTGAGTCTATCTCCTTACTCCAAATCGGTTCATAAAGCAGTTCTAAGTGTTCTCCATCAAAATACTTTTGAGGCTACCCTTCCTTTTCTCTGCTTCTGGACAATTATTAGCCTTATGACCTTTTTTGCCACAAAACCAACAACAGTCACAATTTTCCAAGGATTTTCCTTGTGGACATTTGGGATATCGTCCGTATTTCCTTTTGAACGATTCCTTGACATCTTCTCTTACCCTACTGGGTCTAAGATATATTTTTTCTGGGTATTTCTGCCCTTTTTTAGAGCTCTTTCTCTTCCCAAATTTCTTCCAAGTCTTTCCTTTGACTTTGGATACTTTAGTTTTCTTATGGCAAACTCCATCTACACAACTAGTTTTTACTCGTTCTGGGTATTTGGTTGGTCTCTGGTTACATCCATATCTTCCTGCTACCCCACTTATCTTGGTGCAACAATCTGAATTCATATAAGGCATGTTTCTTATATCTTGAAACATATGCCTCTGCATACAATAAAGTCTTATCATTTGCCTTACTGTTTCTGCTCTGACTCCGAGAGTATCTGATACTTCTGTATCTCTCTTTAGTCTCTGCTTAACATCTTGTTTTACCACTTCTGGCCAACTACCAGGTAATTTATTGATGAAGACTTCTTTTGCATACGCTTGATCTTATGGTCTGAGCTTGTAATACCAATACTGGTATTCACAAAGAAACTCCTCAAAGTAACACATGTCACGGATTTGAATCTTTGTGAGAGCCATCCTGGCCTTCTCAACTAGCTCATCCCCTCTATCAACTAGCGAATATCCTACAAACTCCTGTTTGAGGAAATCAGCTATGATAGCAATTACTTCATCTGGAGTTTTGATGGAGTTAATAATAATGGTACTCACATCTGAGTTCCTTTGAAGTATTTCCCAAAAATCTCCAGCATTTCCTCTTAGTGTGGCTACTGCAAATTTATATGCTTGCTTCATCGACCAAGATTCAATTCCTTTGCTAAGGATATGATATCTAATATCCATAGCCCAATCATCAATTGCAATTGTGGGAATTGCGGGATCCTTCTCGCAATTAAGCCTAAGGATGGTTCCGTTCTGGGGTACTCCCTCTGGAACACAATTCCTTGGTCTGAATTCCTCTTGAATTCTTCCTAGGTAATTTAAAACAGACTCCTGTTGTTTTGCCATGGTTTGGAGCATTTCCTTGAAAGATAACTTCTTTCGCTCCCACGGGTATGGTTCCATTCTTAGGAGCTGCCATACTAGCTTAGCATCCCAAGATGAAACTTCTGGAAAACTTACTGGTACTGCTTCCTTGAAACTTGATGGTCCTGCTCCCGCAATTCCACCTTTTCCTAAACCCTTACTGGTTCTTGCAAGAATTTTTTCGGCACTGGCTAATTTCTTAGCCTTGAGGTCTTCTACCTCATTAAGCCTTTTATTGATTCTCTTCTGAATCTCTAAGACTTCATTCTCTGTCCATTTTTCATAATGAAGAAGCTTATCCATCTCGTCCTAAGCATTCTGGATATCATTAGTTATGTTTGACAAAACCTTTGTTTCATCAATGTCTCTAAGAGCACTCTGAACCTCCTGTTCCTGTGCATCTTCATAGTCTTTAGCAGTGTATCTTCCTAACATGCTACTTTTGACTTGAGACATTTGAGTGTCTTCTTCCCTGCTGAGAGATCGTATTTTGTACTCATAACTTTTCATTATTTCTCTAATTTTATTCGTGATGAACTGACTATCCTTCATTTATGAAGATGGATGAGATTTTGGTCGTCTGATTCTGATCCTAGAGTTCTGTGGAGTTGCTCTAACTGCCACTCACACTGCCTAATTCTAGATTGATAAAGGTTAATTTGCCTTTCAATCTCTATTAATTGTGATTCTAGACCTTTCTTAACTCTTTTTAGATCTATCACAATAGGATCTGATTCAAAATTGGCTTTAGAAGTATCTAGTTTGAAGTATTTTTCTCTCCAAACTTCTTCTATTAAATTCTCATAAAATCTTATGTTGGATTTTAATAAAGCCTTCTGATAGAAAAGTGACCCTTGTTCTCTATCTCTTCTACTGATCATAATACCATATTTCTCCTCCTGAGAAACACTGATATTAGGACACAGGCTCTGATACCAAATTCTCGTGAAGAGATCAATCTTGTAATGTCTTTTTATTTTCCATCCTTTTAATTTCTCCAATTTCCCTATAATAACACCCTGGTGTCTTATCATACAACAACCATTTGAGAGGAAACAAAGCACATTTACCTACTTTATGTTAGAGAGGCAACAATTATTTAGCACATTTGCACCATCACCTCAGCTTTAGGATTAATAATACCATATTAAACATCCCAATGTAAAGGTGGCTTTGCTAATATGATTAAGGGTTAGGTAGTTGTAATGGTATTTAAACAATATCAAATGTAACTTGAGGTTTTTTATTTAATTAGTGATTTAATAAACAACAAAACATGGCAACAAAATAAAATAAAATAAAAATAATTTTCTAAAAAAAAAAAAAGCTTTAAAAAATATAAGACAAAAAAAAAACTAGCAAAGTTCACCCCAAATTAAGAATACAATTTGCAACAAAAGTAATATATATATATATATATATCTCATAAAACAAATCTAGAAAAGAACCAAATAAGATTATAAATCACATTAGAAATAGAAAAAATTGAACAAAAGAATAATAAAAATACAAACATATAGCATAACAACAAGAGAAAATCACAATAAAAAGACAACATAAAATAACAACAAAATTAGGGGAGAAAATCTAAGACTATCTTTAATTATAATGTAGATTATTATGTTCAGTGGCAACATATTTCACCAAAACTCATCCAAATGAATATAATTCACCAATATACAACCAAACCAATAGAATTTAGGCTATTGAAGCTTACCTCTTAGCTAATCTAAACACTTTTTATGCTTGATTAATTTATTAATTTTTTATTATCACCATGTTAAAATAGTTATGTCTTTTTGGTAATCATCAATTACATGAAAATGATGTGATTGTTCAAAATTTTAATGCTGCTTTGATAATTGTGGGATATTTTGTAAAATTAATTGGGTTCAATAAATTTACTTAAAATTTGTAAAATACAACATTATACAATTAAGGAAAAAGAGAGATTATCCGACTCTCTAACTTCAAATCAATAGCATTATGACTTGCTAAAACACAATGATTGTTGAACCTCAAAATTTTTCTCATATGCATTGGAAAATCCATGAGAAAAAAAAAAAAAGGAGAGGAAGGGAGAGAGAAATTTTGTTAAAGTTTTCAAAACCCAAAATCCTAACTTGATTAGGCTGAAGATTGGCTATAACTAGTATTTTCACCCTCTCAACTTGAAAATTGACATTCATTTGAATTGATAAAATCATAAGAAAATGATCTCACTAATTTTTTTTGGGGGGGGGGAGGGAGAGTGTTTGAACAAAAGTAATTATTGTGAATCCAAAGTCCTAAAATATGCTTGCTTGCCCAAAAAATTGTGTGTGTGTGTGTGTGTGTGTGTGAGAGAGAGAGAGAGAGAGAGAGAGAGAGAGAGAGAGAGAGATTAGAAGAAGGAACTATGTAGGTATGTCTATCTGTGTGAAGAAGGAACTATGTAGGTGTGTCTACCTGTGTGACAAACGGAAGTTGAGTTGTTGTTATAGAATTTTAAATTTAAAATTGATTTATTGTTGCCCTTTTTGAAAAAAAAATAATAAATAATTTTTTGATTTTTCCATAGTTTTAAAACTCGGACCAATTAACAAGTCGGTGACGCCACCTAGTCTACTAGACCGATTGGACTAGTGGGTCAAATTTGTGGTCAAACCAATCACATCAACATGATAAGATAAATATATATTAGTTTACTATTTATGTGTATTTATAAAGTACTACGTGTGATGATATTGTTCCAAAATATTATCACACCAATTTCATATAAATTTTTTCCAAAAATGTTTTAATTAAAATCATGTATATCAACATATTTATGTGAAAAAAATATATATATATATATATAACTTTAATAGCCATCTCAATCAAATTCGAAGTTTGAACTAAATTTTATTTATTTTTATGAATGTATATTAAAATTATTATTTTTGTCAAAAGACAAAATAAATGTTTGAGTTGTTTGGGATAGTATATACAATATATATGTACATAATATATTTTTTACTTAATTTAACGCAACCAAGTTGTTGGTAACAATGTTTACTCGATTATAAATTGTTAGATCCTAGGTTCAACTCGAGGCCCAACGCATTTAAACATGTTTTTTTTTTTTTCTATTAAAATCAAGGGGCAAGTTGACCGACCTCCAACCTTAGGTTTGATTGAGTCATTCTCAATTTGCAGCAATTTCAATCTTAATAGGCTAACTGGACTGACCTAGGTACTAGTTTTAGTTGAAGTCAGTTAGAGTGATCGATTTGGTTAGAATTTTGAAACTACATATTTATCTATTACTATCTATGTTGTATACGAATTCTAAAGCATGACGCGAACTAAGTGCTAACACATGGTACTAGACTTTTTTTTTTCATCCACTTTGTGTGTGTGTGTGTTTTTTTTTTGTCCTCTCTTTCACTTCGTCAGGCAAGCCAATGGGAAGGGGCTCCCATGGACCCCACTAAAATTTTAATTAATTTTTGAAGCTCCTCTATCTTTTTCATAAAAATAAATAAATTAAATTCCCAATATGGCAATCTGAATGGGTCCCATTAAATTTTTTTTTTTGTTTTTTTACTTTTCTCTCTCCCCATGTGATTAGTCCATCTCAACAACTTTCCTTCCCAATACTTTTATATTATAAAATTAATTTAAATTATTAGTTTTCACTTTCTTTATTCTTTGTTTATATTGACATACTCTAAATTTATAGAATTAATTCAAATTTAAATTATTAAAAATATACAAATATATATATATATATATATATATCATGTTATATTTCTGTTTACATACATTAACAATTATAAAATAATAAAATTAATTCAAATTCAAATTATTTAAACTAGCCATTACATGAACTATTTGCGTTTTCTTTGTAAAATTTATATTTTTTTGACAAATAATTGTAAAAAAAAAAAATAGGAGTTGAAATGTATTTAAATTTATTTAAAGGAGTGGTTATGATGAATTATGAGGGCACTTTAGGGTAAATACAGGTAGCTACATGGGTATTTTAAATTAAGATTTGGAATTAGCATTGTGTCATACTTTAAAGGGGTTGTGTTTTTCTTTTTTGCATTAATATCATTAATTATTTTTTTTTTGAAAAAAAATATTTATATGAGGTAAATTTGACATTTGTTAAAAATGACACCAAATGCAGAATCTCTTTTATAGTATTAGAGAAATTATAGAATCATGTACATCATCTTACTTTTACATTTATATACGTTAAAATTATAAAAGTGTTTGGAATTATTTTAAAAAAACTATACAATATAATACAAATTTTTTCACTTACTTTTCACCAAAATTTTCCAATGACAAATACACATTTTAGTTATATACAAATATATATTTACGTATATAAATAAATGAATGCATGTACTCCTGATGAGTGTTCAACCTTCCATATCTCATAAAATAAGGTATTTTAATTTTACTCAAAATTTATATTTAAAATTTTATTTTGATATTAGTGTCAATAGTTATTTTCGATCGAGTCTTGTTTGTCTTGCTTAATATGCATTAAAAAGGTTTTTAAAATCCTTTTTTGGTAGCTCTCAATTTTAATTGCATTTTAAACGCTCTTAGGATGTCAATTTAATGATCTAGACCTTTACCCTAATTAGGCTATCTTGTCTTGGTTAAGTTTAGTCTCTTTAGTGTTTTCAAATAATTTGAGGGGTAAGGAAGTAGTTTTCCTTACTTTCAAAGGCATTTTTAAAATTATTTTATCTTTTAACCATAGCCCCTTGTCTATAAAAAGAAGGCTAGGGTGAGGGTAAGATACGTTTCTTTTTTCAAAGGGAGAGAGAGAGAGAGAGGAAAACACTCACACTTGGAAGGGAGGAAGGTTTATGCTTGTAAGAGAGAGATGGAAAGACTCAGGAAAGGAGAGGAATTGTACATTGTGCTTTGCCAGAAGAGAAAGCTAAAGAGTTCTAGTTTTCTTAAGTTTCTTCTTGTTGTGTAAAACCCCAAATATGCATAGGCGAATATATATTTGTATGTAAAGAATCAAACACACAATGCAACACTTTAATGGTGAATATATAGAACAATTCACAACCACAACATGTAAATGAAAGTAAGAACAATCACAATGACACAAGGAATATGTGGTTCGACAATGTCTACATCTATGGGAGCAAACAGTAAGGATTAATTATCTTCTTATATAAATTATAAGAGCAATACAAGAACCCTATTAATTCTCTCAACAATCATCAACCAACACTCTAAATATATCAGATATTACATATATATATATATATATATATAGAGAGAGAGAGAGAGAGAGAGAGAGAGAGAGAGAGAGAGAGAGAGTTCTCAAAGGTTTTCCCTACAAATGTCAACCATACTAATGTTCCCCTTTCAAAATTTGAAATCTGTGTTGGGCGTCCCGAGCCAAACCATTGACAGTTTCAGACAAAATGTATTTTGTTTGAATTTCTGCTCCAAACCGTCGACGATTTCTCCTGCTGCTGCTTGATTGCCTTCATGCTTTCCCCTTGTGTATGTCATCCACTCAATATGTAAGCAACAATTCACAACACTTCTCCTATCAAGGTATGCTCTTTCTTGTCTTTAATCATCTTGGATTTTCTCCATTCTTTATCTCTTGTACTTTTACTACTATTATTTTTTGCTTCAATGGTTTGATCTTGTTGACTTTTAATGTGATTGTTGATCTACTTTGGATAATTGGTTTGTCCCTTGACTGCATTATCTACCTTAAGCAAGAAATAGGTATGATTACTAGAGCAAAATTCTTCTGCTTTCTTTTCAAACTAAAATCGTATCCTAATAACGTGTGGCCAGAATTCTAAGAATTTCAGTAGGGTAGAGGTTTGAGTAGAAGAAATGATGGGTGGGGCCAACTTGGGAGACAACCGTGGTTGTTATGTAAAAGAGAGAGATCCATGGAGAGAAAGAAAGAGTGAAGAAATAAAATGAAATTTTTTTTGTTTTTTTGTGATATGTATGTTAAAATTTATTTCCTTGTAAATGTTTGCATGATTTCTACTTTTTTGTTTATTTTCTTTATTTTATTTTTCATTAGCGAAATTTTTGCATGGGTCTTTATGATGGACAGTAATAGATATAACTTCATATTTTTTCTTACAAATGTTTGGGTAGTTTTTAAGGTTTTTTTTATTAGTTTCCTTTATTTTTCTTTTTATTGTGAAAATTTTTGCATAGGGTATTTATGATGGAAAGTAAAACTATGAACAAATTTTGTGAATATAAATAAGTTTTTGCCATTATTATTATTATTATTATTATTATTATTATTATTATCATCATCATTTTGATTACTTAAAAATATATTAGGTTTTATTTTTATATTTTACTTTATTTATTTTTATTATTTGTAATTAATTGTTAAAAATACTAAAAAAAACAAATAAATCATTAAAAATTCCAAAAAAAATTTAAATTCCTAAAAGATAGAAAAGTAAAAAAAAAAAAAAATACTAGAATTGGCTTTGAAATCAAGAGAAAACTCCTCTCTTACGTGCATTTAGTCTAGATTGTATGTGTGTATAATAATCTCAATTATATTTTTAGATATATTATCCTATTTGCTCAATTTACTCATGTAAAATTAAAATTTTAAGTACACTTTTGGTTTTATTTTAGAAAATAGGTGTCTCCTAGGTAGCCATTGTGAATTCACCCTAACTTGTGATGGGATGAATGAGAAAATCATACTGTATGGTGTTTTTTTCTTTTCCCTCGCTAAGTAAAATGAAAGTACTTTTCCTTTTAAGCTCGTATGGGTGATGGGAGTAGGTGCTTATACCAACATGATTGAACCATGAAGGGTAAACTTGAAATTCTTTCTTTATTTTTAAAATTCCACCTTTTCAAAAAGAGTTCTTCAATATTATTACCAAATCTAATTATCGAATTATTTATATATGCTTGTCATGAAGTGTGGACCCATTTTTCTAGTATATATTATAACTATAACAAAAAAATGGTTATCAAATATGTATAACCATAGTCAAGCATATGTTGTTATTTATATCTTAATTGCTAGAGTGCATTTTTTGCATTGCTAATAATGCAGGCAGTTGCTGGAATTTGTGGTTAGATGAACACCAATTATGAAGAGATGATAGAAAATTGCAAGTGGCTTACAGGCAACATTTTTTAAGCTTGTTATGTTGTTTCTTTCTTATATGCACTTTGGTATGATTGTAAAACCCTTGGCATTTATATCTTAACCATCTTTTTTTTTTACAAAAAAATTGAAATTAAAATAAAATGATCTTGTAAATTTAAATATAATTAAAATAAAAATATACATAAATTTTTTAAAATAATAATAAAGCTGACTACAAAATATTTTTACTATTTTCAATAGTCATTTCCAATAAAATTTTAATTATAAAGTAAATTTTGAAAGTATAGTCAATAAAATTTTAATTATAAAGTAAATTTTGAAAGTATAGTAACTAAGCAAAATGATTATAATAATTTTTATTTTTTTAAATGTGCATTGTCTTGTAATTTTATTATTTTAATTATATTTTATAATATTATTTGATTTAAAGATGAAAATGAGTATTTTATAATTAATTTTTTAAAATTATTTTAGTTTTATAAATACTAACCAAACAAGTTGCTAGTTTTTTATTTTTAATTTTAATTTTTGGTTTTTAGTTTTCATTATGTAAGTTTTGATAGTAATACTAAACGACCCTTAATTTAATGTTGCATGTTGTTATGGGGGTTGTTGACTTTTCGAATTTGATTCCTGTTTTGATGCTGACGAAGCATCAGTTTCTTATGTGTGTTTTTAAGTGCTTGAACATGTTTACTATTCAACACACACATAAGACAAAAGAAAAATGGAAGTCAGAAGACTTAAAGTTTACTTTAACTAGCGCATTCCATGGAGTGAAGAGCAAAAGAAGAAGATATTTTGTTTTTAATTGTATTGCATTTAATTTTTATGTTTTGGTCTGTAATAATGCATGTATCCTGTATGATATGTTTGAATGCTCAAATGACCATAGACTGACCTTAGGTTCCCAAGCATTTCATGGAAAATCCTCTATAACTTAAAAAGTATACCATTATTAATAGGGGTGAATTCTAATAAAAAATTAGGACCTAAATTGAGCTTTGAAAGGACTTCGACCGATCGGACATAGGGCATTAAAAATGCCTTAGCTGACCGAACTGATAGAAAGTCAACACGCTAACTGAGGCTCAGGCGATTGGTCTAACGATGAACTAAAATTCCACAATCGACCAAACCTGAATGCTAACACTTTTTACCAGCCCTGACCGCCCGAACCTCTAGTTCAAAATGATCTCAAGTGACTAAATAGCTAGAACTAGCAACCCGAACCAAAAATCGGGCACTCGAACCTATGAAGGTTGGGAAATTGCCTTGACTTTAGCTGACCGGTCGTTGCCCATGGTCAATCGAACCTAAAAAATTACTTTTACTCTTTATGAGTATTCAGGCGACCGACCCTAGGTGTCAAGGGACCGAACCTCTCGGGTTGGGTTTATTTCCAACGCCTAAACACGCTTAACTTTTAATTAAACCTTTTTAAAATACCGAGTGTGTCCCTAACGGTCATATTTTCTTGAAAATCTATATATACCCTCTCCTTACTCCAGATTAGCAAATTTGATTAGCCAAATTTTTCTCTCTAATCTTTTGGGCTAATTTTTATCAAAGTTCCCACAAACTTATTTTTCATTGCAAAATTCTTTCTTTGGGGCAATTGTTTTTATACTCCCTCAATATCTCTTTTGCTTATTAACTTTTACAAAATCATCTTTAAAAGATAAATTTTCGTGTGGGTTTTTACTTTAGATCATCCACTCTTACATAAGCTTTGTTTTCCATAAAATCATTTTTGAGAGTTGGATTAAAATTTCTCTTGATTATTTTCATGATAAATATTATTGGGAGAAATTATCTATTGCACAAAGATTTTTCTTGAGCTTAAACTCTAAATTCCCCAAACGTTTTTATCTGAAAAAATATTTGATTAGAGAATATATCTTTTACACACACACATATATATTTCATTTGTGCAAATATTATTTGATAAACACCATTTTTCTACTGAGCATAAATCATATCATATTATAGTGTATGCATTTGAGCTTTAATGTGTACATCTCTGCTTGTATTTTAGAAGCATGTTTTATGTACAAATATGTTTTAATGTATCAGTTGGGTTCAGTTCAGAATTGAACTAGGGAGTCTCAGCCCCGTAAGTGAGATCGGTTGGGTTCAGCTCGGAAATTGAACTGGAGAGTCTCAGCCTCGTAAGTAAGACCGGTTGGGTTCAGTCCGAAAAATTGAACTGGGGAGTTTCCACCCCGCAAGGGAGACAAGTTGGGCTTGACCTTGTAATTGAGCTAAGGTTCACCTTGCCCCGTAAGGAAAGGTTGTAATGGTTTCTGTTCCGCCTATTTAAGTGAGCAAGGATAGTGCAACCCTTGGGGGGTATGCCTAAGACAGGGACGTAGGCGGGTTTGGTTGAATCTCGATAACAAATATTGTGTGTCTCTCTCTCCTTATCTCATTTAATTACTGCACTTTTACTTCTGCATGTGTATGCTTTCATTTATCGATATTATTATTTGCATGCACACCTCTATTTAAATGAGATATGTTCCATGTGTATGTCTGCATTTATCGTTTTATTAATTTACATACACACATGAAAATGAGATATGATATGTGATGAATCGGTAAATGTTTAAATTAGTTAAAAAGTTTTAAAACCCAATTCACCCCCCTCTTGGGATCAAACCAATGTCAACAATTGGTATCAAAGCCCGGTTGCAATAAGCTTAACCGCTATTTGCATAAAAATTGTAACGGCTCATATCTGGTGTATCCTTGTTTTGAGGGGGTCAATACTTTGCAAATCCTCCACTACTTCTATTATATAGATTTTACCATTTGGATTTTGAAAATGAGTTTGTAAAATCAATTGATTTGAGGGTTTGGAAATGGTATTGGCAAAGTATTTCATATCCCATTGAAACTGATTTTTAAAATGAAATGTTTCCCAAACTTGAAAATGAATTGACTGTGCATGACGTGTTTTAATGCATATCATTTGAATGTCATGTATATTTCACATTGTGCCTTAGCTACTAATGTGTTTGCAAAGTTTACGTCATATTGTAGTACTAAGGTTTTTGGGAACCATGAGGTATATAGAAACCGAGAGAGAGAGAAACACCACTCCGAACTTAAACGATTAAGAAAGAGTAAAATGTAAAGGTATATCTTTCTCCTTCTATTTCATTGAATTTCTTATGTCATGATTCATGATGGTTATATTGAGTTAAATTTTATTTGAATCATGAAAATTTATTTATGATTGCATACCATCTTATGAGGTGCACTTTCAAAGAAATTTTATTAATACTCATAAGATTTTTATTAGAATATAATATATAAGGGGTTATATTGTGTTAAATGCAAAAAATAGTGTATAATGCTTAAAATTCTAAACCATAATATACACTATTGTTATACAGAGAATCCTAAGAAAATCTAACCAATACATGAGTCTTGTGATCTTATCCAGTCAAAGCTTAATGCATATACATATCATTATGATTGGATAATATATGAATATATTGACTATCCCCTGTTTACTGGACAAAATTATATTTATTTGCTGAAATATATATATGTTTTAGTATGAATATATTAAATATAGCATATCTTTGTCCAACACATGAAATTGAGCTTTAGGGAATTATTCTAGCACTATATATCTTATTACCCTAAATTCATTTTGAAGTTTAACAATTTAATCATCTTCAATTGGCCGCATAATTGAGGGGGAGTAGCCTTGTTTTCCAAAATTCATCTGATATGCAATATATTATGTTATGCTTATCTTATTTTGTTTATTGAATGACTTGAGTAATAAATGCATATGTCCGTCCTCCGCTTAAAGTTCAACTATATTTGATGGATAATTTATTTGAGTTGAATGCCACTGTCCATTGCTTACAAATGATTATATTATTCAATGGATAGTTTATTTTGATTGTCTACTAAAATGCATGCTTGTGCTAAATGCCTCCTGCATGGGCTGATGCAGTGATGTGAATTGCACGCTGGTAGTGGATATAGGTTTTCGCATGCTCAATATGAATTGTATCTGCATGATGCAAATTATTTTGAATTGTTTAGGTGAATCTATCAGGTTTTTGGTACATGGAAAAATGGAAAAATGTTCAATTTACAGACGACATGCAGGCGAAATTTCGGTAGAACTTTTCTTAAAAATGAAGTCATGTACTAGAACAATTGATGATAAAATGCATGCAAGATGAACTTTATGATTATTTTTATAATGCATGCAAAATTGTTAAATAGTTAGCTAGTGCATGTTGAATTTTAAATCGTATGTGCTAAATTGAAAAACATGCAGTCTTAATGTTTATTTCCTAGGTTGCTAGATAATTAAATATGTTAGTACATGTCAAATCCAAAATAAATTAAAACATGTACACATTATGTTGTCCTATGAGGGACTAGTTCATGGACACCGTTTGGTCCAAAATCTTTTGGTCATGAACTTCATATTGGACCTAAATAGTTAATAATCACATCATAAATTTCAAGTCCATGTAACTGGGAAAATTGCATGACGTAGGGGGAGCTCTCGTATTGCGTGTATTTTGAGTTATCTCATCCTCTTTTGAATCCCTATTGCATAACTTTTGAGCATAACCTTGATTAACTATTATGTATTAAAATGAAATGCAATATGTCATGCACATGTGCTGAATGCTTGTTATTTGCTGCATACTAAAATCCCTTGAAAAGGATGAATATTTGATGAGTGTCCTTTAATGACTATCATCCTTGAACTATAATGCAAGTATGTGTGCACGTAAATATACAGGGGGAGGTTAAGCCCCACTCATAATAAAAATAAATAAGTACTTAATATCAATAGTCTCTTGCATACTGAGTTTTGTCATAAAGGATGACCATATGTTGAATGTGCTTAACGGAAAATTCGTCCTTGCTCTTAAATGCACTTATACGTGTTTGAGATTATACCCGGGAGTTTAAGCCCCATTCTTGAGAAAAAGATTTAAGTCACCTGCCACATGGAGTCACGTTCTTATTGTTTCTACTTTTTGAGTCTGAAGCCTTTTCAGGTACCCTGAACATCATATCCTATCTTTATTGAATCATATTTGATATGAATTGTTCCCAGTACGCATGCACATTGCACATAACTTAATGTTTGCATTTTCTGGTGCATGTGTTATCCATAGTATCTAAGCACATATTCAAATTAATAGGGGGAACATCCAAACATAAAATCCTATCCTGTGTTGCTCACCAACATTTTTAGGCTTATATTTGTTTTTGAATTTTCTGTCACATGTGCTTAGTAAAGATGAGCTTATTGAAAATTTTGATTTTAAATAGATAACTTAGCCACAGTGTCTTAGGTTTGGTTATATGATCCTTGTTTAAAATTTTTTGATATCTTTGGGATCTATATGGTTGTTTTTTCGGTCTTATCTTTTTGGAATATGCTTAAATGTTAAATTAGAAAAACATTGCTTGCTTGGTCTTTCAATTAAAGTTTTTTTTTTTAGCAAACATAGCCCCCAGTGTTTATTGAAAATCATAAGGGGATATATATTTTTATACATATATATATATATATATATGTAGATATATACATTTTTAAAAGCAAGAATTAAACTTATATGAAATATATCTTATGTCTTGCTTGCGTGCTTAAATGCCTTCATGACATGTGTTATTCTATGTTAAAATTTTGTGTCACGAATTTTCAAATTTTAAAAGTGTGTTGCTCAACTGGTTCATTGATCTTATTTGAAATGAATGTGAACTAGCTAGATAGTTTCATGCTCAAACCTACTTTTTCATATGCCATATGTTCTTAAATTCCAATCTTTGTGGGGACTTACGTTGTGATTAAATTGAAATGATTTGTATATAATTCTGGCCTGACCATGTTTGCCATTTCATTTTAAACTTAAATTACTAGTTATACTATTTCTTATGCCCATAATCTATACTAAAAATGAGAGAGTTTTTCTAAGAAAATAAATATCTAAAAAAAAAATGAGTTCTCTTTGCTGAGTCTGTTTTTAAATGATCAAAATGTTTTCTACTTAACTTATCCCTTTTGCTGATGACAAAAGGGAAGAATGTTTTTGAGCAAAATGATAATGACCGAAAGAGAAAATTTTAGGGGCAAGTCATAGGAACAAATATATGAGCATGCGCTTTAATGCAAAATAAAATGCATAATTTTATTTGTTATGTCTTCTTTCATGAATATGCTTGAATTATTATTGTTATTTTTTTATCATGCATATTCTCAGGGGGGACATTTTCAGGCTGTACCCATTTTGCTTTTAGGTGTTTCTCATCATAAAAAAGGAGGAGATTGTTGACTTTTTAAGTCTGATCCCTGTTTTGATGTTGACAAAACACTAGTTTCTTATATGTGTTTTTAAGTGTTTGAACATGTTTACTATTCAACGCACACATAAGGCCAAAGGGAAATGGAAGCTAGAAGACTTAAAACTTACTTCAACTGACGCATTCCATGGAGTTAAGAGTAAAAAAAGAAGACATTTTGTTTTTAGTTGTATTGCATTTAATTTTTATATCTTGGTCTGGAATAATGCATGCATCCTACATGATATGTCTGAATGCTCAGATGACCATAGAGTGACCTTAGGCCCCCAAGCATTTCATGGAAAATCTCCTATAACTTAAAAGTATACCATTATTAATAGGGGTGAATTCTAATAAAAAATCAGGACCTAATTTGAGTTTTGAAAGGGCTTCGGCCGACTGAACATAGGGCGTTAAAAATGCCTCTGTCGGCCGAACTGGTAGAAAGTCAACACGCTGACTTAGGCATAGGTGACTAGTCTAGAGAAGAACTAAAATTCCACTGTCGACCAAACCTGAATGCTGACACTTTTTACCAGCCCCGACTGCCTGAACCTCTTGCTCAAAATGATCTCGGGCGACCGAATAGCTACAACCGGTAACCCGAACCAAGCACTAGGCACTCGAATCTACGAAGGTTGGGAATCCATCTTGGCTTCAGCCGACCAGTCATTGCCCACGGTCAACCGAACTCGAAAAATCACTTTTACTCTTTATGAGTATTCGAGCGATCGACCTTAGGGGCCGGGCGACCGAATCTCTCTAGTTGGATTCATTTTCAGTGCCTAAACACGCTTAATTTTTAATTAAACAATTTTAAAAATACCGAGCGTGTCCCTAATGGTCATATTTTCTTGAAAATCTATATATACCCCCTCATTACTTCAGATTAACAATTTTGATTAACCAAATTTTTCTCTCTAATCTTTTGAGGTAATTTTTATCAAAGTTCCCTCAAACTTATTTTTCATTACAAAATTCTTTCTTTGGGGCAATTGTTTTTATACTCCCTCAAAATCTTTTTCACTTATTAACTTCTACAAAATCATCTTTGAAAGAAAAATTTTCGTGTGAGCATTTACTTTAGATCATCCACTCTTACATAAGTTTTGTTTTCCATAAAATCATTTTTGAGAGTTTGATTAAAATTTCTCTTGATTATTTTCATGATAAATATTATTGAGAGAAATTATTTCTTACACAAATATTTTTCTTAAGCTTAAACTTCACATTCTCTAAATGTTTTTATCTGTAAAAATCTTTGATTGGATAATATATCTTTTATACACACACATATATTTCATTTGTGTAAATATTATTAGATAAACATCCTTTTTCTACTAAGCATAAATTATATCATATTAGAGTGTATGTATTTGAGTTTTAATGTGTACATCTTTACTTGTATTTTAGAAGTATGTTTTATGTACAACAATGTTTTAATGTATCGGTTGAGTTCAGCTTGGAATTAAACTAGGGAGTCTCAGCCCCGTAAGTGAGATCGGTTGGGTTTAGTTCGGAAATTGAACTGGAGAGTCTCACCTCCGTAAGTGAGATCAGTTGACTTCAGCCCGGAAAATTGAATTAGGGAGTTTCCACCCTGTAAGGGAGATAAGTTGGGCTCGACCTTGTAATTGAGCTGAGGTTCACCTTGCCCCGTAAGAAAAGGTTGTAATGATTTCTGCTCCGCCTGTTTAAGTGAGCAATGATAGTGCAACCCTTGGGGGGTATGCCCAAGGCAGGGACGTAGGCTGATTTGGTCGAACCTCGATAACAAATATTGTGTGCCTCTTTCTCTTTATCTCATTTAATTACTGCACTTTAACTTCCGTATGTGTATGCTTTCATTTATCGTTATTATTATTTGTATGCACACCTCTATTTAAATGAGATATGTTCCATGTGTATGTCTGCATTTATCGTTTTATTAATTTACATACACACGTAAAAGTGAAATATGATATGTGGTGAATCGACGTAAATATTTAAATTAGTCAAAAAGTTTTAAAATCCAATTCACCCCCTCTCTTGGGATTACATCAATGTCAATAAGGGTTTTATGAGAAACCAAAAAATATAGCAAATTGAAAAAAAAAATCCCATCTCTTATTAACAAAGACAAAAAATTTAAGCACATTTAGATTTGAATTATAAAGTTTATTATATAATTAATAATCACTCAAAAGTAGTAGGCTACTAGAAAAATAATTTAACCTACATAAGAAAGTTACATAAATTAAGACTTGTAAAAATGAAAGATTATATAAGCATGATGTTACAAAATGTGACATGAAATATGTATAATGCCATTGTAAGTATAAAAAAAAAGGGCAGATTGAATTCAAGAAATAGTAAAAAGTAGCATAGAGCAAGTTTGCATGATAAGTATTTTTATATTTAAATTAAGAAGTTTAACATAATTTAAGTCATTTAAAGAAAAGAAATTCACATAAATTAAAATTTTAAAAATAAAAAATTATACACATTGATGGTGACGTGAAATGTGTCATGCATTTTGAATTAAACGAATGACCAATTAATGGATGGAAGCTGTGACCGTATCCGGCTTTTACCCTGTCAGCGAGATTTGAGGGAGGAGGATGCTGGCTATAAGTTTGGTGCCGCACCGGGAGATCAGAATGGACTTATCCTGTGGTTGGAGTCAGGGTCGGCTCTGCCTTTAGGCAGTTGAGGCGCCCGCCTAGGGTCCCCAAATTTTTGGCTCCCTCAAATTTTTTCTTAATATAATAATATAGTTTTTGGACCCCAAATTATTTTTTAATTAAATAATATTAACATTAATTATTATGCTCTATTCCTATAATTAGTGATTTTGAATCTCAAAAAGTTTGAAAAATTAATTTTAAATAAAAATAAAAATTAAATAAAATATTAAGGTTCTTTAATTAAATCATCCGTCTAGGGTCCCATATTGTGAAGAGCCGTCCCTGATTGGAGTTCTCACGTTATCAAAATAAAAAAAAAAAAACGCAAATTAATGCCACGCCAGAGGATAAACACGTATAAGTGCCACGCAGGATCAGCGCGTTGGACATTAGGACCGGACGATAGCCGTGTTTTAGTTTTATTGTTATTATTATTATTATTATTATTATCATCACTCCCGTGACTGGGTTAACGCTTTCTGGTTCAAGCCCTTTTTTAGGTTTTCTCGCCATTCAAATACGTCGGGCGAGAGACAGAGAGAGAGAGAGAGGAGAGAGAGAGCTTTAACCCAAGAGAGAGGGAGGGGGAGAGCTGTCTTCAAGGGTTTGCAGAGGGAAGAATCAGGGTTCGGATGGATGCTTTTTCTGTCTGCAGCTCTTTCTGAAGCGATCTCCCCCGTATGAAATTCCATGAAGGAAATGACAGGATCTTCGTGGCGGCATGGTCCAGACGCACCCTCGTCCTCATCGTCGCAGCCTCAGATCCCTCCTCTCCAACCTGCCCTCAATCGCAGGTGACGATATACGTAGCCGCGCACACATTTTTCTCTCAAAATTCTTAAATCTTCTCTGTTTTTACGAATTAAAAGCGATTCCCAATTTCAAATAGCAATTTTTTGATTAGAAGTTTTATAGTTTTTGATTTAGGGCGGTGTTAAAGATCAAACGACCGTGAAACTTGATGAATTTTGATTCTATTTTGTCCTTCTATAAATTTCTACCTGCATTTGAATTTTACCTGCAACTTGGAATTTAGAGTGGTGATGCTTGTATTCGTAATTATAATTTTGAGAGGTTGATTACTTGACAACAGCTGTTATTTGTTGAATGCGTGTGCTTTCTTTCTTTCTTTCTTACTGTTATTTGTTGAATGCGCATGCTTTCTTTCTTTCTTTCTTCTTCTTCTCCTTCTTCTTCTTCTTTTAGATGATTGTCGCTGTAGCTGGATTTTAGATCTCACTTGGTAGCCAAATATGTAGTTGTAATGGCTAATGGGGTAACTTCACTGAAGCTAAAATTGAACCATGCTGTTGAAATAGAGTTGGTTTAATTTTCGTGAACTCAAGCAGCTTCATACCCAAGTGACAAAAATTCCAATGGAGTCAGAGGGACAAATTTTGCAAATAATACAAGTGGGAGTGCCTATGCATGCATGTATAAAAATGATGCTTTTCTGATAACATTATGTATGAGGTGATTTGAAGTTCAATGAAAGAAAAGTGATCATTGCCCAATTGCTAACAGTTCAGGGATATGTTTTCACCTTGTTGTTTGTTGAAGTCTCTGCTGTAAGTAGATTCTTGGGGCAAGGCTAGAAATGATATTGTACCATCACCCAAAGGAAAGCTGACCAGTTGTGCTTTAGAAATTTGAACTTATTCCATGAATTTGCTGTCATCATGCAAATTCTTTTTAAATTTAAAATTTCATTATGGTTAGGTGTTGAAAATCTTCACTATCTATTTGTTGAAATGTTAGTAAGTTGTGGAATTTATGTTAATCTGAACTGAAAGATGATCATGAATGATTCTTCTGAAAGACTTTGGTGGCCTACATGAAATGCATGGTTGGTAAATTTATTTTTACTTCTAAATTCATATGGACAGAACTGTGTGATCAAGTGACATTTGGGGAGAGCTATATGGCTATATGAATTTTTTGCTTCTCTAAAGTGGTTAGCTCAAACAAATGAGGGAGATTTGTGTTCTGGATTTATTATTTTATGCTGCATGATTCTCATGCTGTTAAATTGTGTTTTCAGGTTTTGTAATGTATGTGTTATCTAACAACATTCACAACATTCAAAGTTTATGCCTTTGTGTTTGTTTGATTAAACACTTGTTCTGATTCAATGGGGTTCCATATTTTTTTGGCAGTGATAGAAATCTCTTTCATTTGTTAGTACGAAGAGAGATTTCTCCCCGAACAAGGCACACCCCAAAGAGGTTATGGGGTGAAGCTTTTAAATTGAATAGCGACTCTTTGTATAGGTCCAAGAGTGAAGCAGCCAGAGACGCAAGACATGGTCTTTTCTCATGGTACTATATCAATCTTGGTTTGATCCTTTTGTGTGTGCACTTCTTTACTATTTCATTTTTTTTGATAATGTGAAAGAATGAAGATCTCCTCTTTTAATGGTATTTATGTTTCACAAAATTTCTTCTGCTTATTGTTTCAGGGTAGAGGCAGAGTCGTTGCGACATTTATCAGCCAAGTATTGTCCATTGGTGCCTCCTCCAAGGTCAACTATTGCTGCAGCATTTAGTCCTGATGGAAGAACACTTGCTTCTACACAGTAAGTTATCACTTATGTTTAATTTCTTTATTCGAGTACATACCTCTCGTTTAACTAGCCTTCATTCCATTTTGGCAATTGCAGCGGTGATCACACTGTAAAGATAATTGATTGTCATACTGGTAGCTGCTTAAAGGTGTTGAGTGGTCATAGGAGGACACCTTGGGTGGTAAGCTTAAGTCATGTGTACTCGAAGTAGACATTGTTATTGTTGTTATTAGTTATGTCTATTCATATTCTGAGCAGTAACTCTTTCGACAGATTTTTATTAGTGCTATATTAAATGAATGGTGTTGGATGAATAACAGTTTAATGGATGGATTGTCTTGGTTATGTTTGGAGCCACTTGTGTGAAAGGGTTATTTAAATCATTGATAATTGTTTTAATTGGGAGTTAATTTTAAATATTGATTCTGTAAGGTTTTTAAAATTGAATTAGCAAGGGCTTTAGATGCAAATTTTTTCAAACTTTAGTTTTCTTATAATTACGATGTATTAGGATTGCAGAGGCTTGCATTATTTTGAATTAATTTGTATTGATTATCTTCCCCCAACCTCCTCTTTGTCTTCTTCTTCTCTCTCGCTGACAAGTGCCCCATCAATGAATAAAGTGAAAATTCAGTTGATGAATGTTCTTCAGAAACTCCATTTTATGAGTTCTTCAGTTGGTGGTTTCAGGAGGGGAGTGTAGTTGTTTATTATTCATTGGAAAGTTATAACCGGTTTTTTGATCTTGGATCTTCTTAAAGGTTAAGCTCAACAGGTTTACTGTTCATGTAGCTGTAGCAACTTAACCTTCACCTCACTGTAGAAGGGTATTGTTCATGGTGCTGTAGCATATTATTCTTTTTAAGGGTCTTTACATCTTTTGACTTTTACTTAGTCCTAGCCTTTAAGTAGTTGCATGACTAGCATATGGCCTTTTAAATAATTTTAGGACTGAGATCAAACTCTTCCATGATAGATTTAGGGCTGAGATTATGGGTTTTTCTGTATGTTATAATAAAATTGTCCAATGGAGGCTGTTCTACGAATTTCTTGGAGTTCCAATACAATTTCATATTTGAGTTCTCTTTTAGGGTTATGAACCCCACAACTCAATTATCCTTGTGTTCCCTTCAATTCTTTTATGTTCTTTTGCCTTTCTGTTTTATTGTTGCCTGATCTCCGTATTCAGTCATTGGAGAGAAACCTTTACTGCCTGGAACTGTGTTAAGTGGTATTAAAGTGAGGATCTAGAACACAATGATGGCTGGGCATGAAAGAGGTTGCAGTTGAAGAGGAAATCCAAACCAGCAATATAATTGATGTTTATTGCAATTGATGTAGGTGCTTCAGCAACAGGAGGATGTGCAGAAGTCCAAATGGAGATGCTAAGGCAGTTCTGACAGTTGGAGAGATTGAAATTGCCCCAAGTCTATGATGCTTACTCTGATGACTATCACATAGTGGAGTCTCTTTTGTTTGGGAATCTGGAATACCACATGTGTTTGACTGAAGTTTGGATTGAGAAGTTTTGGATGGTATGAAATTTCTCCCATACAAGTTGATAATTTTGAGGAAGTTCTTCTAGATCTAATTGTTGATAAGCATCCTAAATATTGTGAGCACGACATGGATAAAAATGTCGACAGTTACTCAAGAACCATATCTCACTATACATAAGGCATTACATATGTTGATTTATATGGATAACATGGTGATGAGATCATTTAGTGCACACACATAGTTGAAGACATGGAAGATCAAAAGTTGTTGAGGTTTAAGCCAGTTGGTTTTGCTGCTGGGAGTTCATTTTGGCAAGGTCCTGTGCCTTATTATTTCTTTACTTTTGGAATTGGCCACTATTTTCTAATCGCTTCTGATGGATTGCTGCCTCTATTTTATTCGAGGCCTGATTTGGTAAATAGTTGGTGTTTGAAATTTACTTGGAGTGGGCACATGGGAATGAATATGGCTATAAATGTATTTGCATGGAATGGTCTGCTGCAACATTGATATAATTGGTAAGGTTTAGACCAAAGTTCAAATTCTTAACAAGTCATAGTAGCAGTTAATATCTACATTTTATATTTCTTGAAAGCATATAGTGTTGCTTTTATTGGAACTTGAAAAAAAGGATGTCATGAGTGGCTGACCATTTGACAATGGGATGATCAATCTCACTTTATGAATTTTCTTTTTGCAACTTGAGGAATTCAGGGGCAGAATAAAGACCAAGCAGTATAGGTTTACTGTTTGTGTCGGTGTTGTGAACTGTGATTTACTTTTCTTGTTACAGCTTGTGTAAGTACCAGGGCACTGTTCTGGCTACTGCAGCATAATAGTCTTGTGGGGGCTTTTATTTCTTTATTCTTTTATTTAGTCCTCTAGCCTCAAAAGTCACATGACTAGCATGTGACCTTTTAAAGAGGCGGAGGTTTGAGATTCAAAGAGATTATTATTATTATTATTGATGGTTGCACAAATGAAAGACAATCAACTTTTTTTTTTCCTGGAATTTATTATTAGTGGGTAATAGTTATTTCTTAGAAAAAAAAAGTCAGGAATGAAAATACAATTCCTACTTGTAAGAGGAATTACCATTCCATTGAATAGGTGAATCTGCATTTTTGTTGGAATGTGATTCCACCCTTGTTTATGCAAACCAAACATTGTAATGGGAATTTGGGTCAAGGATTTGGAATCCATTCCAGCCTTGATTCTGCAAACCAAACTGGGCGGGCGGGTTAGGGTTTTGGATCCTAAGAACTCAATTATCCTCGTTCTCTTTTCAATCACCTCATGTTCTTTGCCCTTATTTCTGTTATATTGCTGCTGTGCTGTATTCAACTGTGGCAGCAAGTTTTACCGCCTAGTGCTGCATCACTTACTCTTATTGTTGTTTTGTGAACCTGTCATTTAATAATTAGATTTCTGTGTGTAGCTATGCACGTTATGCATATGTCATCTTTTTTGTTTGTGAAGATACTTGATGGTTGTACATTGGATTAACAGTAAGAATATACGATACTAGTGCTTGCTTCTTATGCATGTTTTGATATTATTGTAGATTTGTAGTATGTGATATCGATTTTTTTTAACAATTTGCTTGTCATTATGCCATTGTTTATAGTTAGTAAATTTCTCGTGTGCGTTGCGCACAAAAATCATAAGTGAATGATATTAATAAAGCATGTTTCTGTTTTTTAATCTGTTAATGAGTCTATTTATTAAATTATAGAACTAAAGGCCATATTTAAGCAAAATACAGAACACAATATTAAATAAATTTGATGTAATTACTAATTAGCAGATGACTTAATGACATTCTTCCTGCTAATATCATAGTGAAAATACAGATAACTTTTAAATATATTTAAAATTAAAATCCCAATTTTATATTTATATAAATTAAATTGATTGAATATTGTTTCTGACAAAAATTTTCAACATTTTTCTTCTCTATATCCACGCAAAACAGAGAAAAGAGAGGACAAAAATGATAGATCAATAATGTGACAAGTGTCTCCAGGAGATTAAAAATTAAATTTGTGTCCAGTGTGGACTGCCTCCTAATACAGCTTGAAAGAGTAGTAAGCCATGTATCCTTGAGGATTGTGGGAAAAGTTAAAACTCTAGCATTTTTTCTCTCCAAACACAGTTCAGAAGATGGTGTGTGGCATCAAGGACAAGATTTTCTTTCCTTTATTTGTAGAGATACCCTTCCAAGCCCAGATTTCCTTTCCCACTGTTTCAGCATTGACCCAGAACTGTCCTGTTAGAGCAGTGGTCATATTCCAGAAATTTCTGGCCATGGGCGGTGCCGTAAGTGGTTTACAGTTTCAGCATCTTCTTTGCAAAGAAAGCATTTTTTGACCAAGGTGAAGCTCTTTCTGTTAGGGTTATGAAGATTTAAGAGTAAGGATCTGTCTAGAAGTTGCCTCCCAAGCAGGAAAAATAAACTTTGGTATGCAATAGTTTTCGAAATGGCTTCCAAGGGAAATAAAATCTGGCCTTAGTGGGGTTATACAGCTGCTTTTAGAAGGAGCTGACTGTGAATTAGCCATTTTTTGTTGAGCTTCCATGAAGGCATATCCAGATTGGCCCAATCAGGGGCATTTCTATAAGGACAGCCATAAAAAATAGCAAAGTATGTGGGCTCCAATCATGGGCTTCAAACAAGAGGGATGTTCGAAGCTGCTCCATTGACAGTGTGATTCATATACGTACTCACCAAAGGATCTATGTTGCAAGAAAGATTGAAGATTGCAGGAAATTAAGATCTCAAAGGAGATGAGTATTGTTTCCATTTCCAGCATGGAAGCAGATGAGAGTGGAGAAATCCTCCCCCCGTTTCCTAGTTGACTTCCAAACACTTAGATGGAGTTCTTGAGCCTTACAGATTTCCATCCATTGCGTGGGGTTATACTTTTTAGACAATTATCTTCCACCAAAGTAACTTGTGTTTACTAAGGACCAAGGAGGGCCTTGTTGAAAAGCGTGAGAGATTTGAGACCTAGCCTGCCTCTTGGGATTGGTTGCCATACAACATCGTATGAACAAAATGGAACTTAAAGGATCTCTTCCATATTTCCCCATAGAAATCTTTTTTCATGTCTTCAATTCTTTTGTCCACAAAGGAATGGATAGGGAGGGAAGAGGAGAGGAAGTAAAGTGGAGGTTAGAGAGTGCATTTTGATAAGCGAGTATACTGCTATTGGAGAGGTTGTTATGCTTCCAACTAGCTAAGTCATTTATTTATTTTTTCAAATCTTTCAACAAAAGCTTTCCAAATACTTTTCTTCTTGAACTTTGCACCAAGAGGGGGACCAAGGTAATCCAAAGGATAAGTCTCTAGCTTGCAACCCATGATACCATCCAAGAAGTTGCCATCATTCACATTTCCAATGGTGATAAGCTCACTGTCTCTCAAATTTATCTTCAAACCAAAGACTGCTTCAAAGCAAAGGAGTAAGCATTTGAGATTAAGAATTTGATGAGCATCTGCCTCACAAAACATCATAGTTTCATTTGTGAAGAGGAGGTGAGAAGCTTTCAACTCCCTACCATTTCCTTCCACTGTTAGAGCTTTTAAGAGTTTTGTTCTCATGGATTTTGCAACAAGAGGCTGAGAACCTTGACTAATGATGAAAAGCAAAGGAAAAATGGTATCTTCATGTCATAACCCCCCTTGAATAGTGAGCAGTTAATGAGAATCGAGAAGGATGGTTTGGCGATGCACTGTGCAATCCATTTGCACTACAAGCTCCTAAAACATTTTTTTTTGATAGTGTACAAAACCCATTATTTGCTTCTCTTCAACAAAGTCTTTTCTTAACATTGACTATTGTGTTACTAAAATTTCAATAATTCCACATTTGATCATATGCATTGACCATTACCTTGTACTTAAGACCTTTTTTTTTCACCTTCTGGTAGATGCAATTATGATATTATTTTTATGAGCATAAAAAAACAACAACAACAACAACAACAACAACAACAACAATGAGCCTCAAGTCCCACTAGGTGGGGTCGGCTACATGAATCATTTTTCGCCAATTCACCTGATCGGGAGTGTTTTCCTCTATTAGATTAAGGGCTATTAAATCCTTACTTACCACCTCATTCCAAGTTATTTCAGGCCTGCTCCTACCCCAAATCACTAACTCGCTTCTCCTCACAGGTGCTCTCCTAGGCCTACGTTTCAAATGCACAAACCATATAAGCTGCCCCTCCCTAATCTTGTTTTCAACTAGTGCTATGCCTAAATTATTGCATATATGCTCGTTTCTTACTTTATCTTTTAATGTTAAACCACTAATCCACCTTAACATTTGCATTTCAACAACTTTTACTTTTTGTACATGTTGTTTCTTAATTGTCCAACATTCTGAACTATTAAGCCTTAGCTGGCCTTATAGTCATCTTATAAAACTTTCCTTTTAATTTTGAGGGTATTCTATGATTACACAACACTCTTGATGCACTTCTCCATTTTACCCACCCTGTTTTAATTCTATGTATTACATCTTTTTTTCAATTTCCCATTGAGCTTGCATAATAGATCTAAGATATCTAAATCTATTATTGCTATTAATATCTTGATTATCAAGCTTAATCTTCTCTCCATTGCTACTCCTTGCATGACTGAAACTGCATTTCATATATTCTATCTTAGTCCTATTTATCCTAAACCCTCTAGACTCTAATGTGGCTCTCCAAAGTTCTAGCTTAGATTACACTCCACTCCTACTATGATCATTCAACACGATATTATCTGCAAACAACATGCTTCAAGGGATCTCATTTTTTGGATATTCCTAGTAAGTTCATCAATTACTAAAGTAAAATGATAAGGACTCAAAGTAGAACCTTGATGTACACCTATTGTGATTGGAAAATCTTTAGATTCCATTCCTATAGTCCTAATGCTAGTCACTATTCTATCATACAAATCCTTAATGACCTCGGTAGATAATTGTTGACCCCCTTGTATAAGACCCACCAAAGAACTTCTCTAGGTACTTCATCATTTGCTTTCTCTAGGTCAATAAAAACCATATGCAAGTACCTTGTCTTTTCCCTAAAACTTTTCCATTTAACTTCTTAAAAGATAAATAGTTTCTGCTATTGATCTCCTAGGCATAAAACCAAATTGATTTTTTGAAATCTTCGTTTCTAGTCTTATTCTATGTTCAATTACCTTTTCCCATAATTTCATCGTATGATTCATAATATTAATTCCATGATAGTTATTACAATTTTGAATATCGCCTTTGTTTTTGTATAAAGGTATTTACCTACTTTTCCTCCATTCTTTTGGCATTTTCTTGGTTTTCATTATAATGTTGAATAGATTAGTTAACTAAATATTTCCTTTATCCCCTAAACATTTCCAAACTTCAATTGATATTTCATCTGGTCCTCATTTGTTATCCTTATGATAGAATTAGCCATTTTATTCGAAACATTATTTGCATCTACCTTACCCCCCTACTGTCCAATCACACTTTTTTGATAAAAATTCTTTGTTTTACTATATTATCTCCCTTTAAGTTCCAACATCTAGCCTGTGTTGATTTATGTTCATTTTTTTGTTTGTATGTCTAATACTAAGACTCTATTTTGTTTAACCAAACTTTCATTTGGGATAACTTTACAATCCTTACAAGATAAATGATCCCCCTTCCTAGTTAAGAAGAAACCAATTTGGCTTTTATTATACTTACTCTTGAAAGTTATAATTGTTCTTCTCTTTTTATAAAGCAAGTATTCAATATAACCAAATCGTAAAACATTGCAAAATCTAAAGACTGTATCACCTGCCTTATTTTTATCTCCGTATCCATGGTCTTCATGTATCCTCTCACATCCTATATTATCCTTTCCTATGTGACCATTTAAATCAGCTCCTATGAATGTCTTTTTAGACGTTGGTATCCCTTGTAAAATCCTATCCATAACTTCCCCAAGTTGTCTTTTAAGATTTTTTGCTAAGCCTATTTTGGGAGATATATTTTGGGAGATATGCACTAATGCCGTGCACTATCTTCAGGCCTAAAACTATCCAGATTTTAATGACCTGTTCTTTTAATATCTACTATATTATCTTTTAGATCTTTGTCTACAATAACTCCAACTCCGTTTTTATGTTTCTTTTTTGCTAGTGTTCTATAGTTTATATCTTGATTTTTCAATTTCTGTAGCTTTCTCTCCTACCCATTTCATCTCTTGAATGCAGATTGAGTTAATTTTCCTTCTAAACATTATTTCCACTATTTCCATGCTTTTGCCGTAAGGGTCGTTATATTCCAAGTTGCTAATATAATCTTAGTTTATTGAGCTAACTTATTAACCCTCTCCCTTTTATACCGACTCAGTCTATTCCCTTGACTTGGTGAACTTGGTAAATATTCATGATAATAAGATTTGACAAAGTTGTATGCTGGTTGTTAGCTACCTAACACAACCTTGCTCCTTTATCCAGGTTTGGGACCAGCTGTGTGTACAAAGAATTTGTGTTACACAAAGAAAGTACAATTTTGAGGCTTTTTTTTTTTGGCAAGCTTATTTTACATAGAAAAATTTCTAAATCACACCCTACAACTAGTAGAAACCACACACACACACACAATACAATGCATTAAAAAAAAATCTAAGGCATATAATTTTGGGTGTGAATCAAAGCTAGACTAAAATTTTAAAAAAAAAACATGCAGTAGTACTTCTTGAAAAATTTTGTATATTCCAAGACTTGCAAATGTGAGACATGAGAACACAAAAAATGCATATATTAGGCCTACAAATATGTTTTTATAAGTATCAATTATGTTATTTTGTAATGAAGTACTATAATTTAATTTCTAAATAAAAATTTTAGAAGCAATAATTCCACAACTAATCTTATGTCTCATGCATTATTTTGTTTTTGAGAACTTCTTTGCTTTTTCTTGTAAGTATCAATTATGTTATTTTATAAAGTAGTATTACTAGATACTAAATTTTTAAAATAAAAATTCTAGAATCATGTTCAAATGTTGAACCTAATCTCTACAATTAGAAGGGGGAATTCCCCCTTTCCTGGCTTGGTTTTTAAGATCCTAAAATACCCCCATAACTATCTTAAAATATTCAAAAAATTCCCCTATAACTACCCATAAATATTCTAAAAATACCCCTATAGCTATCCATAAATATTCCAAAAATACCCCATAACTACCCATAACTACTCTAATATGATATTTTTCTTGAAATTAATACTTTTTTTAATTTCATATATTGATATATAAACATATATTTTTTTTCTAAAATTTATGTATTTATTAATTTTTTTGTTACATTATATTTACTCAAAAGTGGTGGAGCATGCGCATCACGTGTGCCTGCTGCAAGTTCTAGAAGAAAAGTTTTAAGTTTCATCAGATGATTGAATTATTATATGTTGCCTTTTTATTGACTCATGAATCATGATAGAATATTAGAATTATATAATGAGTTGTTTACATGGTATGTTTTTTTAAACAAATTAATGATATGTTTTTATGTTGACAATACACAATATTTAAAAGAATCTTTGTTCACATTTATTTTTTTAGTGAATTCCAATATCTATTTGTAATTTTAGGAAGCATTTTAAATTATGTACATAAATTCTGTTATGTTATGTTAATAGTTTATTTTTTGAATACTTTGCTAGTGGGAGTGTTTTGACTTTAATTTTATTCCTTCACAATAAATTCCCATTGTATTTGAGCACAGTTGGAAATGTAGATGGTAGAAAATTTTGTTTGCTTTTGATAATCAATACAACAACAATCCTTAAGTTCCACTAGGTGGGGTTCGCTACATGAATCTTTTTCAACCTATTCACCTAATCGAAGGCATTTTCCTCTGCTAGCTTAAGAGTTATTAAGTCCTTCCTCATTATCTTGTTCTGGGTTATTTTAGGTATACTCTTACCCTTTTTAATATAAAAAACAATAACAAACTAACTTCTCACAGACGTGTTGCTTGGCCTGCGTTTCAAATGCTCAAACCATCTAAGCTGCCCCTCCCTTATTTTGTCTTCAACTAGTGCTATGTTTAGTTTATTGCAAATATGTTCATTTTTTAATTTATCTTTTAATTTTATACCTCTCATCCACCTTAATATTCACATTTGACAACGTTTAATTTTTGTACATGTTTCTTAGTTGCCCAACATTTTGATCCATGGAGCATAGTGGCCTTATAGCCGTCTTATAAAACTTTCCTTTTAATTTTAAGGGTATTCTACGATCACACAACACGCCTACCGCATTCCTCCATTTTATCCCATCTGCTTTAACTCTACGTGTCACATCCTTCTCATTTTCTCCTTTCGCTTGCATTATAGATTCAAGATATTGAAATCTACTAGTGCTATTAATTCCTTGATTATCAAGATTAATCTTATCGACAATACTCCTTTCGTTATTGAAATTATTTTTCACATATTTTGCCTTATTTCTACTTATCCTAAAACCTTTACACTCTAAAGCTGTTCTCCAAAGTTCTAACTTAGATTCCACTCCACTTCTACTTTCATCAATCAAGATAATATCATCTGCAAACAACACACACCATGGGATTTTGTTTTTGATATTCTTGGTGAGTTCATCAGTCGCTAAAGCTATAAGATAAGAGCTCAAAGTAGGACCTTGATGTGCACCTATTGTGATTGGAAATTCTCTAGACTCTATTCCTATTATCCTAACGCTAGTCGGTACTCTATCATACATATCTTTAATACCTCAGTCTATATTCTACATACTCCATTCTTTTCTAAAATCTACCAAAGAACTTCCCTTGGTCCTCTATCATAGGGTTTCTTTAGGTCAATAAAAACCATATACTAGTCCCTTTTCTTTTCCCTAAACTTTTTCATCACTCTCTTAAAAGATAAATAGCTTTTGCTGTCGATCTCCAACCAAAAGATCGAATTGATTGTTTAAAACCTTTGTTTCTAGTATTATTCTTTTTCAATTACCTTTTTGCATAGTGCTTTGTATGACTCATAATCTTAATTTTGTAATATTATTACAATTTTGAATGTTGCCTTTGTTTTTTGTATGAAGGTATTAATGCGCTTTTCCTCCATTCCTTGGCATTTTCTTTGTTTTTATAATAGTGTTAAATAGTTTAGCTAACCATACCTTTATCCTGTAAATGTTTCGGAACTTTATCCAATAGATTTCAACTTTTCATCTATTTAAAGCCATATTAACTTCAATGACTCTAATTTTGCGAATAAATCTCCTAGTTTCAGTCTTTTCCTTGCTTGTCACTTCCAAGCTCAAGCTTCTAGTTTGGTTATTAAACAACTTATTAAAGTACCTCCACCACCTCTTTTTAATATCTTCTTTTTTAGTTAAGACATTATCATTCTTGCCCTTTGTACATTTTGCACTACCTAAATCTTTGCATTTTCTTTCTCTAGATCTAGCAAGTTTATATATGTTTCTTTCTTCTTCTTTTTTGCCTCGTCTAGTATATAAAGTATCAAAAGCTCTGTGTTTAGCTTTGCTAATGGCCTTTTTTTGCATTTTTTCTTGCCTCTGTATACTTCTTAAGGTTTACTGTATTTCTACAATTTTGTCATGTTTGTACCAATTTCTTTTCTTTTTTTGCACCTTTTTGGACATCTTGATCCCATCACCAACTATCTTTATTTCTAAAGTATCTTCCTCTTTGATTCACCTAAAATCTCATTTGCTATTTTTTTGATAGAAAAGCCATCCTATTCTATAGTGTTTGTGTGTACATTATCCCCTTTTGTCCAATCAGTCTCTTTGATCATTTTATTTTTGAGTTTTAATATATTCTTTCCCTTCAAGCTCCACCACCTAGTTGTCTTGTGTTGATTTATGTTACTATTTCTCTTCTATTTGTTATGTGTATGTATATGCGTGCGCGCGCTCGTGTGTTTGTGTGTGTATAGATAGATAGATAGATAGATATGGATATATCTAATACTATGACTCTGTTGTGTAGTCAAACTTTCAGCGGTGATAACCTTACAATCCTTACATGATAGATGATCACCCTTCCTAGTTGAGAAGAAATCTATTTGACTTTTATTTTGCCCACTCTTGAAAGTTATTAAGTGTTCTTCTCGTTTTATAAAGTAGGTATTCAATATAACCAAATTGTAAGACATGGAAAAATCTGAAATTGTATCGCCGACCTCATTTTCATCTCCATATTCATGGCATCTATGTATCCTATCATACCCTACACTGTCCTTTCCAATGTGTCCATTCGAATTAGTTCCTATGAATGTTTTATTGGACCTTGATATCCCTTGTATAATGCTATTAGTATCTTCCCAAAATTGTCCTTTAAGATTTTCTACTAAGCTTAGTTAGGGAGTGTACGTACTAATGACATTTGCCATCTCTAGGCCTAGATCTATCTTTATTTCTATGATCCTATCACCTATTCTTTTAAGATCTTTTACATTATTTTTTTGGTCTTTATCTACAATGATTCCCACCTCGCTTTTATGTTTCTCTTTTCCAGTGTACTGAGGTTTAAATTCTGATTTTTTAGTTTCTCTAGCTTTCTCCCCTACGCATTTCGTCTCTTGAAGGCAGATAAAGTTAATTTTCCTTCTGATAATTATATCCACTATCTTCGTGCTTTTGCTTATAAGGGTCCCTATATTCTACCCAATCTAGACCAGGTCAAGGGTGCTACCACCCAAGTGCATTGAAAAATAGACAAGGACTAGATCGGGCCATTCTATATAGTAGAGGGTTAAGAACATAGTAGTCAAAGGCACAAGGCGCATCGAGGCGCAAAGGGTACTTGGAGCCGAGGCGTGAGGCATGAGGTGAAGGCGCGTGCCTCACGAAGGTGAGGCACACAATTATTAAAATTGTGTACAATGCCTATTTGGTGGGTAATTGATATATGAACACATCAATAGAAATATTATATCGGTTGAAGTAGATTCTTCTTTTTGATCAATCAAAACCCCTTCCCAAACTGTACAAGCTTTGTAAATTAAAATGCCCAAATATTCAATACAAAAATTGGAAATTTAAGGAAATTGCTAGGCCGAAGGCCCAAAAGCTTCAACATAGTTCAACATCGAAAGAAAAGAGTACAATAAAAGAAGAAGCAGCTAAATTGAGTAAAAAAATGTTATATATTAGTTATAAACTTGCATTAAATTACATAATTAATTACATATAATATTATAAGAAGTAGCAGCTGGCAGCTGGCAGCAGAAGAATTGAAAAAGAAAAGAAACAAAAGAAGAAGAAGAACTGAAGAAGAAGAAGAACTGAAAAAGAAGAAGTGAAGAAGAAGAAGAAGAAGAAGCTATTGGTTCGCTTTGAAGGGTTGAAGAAGAAAGGTTTCGGTTGGAGATGAACTAACGACTCACGAAGGCTCGAACGTCGAAGGCGAAGGGCTTCTGCTAGTTCAAAGGCTTGAAGATGAACTCACGAAGCCCTTGCTGGTTTGAAGGATCCAAGATGAACTCATGAAGCTCTTTCTGGTTCAAAGGCTCGAAGACGAACTGACAAAGGGTTCCTGCTGGTGTCGTGCTGCTTCGAAGGGTCGAAAAAGAAGGGTTCTACTGGTTTCGCACTGGTTCAAAGGGTTGGAGATGAACCGTGCTGGTATGAGTTGAAGGCTCATAGATGAAGGGAAAGGGTAGTAGGGCTGGTTCGAGTTGAAGGTTGGATTGCGAGTTTCGGATGGAAATGAATTGAGGACTTACGAAGGCTCGAACCTTGAAGATGAAGGGCTCCTGCTGGTTTGAAGGCTTGAAGACGAACTTATGAAGTGCTTTTGCTGGTGTCGTGCTGCTTCAAAGGGTCGAAGAAGAAGGGTTCTAGCTGGTTTTGTGCTGGTTTGAAGGGTTGAAGATGAATCCTGCTGGTTCGAGTCGAAGGCTTGAAGACGAAGGGCTAAGGTAGTAGGGCTGGTTCGAGCCGAAGGCTGGATTGCTAGTAGAGGGCTAGGGCTCATTTGGGTACATTTTCTTTTTTACTAGCATAAAAAATTTCAAGGTGCAACTCACAGCGCTTGGCGCATCGGTGTGCGTCTGAGCCTCTTAAAGGTCGCCTTGTCTCAATAGGAATGAGGCGCTAGCTTTGTTGCCCTTATGCGCCTTGCACCTAGGTGCACCTCAAGCGCTCTTTTGACTACTATGGTTAAGACGTTAGCATAAGAAACTAAGATCAGATGAGCAACTTGGAATATAGGGACTCTTACAAGCAAAAATATCTTGATAGTGAAAATAATGATAAAAAAGAAAAATTAACTTAATCCACCTTCAAGAGACGAAATGGGTAGGGGAGAAAGGTAGAGAAATTGAAAAATCAAGATTTAAACTTTTGTATGCTAGAGAAGAGAAACATAAGGGGATCATTGTAGATAGAGATAATATAGATGTTAAAAGAATAGGGGATATGATCATAAAAATCAAGATAGCTCTAGGCCTAGAGATGGTAAATGTCATAGTTCGTAATGCATATACTCCCCAACTAGGCTAGTTCGTAATGCATATACTCCCCAACTAGGCTTAGCAGAAAACCTTAAAAGACAATTTTGGGAAGATATGGTTAGTATTATACAAGGAATACTAGAGTCCCAAAAACCATTCATAAATGTCATTAGTGCGTAATGCGTATACTCCCCAACTAGGCTTAGCAGAAAACCTTATAGACAGTTTTGGGAAGATATGGATAGTATCATACAAGGAACACTAGAGTCCAAAAAAACCATTCATAGGAGCTGATTTGAATAACACATTGGAAAGGACAATGTGGGCTATGAGAGGATACATGGAGGTAATTGATATGGAGATAAAAATGAGGCTGGTGATACAATTTTAGATTTTGCCATGTCTTATGATTTGGTTATATTGCTTTTGACAATCATTGTTTTATTTAAAAAGAAAGTCTATATGTATATATTTTAATATTAAGTGCAAAATTGATTACAATATAAGTTTTAATAAATGAACTGTTAGATTTCCACTTTTCCTAAAAGCTGAAGCTGTTAAGTTGTAGGCCAACAATGTATATCAAGCTTAAGCACCACACAATAAATGCGGGCAACAAGACTAGAACCCATGACCTCTTAGTAACCGGCTCTGATATCATGTTAGATTACTACTTTACCTAAACGCTTAAGCTGTTAGGTTGTGGGCCAAACAATGTATATCAAGTTTTAACAAAAGCACTAAGCAAATTCAGGAATAATCTTCACTCAATTACACCTGTTTTGATATTTATACTTTTTACATTGAGGAAGTTGTGTGTGAGTGTGATATCTCTTGGCAACATTTGCAATTCAAGTAAAACTAAGGTTATCTTTGTATTTTAATATGTATGTAGTAGTTTGTTATGTGATGTATGCCTGTAGATAGGATATTTTGAAAGGTGCTTGTTATATAGTAACTATTATGTGATATGAGCGTGCAGTTATTGGTATTTTAAAAAAATTAATATTTTTTTTGAAGTATAGTTATTTTGTAGACAGGCCATAAAATTAAAAAAGAAAACAAGATTTTGTTGAGGGCAGTAAAAGTTTACTGATTTTATTCAAAGCTGAATTGGTTTATTATTTTATAAATTGAGTATAGATCAAAATGTAATTTACTGATATGTTTGATAAGCAACGGTATGGTGTCCCTATGGGCTATTGTGGTGGGATGTTCTAAGGGGATGTGCTTTCAGATGTACAAGTGGGCTGGAGAGCCTTTTTAGTTTGATTTGGCTTTCTTGTCTCAGCTTTTCCAACAATTGTTAAAGGGTTTCTTGTCCTTCTGATTACATTCTTTCTTAATATATTACACGTTCATTTTTTTTCTATAAAAAATGATTTTTTTTTTTGTAATAAGCAATGATTTATTTTAATATAGGTAGGTGGAAAGATGAAATTTTAACATTTTTTTTTATATAAAATTTTTTATTTCTTCTGGGAATAATGTACTAATGTTATCTTCCATGTCAACATCTATTTGGATTGCAGTGCTAAATTTTTTGGAGAGGTTTGTACTCTTATATTATACCCTCATTTTATTCAATAGAAGCCTTGAGAGCTAAAATGAAAATCTCAAAATTTTTTAGTGTGAACTAATACTTTTTTATTGTAAAATTTGTATTATGGAAATTTTTGGACAGAAGTTTTTTGGTGGGTTTTGCTCTTTAGTCATTATTCATATAAAAGCAGAACAGGTGGCGCTTTATGGCCTTCAGAACCCCAATCCTAATTTTGAATTAAAAACAAAATAAAATTATGGGAACCAATAAAAAATATTTTGTATAGTTAAATAAATAACAAAATAATGTATTTGTTATAATGGCCTACACGATTTATGATAGACATTTATTTGTCTCATTTCCTGTGCATCTACAATGACACATACAATTTAAGATACACATTTATTGGATTCGTTTCTATGCATCGCACAGGTTTCTTCTAGTATATTCAAAATTTCATGGGTGAAATGAGGCTTTTTAGTTTAATGATTTCTAATTTTTGAAAGGGAAATCCCTAGTTGTTGCCTGAAAAGGATCACAAGAGAAAATCACAATTTTTGTGGCATCACATGATTTGTTAGAATTTATTGAGCATGAAAAAAAGTGAACTAATTCCAACAAATGATGAAGTCACATCACTTCCAATATCTTCTTGTGATGAATACCAAAACTCTTTTGGAAGATATAAACTCATGCTGGATACAAGTTAATTCCATTTTGAGATATCGAAAATACAATAATGGCACCATCATCTCAGATAGATTCATGAATGCATTTTTATGCGAGTAAAATTAAAAATGATACGCGTGATTAATATAATATTGCACTTAATTAGAGTAAGCCAATAAAAGCTTATGATTTTTTTTTTAATATATATAAAGAAACCTAAAAGCTCAAATGCTTTGTCAAAAAATCTGTACTTAGAGTATGCTCATATTTTTGTAAATACAAACTTAAATATAAGGTTGTTTTTGCCAAATAAATATTTGACTTAAGGTAAGCCCTGAGTAGTACATCTTTTCTATAAATAAACTTAAGAAGTAGGGATATTTTTGTCAAACACAATGCTTTACACCTTTAAGACAATTCATACTTCTACATATTATACAGATTTCGGTCCTTAAATCAAGCACACTGCTTCAGTCATTCAGTTATTCCTTGGCATGAACTATTTACTTCAAGTTATCTTCTTCATCTCAAGTTTTAATAGAGCTTTTACAGGTTAGGTTCCATCCATTGTATCCAGAAATACTTGCAAGTGGGAGCTTGGATCATGAAGTTCGCCTATGGGATGCGAATACTTCAGATTGCATAGGATCTCGTGATTTCTGTAATTTCTTTACTTATATCTTAATTATATTTTTTTTAAGGTACTAGATGTAGTGTTTTGTATTCATCTTCATATATTATGTTACTACTATCATTTTGTGAAACTAATTGCTCTATTTTTTTTTTCTTTTAGATCGTCCTATTGCTTCCATTGCTTTCCATGCCAAAGGGGAACTCCTTGCTGTTGCTTCTGGTCACAAGGTGTTTATTCTTCACTTCAAAATTCTTGTATAGCTGTATCTGTTCTATTTGGTTGACATTCAATATCCTGGTTCAGCTATACATGTGGCACTACAATGCCAGAGGAGAAGGTTCCTCACCCACCATGGTATTGAAGACAAAACGATCACTCCGGGCTGTGCATTTTCATCCACATGGTGCCCCTTTTCTATTAACTGCTGAGGTGATTTTTTTGTTTTTTTGTTTTAAAAGGGATTTGTTTATGTTATTTATTTGAATTGTCATATAGGTTACATTATTGAACTGATATGCAGGTCAATGATCTTGACTCTTCAGATTCCTCAATGACCCAGGCGACATCTGTGGGTTACTTGCGTTATCCTCCTCCTGCTGTATTTATGTCAAATGTTCATTCCAGAGACCCTCTTACCTTGGCTGCTGAACTGCCTTTCATGTCTTTTCCGTTCTTGTTTTTGCCTTCAAATGCAAGAGATGATTCAAGAACTGATTTGCAGAATGATAATAGGCTTGTTGGTTCAAGCAGCATACAAGTGGAATCTTCATCAGTGCAGTTTCAAACGCGTGCTAATACAGTGCAGCAGAATGATGATATGGCATGTCCTATGGAGACCTCTCCTGTAATACCTTCTGGTTCATATCATGGTACAGAAGATGCTGTTAATAATTATTTTCCTAATGGATTGCAAAATGGTGTTGGAGATCCTACATGTGATGCTATGGAGACCACAGAAGTGCAATCTCTTGAGAGTTATATCCTAAGAAGCACTACTAATCTAGATGCTTTTGCTGGTGCCAATAGCTCGCAGCTTGGAGCACCTGGTCAAATTTCTGGTCAGCAGGACTCTGTTCCATATGGACAAATTAATCAATTCTTGCCTTGTCGAGATCCATCATGTTGGGAGCTACCTTTCCTGCAAGGATGGTTAATGGGTCAAAGCCAAGCTGGAATACCTGCAATGCTTCCTTCTAATGGCAGTGCTAACGAATATTTATCTCGATATTCTGGATTAAATTCTACCCCCTGGACAGATTTGTCAGCTCGTAATGTGGAGGCTTCAACAGCTTCTTTAGCCATGCCAGGTGGGATCTGTCCATCAGGGATTTCTGGAAGATCAAGTTTGCGAAATCGTTTGCGGCGCATCCGTTTGGTTTCGATATCAGATTCTAGGGAGGGCGCTGCTTCTATGAATGGTATTCATGATGGGAGCAATACTCAGCCCATTCTTAATAGAATTCAAACTGAACTAGCCACGTCACTTGCTGCTGCAGCAGCTGCAGAATTACCTTGCACTGTGAAGCTAAGGATATGGCCTCATGATATAAAAAATCCTTGTGCCATTCTCGATGTTGAAAAATGCCGCTTAACCATACCACATGCTGTCCTCTGTAGGTATGTTACGCTCTAATTGGATTATGTTTTCCAGCTTTAAGTAATGCTTATTTTGATGCAATGGCATCCTTCAGGGAACGTTTATGCTATATAGACATATACTTTAGCAAGCCTCGTTTGCTATCGGCATTGACATCAATATCTAGACATGTCATATCAGTTGATATGTATCACATGGTTTTTAATGCAAGATGTTAAATTTTCTGGTTGGTCTAATAAAATTTCATTTATATCATTCCATAAAGAAATTATGGCTAGTTTGTCATTTGTATGAATGGTGTAACATCTGTTGACTGCATCTGTGATTGCAGTGAGATGGGTGCCCATTTTTCACCATGTGGGAGATATTTAGCTGCCTGTGTTGCATGCATGCTTCCTCATTCAGAAGTTGAACCTGGATTACAGATGCAAATCCATCATGAATCCACAGGGTCTGCAACATCTCCAACTCGACATCCAATCACAGCACACCAAGTTGTGTACGAGCTTCGAATATATTCCCTTGAAGAAGCAACGTGAGTTATAATCCCTATATTAATTCATGTTGGGCATGCATGTATTTTTCCGTGCTCTTAAAATTATACTTAACCCATAAAATGGTCATTCTGTTTGTGCAGATTTGGTTCAGTGCTTGTATCCCGGGCAATTAGGGCTGCTCATTGTTTGACTTCGATTCAGGTTGTTTCTTTTAGAAATTAATGGTAATCGTATCTCATTTTCTCATATGTCCTGGCCGGAATTCCGCTTCTTCTTGTCATATGTTGATTATACTGCATATATTAGATTAACTTCAACAGTTACTCCAGCTCCAGGTCTATCTTAGTAAATATCAGTGCTTTTTATTTGAAGTTTCAATGTACTAGCTCAACTAATTTTTAAAATAAGAGAAATAAAAGCTTAAATTTCTTATGGAGGTTGTGACTTGTAAGGAAGCACTGATACTGACACGAGACACGGATCTGACACGATGCTAACATGATGATACAAAGTTTAAAAAAAAATGAAGATATGACGTGGCAAGGATGCGTTAATTAATTAATAAAAAAATATATATATTTATGCATAATATTGTGGTACTTTTGATTTAAAATGAAATATAAGCACGATTTATGCAAAATTATAGATACACGCTTAGAAACTATGGTTATAAAGTCATAAACTACATTCATATTATATAGTATTGGTCTAACAACAGAAAAACAATGCAAGGGCATGGCTGATGGCGGGTGATGGGCTTGGCTTGGAAAGAAATAAAAAAAAAAAAAATCAATAAAAAAGTAGCAAATTGGCGAGAGGGCAAAAAAACTCAACACTTCGGTGCTGGTGTCTTGGTGGTGTCCTGGCCGTGTTGGGAAGTGTCTTAGCCATGTCCAAAAATAAAAAAAATGTATTTAATTTCCGATACGTGTCGAATACATGTTGGGAAATCTTGGGCAGGTGCTGATCTGATACGTGTGAAACACCAACAGTTCAGGCTTCCAGAAGTGTCTCCATTCCCTAGTTGACTTGTGATACCACTAAAGTGATTCAATCATAGTACAATTAACTGAGTTTTAAGCATGTGGTAGCTGATTTGAGGAGTTATAAGAATCAATGTTAAATTGAGATGTCCCAACCAGTAAATGCTTGTCCAGTTTTCCTACTCTATTGCTGTTTACCCTTTTTTGGTTGTGTATATTTTTGGTACTTTAATTTGGTTAATGGACATGCTGACCCCAAATAGTGGTGATAAGGCTTTGTCATTAAAATGTTGAGCAGCCCTCACATGCAAATCTTGGTAAGCTGTGGAGATCAGCCACTTTAGAAATTTGAAGACCATATTGTAGAGAGCTTATATCTTGCCCTCATAATCTGGCCATTTTTTATTGTCATATCAACCTTAAAGAATGTTGATTCACTTAACATAGATGGACATTTTTTTACCGTTTCCTTTTGCTTAAAAACAAATCATATATAAGTGACTTGGATTCCATCTTAGGAGCTGTATAAAGTTTTGAAAAGCTTTGAGATTTAGTAACAGTTTGTTTCTCCCAATCATCACTTCGGCTACATTTGGCTCATGGAATGTCTATTCCTATAAATAGAATGGATGAATGCAATGAAAATTGCATAGGGATATAATAATTTACAAAAAAAATTCAGTTTGTAAAGGCTTTTGTTATACCATCCAACATGGAATAACAACACATCCTATTTTTTTGGGTAAGTTATTAAATTCTTGTATTATGACCAGCCTATTCATAAGAATTGTCATTCCGCGAACCAAATGTGAATTTTGATATATTTGTATAGGTATTGAGTGAGGAAGAATAATTCATCATATTTAATTTAGCATATAGCCCGGGGGCAGCTTGGATCCTGTTCCTTTTTTTTGGGGGGGGGGGGTGATTTTCTAGGTGGTAGTGGGGGCACATTTGATCTGTTAACTTGGTCTATTTAATATTAGTGCAATCTTTCTTACAAAAAATGCATTAAATACCATGGATCAGTATGGAAAGAATTTTGACATTGATCTCCAATCAATTGTTGCTATGGGTTTGCTTGGGGATGCATAAGCAGAACAAGATTGGCCTTCACTATATAACCATTAAGATGATAAATTTTTCTTTCACACCTAAGCCCATTTTTCTGGGAAGCCTTCTCAAGGCAGTCCGTCATCAGTTCTTTTACTTGGATAATCATTAGTAGCCTATAACACAATATGTTTTGAATAAATGCCAAAAACCTTTGCTCTTTATTTTTATTGAATAGAACTAAAAGGCATCATAGCAATGCAGTCACATTATTGTTTAACTTTGTTAATTCAATTTCATAAATGTGCAGTTCTCACCCACATCTGAGCATATATTACTGGCCTATGGTCGGCGGCATAGTTCTTTGCTTAAAAGCGTTGTTGTTGATGGGGAAACAACAATACCTATTTATACTATCTTGGAGGTAAAAGTTCATATTTCCTTCCCATATACGAGTTGTAGGTGCACATATTCTTTGCCAATGAGTAACAAAATGTAAATATGCAATCAGTTATGATTATGAAATTATGCTTTTCTTCCTTATTATTCCAGTATTTGTTTATGAGATTGCTGTTGTGAAAACAGTGATTTGTATCTATTGTTGTGATTTGCGTTAATTCATGTTATTAGTTACATTATGGAGCTTAATAGATTTTAATTGATTGATGAAGATGCAAAACACTTTTACTGGAAATCCATTCTGGTTTTACATGGGAGAGATCAATAGTGATTGTGGTATTCCTGATAGCAATTGGTGGAGTGATTTAACAAAAATAAGAAACACTTAATTATGGTTTTGATTGAACTACATAAAAGAACATATTATAGGGATCTTAGATAACTTTTTGAGATTTAGGGAAGAATGAAGCATGAGCTAAATATATTGATATTAGGTCTGCAAATGAGTCAAGCTGCTCACAAGCAGCTTAGGCTTGTTCATTACATATACGAGTGATTCCCAAGCCCAAATTTGAGGCTCATTTAATAAACTAGCTGAACCTGAACATGAATGGGATTGGCTTGTGAGCGGCTCTTTTATAGGCTTGGTTGTGCCCGTTTAGTGGGCTTGGATTAGGCGGGCTCATTTAATTTTGTTGAATTAGGTTCAATAGATTGTAGTGGGATTATTTAACCTAGAAGTAGGAGCTGTATGGGTGTGGATTTGTGTGGCTCAAATTCCATTACTTGAATTCAGTGATAGGGCCAAGATTCAAGGTTGATAGGCTGGCTTGGTAGGGGGCAAAGAAACCCTATGGTAGTATTAGTAAGAGTCCGTTTTCACTTTTTCCTAACCAAGTCCTAAGAGCCTCTTACATCTCACAATGAGAGGTTCCAAAGGAACCAAGTTTATTCAGCTAGTTCATTGGCAAAAATGAACAGCTTGAGCAAGTATATTCAAGTGCACCTTGAACTTGGCTCGAGCCCAAGCTTGAGCAAACAAGCTTGAGTATGGTAAAGCTCGCCTCATTTGCAACTTTAATTGATATGATGACTTAATTCTATGAATATGTGATTTTTGAAGGAGAGACGATTGATATGATATATTGTTAAGTTTTAAATCTGTCGGATTTAAAACTTATTTTTTGGTAAATCAAGTGCGAAATGCTTTTCTAGAATGTCCAATATTTGTTTTCCATCTTCTATGTGAAAATGTTCAATTTTCATGAGATTTTTTTGACTGTTATTGAAAAGGTCCAATAATGTATGTATATTGATCTTTTTAGACAATTATAAATCCTGGGAGGCAATTCTGATTGATCAATAAAAATAGAGGACACTGTTTTTCTTAGGCGATCGTAGAGATTCTCCAATGTTCTGATTCTCCTTCAAAATTTTGATTGGGTTTCTATGCTAGAAGTTAATTAGGGAAGAGTCGAATTGCTGCAATTAACTAAGCTCTGGTAGATGTTGGGAGTTTGCATCATTAGTTGGTTGTGGTATTCTAGATTGGCCCTCTTCTTATTTAAGGATCCCTCGTCTTATTCTAGGTTGGTGAGTTTTTGGGATCAATGGAGTGGATGTCTAAGTGTTTAGATGGGTGGAAAGGTGCGTTATTTTCTATGAGGGGTTGTATTACTCTTATTAAGGCTTGCCTTTTTAGTATACATCTTTATTTGTCTATCTTTGGAATTCCTCTGGTGGTTGCTAGAAAACTTAAAAAAATCTTGAGACATTTTCATTTATCTAGGGGTGGGGGAGAAGAGGAATCACTAGGTTGGAAATTAGTGTGTAGGTCTTAAGTTGTATTGGGGTTTGGGTCTTGGTAAATTGGTATCTAAAAACCCTGCTCTTGTTCCTAATGATCACGTCGATTTACCTTAGAGGAGACTTCGTTGAAAGTAAATTTGTCTTGCATGTGAATGGGTGGGATGCTAACATGGGAATTAGATGTTCTTAAGAGAGCCTGTAGAGGTGTATTTCTCATATTTACCCCCTCTTCATTCCCTATACTAAGTTTGTTTTGGGTAATAGTTCTTATTTTTTTTTAAATTTTGTTTGGGTGGGTAATTACTGTCTTGTTAATTTCTTTTCGTTGTCTTTATCACTTATCTTTGGGGTATAATGATGTTGTTTGCTCCTTTAATATCTGAGAGTCAAATGTTGTTATGAGATCATTTTTTCAAAATTCTTAATGATAGGGAGGTGGAGAGCTCTCTTCTTTATTATTATTGTTGGAGAATTTCTTCCTTCCATAACAAGGGATCGTTGTTCTTGGTTTTTTGATTTGTCAGGGGTTTATTCTTGTAAATATTTTTTTTTGATGATTTGGCTAGTACTGGTATGTCCTTTCCACTCCATAAAAATATTTAGAAGGCCAAAATTCCCTCTAAAATCAAGGCTTTTATTTGGTTGGTTGGTTGGTTCTTAATATAGTTAACACCAATAATCCGCTGTAGAGTTGGAGACATTTTGAACTTCTCCTGTTGTGTGTTCTTATGTTTTATAGTTTGGAATGAATATCTCTTCTGTTTTAGCATTGTGGTTTTGCTTGGAGAATTAGGAATAAGCTTTTTGGTTTATTGGGAGAGCTTTGGGTTTGTCTAGTGTCAGTGGAGGACTTGTTTGTGCCACATCATTTTCTCGGTTTGGTAGGAGTAAAGATGCCTCTGCATGTGGAGATGTATGGTTTTCGCAGATTGTGGGGATTTTATTTGGAATGAAATGCGGCGTAGCTAGCTGCATATTTATGGGGAAAAGTTTCTTCTTTGTTATGGAACATGATTCATTATTTTGCCACTCTTGTGTTTGCTGCTGGTTGTTTATGGGAGTGATTTTTTCAAATATTCAGCAGGATTGGCAAGCATTTTTATTTTGATTATTGTTTTTTCACTTTTTTTTTTAATTTTTAATTAGACTTCTCAGTCTCCTTGGGGTATATTCTTTCTCTTCTAATGAAGTCTTCTTTTCTTATCAAGAATCAATTTCTGCTGTTATATTTGTTGTTGAAGGAGCTCAAGCAAAGGGTAGTTTTAATCTAGAATTACGGACAGGATTCGAGAGGATTTTGAAATCTGAAGGTTTTGGGATAAACAAGGCTGAGAATGCTTGTGGAATGCCTCTTTTTTAAGATTCCCAATAGCTGCATCTTTGGGATAGATGTGGTTTTTGGCTTCTCTTTGGGTGTATAGTGCAGGGCCTGCAGGTTGTTTGAAGGAATACTGTTTTCAAGATGTCAACTAAGATTGGGCGGGCTTTATTAAATTGACGATCCTTTTTCTTCTCTATTTTCATGAATGAGGACTTCTTGTTCTCCCCCTTTATTGTATCTGTTTCGCCTTCCTAATTCAATAAGCATCTTTTTCTATCAAAAAAAGAGATACTGTTAGCAAGTGGCTATTTCCACTTTTTTTGTTTTGAAAGAAGAAGAATTATATCAAGGTGGAGAAAGAGAAACAATACAAAACCAAAAGAGGGGGATAAGACATCCTCTTAATCACCAAAGAGTAAAATGAAACGTTCCGTACAGCAACGCTTTCCAATCCTGATGAATATCAGATAAGCACAACCTTTTAAATCCCCAAAATTATAGCCAACAAGGTAGCAAGGACAACTATTTTATCCTGAAGCAGCCAGAGGCAAATGCTGTCCCTTAATAATAATATCCATCCATTCCTCTCTATCCAAACATACTAAATAATAGCTAACACAACTTATCTCCATGAAATCTTAGCCTCATTTTACCTTGCAAAGCCTCTAAAAGAAGTGAGTAGAAACCAAGAGTCTATTAAATTCGCAATGATTACAACACATCATACAAATTTTCTGTGATAATGACATGTAGGGGCTTCTTCTGTATGGCAGATTTTGATGTTAGCTCTGTTAAAGGATCACCAACTAAATGAAAGCTCTCATGTTAGAAGGAGCTTTAACTTCCTCAATATAATTTGTTTAGTATAAACTATTGGCAGACTGATTAATATGCATAGTAGGGGTGGCAAAACGGGTTAACGGACTGGTTTCGTGCGGGTCATAAACGCATCAAGGTTAAATGGGTTCGGGTTGACCTGTTTATTAACAGGTGACGAATAGGTAAACCCAAGCCTGCCTGTTTAATAAACGGGTCACCCGTTTAAAAATATAATTTATTTAATTTAAAATTTTTAAAACATTTCATATAAATGACAATTTTTTAATTTTTTTTTTTAAGAAGCACTCTATAGCCGGGGGAGGGGGTGAGGGCTTAAAGCACGGTGAGATGAAATGTTAGGTGTTGAATCCTCAACACCCAAGCAGAAGAGTAACAAGTAATGTCAATCCCAAAAGCTATGAGGACAGATTAGGTCACGCTTCGTTGACCACCTGAAAAATGAATCAATCAGGATGTTTCAATCACTACAGGAAAAACAACATTTCAGAGAAAATCAAAAGAGAAATGGAAAACATGAAAAGAGGAAAAGTTTTCTACTCCTTCTCTCTCTCTCTCTGTCTCTGTTTGTAGGAGCAGAAAACTTTTCCTCTTTTCATGTTTTCCATTTCTCTTTTGATTTTCTCTGAAATGTTGTTTTTCCTGTAGTGATTGAAACATCCTGATTGATTCATTTCTCTGGTGGTCAACGAAGCGTGACCTCTGGTAATCTGTCCTCATAGTTTTTGGGATTGACATTACTTGTTACTCTTCTGCTTCTGCGCCGCTCGTCACTGTGAGCCTGTGACACTGTGAGGCCGTGAATCGTGAGGGAGATCCGAAGATGGCCAGATTGAGATAGATTAGGGAGTGAGGGAGAGACTTCTGCTTGCTTCTGCGCCTCATGCTGGTGTTTCAACTTTCAAATGCTTTCAGGTTTTGGCCTTCCACAGAAACAGAATATAAAGTATATATATATGCAGATAAGAGGGTGACCCAACCTGAACCCGCTTCACTAGTTTATAAATGGGTCAGCTTGCAGTAACCCAAATCTGATTTAAACAGGCGGGTCACAGGTCACCCGTCGGGTTTCAACCTGTTTTGTCACCCCTAATGCATAGGAAGATTTGCAAGAATGGACTTTGGAACTGTCTAGAGTCCAAATCCCACCATCACCTCCAGAGGAAAGTTGAAAACTGTGCAAAGTAATAAGAGCAGAGTGAGATCACTAGTCTCAATCTTCCAAGAGAAATACTTCTCCTCAACAACGATGAGGATATCAATTGGAATGCCATGAGTATTTGAGAGAAAGTAAAATCATTCAAAAAACAATCGAGAAGGAAAAATTGTCTTTTCTAAAATCGTCACAAGAAAGGACTTGAAACCCATTTCCCACCTCATATTTCACTCAATAACGAAATGAGAATTTGAAAAATGAATTTCTAAGGGCCTTTTTAGTTGTAAAAAATAGTTTTCATTTTCCATTATAGTTTTTCAAAAACTAAGTTAGCCGATTTTTTATTTCTACAACATTTGTATGAAATAAATGAACATTTAAACCGTTTTTCCACTAAAGGAAAAGTTTTATTTTTCATTTTTAATTTTTAAAATAATTCAAAAATGCCACCTTGTTTTCCAATTTTCCAAATTTACATATAAAAGTTGGAGAACATCTTTTCATTATTTTCTAAATTATGAACTCTTGCTTTGCATATGGGAACATGAAATTGGGATCTTGGACTTCAATTTATATAGATTATGTACAGAGTTTCTTCTACGTTCACACAAATTGAAATTCAGCCCCCAAAATCCATGATTTCAAATAGTACCTTGCATTAATTTTGGACAATTGGAAAACAGGTTGTCTTTTGTGTAATTATTTAAAATCTAGAAATAAAAAAGAAATATGGGTTTGCACATTTAAACAAACTCTTTTATTTTATACTTTTTAATATGAGTCTTGAAAAATTAAAAAATGAGCTAAAATTTTAATAATTCTTTGGAAAACTAAAAATTGGAAAATGGAAAATGTTTTCCAAAACTAAACTGGCCTTAAGGGATCCCATGGGCTTATATTACCACCTCATTCTGAACCATTATATTCAAGACCAAACAAAAATTTTGTTACTGTGGGCTAGACGGATTTCTGGGGGAAAATGCCATAACTTCACCAACATGGGCAAAGTTTTTAGTGTAAATCCCAAATCCTTTGAACTTTGGCCTACAAACTACCTTCAACTAACCCAATGGTTGGAGGAGGGAAAGGGAGGAGGGGGTGGAAAGAGAAATCTTTTTGTCTTTTAGATGGTAGACATTGTAAAGCTTCCAATTCTTGTCACAGACAATGCCTGTAGAGAATCTTTAGTGGCTTTTGGAGCATTTGAGTGTGTTATAGTCTGTAGAAGGAGAGCATCGTGGATACTTAAAAGGGATTTTGGTTCACGTTAGATCCTATATGTTCCCTTGGGTATCGTATGCTAGGGAATGGAACTGCTATCTGATGGGAATATTTTTGTTCGGTTTGTTGATTGAGATTCCTGGCAATATAAGATTATGGTATTTGGCATAAGATGAAGATCTTACTGTTGTTTCAATAAGATTGCTAGGATAACCCTAAACCTATAATGATAACAATTTTATGTACATTCTTGTAATTTTTTAAACAAAATAAACAAATGAATAAATGACTAATAGAACCAAAATAAACAACAACAATAATTATTTAATCATAATAATAAAATGAATAATAGTAATTCTAATGTTAATTTTTATAACATTTTTATGATAACAATCATAATAATGAAAATTAATAAATAAACAAAAAATACATAAATAATTATCAATAAGTAATAGTAACCATAATGATGACAGTAATATTAGTGAGCAAGAGGGGGACAATTTTTTCTTAGAGCATTGAATGGCAGGGTTTTTTTGACTAATGTAATTGGATTCCCATGGGAATCCAAGATTGCATAAGGGAGGATATTTTTGTCATGCGAAGTTGGATTCCTAAGGGAATACAAGCTTACCTAAGGGAGAGGCCTATGGATTTTGAATACCCATGTTCTGTTGGCATCTTGCATCCCCAAGGAACCCAAGATGCCTGCTTTGTTGGATTCCCATTTCTCAAATGTGGGCGTCCAACATTCTAAAGGCTGCATTCCCGGGAATCATGCAAGATAACCCGAATCAAAAACCCCATTGGGGTTTTTGGTTATTTTATTCTTCGAGTTTTGTGATGAATGATTTCGGGAAATTTCTCTCTGAATAAATTCTATGGAACAGGGAATCAATCTATTCATATTCCTATGTGATCATATTGCACAGAAAGATAAGTGACTTGATAAGTGTCTAGAAGTTCTAAATCACTATGTGTGTGGCAACTTTTAGGAACTCAAGAGAGACCGGAGCATTGAATCATTGATTGTTTTGGGGCTATAGATAGGGGTGGTGAGTTGGAAAGGGGAGAGTGATTATGAGAGTGTTAGCGGGAATCATGAGGATTTATTTTGGGAAAATTTGCTAGTCAAGTATGGTTATGATGGGGATTCTTTATAAGAGAAAGCTTCCCATGTTTCTGAAGTTCTTCTCCAATCATTGCTTTTGAAAGGTGAGTCCTTTGGTCAGAATTGGAATGAGTGGAATAAAGTTGGAAATTTGGAATGATTAGATTTGATAGGTAAAGATGGTTTTAGAGCTGGTGCATTGCTGTAAGTGATAACAATGCAAAGAATTGTGGGGCACTAGAGGAATTGGAAGACGGAGCTGAATGATTTTAAAAGTTGTGTTAATTATGAAGAAGGGGCTCTTAAAGGATTATTTTGAAGTTACTCTTAGATTGGTTTTTCTATTCTTTTCCTTCTTTTTCTGTTTTAGGACTTTTTATTTGTGCTTATTTTGCTTCTTTCTAATACAATTTTTTTCTGTTGTCTCGAACATTGAATTCTTTGATGAGAGCATGTTTGTAAATGATACGCAAAAATGTCAATTAAGGATAAACTGCAAAACTTTTTGTCCTTACTATTTGGATCAGTTGCACAAATCCTTTCTCTGTTGGACTTGATTTAAGGCTGTCCTTTTTTCTAATTTAGTTTTTAACATATATATATATATATATATTATTAAAATGTACTTTTCCAGCCCAAACCTATGTTTTTCTTCCTCTTCCTTTTGTCCCTTTAATAGTGTATCTCAAGCCATCATTCGTTACTCGTGCATTCATTTGCTCTTCACTGTACATTTGAAAACCACTTTTAACTGTCTTTCCTGTCTATATATGGTGTTACCCTAACTTCATATGTATGCAATCATTCATTATTTTATTCTTCCTTACACTACTGCTCATCAATCACAGCATCCTTATTTAGTTGTACTGAATAGGTTTTTTTTTTTTTTTTAGTAAATTACTATCATTTTGATCCATACAACATCTTTAAGATATCTATATAATTTTATTTTCAGCCTAATAGGCAAAGCTATACAAACACATGCAATCCAGAAGTATACTATTTTTTATCTGTTTTTGCAATATTTTGGTAACAGTTGATTCAACTAAGAAGCACATTTTTTTATGTGCCTCTTAATAATTAATAGCGACTATTATATTATTTCATCGGCCATCCTACTAAATTTACGTTGCACATATTTTGTCTTAGACGTGTTCACCTTAAAGGCTCTATATCTTCTAATTTCTAGCTTTAGAATCGACCACACTTTAGTTGCATGAACTAGTATTAGATGGTACCCATTCAAGATAAGGCGAAAAATTGACTTAAGATTGTCTGGTCACATGTATGGAACCTGGTGTCTCTACTAGCAAGGGAGAGCAATTTTGATTCAAGTTGGATGTGGTGGAAGTAGGAGAAGTTTAATCTTGGTTGACTCTGTCAGGCAAGGATGATTTTGTATGATTAACAAATGATGTCTGCTATGGAGTTGAGTGGAGAAAAGTCTTCTTTTTTCACTAACCACAAATAGTTAAAGACAGATAGATTTGTTGAACTGAGTTGTATTGTAAATATTTTTTACTTTGTTCTTTGGGACCAAAAGAAAGAAAAAAAAAAAAACTTTGGAAGTTGTTTTTTTGATAAATTGCAGGCCCTGATTTTGAGGCCTATTGTTTCTATAGCTCTTTTGTTCCTTTGGTGACAATTGAACTATAATTATATCTTGTATTGTTATTATTACTATTATTGGACTTTCTTTCTCCCACCACCCCTCCCAAGCTTTAGAATTGACCACACTTTAGTCGCATAAACTAGTACTAGATTGTACCCATTCAAGATAAGGCAAGAAATTGACATAAGATTATCTGGTCATGTGTATGGAACCTGGTGTCTCTACTAGCAAGGGAGAGCAATTTCGATTCAAGTTGAATGTGGTGGGAGTGGAATAAGTTTAATCTTGGTTGAATCTGTCAGGCAAGGATGATTGGATATGATTAACAAATGATGTCTGCAATGAATCTGAGTGGAGAAAAGTTTTCTTTTTGTTTTTTTACTAAGTTACTAACTACAAATAGTTAAAGAGAACAGACTTGGACAATGCAAACTATTGTTTTGCTTGCAGTTTGCATGAAGTTTTTCTTCAAGAACAGTTGATATGGTTGGAGACCCCTTTTCACTTTTCCAGATGAATAAGGTTTCTGCTATTTGTGTTTATGTTAATAATCCACAAATGATTAATTTCAGATAGATTGATGTGTGTTGTTGCAGACAGTTCATAATATTTAAGCTTTTGGGGGTAACTGGTGATAAGACATGATATTATACCTCTGGTCCTGGAGGACTTGGGTTCAAGTCTTGCGATATGTGTTCATTCTCCATTATATTTGTTCTAGTGTATTTTGTTCTCTTTGTATTTTTGGAACTCCTCCAAGTTCGATCTGTATATTTCCGCTTTTCATTGTGAAACCGGGAGGAACGATAGGGGGAGACTATTGGATAGATTTATTGCTGGATCAAATTCATAACAATTTGAACTTTTACACATCATTTGGGAGAGCGTAGTTCAAGCTTTTGATTTGGATCTATGAGGAAATTGATGAAACTGAATACAATTTTGAATTATGAATTGTTTAATTCACACAGTTCCAAATCCAAGACTTGAAATTCATGCCTCCAAATGGATGGCTATGGTAGTTAGTGATCTTACAATTAACATATTGTGTTTTGATTCAAGGGTCTTCCTGTGTAGTTTTTGTTGCCCATATCATTATGTGGTTGACAAATATCTAGAAGAAAATACTGCTATAACTAATTAGTTAAGTACTTGTAGCCATATGATCTCTGAAGTGCCTTTTACTTAATATAATTTGCTTCTTGAGAATGTACCTATTTGAACTTCCGGGCCTCATTCGGTTTTTGTTGTTCAGATTTACAGAGTTTCAGATATGGAACTTGTGGGAGTTCTTCCTAGTGCTGAAGATGAGGTTAATGTTGCTTGCTTTCATCCATTGGCTGGAGGTGGTCTAGTGTATGGTACCAAGGTGTGGATTGCTAATGTCAGGAAGTTGTGTTTTTTTTTTTTTTGGGTTGGTATTCTTGATTTTATGAACTTGGTCTGCGGTAATATGCAGGAAGGAAAGCTCAGGGTTCTCCAGTATGACAGCAGTCATGGCATGAATTGTGCAGGAGCAAATTTTGTTCTTCAGGAAAACATGGTTGAGGTAGATCAATATGCAAAGTTGCAGTATGTTCTTGCTATGTGTCTTGCTTTAGAGTGATATATATAAAATATAATATAATATTCCAGACTATGATGTGCAATACTTGTACATGCTTGGATGGTTGTGTTCTATTGGGATTTCTGTGTAGCTTGGATGGTATGTTCTATTTGGATTTCTATGTAGCTTGGATGAGTGTGTTATATTTGGATTTTTGCATCGTATTATGTGTTTTCTGCGTTCCTAGATTTGTGTTTCAGTTTTTCAAAACTCTATAGATTATAAACTCAAGTTTATTAATATTTATAGATTATTTTTTAGATTTTTATCATACACTAAGCTTGTAGCTTGTTTGTGCATTCTTCATAAATTCCTTGATTGAATTTGATGCGTCCCTCTGTAATGCATTTATTATCTTCAGATTTGAAGTTACTATGAAATTATCTAGATATGCATTTCATTGACAAGTTTTTATGCAAGTTTGGGAAGATGGTTAAATGGCTAATAAATGCTGAATGCTACATAGTTTAATTAAAGAATTGGTTTTCTTCATTTTTCCAGAGGAGGTGAGACAATTTAGTAGATTACTTGTTATCAATTATTGTGCTGTTTTATTCTGAAAAAGAGGAATCATTAGCTGTTCATGGGGGAGATTTTGGATGTCTCCTGTAGGCATGGATGCTGTAAGATCCTAGTGTTTCAATAGAGATCGCTTTTGGTGACCACCACCGGCTGCTGCTGCCGGCAACTTCCACCTTGTACAATCCACCACTTCCTGACCTAGCCACCACCACAACTACAATTAATGGCAGTAATTCTTTGTGCAGACCAAAGACAAACTATAACTCAGGCAAAATTCTCATTTGTATTAAATTGAACTATAATACAATTTTGAACTTGATTGCAATTCTGTGACCCAAACTGAGCATGTTTTTGGTATTAATTTTTATAAATCAATAAAAAAATTTTGAACTGGTTTTTGAAAGTTAAAAGGTTCTGCTTGTTTTGCCAGATTGTCTAACGAATTGTATTCCGTTCATCAGTTGGATATGAATAGGCATAGTTTGATAATTTTCTATTTTAAATTAGAGATAAGTTCTATTATTGTAATACATGCGTGTGCACGCGCATGAGTGCAGAAAATGAGTGGGAAAGTTTGTAAAGTTGGGAGATCTAGCAGCCAATCATAATAAATAATAAAAATTTCAATCTTTGCAAAAAGTAGGTAATAAAGTGAGACGTGGCGATGACCTTCATTTGTTTTATGTGTCCCAAAACATTTCTTTGAATCATTTCTTTTGCATAAATTGAAAGATAAACCTCAGATCAGGTTATAAGTCTTTTTTTTTTTTTTTAAATTTAAAAAAAATTCCTTTTTTCTTTTCTTTTAAATACCCCTTCTGTATAGAGATTTTAATCCACTGGATGCAAGGATTACCTTCAGTAGTGAAAACCCTAGTCAAACTAACATTTGATAAAAAAGCCCCAAATGATTGAACGACAATGACAACCAACCCTTAAGTCTCACTAGATGAGGTCAGTTACCTGAATTGTTTTCTGCCATGCTACACGATGTCACAGAGAGAGAGAGAGAGAGAGAGAGAGAGAGAGAGAGAGAGAGCTCTTCCTTCCCTTCATGCCTTCTACACTAATGTGGATCCCTCTTTGGTCCCAATTACCTTGCAACCCTCTCTCTCTTTTTCAAGGCTATGCTTTTCTGATTCTCTATCATCCAATTTAGAAAAATTATGTATTCAGTCCTCTGGCATTTTCACGCAGCTTAGTTCTGTTGTTTCAGTTAATGGCCATTTGAGCTTCACCCAGAGTAGTGTTTATTGCAAAGCCAAATTTGGTTTTTGTTCTGTGCTTTTTGTTTCTTGGCACAAAGATATATCTTACCTTTCCATGCCAAGAAAAATTGTTCCCAAGCCAAATATGGTCCATTTCCTCTTGCAAGTTGTCGGTGAACATAGGGATGAGTTTTCAGCTCCAGTCTTCGTTTGTCATTTTCATTCCTCTTGAATGAGGTATCTCCATCCCAGAGGTAACTGACTCCTCCATAGAATGCATTTTAAGCTTGTGGATGGGTTAATTAATTGAAGATCACATTCTAAAGAAATCATTTGAACTCGTGTTTTTGAAAATACTAAGAGTAAGTTCATAGTTAACTAAATTAGAAGGGAATTGCATATCTGCAGATGTTATGCAATTTGTGCCGAAAAAATATGAATAAATTTCGGGAAGCAGAGGAGAATATGTCTTGTGCTCATATTTTAAGGATATTTTAAATCGCCTTCAAGAGATGATGATTACCTCTAACCCTCCAGAAATGAATGATTGGCAATTTGGCATGACTTTTGGAGGGGCAATAAACAACATTGAGTTTTAGTGAAAACAGCAGCAAATAAACAGAGTAACAACAGATACATGCAGTCACACATACCAGAGCGGCAAACCAGAATGGAAAAACAAAGAAAAACTACTAAACAGTGTCATTTAAAAAAACCAGTTAAAAGCACTATAATTTAGTAACAGTAGCATTAAAAAAAGAAGGGAAATCTATACTATATATAAAAGCATGAATACTGCAAATAATTTTGTGGACAAAAATATCCTTTGAAAGAAATATTAAAAAAATCCTGAAATATGTAAGTATAAATTAATTTGTGGACAAAAAGTATCCTTTTCTTAAAACTAAATTGCTATCAAACTAACATTCTTAAAGAAATAAAATAATTTCTATACTACATATAGAAGTATGGATGGTGTAAATCATTTTATTGGTAAAATATATTCCTATCTTTTGAAAGTACGACCAAATAATCTTAAAAGAAATAAGTTTATATAATATATAGTTATATACATACATACATACATACATATATATAAAGTAATTTTAACCAAAATGAGATAAAATTATATTTATTAAAATATAATAAGGTAAAAAAATTCTGTGGGAAAAATATCTCTATATTCTAAAAGTAATACAAAACATTCCTAAAAGAGAATAAATTCAGCCAAAATTACATAAAATCTATTTTAGATATATTAAAGTTTGAACCTAAAAGAAACTCTATTTAGCCAAAGAAAATAGCTATATGCCATAGTTGTCAAATCATGAATTGAAATTCCAATTTTGGAAATTGCGAATCGAATCATAAGATTCAATACAAATTTCCAAAATCAATTCTAAATGACTTGCATATATTGATGTATAAACAAGAAGCTAAACAGCCCAAAACATTTACATTTTGACCATTAAAAAAATCACATTTCATCTGTATGCTTTCCCTGAACAAATAAAAAGTAAGGGAATGAGTCAAGAAATGTTAATTAAAAAAATGAACATATTGCTGTTTAAGGGAAGGAATCGAGAAAAAAATAATTAAAAAACTGAACTTTTGGTGTTTATCAACAATAAAAAAAACATTTCATGCATATTCTTTCTTGATTACAAATAGAAAAAGAATTTACTTTAAAAATGATTAATTGAACACAATACTAAAAAATTTTTAATCCTAACAACATAACAAATCATGAGTTATACCTTAACCGATGTGTGTTACCTCTTCTTCTCAATGGCAGAGCACTATACTCCAAGAGTGAAGAATGGTTTTGTGAAAGCAACATAAGACCTAAAGTTCTATTTTCTCCTTTTTTTGGCACAAAAAACTGATGAAGATGAGGCATGGAAGCTAATTGTGTTAAAAAAAAGCAATTAAAAAAATGGGGTTTTGTACCAGTCGGGCTTGTCAAGATACGATAGGTCTAGAATTATGTGAATCGATAGATTCAGATCGATTCACTAGATTCATGAGTTGAATCAATAGATTCGGCAGTGATTCAATTGATTTTAGATTCGTTAGTGAGATTCAAATCAATTTGTTGTGGAATTGATATGAATGGTATGAATCAAATTGTGAATCATAAGATTCTAACATCTATGCTATATACATATCATATACGAAAGTACAAATTGTTTGAATAATTTTGTAGACAATATTATTTTTTTAGAAGTAAGACCGTATTTCTGAAAGAATTAAATTAAGTTACGTTAGATAAATTTACATTTAAAATTTTTATTTTAAAAGGTTAAGACTTGGCCCTTAAAATTTTGTTTCATTCAAAAAATAAAATAAATGCTATGGTGTTATAAATGTTAAATAAAATATACATCTCAAAATAAAATAGGTAAATTCCTTTGATGTGTTCTGGAATTATTGTGAAGTGTTTGACATCATTTAGATAATTAAAAATATAATCTCTAAAAAATAAATTTTAGAAATAATAAATTATGCATTTATTTAAAATTTAGAAAGATCATTAATTGATCATTTAGTAAACCAAAAATAACAATAATAAATATTTTAGGTAGCAAATCACAACTAAAAATTGAAATAAAGTTGATTAATGTTTTCTTAAGGAGAAGTCATGTATTGAGTTTTTTATAAAATAAAAAATAATGAAAAATCGACTCATTTAAATTTTTTATCAATAATGTTATGTAACTACTAAAATTCAATATTTCTCATAATTTTAATTAAAATATTCATGTCATATCATATCTTATACCCTTTAAAGATTTATAATGTCTTTGTATTTGCATGGTGCCATAATAGTATCTCATGTCAATGTTTGTATTAAATTTTTTAAAAATATTAAATTTAATAAATAATTTTAAATGCTCAAATATTTTTAGCTAAATTATGATTATATTATTAATTCATTTTAAAAATATATCTAAAATTTATTAAAAATATAGAACATTTTACACAATATTATTCATATACAATCGCGTGCAACACATGACATATTTACTAATAGAGCATTAAAAACATTGAAAAAAATATGCAAATAGCAACAAATTTTGGTTAGAAAAAGCATAGAAGGCACCCGAGTAGAAGCAGAAAAGCACCAAGCAGTAGCAAAATATTACTGTAAAAATTTAAAAGGGAACAAAAAACTTAGAAGCCTAAAAAAAATAGGGAGAAGAAAAGGGTAACTTAATGGGGAAAAGTGTAACTAACTGATAGTTTGCAACCAACTCTTCAACACAATCAAAGCACATCCTATTATATTGTAGAAATGTGTCTAGAATTTAAATTTTAAGCTATGTGGGGAAAAGAGAAGAAAGAAACGAAAAAGGAAAAGCCATTTAGACTTCTATTAGCAAACAAAGAATGTGTCAGGGTCTCCTTTTCGTTAAGGAAGGTATGAAAACAATAGTTACTGAATAGCATTATCATGGATAAGTTGGGGTAAAAAGCAAGCGATGGTCATTGCCAAACACGACTAATGACTCCCATTTTGAAAATGGGAGTATTTGACTCATTTCGTGCTTGTTGACGAATCCTATTTTGAAAATGGCATTGTGCGTTGAAATGCTGCAAAGAAAACTGGATTAGTTGCATCAACATGGGACATCCAAATTCCTCCTTAAATGACTTGCCGAAAACTCATCCATGAAAATAGTTAACCTTTAACCAGTGATAAGTTATTTTAGAATGAGAACGCCGTAACTAAAGGAGGAAAAGAGCAGCACATGATTGGTAAGTCTCCTTAAATGACTCGCCGAAAACTCATCCATGAAAATAGTTAACCTTTAACCAATCATAAGTTATTTTAGAATGGGAACATCGTAACCAAAGGAGGAAAAGAGCAGCACATGATTGGTAGCTCATGCTCAATTGCCATGGTAAACTACAACGACCTAGCACAACTGCCTGCCCTTCTTTAAGTTGGTACAATTGGCTATTGAAATGACAAAAGGCCATGGTCTGTTTGGGTTCACGAGCAAAACTGGCGTGCTTTCCGAAAATTACCCTAACATGTCAATTTATGGTCATTGCCCCCTTCTTCCAACTCTTATGGATTGGATCATTTTAAAAGACCTCAATAAACAAACCGCTTACCTTGTAATGAATGCGGCTAATGAATAAAAATCTTAGAAAATTAAGAAAAAGTAAAGAAATCGAATTTAACGGTCATTTTTTGGTTCACTAAAAGATACAAGCAATCTTTGCTTCCTCTCTAAAAAATTACCAAGTTTAGAATTGTAGAGAACCGGAATGCTGGCGTGCTTTACTAATCATGATTCTCATACACAAAACATCCTTTTCTAATTAGCAAAGAAATTTATTAAGAAATAAAGATGAGTAGAAAAGCCTAAACTCACATTGTAAACAAATAGTGGAACTACAGGAATTGCTTTTAATAAGAAATTAAGTAAATTAACAAAATCCAAATAAAACAAAAATTTTCGTGCTGCTGCCTGCCTTTGTTGTCTGGTTTCCTTCTCCCAAGACCAAAATCTTGCTTCACCTAAGTGCTCCTCTATTTCTTTCTATTTAAGAGACAATACACCCATGTGCACAACATAGAATGGAAAATGTTATGAAGGAAAAGGTATGTTTTGCATGAGCCATCATGCACAAAGAAAGCCAAAATTTTTTAAAAAATTTAAAACTAAAAAAATAAAATCATTATGTGCATCTTAAGGAATTGGGTGAACCCACGAGAAAGAGATGAAGAATATAGATAAATTTTAAGAGACCTATATTTCTACATTTTAAAAATAATAATACTATAATTTTAAAATAATCATTGTTTTTAAAACACAAATTGGTGTGTTATGGTGAATCGTTTGGAACTGTGATTGAGAATGACTGGGAATCACACCATACTCATTCCCATTCCCTCTGAGAATAGTTTGCTCCCATGCATGTGTTTGGATCATTTTAGTAATAAGAATTATTAGTACCTATAAGGTATTTTTCGTTATTGTACTAAAAGTGCAAGATGCCAGCTTGGGGCATTAAATTGATTCCTCCTATGCTGATTTGCATTCCTCTCCCCTCCTCCTGGTTTTCTAATTTAGAATTTTAGGAATGACAATCTGGATTCTAGTGGCGGGGCCATGTGGAAGGAATCCTAGTTCCAAGCCCAACATTCATTCCCATTTTGGTGCATTTTAATTCCTGTAGAGTGCAGATTGATTCCTCTGCCCCAAACTTGGCTTAATACTAATTGAAGGCAATAATTTTTATATCGATTTTAAAATGCTATGGCAGAGAAATTATTTTACCTTTTTCCATTTAATTTGCTTTATGACCTCAAATATAATTGAGTCATTGCTAAATCATATATAGAATAAATAAATTAATGAAACAAATAGACTAGGCATGGTATTAGTATATACGATTAATCTATTGGGTGCATAAAAGAGACAATAACTTTAACAAGTTCATGATTTTATTAGATAGGATATTTGAAAACCTAATAAATTTATACCAAATTTGTCATTAAGTTGCATTGTTTTATTATATAGAAGTTTTTAAATTAGGTATTATAATCATAAAACTTGAACATTATATAAATTACCAATGACTTGAACAAGACAAGAATTAGAAAAGAAGAAAGACTTGTTGTTGAGCAATATAAAAAGAGAAATATTAAATTAATAAAATTTAGTTTACAAAAATTGTTAATATCAAGTTGTCTATTGATGCATCCATTGTCAATATTACAAATAATAAATAATCCTGTGTCAATTGTTTTCCTCATTAGAATTTTCCCCTTGGCCCTCTTCATATAGTTAGGATTGATGCATGGAAAGAAAAATGAGAGAAGAAAAAGTCACAAAAAATGAAGTTAATTGTGTGATAAAAGTTTTGTATCGATCTTCTGGCTTCAAGGTGTTTTCCTGGTATGTAGAAGTTGCAACAGCAAAGATTTTTATTCTCGCTGATATAGTGGTGTCAATGGTTTGTTACCGTAGACAGCAGAAAAATTAGACTGCTATTTATAGTAGTAACACCATAAACAACGTAAACTACAGAGCAGATAGATAACTTGCCTATATTTGTTTATATTAGAAGCTTGATTTTATATTACATTTACACTGTAATTACTAAGTGACTAAAGCTTAAACGGGTGATAGGAAGTACCACCACTCGGAGCACGGTATGTGAAGAAGAAACAAAGGTAAAGGAACAATTGTCCATGATATGGAAGTAATAAAGTGGTGGTACACATGCAATTCCTTGATTGATCGTTGTCTGAAAGAATTACAATGATAGCCCCAGTGAAGCGTTCCTGCAAAAAGAACATGCATTTTAACTTTCATAATGAGGACAGGGGCAAGAAAAAGGCATCTTTTAGCCACTATAATGAAACATGCAAGATTGAAAAGAGAAACAAATATAGGAGCGAAATGAAATGATAATGCATCATTGAATGCTTAAATGGCAATCAACAAAGAACAACACATCATCAGATGACCAATTCTTTTGTGGACATGTTAATTTTACAACAATATGCCATGGAATTTGCAATTCCTGCCTGTCTAAAAAATTCTGGAAATATTTCTGTCATGTCATCATAAACATGCCTTAGAAACCACCATAATTTCCAAGTATGTGATGGTAAGAGAAAAAGTGTATATTGTTTTCACTTGCTGATAATATAAGATTGCCTTGAACAAGAAAAATCCCTGGATCTTAAACTATTATTTGACTGTTTTAAGTATGCATTGGTTGGCTCTTGTTTTTCATATTCTTCCCCTGCATGTTAGTTATTTTGCTTCCCTATTTTCCACTCTCTTTTTTCTGATCCTTCTGTATTTCCTTCTCTATTCTAATAAAATCTGATTTTGTTCATAGGAAAATTAGTTGGTGGCTTTAAGTTTCAATTCAAGACTTTAGAAATACAATTATTAAATATCAATAATGGTGAAGCAACTAACAATTGGAGACAAACTAATGGATAATGATAAATTGATTGATTGATGAAAGAATATAACTTCCCGCATGATTATTGAGAATACAGGGCAAATAGATCAACTTACAATGCATTAAATATTAGTGATGGTGAAGCAACTATCCATTGGAAACAAACTAATCGATAATGATAAACTGGTTGATTGATGGAAGCATACGACTTTCTGCTTGACTATTGTGAAGACAATGCTCCTTTAGATCTGTTGCTAATATTTTAGATTATGTTGGTAGTTACATTGCCATCGTCAATAAGCAGGCTCACGAGATGATATATGAGATGCTCTTAAGAAATAATGAGGCAGAAGAGTGTGAAGGAGAATGCTGTATATGATGGAACCCATATCATTAGGAAATGCTCTAATCTTAAAATTCCAGCCCTTGTGAAAACAGAAGTTTTGAGTGTTTTGGAATATTATGGAGGTTCCATAAACTTTGGGTACTGAATGCTAGAAATTAACACACTGAATGTCAAGGGAAAATATCTCTTTATGATGGAAAACCAAATCAAGTAACTGTCGTATAGGTGTTAGGAAATGCTTGAATCTTGAATTCAAGATTCTTGGAGCTGGAGAAGTTTTGAGGGAAACCTGTTCTCCATTTCATTTTCATGATGGAGGGAAGGAGGAAATGAATACGGTCGCTTTTCTAAGTAGGGGATATAGGCCTAAAATTTGAATAGTCCAGTGTGCCTCTGGGGTCTGTAATTTCTGTTCTTGTCAAGGAACTTCTTTACTGTGAAAAAAGAGCAGTAGGTTGTTACTGAAAGAAACTAGAAATCATTTTTGCTTTTTTATGTGGGTTTTGAATTTATTTGATTGTATGCATTTATCACCAGATATTGTTATAAATTTTTACAGCCATGAAAAAATTATTGATCTTTGATATTTACTTAGTATTTTTAGTTAGTTTCCATTAATCTTGCATACAATTATTATGCACTTTAATATGAGTTTGGCACAAAGAAGCAATTTTTGTATTTACAGTGCAAGGAAAGTGGTTTCAGTTTTCTATCAAAAGAAAAACATGAGAGTGGTTTCAGTCATTTTGGCAGGGTTTCGTACATCTAAAAGTAAAGGTTTGCATCGGGAATAGTTTGTATTCTTATGTTTGAAAATAAAAGTAAATGAAAATTGAGAAGTCGAGGCTGCTAGTGCTAAGTAACTATTGCCCTTTTCGAAAAGGTTCGCTTCATTAGTCTTCTAGTGATTTAACTATTTCTTTTGCTCCTTGCATATTTTTGTTTGCTCGGAGCATGCACTGTCCACTTTTTTGTATTTTCTCTCTTTTTGTATGCTGTGCTTGGGAGCATACCTTGAATTTGGAATTGGGGGATTTGGACAATTCAGTATAACTATATTGCATTTTGTACGAATCCATACAAATCCAAATCCAAGCTCAGAGCTTCAACCTCCCAAACACATGGTTAATTGATTTCATTGCTCAATAAAAAAAAATAGCTTTTGTCCATCATTGTTGTGTCAAGTGAAGTAAATCTCAAAAAATTGTCACTTGAATCTTTTCTGTTATTATCCGCAGAAAGACGTAATTTTATGCTGAAAATAAGTGCATTTTTTGGGGTAACCTACAGTTGCATTGCTGTTGGAAAAGTAACTAGGGGTGTAATCTGTTTTTAATGGTTCAGTTATCAGAAAAACAGACCACAAACCGAGCTCTTCTGTTTTCATATTTTATATACCGAAACCAAACCATAAACCATCAGTTCACAGAACAACCAAACTGCCGGTTTTTCAGTTCGGTTAAGCTTAAATCGGTTTTTAAATGTTTTGAACTATTTTTTATTGGACCTCTTGGGAGAGACCAAGTGTTTAAGGCCAGTAACTCTTTCAATATCTGTGCCTGCTTCATAAGTGCAGAACATGAGATGAGGTGGAGGAAAAGTGGATTTAATATTTATAGGAAGGTAGCTCTATAGCCTTGCCCTGTTCGCAGCTGTTATGGGACAGGAAATTTGGGAGGTGGGTAAAACTGCTTCTCTTCTGCAGATGGGTAAGATACTAGTCCCACGTTGAAAATCCACATGCTACGGGAGCCTCACCATCTTTATAAAAGACCATGCACGTCCCGATCTTCTTCTCCCAATGAATCTCTGTTGAAAGAAAGTACTTGATTTCTTGTCATTGTATTCGGGGCATTGCTAGCTTTGCTAAAAAAACTTTAAATGGTTTTCTATAAGTTTAGTAAATTTTTCTTAATGGGATTCTAGGCATTGCTGGATACTGAAATGACTAAAATTATAATTGTGGGTATATTAACATTAATATTATAAAAAATTATATCATAAATAATTGATTATATTGGTTTTTCAATTTGGTTTCGAACCAGACCGAAACTGAATTTTTTAATTTTAAAAACCAAAACTGAAACTGAACTCTGAAAAATATTCGAGATGTCATGTCAAGATATTTGAGATGTCAATTATCTGGATGTTTGTGTTGAGGAAAGTTTTATGTTGCATTATATTCGTCATCTTCAAAGCATTGTAGTCAAAGGCACATGGCACACCGTGGCATGAGATTGGGGTGGTTAACGGAGCCTTGGTGTGAGGCGGAGATCCGCGCCTCATGAAGTTGAGGTACTGATTTAGTAAATTTTGTAAAATGGCCTATGTAGTGGGGGTCATATCACAGTGTTCACACCAGAAATGGAAAGGGAAAAAGCAGCAAAAATTACAGAAGAGAGCAGAAAGTTTCTTTAGAAAACAAAAAGAAAAAATAGTGAAGGAAAAAAAGTGAACATAAAAAAGGGGAGTTGAAGTAGCTCTGACCGGAGGATGCTGCACTGGCCGGAAGAAGAAGAAGAAGAAGAAGAAGAGGAAGGGAAGAAGAAAAAAGAGAGAGAAGCTAGAGGTCTGCTGGTTGATGCAGAAAAAACTGCAGCAGAAATTCCAAAAAAAAAAAACCAGTGAAAAAAAAAAACGACATAAAAAGGAGGTCATAGCATCTCTGACTAAGAGCGCAGGAGAACCTTTTTTTGCTTTTTCTGAGTTAATGGCAACCCGATCTGCCTTGTGGGTTGATCACTTATGAGAATCTATGGTTGGCCTTCAATCAGTCATGTCATGGGAGAATCCTGGAGAGTTGAGAGGTGTTGCATATGCAAGATCAGTAAAAAAAATGTGGTCCAGTGCTTCTCACCTTTTTGTTTTTATAGTCATTAGTACAAATTAAACAAATCGGAAGGCTTAAGATTAAAAGATGTAAAAAACCAAGCATAAGTTAAAAATGAAGGTGGCACACCTCTTGCCTCACTGCGCATTTTGCATCTCTTCTTGTCTCGACCTCAGAGTTGCAAAATCTGTTGCCGCAATGTTCTTCACACTAACGCATTTATGTTTCACAGGTTGATTTATTCTGCGAGTTCATAGCTGTTTAGCAGAATACCTATTTTCTTATTTGATTTCTGGATGATTTTGCTCTGCACATTTTAGGGACAGAACATTAACAGTTACATTTTTTTCTCTGTGTACACACTTGTTACAGGTATATTACTTCTTGTGAAATTTGTTATATATTGCGGCTTACATTTCTTCTTACTGATTGCAGCTACAGGCATATGCTTTAGAATGCTAGAAACGAGTGAGTGAACCATTGAATTTGGCTACAATTCAACTTGGATGGTATGTATTTAAACCTTGTTTTATACATTTGATGAACAATTGAGATTATTGTGTTATAATCTCTGTATATTCTAATTTGAATTCGTGTCTTAAGAAAATAACATGCCTTTCCATTAAGAATCATGTGTAAGGTTGAGCATTGATCCAATAGTAAGGGTTTAAGGCTCAAACTTGAATGTCAAGAGTTCCAAGTAATGGAAACATCCCCCGTCAATCTGGAGCTATGGCTGCCTGCATTATGCTGCCCCCCAGGCTTGAAAATGGTGTGGGAACCTTGCGTTTTGAGTGTTGCTATCTTGGTGTGAGATATTGGTTATGAATAATGATGTGACGATCTGCATCACACTAGCGATTAGCTTGGCACCCATTTTTTTTTTTTTTTTTCAGGAGTTCTTTTATGAAAATTAAAGCTGTGGGTTAGAGTTTTGGTAAACAGGTTTTTTTTTTTTTTAATTAACTTCAGTATAGCATTTAAATTGATAAAAACTGTTTTTTTTTCTAAAAGATTATTTTACTCTGTGGGCGCCCTTCATTTTCACCCCTCAAATATTACAAAATTACCAACTCATTATTTACATCTCAATGACATCCATTTTACTCAGTTTACAGTTTTTTTTATTGGATCAGCTTTTTCCTCTCAACAGCTCTTTGCGATTGGGCCAAAGAATTTTTATAGCAACTTGAATAAACTTTTTTCATGAGCCATAAGGGGCAAAATAAGCATACGGATTGAGAATTTCTAGTGCTCTTACCAACTATGACAGATTTAACAAGAGTATGTGCAAGTTTTGGAAACCCATAATGATTGTTATGGGAGGTTTCAGCCTGTTAATTTTTCTTCCGGGTGAACTTGAATCTGTAAGATCTCTGGATGCCATTACCAAGCTTTTGAATTATCATTCAGATTTGGGGAAAGATGTGTAGTTCCCCTCCAAAAGATGTAAAATTTAACTCCTCGTGAAGATAATGAGGCTTGTAAAGAGTCAATTTGGAAGCAAAGCCAAATATGTTTTTAGAAGATGGGAGGTATTGAAGAGAGGGGGCGTTGGGAATTGTTGACAAAACCAGCTTTCCTATTCCTGTTTGGTGATAATCTAGTAGATTTTACTTCCCCCTCACTAAATTCTAACGAAGATGCGTGGATAGCTTAAATCAAGTTTGATCTATACTGTAAAATATTTATAAATACGGGGTAAAAAAAAAAAAATGAAGTTGCCCTGCAGAAACACTAACACCAACTACACATGAACCAGAGGGGGCGTTGGGATATGTTGACAAAACCAGCTTTCCTATTCCTGTTTGGTGATAATCTAGTAGATTTTACTTCCCCCTCACTAAATTCTAACGAAGATGTGTGGATAGCTCAAATCAAGTTTGATCTATACTGTAAAATATTTATAAATATGGGGGAAAAAAAAAAATGAAGTTGCCCTGCAGAAACACTAACACCAACTACACATGAACCATAGCCTGCGACCAGAGATACCTAGGGGGGTGGGGGGTGGGGGAAGCATATTTGGTTTAAAAATTTTAGCCTCAATCATCAGTGTCTCTGAACCCTGGGTACATTCCTCAAGTGAACCCCAAGTTTTTTGGGGCGATGGAGAAATACCTCAGCAGCGAACAAGAGGGAAAACCCAAAAATTGAAATGCATTGAGTTCTATTGGTAGGCCTTTTTAATGTTGTTACCAATAACCATTGATGCCAGTCCATGTTGGTTGGTTCTGAATGGCACAGGACGTCTTTACCTGATGTGAATTTACTTAGCAATGTCGAGTCAATTTAAATAATGCAACTCTGGCCCTTCTTGTGAGTTGACTCGTAGTTACACTGCCATTTAGCCATATAGTGTCTGTACAGGTACTATGTGAAGGAAATTTGGTGTTCCTCATCATTATTAACATAAATTTTGTCTTTAGATTGTTATCATTCAGATTTTTATGTTTTCTTTTGATTTGCTGCTACATATCCCGTTTTCTGAATTTGTTCAGCTGGCGTTTTTTGTGTACCCGTACAGGAGATTGTGTCAGTCCGGTTTACAGCAGAACTTAGCTGAATGTTTTAGTTCAGATATCGGAGTCTCATCTCTTGGGGGAAGGTACCAAACTACAACAAATATTAACGTGCCAAACTGTACAATATGATGTCCCTGTAATATTCAAAGGCATGTGTTTTCCTCTCTTTTTCACACTTTTTTTTTTTCCCCTTTTCTTTTCTGTCACCCTTTTCCCCTTTTGTTGTTTATTAGTTAGGGGGAAAAATGTCAGCGTCTCCCGTATAGCTGGGGTGGCTTGGGGGGCGGTGTTCTTTGGATGGAACTGGCTAACAGATAGGCTGATGTAATTTTTAAAATGGACAATTTCATTGGCCTGTAACAAGCAGCAGCCAGCGGCCTTTGCCTTCTTTCCTGCTCTCTGGAACATCTGTTAAATGTGGCGTCTTGTGTATTGCTGAGATAACATATTCTTTTTGGCAATAAGCAGTTCCAGCAGCAATAATCATGGCTGCTATAATACTGATCTACGCCACCGCATCAACTGTAACACCACAATCATTTTAATTGGGCTTTGCTAAAGGAAATGAATATAGCTACCTCTTCATGCCATTTCATTCTCAATCCTTTTCCCCACAGGTTGAATTTCTTAACCTTCTATCAAGGTTATGCTATTTTACAGATGGCCAACTCTCTTTTACCCCCTTTTTTTTTTTCATGAAAATTTTAAGAAAATAGGCTGCTAGTAGGCAAGGAGCATGCAGCAACGCAACAACAGAAGAGTAATAGATACCATTTTTTGTGTTATTTGATTGGTCGTCTTTGGTGTACGTGGAGGGAAATAATTTGCTCCAATGAGAATTTGGAAATGCAATCCAAACCATGCCCCTCATTGATATCCGTCTACAGAATTTTGATTTTAAGTTGGTGGATACCAGAATAAAGACGCAAAGATTAATCAAGCCTATCCATTTTGGTTGTAAAAACAGTTCATACATGAACCATTATTTACATCAATGTGAATAGATAAAAAATAAATTGAAAACCAAAAAAACAAATCAATCCATCTCAAAGCAAAAGAATCAAGACATTTATGATTTTTTTCCCCGGAGTACTGCATACGAAAATAGAGATTTTGACACATATTAGAGTGACATTTTTGAAGGATTTGGAGCTTCAAGAGAGAGAGAGAGAGAGAGAGAGAGAGAGAGAGAGAGAGGTCATCACATGGAGCATGATGGAGAGAAGTTGATCAAATCCAAACCTACTTGGACTTGGATTTGTAAATTATAGCTGAAAGCTTGACACTAATTTTATATATTAAGGCATTGTAGAATTTTATTTGAAATTCGGACCCAAAGTTCATTTATGGTCTCTACTCGTTGACTTGGAATTGAACCCCTCATCCCCTTACCCCACCCAAAAAGGGGAAAAAATTAAGGTCTTAAACCAAGCCCTCATTTTACAAGTCATGCACTTGGGTAATGCACCCCTACTAGTAGAATGCATGTTATTAACTAGAGGTTTGAATTTCATCTTAATTTTTCAAATATTATAAGGGAGTCAAGGGACAATGAGTGCTTGCAGGCAATATGTCAATGTAGGTCATGTCATTCTATTATTAAAAGAAGACATTCACTAAAATATAATGACTCAAGTTATTTAATCTTTTATTATACTAAAATCAATAATATAAAGTTGTTTATTTTTTCCGACTTTATTAAGTGAAGGCACATGAGTCTATGTTTATCTGTTACGTAAAAAAATTTGAAAAAAGAAGAAGAAAGAGTTAAGAAGAAGAAAGAGTTAAGAGGCGTGTCATTTAATAGAAGAAATTTTTATGAGATTTTGGTCTATTTTAAATTAATTGAAATAAAGTTTGAAATTAATGAAAAGGCACTAAGGAGGAAAAAAAATAGGCACAATGACCATATACATAAAGTTGAGACTAGTGAAAAAGGAAAAAAAAAAAAAAAAGAACATTTGGGATGACTACACATTATGTTGATTTCTTTGAAATAAATGAAATGATATAAAAAATAACAAAATAATCTCAATGACTATGCATACATACAAAGTTGAGATCATACTTTTGAGTTGTTGCGGGATAAAATGGTGATGACTTGCGACGTTACTCTCTGACTTTCGAAAACCTGAAAAGGATCAAAACAAAGTAGGCTTGGAGGACCCGAGGTGTACTCTGGGGGGTCACTCCAATGCCTAAGTAAGGGAATGCTTTCAAGAGGTCGAATGCAACGGTAAGATTGAGTTAAGAGTCAGTTACCTTGACTTGTTGGCATCACCCTTCTTTATAGTGGCGAGGTTTGACCATTGGGGTGATCCGTCATTATGACGTGGGGATGTGGATCACATTGAAGGTTTAAAGTGCCAGCGTGAATCACTCTAGGCGTTTAAGGCGCCAGTGTGGATCTCTCCCTTCATTATTGGATTGGAGCTAATTGCTCCTGCTAGAGGATTTGACTTGAGTAGTGATTGCTGGGTTTTGACTTCCTTTTATAAGCTGATATATTTAGGGTATATCAGTTGTCCTCCCCTTACTTTCGAAGTTTTGAACCATGTTCCCAAAGTTCGAAAGTTGTTCTTGTTGGGTTTTTGTGTAGCCTAGTTGTGTTTGATCTGGGTGATGACCCGATCCAAAGTAATGATGCGTGGTTTCTTAACATGAGATTTATTACTTAGGCTTAGTCCATGAGCCTTGCGGCTTGGGCCGAGAAATTTTTTTTTAACACCCTCTTCAGCTACTTCTTTATCTATGGCTTGTCGAGCCGAATTTGGGGCGTGCTTGGCTTACCCGAGCTGATCTTGTGGTGCTCCTGGTTTTGCCAAGCCGAACTCGAGGGGTAGTCAGCTAGTTTGAGCCGAGGTGGAGGCGTACACGGCTTTGCCAAGCCGTATTTTGTTGTGGCTTGCTGAGCCGATGCTTCTGTGTGCGAGTCGTGTCGAGCTGGGTTTTTCGGTTCACCCAAGCCGATGATACCGATAGGTCTTTGTCGAGCATTTTGTGCCGAGCAGGTCTCCATAAGGCATTTGTGCCGACCAGCTCATCATGGGGTATTCGTGCCAAGTAGCTCTTCATGGGGCATTTGTGCCGAGCCGCCGAGCTGCTCTTGCATGAGCTTCCGAGCTGCTCCTCATGGGAATTTTTTCGGGCTGTCGAGCTACTCCTCATGAGCCCATTCTTGCCGAGCTGCTCTTCTTGGGCATTCTTGCCAAGCTGTCGAGCCGCTCCTCATGTGAATTCTACCGAGCTGCTCCTCATGGGCATTCTTGTCGAGTTGCCAAGCTGCTCCTCAAGGGCATTTTTGCCGAACTATTGAGCTGCTCTTCGTGGATGTTCTTGTCGAGCTGATCCTCATGGGCATATTCTTTCCGAGCTGCTATTCTTGGGCATTCTTGCCGAGTTGTCGAGATGCTCCTCATGGGAATTTTGCCGAGCTACCAGGCTACTCTTCATGGGGATTCTTATCAAACTGCCGAGCTGCTTTTCGTGACATTTCTCGCCAAACTGTTTCTGCTGAGTTATTTCTGTCGAGCTGCTTTTCAAAGCAATTCTTTCCGAGGTGTTTTTGCCGAGCCACTCTTCAAGACAATTCTTGCCAAGCCGTTCTTGTCAAGCAGATCTTGCCGAATTGACTTTGCCGAGTTGCTCTTCAGGGCAATTCGTGCCGAACCATTTTTTCCGAACTGCTCTTCATGGGCATTCTTCTCAAGTTGCTATTCGTGGCATTTATCGCTGCACTGTTTCTGTTGAGTTGCTTTTCAAGGCAATTCTTGCTGAACTATTTTTGTCAAGCCACTCTTCAAGGAAATTCTTGCTGAGCCGTTCTTGCTGAGCAGATCTTGCCAAACTGATTCCGTCGAGCTGCTCTTTGTGGCATTTCTCGCAGAACTGTTTCTACCGAACTATTTCTATCGAGCTGCTTTCAAGGCAATTCTTATTGAACTGTTTTTACCGAGCAGCTCTTCGCGGTAATTTGTTGGGCATCCTTTTGGCCTCATGGGTTGTGCTTGTTAGTTGGACTGATTTCGCCTAATGAGCTATGCTTATTTTTTGGGCTGTCTTCTAGTCTCACAAGGTTTGTTTGTCAGTTGGTCCGATTTTGCCTAATGAGTTGTGCTTACTTGTTGGGCAGTCTTCTGGCCTCACGAGCAATTAACTTATAATCCAATAATGATAAGCTAATTGCTTATAAAAGGAAGTCAAAACCCAACAATCACTACCCAAGTCAAATCCTCTAGCAGGAGCAATTAGCTCTAATCCAATAATGAAGAGAGAGATTCACGCTGGTGCCTTAAATGCCTAGAGTGATCCACGCTGGTGCTTTAAACCTTTGGAGTGGTCCACGTCCCCGCATCATAATGACGGTTCACCCCAAGGGTCAAACCTCGGCACTATAAAGAAGGATGATGCAAACAAGTTAAGGTAACTGACTTTTAACCCAATCTTACTGTTGCATTCGACCTCTTGGAGGCATTCTCTTACTTAGGCATCGGAGTGACCCCCTGGAGTACACCCCGGGTCCTCCAAGCCTACTTTGTTTTTATCTTTTTCAGGTTCTAGGAAATCGGAGAGCAACATCGTAGGTCATCACCATTTTATCCCGCAACATGAGTAATAAGAGGTCTTGATTTTGACTTAATACGAAGATTAATCTTTCATTTACTAGTAGGGAACTGTATGACTAACAACGTCCTCTCTTAATTTTGTGCCATATGAGATTTCAAAGGATTTGTTTAGATTAAAGCTCAAGAATATACATACATACATACATACACACACATATATATACACATACATACATACATACATATACATACATATATAATGCTGAGACCAATAAAAATAGCAAAAAATTTTTGGGGTGATCACACATGTGAGTGCATGTAGGATCATTATTTAACTTATTTCTTCTTTCATCATCATTTTTTTTTTTCTTTTTTGGGCTTGGGATATGACATTGACTATTTTATCCCATAGTTGAATGGACAGAAAGTCAAGAAAACATTGAGAGTGAGTGAGCATATAACTATGAAATAAGAGGTTCAATTAAAATAACCACGCTGATAATGGAAGAACTCCCATCTCCAATAACTTAAGTGCACAAGAAGCATAAGTAGGGTCTTATCACTCCATATTTCATATGGTATGCATGAATTATGACACTACCAAAGTTGTTGGTGAAGTTTAGATTTAAAAAATTTTAAACAAAACATGTGGACCCACTTTCGTATAATGCATTTTTGTTTTTCAACCCTTTCATTCAAACTAGAAAGTATTTATCTTTGTAGAGACATTAAAGTGATTTTATGAGACTTTTGTATTTTAAGTGATCCTCTGATAGAAAATAGTACGGAAGCATGTAGTTATACATATTTTAGATGTAGGCCTTGAATCATTTGTCCGATAATCTTATGCCCTAGAATCAGATGCTTACCATCTTATGACAAATCTCACTTACTTTACATTATATGATCACAAAAAAAATAAAAATCCAAGATTTTTGCATTTAGCTCAACATTAGAATTATGCAATTATTTAAATAACATTACCAAAATACCTTGAAACTTGTATTTGATCATGATATGATAAATACCTACTCATCTTTCCGCAATAAACAGGCTGAAAAAATAATTAAGAACTAGATCCATGCCAAAACATTATAGCCATGATAAGTAATATCCTCCATAAATTGAGTTTCTTACTCATAGCTACAAAAATCTAGTGTACATACAAAATTCAACAAAATAGCTGATTGTCTTTTCCTTGCCAAAGGCAATCTTGCATTGCTGGCTACAATATATATGGAAAATTTCAAAAAAATACAAAATAGATAGCATAATTAGTTTAGTCTAAATGACTTCTAAATAACTTAAAGCATGAAGATAAAGCATAGCGCTTGTAATAGTTAGATAAATTATAATAATAATTACTTCTAAGAAAGAGCAAAATTAATGTGAATATAGAATAGCGGTTATTTTATGGTTTTAGGCATTTTTATCAATTCAATAAGAATGTTGGGGGTGTTTTTATCCCTTTGGTCTTGGTAAAATGATATCTATGAAAATTTAGCAAATGGCAGTAAAGGGTTTACTTATAATTATATTAATTGTCATTTAAAAATTTCTGCAGCTTTAAGAGGCTATAAAAGTACCTTAAAAGGAAGAAATTGAATTTTTCTAAAATCAGTAAAGTACTAGTGGAGGGAAAGTGGACCTTGACCTTTACATTGATTACCTCCTCTTTGGCTTTCTTATAGATTCAAGATAACAAGGAGTGGTGAGTGTAACATTCTCATTTTGTGGGAATAAGTAATTTGGCTAAAATGTATAAAACTCCCTTATAATAAAAGCTACTTGCACAATTCTTTTCTAAATTAAAACGATTACCATATAATCACCTTCAAATCTTTAAAGGGGATATAGTTGTCAAAAACCTATTATATCCTCTACAATTTGAAAAAAAGTTTAATCTAAAAAACATTATTAACTAATAGATTAATCTAAAAATAGTAAAAATTAATTTAAGCTTTAACATCCATAAACTTTCACTTTTTTATAGCCCCATTGGGCATGTCACGTGCAGGTCATTCATGCGCACGAAATAGCTATATTTTATGATGCCCTTGGACAATTTTATTGAGATTGGAAGATTGTATTGTCAACATGGAGATTGTAGAAATCTTGGTTGACGGCGAGGTTGATTTTGAGGAGTGTGGTGAGAGAGGCGTCGTTGAGGCCATAGCAAAAAAGTGAGACGCCAAAGTCACTTGTGGTTAAATGACCGTGTCTAGAGGTGCTATAAGTGTAACCATAGGGTCACAATCGCAGTCAAACTATTATGTAGGGAGATGGCCACAAGAAAGGATCTACTTGACGGTGCTATCAACTTAGTTAGGTCATGAAATTTGGAACATTTTTTTTTCAACATCAACTAGTTCATGTAGTTGTTGACCTGAGCATCGATAGTATTGCTAATCCATCAATTTGTTTTGTTTTTTTAATAATCTCCCCACGTAGGAGAACTTTGTCTATTTATATTAGTATATGAGTATTTTTTGGTATTGAAGACTTCATTAAAAATTTTAACCATTAATTAGATGGAAAGGGAATATTGGGTATTATAAATAATTTAAGGTGACTATATAGGGATTATTTTAGTTTAAGGGCGCATTGTGCAAACAACTTTTGTATAAGGGGTATTTTAGCCATACAATGTTTAAGAAACCCCAATGCTTTTTTTCCCCAAGAATCTCCAGAGATGCAAATAGAAAGGACCTTATATTACTTTTTTTTTTTTTTGATAAGGCGAAAAGGTTGGAAGGGGGTGACCTATGTAGAAACTCCTTGAACACAATTATGGGAGATTTCTCCCACTACAGAACAGTTTTGAGCTATAATTATATAGTTTCACTCATGCACCAGAGGTCCAAAACCGCTTTCACACGTTCTAGAGTTAGATAATACTCTCACAAGTAGTTCCCACTTATGGCTTGACTAAATTCCATGACTTTAGAGACATGAAAAATCAACCCCATACTACTAGCTAGACTATTACCACCGCTAAACTCGCACCTTGGTGGTCCCTTTATGATATTTATTGATGCGTTGGATTCTCCTTGTGACGTAAATGCCGAGTTGTAGTTTAATGAAGATGTATTCCTTTGACTTAAAGAATTCCATGATATATGAGTGCGAGAAGAAGGGACGTCCATAAATAATAGTTGAAGCAATGCCATTAGCTAAGATTTTTAAGGGGATGTGAATGTCTACAAGACAATCTAATTGCCAAAAAAGCATGAAGTATTAGCATTCTAAGCAATTAGGCTAATATTTTTTCTAGTCTATTAGTTTAGTATATCTAATTGGCCTTATCTATTTTATCTATTCAAATTGTTTCATCTATTTAACCAATTAAAGCTTGTTTTATCTACCATACATATAACGTGCATAGTTATTACATAGTTGTCCCTAAGGTAACATCTTATACTTGATGAACTAACTAATTGTTATATTCAATCTATCTTATGACGAGGTTGTCTTTAAGGCCTAAAAAAAATAAGAAATTCAATAGGACCTCCTTTTTAAGTGTCCTTTATTAAAGGTCCCTTCCTTAAAAATGAATATGGAGCACACTTAAAAGAGGGTATTTTTTTTAAAGCACCATTTGGGAAAAAAAAAATTGTCCTCTAAAAGGCCTTACTCAAGAAGTATGTAGTAACCTTTTCACCTAAAATTAGGGTCATGGGGTTGTATCACACCAATTCTTTTTAGTTATTTTTACATTATTTCCAGTGAGAGACCTAATTTTAGAGCAATGGTGAAAAACATTCATTTTGACTAATCCTATTAAAGCCACGATTCCCACCGTATTCCTGAGAGGTTTACATTCACAGAAAAAAATTATTGGATACTACCATATTCTCGGGTGAAGGGGATCATATTAAATAATTAAATATAGAGCTTGGGAACCATAGGCAACTTGAAGGTTGTTTGAAGTTTGGATGTTGCAAAGAGTTGAAGGGCAATATGAAGGTCATAGGTTGAGTAGAGGTTTAGAAGACTTTAAAGGCATTAGCAAGTAATATGAAAGTATATGGTCAGTAGTCTATAAAGGATGTAGAGAATCCACGGACCATAGTAGCCTAGAGGTTACAAATATCCTAAATGTTATAAAGAGTTTGAGAGTTGCAAGTAGTTCTATAAATAATTATCTTAGAGACAAATCAGAGATCACAAGAATCTTAGAGTCGATCCAAAAGTTATAAAGAGCCAAAGACTTAAGAGGGATTTGTACAAATTTAGGGTTTGAAATTTGAATTTCCTAGTAATATTCCAATGATTATTCATTTATTCCTTCCCAACTTTGGAATTTGTTTGGAATTAACCCATTTTTGAATTTGAAAACCCTAATAAAGCCCATATAGAGGATTTAGGTAGCTGGCACACAAAGCATATATCCACATTTGATGAGCAATATTTTTCAAGTTAAAACCATATGCCTCATCAATTGAGGAAACCCAGATATCAAAATTTCAGATCAAGAGTGCACCTTCAAGATCACATGGATACAAGAAGAGTTAACCAAATTAACCATTTTACCATTGTGATTTCACCGCTGGGGGGGGGGGGGGGGGGGGGGGGGGGGGGGTTGGGGACTCGCTGGTAAAAGAGAGAGAGAGAGCCCAAATCATTGCTTGCAAAAATAGGAATATGATGCCTTGACCGGTCAAGGGAACATTTAAAGCTATTATAAAGTCATTAATAAAGATGAGTTTTGAATGCGACATGCATTGACTAATTGTTTCCCTTTCCTTGATCAAAATTTCACAATTTAGATTTCACGACCTTCCAAATGAACCCTCCTGAAAACCAATCAGTCAATGGTAATTAAAAGAGAAATTAATAAGTAAAAATTAGTAATAACATTCAACAAAGGAAGATTAAGGATCGAATAACATGCATGGAGATGATGATCATATATGGGACGACGATGATGATCAGAAAAATCAATTAAGATGAAAAGTAAGAAAAGAGAAAAGCTTGGTAGCTAGCTAAAAGGATGAAGAAGAGGGAGAGGGAGAAGAGGAAGAAGGAGAGTCAAATTTGTAGTGTTTGTCAACGGCAACAGAGACATCCCAAGTGCAACTAAGGCCCTGCGGGATGGTGACAAGATCTCCTGCCCCAAACTCCACACACTCTGAGGCTGAGCACCCCTTTGGGTATGCCTTCACTCTTCCCTTCAGCAGATAACACGTCTCTTCTGCATCAAACTTCAGCTGGAACTTCCCCGGAGAGCATGCCCATCTATCATATGCATATATATTAGAGAGAGAGAGAGAGAGAGAGAGAGAGAGAGAGAGAGAGAGAGAGAGAGAGAGAGAGAGAGTTACTAATTACTTGGGCCAGGAATGGATTCGCAGCTCTGATAGTCGTGACTGTGATGGGTTCTTTTCCACTATAATCTTGAGATTATTATTTCCTGAGGAGTCTGAAGACTTGGACCCTCCTGCATCAGCTGCCATGGGAGGAATAAGAGGTTTCTGGGAAGCAAGATATGATAAATGCTCTTAACAACTGATTTCTCTCTCTCTCTCTCTCTCTCTCTCTCTCTCTCTCTCTCTCTCAATTTTCTAGGCTTCTCTGTTGGTGTGTGTGTGTGTGTGTATATATATATATTGTGGGGCTTCTTTTGTCTTTGAGAAGGAAAGCAAGAACCTCCAGAAGAGACTAACCGATATATAGAAGACAAAAGGATAAGAAGCCTTTATATAAACACCTTGTAGGGTTTGGGAAGGGATGCCATGGGAGGTGTGTTATTTTATTTTATTTTTGTAGTACATGCCAGATTCATTGGGCCTTCAGTAGACTTAAGGAAGCCTACAAGTATTATACTTTATTTAATTTGAAAAACTTAAAAACTTTATCAAAATTTTATAATTAGGAGTAGTTTTAAGTGCTTACAAATGGCTGTCCACCATTTTAAACTATTTAATGTGTAATTAATTTTAAATATTCCACGTCCCTTCTTAATTTTAAATATTTATTTTAAGTAGTTAGACATAATATTAAATTTTTTTTTTCATATTTTGAATATTATGGTAAAAGTATAGAGATGAAAAATCCAGCGATTTATTGCTTTAATTAATTAATAGTCAAAGTATCGAGACAAAGTTATGATTAGACCAATGACTTCTCGGTATTACCATTTTATCTATCGCATCATGCCATGTTGCATTACATCCTTAATTTAATTTGTAATTTATATGGTAGGATAAATATGATTATATTTGTTTTCGTAGTATTTAATGGGATTTAAAAAATATTTTAATTGATATCACTAATTCTTAAAATATTTAAAAATTATGAATGTTTTATTTAATTAAATAAAATTTTTTTCTGGTCCCTGCTAAAATAAATTTAGATTAAGAAGGGTTTGAAATTTTAAAACACTCTCTGGTAGGGATATTTTCATGGAGATTTTTACGATACTGACATATTGGGATGGAGTCATTGGCTGATAAATATTAATGAGAAGTGGAGCCAATCATAAAAGCAGAGTAGGGAGGAGAGAGATTGTAGCAGTGGTCAAAGGGTTGACCGAAATTATCGAGCTGACAGATACACGTGGCACCAGATGATTTGATCCCTGCCGTAAGGGTGTTTGACCAGAGGATCATGATCTTGAAGTTGCCTTCGCCAACATTGCAATTTTCATTTTGACCACTGACTATTACTTCCTAATCTTTCTCTAATTTTATAAATAGTGTTGGAGGGGCATGAATTGCTTGTTTAGTTTTTTTATTTTTTATTTTTAGAAAGATCAGGAAGCCACCTACATAGCGGATCCATCCCAAGTTTATTAATAACTTTCACTTACAGGGAAAGAATACCGTGAAAATAAAAGGACATTTAAGACTTACATAATAACTAATAAAACAACCCATGCATCAAATCAAACAAAAGAAAAAAATAAATCTATATCAATATCAAAAGGAAATCAATTAAACATATCTCATATAAGTCGTACCCATCTTATTCAATCTATACAAACTTTTGATAACTTTAAAAAATTGACTACTATTTATAAACAAAGTATTTCTTCTCATGACACCTTATCGAGTCAAAACATCTGCCACTTTATTGCATTCTTCAAGGACAATCCGATCCACAAAATTCTTGTGTATACGAGATCTGGGAAAGGAGCGGATCATATGGATCTATAATACTCAACTTTATCTTATATTTTTGCTAGAAACTAATTCCGCATGTAACCTATAACCTCGAAGTCATATGGCGATAAGCACCAATGTTCTCTTTCTAAAGAGGAGTTTGATAATATATATTTGCACTTACACTTCATACGAGTTTTAGACTGTGCCGTATACCAGATATTATAAGATTTTGGTATATATTTATTAGAATATATCTTTTGATATGAAAAGATCTTTTTACTGCTAAATTAATAGTCAAACTTTTAAATTTTTTTTTTTAAATTTTAGTTCAAGTATTTAATCTTTTCCTATTTTAAAAATCAATCCCCAAACAATAAATTGGAAAAATAACAAGACCATTGTATTTATTTTCCTAGCTCTTACTTAGAAAATTAATGGTCATGAGCTTATAGAAAATTAATTATTGGACATGATTTAATGTTGTGGTATATTAATAACATAGTTTACCACAACATTAAATTTTTTAAATTTATTTAATTGTATAGAAAGACTTTAATTGGTGGTCTAGAATTTTTGAAAACTTTTAAATTTAAACCTATAAAAAATTGGCATTGGAACTTTAGAGGATAAAAAGAGTTTATATATAGTAGAGACCCATAAAATTCATAAGATTTTCATTATTTTTTAATATAAAAATAAATTTATTTAAACTTTTTAATGCTATTTTTAATTTACTAATATATTTATCTTTTAATATGAAACAATCGTTCATTGTTGAAGTGCTAAATTTAGAAAATTGCTTTGTTTGAATGGTTAAGACTTTTGACTCTTGTCATTTTTGTTGTTCGACATTGAACTCAAATGATCGTTTTGATTGCCAACATATTTAGTGACTAAATAAAAACAAAGTATAAAGAAATTAAACCTATTAGTTATCTTATTTATTTAAAGACCTTTCATATTACCTCAACAAATATAATTATAATTTCATTTGAGGCAATTAATGTCTTACATTCTCCCACTTGGTTCAAGTGAAATTACTTAACGTAGTTGATCATAATGTGCATACATTAGTTATCATTAATATGTAGAAAACTTGTAGGAGTCATGGTGGTTCCATATCATCTTTATTAACATAGTTCTTTCAATGCACTACAATACAAGTTCCACTACACATAATGATCTTTTGGTTGAGAGACATACATTAGGTCCAAATTTAATCATGTTATCATTATTCCATAACAATTATGTATACAAAATGGAAAACAGAAATAATAGAAATATTTTCATTATCGAGCTCAAATATCAATTGAACAACATACATTAAGATTCAATAATACCCATCTTTTCAACATGACCAATAAATGTTTTAGGCGCCAATCCTTTCGTAAAAGGATTAGCTATCATACAATTGGTGTTAATATGTTCAATTGACATTTTTTGTTTCTGTACATCTTCTTTAACAGCAAAATATTTCAATTCCATATGCTTAGCAGCCTTGGATTACTTATCATTCTTAGAGAAGAAGACAACTTCGGAATTATCACAATAAATTTTCAGCGGCTTGGCTATACTGTCGACTATTCCAAGTCCAAAAATAAAATTTTGCAACCAATTAGCCTAAATTGTAGCCTCAAAGCAAGCTACAAATTCAGCTTTCATAGTGGATGCAACAATTATTGACTGCTTCGCACTCTTCCATGAAATTGCTCCTCCGACTAGCAAGTATACATAGCCAAATGTGGATTTCTTGTATCCACACATCCAGAAAAATTAGATTCTGATTATCCAACCACCTCAAGATGATCAGACCTTCGATACATAATCTTGTAATCTTTCGTTCCTTGCAAGTATCTTAGAACTTTCTTTGCAGCTTTCCAGTGAATCATTCCTGGATTACTTTGATATCTATTGAGCATTCCAACTGCAAAGCTAATGTCAGGCCTTATGCACGTTTGAGCGTACATCAAGCTCCCAACAACAAATGCATAAGGAACATCCTTCATTTGCCTCCATTCCAGATCATTTTTAGGACATTGCATGAGACTAAACTTGTTTCCTTTCTGAATTGGAACGGGTGAAGGTGAGCATTTGTACATGTTAAATCTCTCTAAAACTTTATTTATATAACCTTTCTGAGACAAACCAACCAGTCCTTGGGACCGATCTCGAAATATTTCTATTCCGATCACATACTTTGCCTCTCCTATATCTTTCATTTCAAAGCTTTTAGAGAGAATTCTTTAGTCTCATGTAACATACCAAGATCATTAGTTGCAAGCAAAATATCATCAACATACAGAATCAGGAATATAAACTTACTCCCACTAATCTTCAGATATATACACCGATCAACAGTGTTTTCTTTAAATCCAAAGGAACCAATGGTATTATTAAACTTAAGATACCATTGTCGGGAAGTTTTTTTAAGTCCGTATATTGACTTCTTAAGTTTACACACCAAATTTTCTTTCCCTTCAACTGTAAAACCCATTGGTTGATCCATATAAACATCTTCATCTAAATTCCCATTTAGAAAGGCAGTTTTCACATCCATTTGATGTAACTCTAAATCGTAATGAGCTACTAAAACTATAATAATTCTGAAAAAAATCTTTCTTAGAGACCGGTGCAAAAGTCTCTATATAATCAATACCATTTTCTGAGTAAAGCCTTTAGTAACAAGTCTGGCCTTGTAACGTTCAAGGTTACTATGAGAGTCTTGTTTCATTTTAAAAACCCATTTACATCCAACTCTTTTGCAACCTTCTGGAAATTCTACAAGATCCCATACTTCGTTTTGTTCCATAGACTTTAACTCTTCTTTCATGGCATCCATCCATTTATTAGAATTATCACAGCTAATGGCCTGTGAAAACGAAACTAGATCATCTTCAATTCCTAAGTCAAAATTCGACTCTTGAAGATAAACCACATATTCATCCAAGATAGTAGATCTCTTTTCTCTTTGAGATCGTCTTAATGAAAACTCTTGTGGTTTTTCTATAATAGGTTTACTTTGAATAGCGAGAGTTGTAATTTCCTTAATTTCCACATTTAATGGAACCATACTCCCACTAGTTTTATCATTCTTAATGAACCTATCATTTCTAGTTTCAACTATTCTAGTGACATGATTAGGACAATAAAATATATACCCTTTTTTTTTTCTTTCTAGATAACCAATGAAATTACCACTGATTGTTCTTGCATCCAACTTCTTTTCTTGTGGATTATAAACTTTAATTTCTTCCTGACAACCCCAAACATGCAGGTGTCGTAAACTTGGTTTCCTGCCAGTCCAAAGCTCAAATGGTGTCTTCGGAATTGCCTTACTAGGAACACGGTTTAATACGTACATGGCAATTTTTAAAGCATACATCCACAATTAATTGGATAAAGACTTTCCGCTTATCATGCTCCTAACCATATCCATTAAAGTCCTATTACGCCTTTCTGATACACCATTCTGTTCTGGTGTACCTGGCATTGTGTATTGGGCACAGATACCACATTTTTCAAGGAATTTAGCAAATGGACCAGGTAGTTGTCCAGTTTTGTTATACCTTCCATAATATTCACCTCCTTTATCAGATCTAACAATTTCCACCTTTCTGTCTAATTGCCTTTCAACTTTATTTACATAAATCTCCAAAGCCTTTACCCACTTGAGATTTATCATGTAGCAAGGAGACATATCCGTAACATGAAAAATCATTGATAAAGGTGATGAAATATCTATCATTACTGAAGGTATTTACGTCAAAGGGTCCATATATATCAGTGTGTATAATTTCTAGAAGCTGAATGCTTCTTGTGGCTCCTTTCTTTGCGTGTCTTGTCTGCTTTCCTTTAATACAATCTACAAAAATGTCAAGGTTAGTGAAATCCAAATCCGTAAGTATTTCACTCTTTACTAATCTTTCCAGTCTTTCTTTGGAAATATGACCTAATTATTTATGCCACAAGTAAGTAGATCGTTCATTCACTAAACTTCATTTAGTGCCAATACTATGATGCGAGGTTAAAAGTGTTTCAACATAATGATTATCAAGTTTTAACTTATATAATCCATCACAAAGCATACCACAACCAACCATACATGTATCCTTAAATAAACTGAAACATCTTTTATTAAAATTACAAGTGTATCCAGAAACATCCAATTTAGATAATGAAACTAAATTTCTAGAAATACTAGGAACATAAAAAGTCTCATATAAATCCAAATAATAACCAGTTTCTAGGATTAAATGATAAGTCCTGACAGCTTCAACTAGCACTTTTATTCTGTTCCCCATGAAGATAAACTTCTCATTTGGGTTTATGTTCCGGATTGTAAGAAATCCCTACATCATATTAGAAATATGAGTTGTACATCCAGAATCAATCCACCAAGTATTATAAGGAATAGTTAAATTTGATTTGAAACATACATAAGCACTACCCTTCCTTTCGAACCAAGCTTTCCATTTCAAGTAGTACTTCTGGTAATGTCCAGGTTTCCCATAGAAACGATACTTGTCCTTACTTGATACCTTCTTTTGGATATGAGAAGAGGATTCATTATCCTTTAAAGATCCTTTCCCATTTCCATGCTTCTTTACTTTCTTTTCAGCTCCTTGATTGTTCACATAATGAATAAAGTGAATTCCTTTATTGTTCAGTCATATTTCCTCTTGAATAAGCATACTGTGCAACTCATGCACATTCCATTTATCTTTCATGGTATTATAGTTCATTTGAAACGGTTCATACTCAGTCGGTAATGAGTTTAAAATGAATTGAACAAGGAAATTTTCATTCACATCCATTCCCAAAGTCTTAAGTTTTGCTGCAATATTTGTCATTTCAACAACATGCTTATGCATAGTACGCGAACCATCAAACTTCATGGTGGTTAACGTACCCATTAATGTCCCAGCAAGAGACTAATTTGCTATTTAGGAACGCTCCCCCACAAACTTTAAAAACTCTTTAGCACTTTCAGTTTTGGGAATAGCTGTCTTGATGTTATTTGCAACACTCATTCGCATAAACATCAAACTTAACCTGTTTGATCGTTCCCAATTATTATAATAGGTTATTTCTTCAGCACTACTAGAATCAGTAATAGCAGCAGGTTGATCACTTAAGAGTGTCAAATCAAGGTTCAATACACCGAGGTGAAATTTAACTTGTTCACTCCAATCAGCAAAATTCAACCTAGTAAACATTAGCATGCAAGTGTAATGATCCAGACAAAGATACTGCAAGAATTAATCATACCTAATGCTTTGAATAAAATATTTATAAGATCACAAACATATCATTCTAACATCAAACATATGAGTATTTTACTTAATGATTTAGTTACTTTGGTGATTAAAATCAAAATACTTTATAACATCACAATGTTAAAATATTGTGAGTAACGTAAACATGTTGGCAAAATACTTGTAGATTCATATTAGCATACATTAACATTATATATATATATATTTACTATCACATCAGACATTCTACACCATCATTATTATTACATAGATTTTAAGAAGTATCATGGCAGAATAGAATTAAACACAATGCACAAAAAATAAGTTTGGAGACGTGTCAGATTTTATTAACCAAGATGTATCATACTTACACCATTATGCCTTAGAAAAATAGAAGGTTATTGTGCCTTGATTCATAAACTAAAATTTAACGAAATATGAAACTTTAATCATAATCGAAAATTATGAGTTTCTACAACTTCACTCTGATGCCACATGTAAGTTTAAACATGATAAACATTATTCATACATAATAATTTTAGGACCTTTGAAACTCATAATTTTACAATCATTAACGTTAAAATAAAACATACCTTATTCCATAACCTCAATATATATATATATATATATATATATATATATATATATATATATATATATATATTTCAGAATATGTTTCTATCTCACAACCCTTACTCTTCCTTATGCTTCAACTTAATTTGATGGATATATTTAGCATAAGCATCATAGGTTGAGATAGGACCAGCCCCTAACCTCTCTTTTATAATCACTTTCATCAAGCGAATAATAATGTATCATAATTATAGACTTCTCATATTCTGAGATGTCATTATAGTTTTACAAAATTCTGAGATCATTAATTAGAAAAAATAATTACAATTATGATAACAATATTTTATTTAAAGATCTTTCATATTACCTCAACAAATATAATTATAGTTTCATTTGAGGCAATTAATGTTTTACATCACAAACCCACCTTAATTTTTTTTTTTTGAAACCATTAAAGTTTTGAAGAACATCCAAAAACCGCATCATGAGTGTTAACTCTACATTTTGTTGAAAACTCTGCATGTTTGAAGAAAACTTCTTAGAATCTGTTTAGAAATGAAATTTTGATTTTTTAATGAAAGAAAAAACAAGAAAACTTTGGAATTTTAGTAATTACACTCAAACGACACTCTTTAGAGTGTTTAGACTCAAATATAGCATGAACATTCAAGAAAAAATTTAGAAAAAAATGGCCAAAATTAAGGTCTCTAGATTTGCCCATCAACTACTTGTAGAGGTTGATCGATCATCTCCTGTAACCTATCGACTAGATTTTATAATGCAAAAGGAGGTGAACAACCATACTTGCAGGCTAGTTGATTGTTTGCATGTCAACTTTTAGAAAAATGCAGTTTCTAATGTTTCAGTCAATCTTTTTTATAAAATCTAAACATGAACAAATTCTAACACCCTTAGAGCACATGATAGTTAGGGAAATGTAAAAACATGCATGGAATAACTTTAACACCACATATACACAAATGTGCTTCAAGTGCAAAATGCGAACTAAAACTTGAAAATAAATGAAATAAAAGGGTTAAGAGACGAATGTCATATCACAAGAAATAATGTAGATTAAGTGGAGGGTACACTAATGAATGCACACACCCCACAGAACAAACGAAATAAAAATGAGAGAAAGAAGTAATTCTTTTCAATATTAAAGTCAAAATATCCCTTTTCAACCCTTTAAAAATTCATGAAAATCTTTAATTCTCTTTTCCTTAACCCCACTTGGACATTCCCAAACTTTCTCCTAAATAATCTATTTATAAACCTTTCAAGGGATGGAGGGGCACACCATTGGGGAATTCAAATTTAAATACCAAGGACCAACCAACAACTATCAAATAGAAACAATTAAAAATTTAAATTTTCACTGGGGTTGTCAACTGCCTAAAGAGATTGTGCTATGTAATTAAATGTGCAGCAGAATACCGAATCACAAATGCAGCAACAAACAGTGAAATACACAGAAAAACACAGTCACGTAGATTATATGGAAGTAAGAAAATAATGACATGAAAAATTATGTGATTTGACAATGCCTACATCCACAGGAGCAAATGAAAGTGATTTTTCACTATCTTCTAAAGACATAGAGTTACATCATACAACATGTATATATAACCCTCTTGGAGGTTTTCCCCCTAAAACCCAACCTATATAACTTTCCAATTCAAAATTTGAAAACCAGTGTAGGATAACTGAACAAAATTGTCGACAGTTTTAGACATACCGTTGACGGTTTAAAGCCGAGACCAAACAATTGATGTAACATTGAAATCTGTCGATTGTTTCTTTTGCACCTGGACAAAACCATCAACAGTTTCAGCAAATTGTTTCCAATTTGTTGACTTTGGTGTAATCCCAAGATAGTATTTATCAATGAAATAATCTGGGATCAACTCAAGCTAACTTTCTAAAAATAATTTCAACAATAATGAATGAGAGAGTATACTAGCTTTAAGATAATGTAATGACCCCGACCTGCCACGTGGGCTTGGGGTGCTACTTTAGTGATGTCTGTGTACCTGATACCTTATTCATCATATATAAAACATATATACATTGCGAAAATAAAATACAAAATCCTTAAATTACATTACCAAAGTTCTAACTATCTTTATACACAAATATATCAATTTTCACATAATTACATCCCATAAAACTATACAAAAATAACATCTTTGTCCACACATACCATCTACATAAATTTACACCCCTAACCTGGCTCCTCTAGCCTGCTAGACCCGATCTTTAGGATTTTCTGAAAAGACAGTTTGTAAAGTAGGGGTGAGGCACAACTCAGTAAGGGAAATACTAAGTTAATGTCAGTATGTGGCCAGCATGCATTTAGTGTACAGAAAATAACCAGTTCACTAAGTAGATAAACACATTTATGAAAACATTCTTATTTTACACTCACACGCATAATTAGCCGAGGATAAGGAAGATTACTCGCCCATACAGGTAGCTTCCATCTGCTCTAATACCATTACTGCTACTAGGGCACTCACCTTTTTTAGCAAGCCCTCTAAATTATCTTATTAATTATTCGTATTCACATAAATTAACAGATATGCATATAAGACACTCCCTGTGACAAACATGCCATTTACTTCCCCCATGACACGGGTTGTGCAGTTTGAAGGCTGGACTAATGTCCTGGGGGATCCACCCAGACAATAGTCATCTGCACTCTCTGCTAACATACTCCGCAAGTATATGCAGCTCCAGTTGCTGGTTCGATTGCCCTTACCCATGGGGGTACATTCTCCTTACGTAGCCAAATCAGACAAGGCCACCCTACACCTCTCAGCACAAGTGTGAGTGCACACGGCCACATAAAAAATCTCTAGCAACGGTAGCGTGCTCACAATACACTGGTCCCCAGGGTTCCTAAAGCATATCATGCAATTTAGATAATAGAAATCACCATTTAAAACATTAATTCACATATATTTCCTATTATTCCAAAAACCTTATCCCAACCACAAAATACAACCCGGTGTATAGCCGTCAATTAAAACTCGGCCCTCAGCCGTCAAATAAAAATCCTGGCCCTTGGCCAATCAAACAATAATCGGTCACTGGCCGTTATTTCAAACTCCTCCATTTCATAAATAGTTCTAGTATTTTCGCAAACATTTCCAGTATTTCACAAATAGTTCAGTATTTTATAAGTTCCCACCCATTCAAATCATCTGCCACACAATTTCACATTTAAAAGCACTTATGTATGTATATTCAACTGTCCACCCTTCATTTTATACAAAATTACATATCATATATCCTAATTTTGTAAAAATGAATCCATCCGAACGGGGTTTTAAAAAATAACCTCTCAATTTTCAAATCAAGTTATATATATAAACATAACAATTAAATTTATTCAAATTTCATAAAATTACTGACTTAACTTAATCCTCTTACTTGATTCCTGAAAAGTCAGATAAAACCCCAACCTACGCCCCACGGCATTCAAAACCCTTGAAACCCTGAAATTTAAACTTTACCACATTATTCATCACAATCCCTAGAGTAACTTTCACTAAAATTTCCCTAAGTTCTTAATACCCTAAATAGCCTATAAAAGCCTAAATTATTAAACTTACCCCAATTTAATGTTGGTGCCCCGGAGCTCCAACTCGAAAACCCGCTTCGACTAGATTGTAGAGAATCTCCCCACGAATCTCCTGATAATTTCGTTCATTAATTGAGTTTAAGATTTAAGAAAAACTGAGGTAAGAGTGAAAATTGGCCTTACCTTAGGAGATATGCCTACGTCGCTCCCACGACAAATCCGCTCCAGTAGGAATGTTGGTGGTGGAGATAGAATCCCAACGGTACTTTCCATTTTTCGATTGATTGAATATCAAAGCAGAAATTGAGGAGAGTGGGAGAGAGGAGACGAGGGAGACAACGAGAAGTGAGAGAGATTGAGAGAGACACAGACAGCTTCTGGGAGTGCGCACCTTCTCTAGATCTTAATCCTGAGATTGATTGAATTACTTACCTTATCTATATAATATATATTATTATAATATTATATTATATAATTAATATTTAAAATTAAAAATTAATTAAATTTTATTTTTAAAATTTTTAATTTTAATTAATTTAATTTTTAAATTTTTTTTAAAATTTTATTTTATTTTATTTTATTTTATTTTTATTTTTTTGAATCACTGCATTCTCCAATCCTTACAAAAATTTTGTCCTCGAAATTTGTTAACTATTACCGATCACATTCTTAATTCACTATCCTTGTCTACAGAAGAGTCAGTAGCCACCCCACATAGTGGCCTCGTCCCACGTTTATTAACTACCCTAACTTATGGCGGAAGAATACCGTGGTTACAATACTACCTTTGGGAAATTACAATAATCATAACAAATCTCTTCCCAAAGACCATCCATAATTAAAACTACAAACAACTAACTACACAACTTACTCTAATCCATCCATATGCAATCATACCCTCACCCGTTTGGCACTAGTCCTCGCTGAATAGCTATGGGTACTTCTGGCATATTTGTGTTTCTAACTCCCAAGAAGCCTTCTCAACTGCATGATTATGCCACAGTACCTTCAATAATGATATATCCTTAGTACGCAACTCCAGTATTTTTGATCCAAAATTTGAACTGGTACCTCCTCGTATGCCAAAGCATCCCCAATCTCCAATGACTTATAACTGATCACATGTGAGGGTTCTAGAACGTACCTCCTCAACATGGACATGTGGAACACACCATGTACCCTAGACAACGCTAGGGGTAATGCTATCTTGTACGCTGTCGAACCAATCCTCTCTAAAATCTCGAACTAACCAATGTATCTAGGGCTCAGCTCGCCTTTCTTTCCATACCTCATCACCCCCTTCGTCGGAGCAATCCTCAAGAATATCATATCACCTATCTCGAATTCTAGCTCTCGTCGGTGAGTATCCGCATAACTCTTTTGTCGACTGTGGGCTGCTTTAATCCTTTCCCTGATAAGCTCAACCTTTGCAAAGGCTTGCTAAATAAGTTTTGGCCCCAAAATCTGTAGCTCGCCTACTTCATCCCTGTATAATGGAGATCAGCAATGGTGAACTTACAAAGCCTCATATGGTGCCATTCCAATGCTGGCCTAGTGACTGTTATTGTATGCAAACTGAACCAATGACAGATATCAGATCCAACTACCCTCAAAATCTAACACGTATGCGCGTAGCATATCCTCGAGAATCTGAATGGTTCGTTTGGATTGTCTATCTGTCCGAGGGTGAAGTGTAGTACTAAAAGTGAGTTGAGAGCCCAATGCTCCCTACAAACTCTTCTAGAACTGGGAAGTGAACTTCCGATATTGACTTGAAACGATGGACACGCGCACGCCATGCATTTTGACTATCTCCTGAACATAGAGTTCTACCAGCTTATCTGTAACGCACTAGAAAATAATATGCATGGAAATGTAAAAAAAAATAAAAAAATAAATTGAATAAATAAATAAATTAATAAATAAAATTAAAATTAAAATTAAAAAAAAGAATAAATATATATATATATATATATATATATAAGTATATAATATAATAATGTTAATAGTTAAAGTTTCTAAGAAGCTTCAGGAGAAATTGGATTTGAATTGGCCCCTGAAGCCGTCCCTCATCTCTCTCTGCATCTCTCTCAACATCTCTCCTGCTCCGTATCTCTCCTTATTCTCTCTCCCACTCTCCTCAATTCCTTAGCAAATATTCGGTTAATTGAAAATCAAAAAATACAGCTGGGCTCCATTCTCTGCCACCGAAATTTCTATCGGAGTGGATTTGTCGTAGGAGTGACATAGACATATCTCCTTGGGTAAGCTCAATTCTCACTTTTACCTCAATTTCTTGTAAATCTTAAACCCAATTGATGATCAGACACCACCACGAGAATCTAGGGATGATTCTCTACAAGTCTAGCGGAGTGGATTTCTCGTGGGGTTGTCGTAGGCATAACCCCGAAATTAGGCTAAGGGCGTTATTAAGGGGCTAATTATTCTTTAATTATTGTAGATTTGGAAATGTTAAATATTGGGTATTCTGAGGTTGAATTAGGGTTATTGAATTCAGGGGTCGGGTAAAGCGCCGTGGGTATAATTTCAGGCATAGTTCAGGAAAACCGAGGTAAGTTGATTATTTTGGAGTTTAAAAATTTATTTAGGTTATTGGGAATCTAGGAAATGTTTTATGGAAATTATGTTGGGATTCTGTTGAATGTTTTGGGGAAATGGAAATTGTAGGTTTTTGTGCTGGAAATGCCACGGGCTTAGAATTGAATTGTGTGGGCATCTCAGTAAGACAAGTAAGGGGATAAACTAATTCAATATTTTCTTAAAATTATTCATTATTTTATAGCATTTGATTTCAGGAAAATATGTATATTGTAAGATTATGTTTGGGAAATACTATTGTGAACAGGGATATGATTTAAATATGTTTTATCAGGAAATTTGATTTTAGAGTAAATTTTACACCATAATGTTATGCATCTTGTGTGGCATGAGTATTATTTACCATGAAAATTATGCTTATGGAATATTATGTTATTTCAGAATAAACATGTATTTCCAGTTTTCAGGAAAATTATAAGACAGTGCAGAAACTATGATTTCATGAATGTTATGTAAACAGTGCAAGAAATTCATGTTCAGTATATTAAGATTTGTTAATGCAGATGTCGAGATTACATGCTATGTTATACCGGCGCAGATGCTGTGATTCATGTTTGCGCAGATGCCATATTCATGTATGTTATGACATAATTCGTGAAATATTATCATGTCAGATATTATTATGAAATATGAAACAGTTATGTTCATTATATAATTCATATTATATAATATCAGAACCCGGATGGTATGGTTTAGTTCAGTTTTCAAGAGTACGGTACCATAGCTATATATTCAAAATTATGATAGTGCTACCATACAACCAGTAGTGTGGGAGATGGCAGTCGATGTGGCTTCAGTGTAGAGTGGTGATGTTCCCCTGGCAGTTCAGGACCAGGTGGGGCAGACCCATCATACTTACAAACTTATGTTTGATCTACCATGGTTGGCTAACCATTGCTAGGTCTCGCCTTCGGGCCGCACAACCTAGTCATGTGGGGGTAAGACATGACATTAGCTAGCTATCCATTGTGAGTGTTATTTCAGTATAGTACAATTATATAAGATGTTTTCCATGTACAATGTGCAACATGTTATATTATGAATTGAAAAATCATGTTTTACTCAATTTAGTACAGTCAGACTTTTCCAGCTTTGTTTTATGTATTATTTATATGTACAACATGAAAATACTCATGTTGTCACACACTAATACTAGTTTATTTCCCTTACTGAGAGGTGTCTCACCCCAGCATTAAATCAATTCAGGAAATTCGGGTAGAGGAGTAGATAGAGCTCCGCAATAGTAGAGTTGGACTGTGCTACCCTGTCAAAAGGGTGAGTTGTTGTGCTAGGGTCAGATTTATTTTGGGAATGGGCCCTAGGATACTTTCAGTCTTTTGGTGGATGAATGTATACATATAATCATCAGATTTAATAGAACTTTTGTATTGTGTTTTATTGGATGGTTGTATGTAAATTACGTTTCCTGCTGCTTAGGTGTCAAAGTTATTTGGCAGGTATGTCCCCGGTACCCACGGGTCTGGGTGGACCATATTTATATCAGTATAATAGGGAAACAGGGTAATTAAGAATGATGTCATGTTTTTTGTGAAAAAAAATTTCTGTAAAATAAGCTGGTCGTTACAGTTTGGTATAAGAGTATAGGTTGTTAGGTTCTATAGACTTTAGTAAACATCGGAATACAATACCAGAGTATAGGAATGGATTGTGAGGAGAATAAGAGATTGGTGGTGTGAGATATGAATTAGTTATTGTTAGAGGATGAGATTGAGGAATTTAGGGTTCTATCTTGCGGCCTGGAGGCAGGAATTCCGTGGTTGTTTTTGTGTTTTTCCTGAGGTGACGATTTCAAGAAAACCATGGATACTATCACTGGTTCTTGTTTCTGGGTGGTAGGGCTGAATCTTAAATTAGGGTTGAGGATGTTATAATGAATGGTTATAGAATAATATATTATGGATTTTAGTCTGATGAGTATATTAGTTGGGTGATAATGATAGAGTCCTACGACTATTTGGTTCCTTTTGAAGGATGGATCCTAGAGGTAGCAGTGCCCACGCCAGTGGTGATGATGGTGTAGGACCCTCTGATGAGGGTGGTGGTGATTCAGACGCAGTTCTGTGTAGTGTGGCTTAGCAGGTTATTGCTGAGACTGCACAGAGCTCTAGGGAGTAGGGAGGATCAGTAGTAGACCAAGGCTGCACTATAGAGAAGTTCGTTAAAATGAATCCTTCGACATTTTCAAGAGGAGCTGATCCTACAGTTTCTGAAAACTAGATGTAGGAGATTGAGAAAATATTGGGGTGTTTTATTGCACCGATGAACAGAGAGTTCTATAAACCGCGTATAAGCTGGCAGGTGTAGCTGAGAGGTGGTGGACAACCGTGAAGTTTCTTGAGGAATAGAGACTCGTACCAGTGGTCATGTCATGGAACCAATTCAAGGAGATGTTTTTTTGATCGTTATTTTCCTCCCACTGTTTGAGAAGCTAAGATAGCAGAGTTTCTAAATCTGAGACAGGGGCAACTAACAGTGCAGCAGTATGCAGCGAAGTTTATCGAGCTACACACTTTGCTCCCTATATTGTGCTCGATGAAGTTAAGGAAGTAAGAATGTTTGAAAGGAGTTTGAGGCATGACATCCATAGGCAGGCAGCGGTCCTAAAGGTACATGATTTCTCTGTATTAGTTGACAAGGCCATATTGGCAGAGGAGAGCAGTCAGAGGGGCGTGGGGACGTTGGGTCAGAGGAAGAGGCCCACGCCTCTAGGATTCCATACCAGGTCCAGCCGAGGCCCTTGGAGAGGTGACAGATATGGTAGAGTACAGAGGCAGCAGACTAGGAGACAAGAGATTCGGGGGGAGCAGGTATTTCCAGTTCGTCTTACATGTGGAAAGAGACACCGGGGAGAATGCCGAGTAGGGAGGAATGTCTGCTACTGATGTGGTGGACTGGGTCATGTAACAAGGGATTGTCATATGCAGTATAGTACTGCTCCTGGTCCCAAACTACTTGGAGGGAATATCTAGGCACCCAGGGGTGGCGGCCAGTAGTGGAACACAGCTCTAGCGAGGGTTTATGCGTTAACGCCAGGAGATGCTGAGGCTGTAGGCGACGTAATGACAGGTGTGATTATTGTTTTATCATATAAAGCCGTTGTTTTGTTTGACTAAGGTGTCACCCATTCGTTCATGTCATTGGGATATGTTAAAATGATTGGAGTTGAGACACAGTTGCTAGATACTGATTTGTCAGTAGCCATGCCAATTGGATCAGTAGTGAGATGTGGAAGGATACTTAAAAACTATCCAGTGGGCATTCAAGAAAGAATATCATTAGCAGATCTAGTAGTGTTAGAAATGCAAGGATTCGATATAATATTGGGTTTGGATTTGCTGATAGCTAGCTATGCCAGTATAGGCTGTTATCAGAAAGAGGTAGTGTTCATACCTCCAAGAGGATAGGGGTATAGATTTGTGAGGTCATGTGTGTGCACCCTACCACAGTTGTTATCCGCCATTCAGGCAAGGGGGTTGTTGCTAGAGGGTTGCCAGAGATATTTGGATTATGCGAAGGAAGTATTAGAAGGGGAGTCGAGGGTTGAGGATATCCCAGTAGTGAGGGATTTTCCTAATGTAGTTCCCGAAGGTTTGCGGGGACTACCTCTTGATCTTGAGGTAGAATTTGTTATTGATCTAGTTATAGGGACAACACTAATTTCTAAAGCGCCAGTATTGTTTGTGAGGAAGGAGGATGGGTCGATGAGAATGTGCGTCAACTACATAATTTCATATTTCCATAAGCCGACTTAAATAGGGGGGACAGTTTAATCTTAAAATTAAGATGCCCATAAGAATGTAAGATACTAAGTGAGCAACAATTGGACTCCTATATTTTGTGAAAATTCTTTATTCCCTGGGAAGTGGGGTCATCACCATAACCTGAAACCAACCATGAGAAAAAATGTCATGGGCATCATGTTTGTAGACGCCCTATTTTTGCTCGAGCCAAATATAACAAAAGGGTTATTATTATTATTATTATTATTATTATTATTATTATTATTATTATTATTATTATTATTATTATTATTATTATTATTATTATTATTATTAGGGTTTGGGGAAGAAAGCCTATAAAAAGGCTTTTGGGCACACAATTCACAGACAGCTGCTGCGGGCCATTAAAAAAAAAACCCTAACTTTCCAACCCTCTTTCTCCCTCACGGCCACCACGCCTAGCCATCTCCATCATTCTGCCATATCACCACCACCAGCCATCGCCTACAGCATAGCCCTTTGCTGCACCTCCGACAACTTCATCCACTCACCCAACGAACTAGCAGATGTGGCCACCCACTAGACAGTCCAGGCATCACCGTCGCCGTCTCCCCATCTCCTCCATCGTCATACCAACCCCAGCGTCTCGTCCCTTTGCTGCAGCAGAGAGTCGCCGCCGTTTCCTGCACGACCATCTTGCACCCCTCCAATAACCACTACCGTAGCATCAACCTCCAGCCCTCACAGCCTTCTTCTCCCACGCCCATCCTCACCAGCTCCGGAAGCGACTTGTCGTAAGTTACCTGCTGCCTACACTTATCCCACACACGCATGCACTCACCCACACACAGACCATGCACACACTCGTACACATACTTACACTGTTACACACACTTCACACACTAACACCTACTGTTACACACACTTTACTCACTGTAAACACACTCAGTTTTCATACACTCCATGCGCTAACACCCAGTGAAACTCACATAGCAACACACACACACACACACACACTGAAACGGAAATACAGCACACACATTCCTTATTGACTATTCATTTTATGTTTTAAAGTTTAACTTTTTAACTTCATATTATTGTAAACTTTTTAATGTTGTAGTAATTGTTTTAATATTTAATACCCATGTCTAGATTTTTTATATTATTATAAATATTAATTGGTTTGTTCTCATTGTTGTAGGATTTCTTTTCTTTGTGTTGGTAAGTATTTTATTACTTCGTATTCAAATGTAGTAATTTTTGTTGTGTTTATTTAAGTACGTAATATTCAAGTTATATATTTAATATTTAGGGTTATTAAAATATTAATATTCGCATTGTAAGGTTTATATTGTTGATGTGTATAATTTAATATTTAATATGTATTTTTAGGGTGTGGTTGTTATTCGTTATATTTATTCACGTAGTATTCATATTGTAAGATCTTATTATGGTGGTATTTATTAAAATGTTAATATTCATATTGCAAAGTTTATATTGTTTTTAATGTTTAATATGTATTCTTAGGGTTTTGGTTGTTATTATGTTGTGTTTATTATGGGTAAGATTTTTATTATCGTGGTCTTGATTCAAATGTGTATTATTTATAGTAGGATTTTTATTATCATATGACGTGTAAGGTAGTTATCATGTTTTATTATTATATTTAACATACAAAAAAATTTAGAATGGCATATTGATTTTTGTTTTGATTTATTACCATAATATCGTATTTGGTCACGATATTGATTGTCTACATATTAGAAATAGTTTGAATTCGTTTCCATAATTTCACTACCTTCTTGCCCTTGTATAATTACCTGCTAATCTTAGGTTTACTTGGTTTACTTAATTTGAGTAATAGATTATTTCCTTAGTTTTGGTAATTTTGTTTCTACATGCAATATGCATATCATTGATTGTGTGTTTATATTAAGGTAAATATCATATTATTAAAATATGTGTATTATCTTTATTATTATTTAACAACACTATTATTATTACTAATAATAATAATAATAATAATAATAATAATAATAATAATAATAATAATAGTAATAAATAATAATATTAATAGTAATAATAGCAAATACAATAATAATATTAATAATAATAATAATTATTATTATTATTATTATTATCATTATTGTATTTGCTATTATTACTATTAATATTATTATTTATTAATATTATTATTATTATTATTATTATTATCATTATTGTATTATTTATTATTATTATTATTAATATTATTACTATTATTATTTATTATTGTTATCATAATCATTATTGTGTTTATTATTATATTTGTTATTATTATTATTATTATTATTACTCTTATTATTTATTATTTATTATTATTACTATTATATTTATTATTATTATTACTATTATCACTATCACTATTATTATTATTATTATTATTATTATTATTATTATTATTATTATTATTATTATTATTGTTATTATTGCTATTATTATTATTATTGTATATCATCATTAGTGTTATTATTATTAATATTATTTTTCTATTCGTTATTATTATTATTATTGTTCTATTTTGAATCATACGTGTGTTTAATTGTGTTATTTTTAACTTATCATTTTCTTATTATGATATTTTCGTTATCAATTATTTTCGATTTTATTTCCCTATGATTGCAATAAAAAGGGTACAAGCTTTTTAAGTTTCACATACATCAGTTCTAAGGGAATATATATATTACGTATATTTTTGTATGATTTATTTATTTATTTATTTTGCATATGTATTTCAAAAATTCACTAAAAGGGAGTAATTTTAAAGAGTTCTCAAATTTAATTAGCGGGATAATTTCATAATTAATTAGGTACCGTTTGTAAGAACGAACACGTAGGGGGGTGCTCGTACCTTCTCTTCGCGTAATCGAACTCTCGATCCTAACTTTGGTAATGCATACTGATTCTACCCTTAATTGGGTAGTAATAGTGTGTTCTAACGGCGACTCCATTCCTGTTTTTCCCAAAAATTTAAACATATGAATTTTATTTCGTCACCATGGGGCACACGTGCGCCGGGATGTCGCGACAGCTTGACGACTCTGCTGGGGATGTTAGAGAGTCGAACCAGTAATTAATAAGAAATTATCCCAAAATTTGAATTCAATAAATCTTTTAATTACTTCCATTTATTTTGTAAATGATATACTTCCATATTTGAATAATTGGTTTGTGAAAATTATAATATGTTTGACTTAGTGTGGATATATGTTTCCATAGTTGTAAATATCCTTGAGTTAATGTGAATATCCGTAAATATCCTTGATTAATGTGAATATTTAGTTCCCATATATGCAAATATCCTTGATTTAATGTGAATAGTTGTTACTATATTTGTGAATATTTTGGATTGAATATTTAGTTTCCATATTTATGAATATATCCTTGATTTAATGTAAATATTTGTTACTATATTTATGAGTATTATGGATTTAATGTGAATATTCTTGATTTAATGTGAATGTTTGTTACTATATTTGTAAATATTCTGTATTTAATGTGAACATTTAGTTTCCATATTTGAAAATATCTTTGATTTAATGAGAATATATGTTTCCATGATTGTTTGAAAAAAACATGTGATTACTTGTAAATACTTTATTTCCATGGTTGTTTGAATAAGAATGTGATTATTTGTAAATACTTTATTTCCATGGTTGTTTGAACAAACATGTGATTAATTGTGAATAAGCTTATGACATGCATGTGGGGTAGCGGGATTAGGTCAAACTTGAATTCACACACTTTCACACACTATATACTCTGGTCTGCTAAGATTATATATGAGTGTAATAGTGTTAGTCCCTTTGTGGCAGAGCTTGATGGGACCCGCGAACCACTCCGCTCAGTGCGGGCTTTATCTAGACCCCTATGGGAGAGGATTGAAGTTCAATCTATTAACCTTGCCATCAATAAGGGTTAGAGCCTGGCCCCACATAATTATTCATAATCCCTTGCCTAGGATAGAGCCTTGAAGAACCCCGTATATACAAACCTACCCTAGGTTGAGAGAGGAGCCACATCCTTCTCCATGTACAGTCTTTTGTATATATGTTTTTGAGATACTTTATATTATGTCATGTTTTTTGCATCTATTCTAGGCATGCATACCACTAAGCCAATATTCTATAAAATCCCGATAATGAGATCACGACCCATTCTTAAAAAAACAAAGCATTTGACTTAAGCATTTTAAAAGATGGGTCGGTCTAATCCTTTTCAAATAACTCGGGCCCCACTTTTTTTAAAACAAACCCGGGCTCAACCTTTTTCTAAGCGAACAACCCGACCTAGGCCCAATTTTCAAAAAGCCAAACCCAAATTTCAATAGTGGGCCTCAGTCCTATTACCCAAAAATCCAGGCCAGTATTTTTAAACAATTCAAAACCAACTCTTTTAAAATTGGGCTTGAACCCATTAGCAAATGTGTTGGAGCTTTTGTTTTAAAACATCTGAGGTCCTAATGCACATCAAAGCCAACAAGCCCACAATGAACTAACAGAATGGGTTGACTAGCCCGAGTTAACCCCAAACCCAGATCATAACCTGAACCTTCGTTGGATCTAAGGTACATGGATAATCATCAAGGAAAGGAATGGTTGAGGGAGGAATTGAATTGAAATAGTGGTCCATCAATTGTCGTCGTAATCTTGAAATCTTTCATTAGTAGAATTTTTTTAGAATTCTGGAAAAGTGGTTATCTAGGTAGCATTGCATTCATGCACTTCATGCATAATTTCACGCATAGCCATGCACGATAGGCTGCATGCATGTTCATATCTTTGTTTGTATGTATGTTTGCACTAGTTACATCCATGCATAAACAACCATTGCATAACATAATCATGCCTTCATCGTTCTAAAGGAGGGGTTTTTTTTGCACATGAAGCAAGGAGTAAAACCAAACTACAACAATTGGAACCTCTACACACTAGTACAATACCAGAAGGAAGGCAAGAATTATAAGTGAATAGTTAGAAAGCAGGGTTTTGGGCATAGAACAAGGACAACAAGAATTTAACCATAAAATGAGTAAAATCTTGGAGTTGTTTTTGAACAAAGGAAAAGCGGTGCAGTTTGATCTCGAGACAGATATAGATCCCACTCATCCTCCTGGGTTTACCCTAGTACACGGTCAGACCTCAGCACCTCCACCTAGTAACATAGAGGGCCCAAAGCCTAACATCCCTCCATTCATCCCTATTGTGACAGCACAAGTATTCCCGGCAACAGGGACACCTCCAATCGTATTTTCTGATATGGGAGTAAATAGATCTGAAGTTGAGCATTGTTGTGATGTGCTCGAGGAGCGTTCGAAAGCCATTAAAGGAACTAATACATTTGACTCCATTGATCCTAATGACCTTAGCCTAGTACCGAAGGTGTTCCTAACACAGAAATTTAAAGTCTCGAACTTAGAAAAATTTGACGAAACCCATTGTCCTCGGACCCACTTGCGTCTCTATTGCTAGAAAATGGCTGCACACACAGATGATGAGAAATTGATGATGCATTGCTTTTAGGATAGCTTGATTGGAGCAGCTATTAGATGGTACATTTAGCAAGACCGAGCCCGAAATTGTACTTGGAGAGATCTGGCAAATGCTTTTATAGCTCAGTACTACCATGTGATAGAAATAGCACCCGATCGCATGACCCTACAAAGCATGGAAATGAAGCCTAACAAAACGTTCAGGGAATATGCATATAGATGGAGGGACATCTCCATCCAGGTGAACCCTCCGAAGGAAGATAGGGAGGCTATCTCCCTATTCGTGAATACATTGAAAGATCCCTTCTTTGGGCATCTCTTAGAGGCAACCCACCATGACTTTATGGATGTTGTTTCCACTAAATAAAGAATTGAAACGACAATCAAAGTTGGGAAAACCAAAAGCAGTGGCACAGAAATCGGTTCGGGCAAAAAGTGGACCAATAGGAAGAAGGAGGAAGAGACACAAATGATTCAGGGGCAGTTTAATTGGAAGAATCAGTACACAAGAGGTGGGAACCAATGACCGAAGAGAAACTTTGTTTTTGAACCTATGGTAAATCAAACTGTGCATACGGGCATGAGGCCCCAGTTAATGGCTTCTAGGCTTATGCCAACCCCTTAGAATTAGCAAGCACGAGACAAAAATGTACCCAGAAACTTACGAAGGGTGGACCCCATTCCAATGACATATGCTGAATTATTTCCTCAGTGCGGGAAAGAGGAATGGTATCTGCAATCCCTAGGATGCTTGTTACGAACCCTCCTCCGCAGTGGTATGATCCCGAGGCCCGTTGTGAGTATCATGCTAACTCTTCCTGCCATACTATTGACCGATGGAGGGCCTTTAAGCATAAAGTGCAGTCATTAAGAGATGTGGCATGGTTAGCTTTTGACGACAAGCAGCCAGGAGTCCAGGGGAATCCTCTACCCAATCACGAGGAAGGAAGTGGTTAACATATCTGAAAGATTCCCAAATCAATGGTTTTACTCGTTGACTGCAGAGGCTAAAATACTAGATTAGCAAGATTTTGATTATCCAATCCCCTTCATATGATGTTTTTATTTTCCCTATTGTTATTTTCCTTTTGTAATCCATTGACACCCTTGTATCGGAAGTTTTTATTTCATTAATAAAATGAATTATGCGTTTCCGAATATCACTTGCATCATGAGGTCAATTGCCAAAATTTGTTTGCTTGTGTTTTATGCAAGAATAGGGAAAACAACAATACCAATACTCATGAGCTTGAAACTAATGTTAATATTGAAAATTCAAGCTACGAGGTGGAAGTGGAGGAACATGAAATAATTGTCCTCGACCTATTAATTTAGATTGTCGTGAAGATATATTTTACTCTCGAAGAAATTCAACGAAGTGGCTGTGCTGTTTTGACCATGTCATGTCAGTTCATTCCTCATGTTTTGATCGAATGATAGATGACCATCTTTGGCCGATCAGTTTTCCCATAAAAGGAACCAAACAATGATTTACCATTGTTAACCAAGTTGAGCTTGAATGTTAAAACCATTTTTTTTTCCTTAAAAGTTAGTTCACCAAAAATTTAACCTAGGTTTGGGTCCCCTCGCGTTTGACAAGTCAGTTTAGACAATGATCATTGACAAAAGGATGGCAAGCCATTTTTCCGCTACCAGAAGAAGTGCAAAAGAAAAATAAGTCCCTTGCTAGCCCTTTTAAGCCTAAAAAATTTAATTCTTGATTAACCCATCAAAAGATTACACCCCACACTAGGGTAGTTTTAAAAAAGATTAGTCCTGAATAGAGTCTAAATGAAAATGAAGTTGAGATTCCTTTATAAAAGGAAAAAGCAAAAGGTGCAGAAAAAAAAGCAAAAGAAGAAGAAAGAAAGAGAAAAAGGAGAAAAGGAAGAAGAAAGAAAAATAAGGGACTTGATTCATATGTGATCTTTGACTAACGAATACTCGTGATGAGATTGAAAAATTTTGAGCCTTATTTAAATCTTTCTTTCTTTAACCCATACCCCTAGCCTACATTATAGTCCAAATGAAAGTTCTAACCAGATTGGTATACATTATTGTGTCGAGTCTGAACTACATAATGGCTTGATCTTGAAAAGGTATGTAGGTAGCTTGTTCAAATGACAAGTTCGGTCAATATTTTGCAAAGCGCATCAACTCTAACTAGGGCAGAAAATGTTATTATGGGATGAGATTTTTGGGCCTTATGTTAGCTTTACCGTGATCCCAAGACGAGGGGGGGGGGTGAATTGGCATTTTTAAATTTTAATCCCTAAGTAAATATTCTAACACCAGTAAATTCACAACCCTATGGTCAATCCAGTGCAGGTAATGTAAATGTATATCAGAAAGTAAGTAAAGCAATTTAATCAAACACATATGCACCAGAAAGTAGTAAAGTAAGGGTGACACACAGAAATATTATCGAGGTTTGGCCAATTGCCTACGTCCCCGCCTTGGCTAACAAGAATAAGGATTACCACTATAACTTGCTCACTTAAACGGGTGGAGCGACACCTAAACAAACCAGGTCAATTAGCACAGGGCTGACCTCAAACTTTACAGCCAATCCTTACTGGACTGAATTACCGCCCCCTTAGGCCACACCTAGAAATACTTAGATTTTACAATCAAATAATAACGGTATAATGATTGTGCCTTTGTGTAAGGCAGATATGTACCCAAATGCGCTCCGTCACATACACCACAAGATGATTTAATTTGTAAGCTCAATGTAGTCTAATATTTCAACTCTCAAATATATTTTCTATCTATGTAATGAGTGTGTGAGAGTGTCAACAAACAATCTTTGTATCTCAAGATATTCAATCAATCGGGTTCACACAAAGATATCAAGCAAGTCTCAAGTATATCAATGAGTAGGATATCTCAATCATGAATATAGTGTATATGCTTGGTTTGCAAAAGATATTTAATCTTTGTATTCAGAAAGTGATATGTAAGTGAATAAATATTGCAACAAAGATCAAAATCACAAACACAGATATCTTTTCAAAAATATGTCGATATAAATCACACAAGATATTTGAGTATGTTTTTGAAAGCGTTTTTGCAACCCAAAAACAAATACAAGCTTCCTAAGATATTGCAACAAAAATGCAATACTCAGAAGCTAAATGCAAGTTTTCTTAGGATAGGTTTATTAGCAAAACCACCTAAGAACACTTGAAGAGAGTAAAATCAAGTCAATCAAACACGAATGGGAGAGCAAACCTATTAACACAAACACTCAATCAACTTACAGAAGATTTAAGAACTTGAAGAGAGTAAGTATAAGTGATTGGAGCAAGAAAATGAGTAGTAGAAAATATTTTGCTTGAGAGAGAATTTATAATTGGGTTCACTAATCTAATTGCTAATTTTCCCATATGAAGGGGTATATATAGACACCCCATGAATTATGATCGTTAGGGACAATGTTGGTATTATTAGAAAAGATTAATAGCGTTTTAGCAATTTTAACCTTGTTAAAAAATAGTTAACCATGGTAAAAATTCAAGGCAACCCGAGAGCACCGGTCGACTAGAAGACTTCCGATCGACCGAAGTTCTTATGGCTCGGTCGACTGGACCAATTTTGAACTTCAGGGTCGGTCGATCGGAATGGTTTGTCTGAGGCGATTTTTCAAAATCAGTGCGGTTCGGTCGACCAGGGCTAAAATAAACTAAGTTGGTTGGTCGACCCGACTGTTGGATCCCACACGTGAGAACTCGGTCGATCAAGTTGGTGCAGTATAAAAATGTCTTGGTTGACTAGGAAGTCAAACTGTTGACTTTGAGGAGTTTTGGTCGACCAGGGTCAAATGAACTATCATATCTCAGTCGATTGGGTTGTGGTCAACTGGTTGACCCAGATCGGGGGTAGAATGAACTATATGTTTCAGTCGATTGAAAGGGCATAACTTGTGCAGTTCGGTCCTGTTTCGATATACAATCACCCTATTCAAGTGCCTAACACATACAAGTGTAAGGGTGAGTGTCCTAAGGTATTTTCTAGGTCAAATTTTAGTTATGTTTAAGTTCTGAGCTTACCTATTAGACCATGCACGTGGGGTGTGTGATTATTACAAGTAAAAGTCCTAATTACTATTACTGACCAATTACATGAATGAATTATATATTACACAAAGTAATTGGGTCTTCAATCTTCACTTGCTCTATGTGTATCAAGATCTGACAGCTTAAGTTCCTGCACATAATCTCAAACACTCATTAGACATCATGAGTATTTGTCATGATCAAAACCGGGTGTGACCTATAAGGTCAATATTCTCACCCTTTTTGATGATGACAAATACGACCAGCAAAAATATGGGTTTAAGCCTAAGAAGGCTCTCCCTATCAATATGTATCCAATTTATTTTAACCAAATTACCTTACCCATTATTTTTGCCCCTTTCCATCTCTCCCTTTTGGCAACAACAAAAAGGGCCATATGAGTTAAAACTCTAGGCAATGGGGAAGTGTTACATTTATACAGTATAAATTTTGGAAAGATTTTGAAAAATTTCGGTAGAGTGCCGTTTGTAAATTAGACTTTCCAAAACAAATCTTGAATAAAGTGTAACCTGTTTGAGTTTATATATCCTAACAGTTTATCCACAACTACCCAAACAATCCAGTATGGTCCAACAACCAAATATAAATTTCAATATCATCATAAAGTGAACAAAGGAAGTGGCCATCACAAGTCATAATCAATATCCATTACATCCAATATTATCATGTTATAGATATAAGACATGTGCACACAAGTAATAATCAACATTCACAAAGTCTAAAGCAAGAAGGCAAATCAACAATAATATTAGTTGCTAAGACTTATAAATTTCATTTGAGAGCTCCCCCTAAATTTATGCAAGTTATGAAACATCTAAGAAGCTTCTCTACTGTGCATTAAGCCTAATTCATGTCTAATTTGTATGAACCTATCCTCGGGAAGTGGTTTAGTAAATATATCTGCCCATTGTTCATTAGTGCATACAAACTCAAGAGCCACATCTCCTTTTTGCACATGATCACAAAGAAAGTGGTGTCTAATCTCTATGTTTTTAGTTCGTGAATGTGAGATAGGATTTTCAGAGATGTTGATTGCACTAGTATTATCTCATTTAATCGGTATTGTAGCATAGTGCAATCCAAAATTCACAACTTGTTGTTTCATATAAAGAGTTTGAGCACAACAACTTCTAGCCGCAATATATTCAGCTTCGGCTATGGATAAGGCAACTGAGTTTTTTTTCTTGGAGAACCAAGAAACAAGAGATTGTCCTAAATAATGACAAATGCTGCTGGTACTTTTTCTATCAACTTTACTACCGGTAAAGTCAGCATCAGTATAACTCACAATCTTAAAGGTAGTATGCTTAGGGTAACACAAGCCTAACTCTATAGTCCCAACTAGATACCTAAGGATTCATTTAACAGATTTTAGGTGAGATTCCTTAGGGGCAGCCTGAAACCTAGCACACATACACACACTAAACATAATATCAGGCCTACTAGCAGTGAGATATAGGAGACTCCCAATCATGCCACGATACAATTTTACGTCAACAGGTATTCCTTGCTCATCTTTATCAAGTTTAATGGAAGAGTTCATAGGTGTACCAAGAATTTTACAATCTTCCATATTAAATTTCTTTAGCAAGTCCCTGATATATTTAGATTGGCATATGAAAGTTTCATGATTAGCTTGTTTAATTTGTAGCCCTAAGAAGAAAGACAGTCATCTAGTCTGGTAAATTAACATCAACGTCACATGACTTTCGAATACTGGTATAAATTTTCCTTGTAACAACATTGAAACATGGTAAAACATCTATTTTGTGCATATGATCTCTTGACTTATCAAATTGATGTCATAATTGCATAATCATTTAAAAAAAAAAACCTTCTTACTCTTCAAAACTTTAAAAGAGGATGGATAGTCAAAGGGTTTCAGAATCCCCGGTAGTTTCTATAAAGAAGATCCCTGTGGAGAAAGAGCAGTCTAATTGGGGCAAATGTCATATCAGGTTTTCAGAGATCTGCTTATTCAAAAAGAATCTAACAAGAGGGTCAAAATCAGTGGCAGATAAATTCAACCAGGGCAAATTTCGAGTTGAATTTCGGTGGGACCCATTCAAGCACCTTCTTTTCAGATTGGAATATGAAAATAGGGTCAAAATCAGCTATAAATCCATTTAACTGGGGTAGATTTTGTGATTGAGTTTTATTGGAGCCAAGCCAATCACCTCCATGACCGGATGGATCAAGAAAATTGAGCCAAGATCAGTTATAGACCATTCAAATGCGGTAAATTTCATGTAGATATTCGAAAAACATAACCAAGATAAAAGATGAGGTCATTGATCACAGGTGCGCTGGGAGAAAAGATTTATGCATTGCCATACATTTCTTGCATTACCATACATTTCATGCATTACCATATATTTCATGCATTGCATAGAAAAATAAATGCATACATATAGCAACATATCCTTGCACTCTAGCATCACAAGTTAGCAACATATAGCAACATATCCTTGCATTCTAGCATCACAAGTTAGCAACATGCATACATATAACAATATATCACTGCATTCTAGCATCATAAGTTAGTAATATGCATACATATAGTAATATATCATTGCATTTGGGCATCACAAGCAGTAATAGAGCACCCTTCACATTTGTTTTGTTGAATAAGCTTTTGAATGATCATTTGGCATCCTTGATTGAGCAATTCTTGTTATGCTAATATCTGAAACTGGGGCAGCTGACCCCTGGCATACATTGATTTACCTGGAAATTGGGGCAACTGACCTCAGAAACACATTGATTTATTTTGAAACAAGGGAAGTAGATCCTAAGGACAAGTGGATTCATTCATTGAAATTAGGACCCTACACCCAAGTGGATTTCCCCAATAGAGTAACTATTTTCCAAACTTTGGTTTCACACCTTATTACTGCTTGAAGTGGCTTGGATCATCGTATCCGCCACGGCTCAGATTCTTACATTCACAGTAAGCCATCATTATGTCATGTGGCTCGGATCATTGTAGCCACTATGGCTCAGATTCTTACATTTGAAGCAAGCCATCATTGTGTATTGTGGCTCGGATCATTGTATCCACTACGACTCAAATTCTCACATTTAAAGCAAGCCACCATTGTGTCGTATAGCTCAAATCATCGTATCCGCTACGACTCATATTCTTACATTTGAAGCAAGCCATAATTGTTTCATATGGCTCGGATCATCGTATCCTCTACGGCTCGAATTCTTACATTCGCAGCAAGCCATCATTGTGTTGTGGCTTAAATCATCATATCTGCTATGACTCTGATTCTTACATTCGAAGCAAGCCACAATTTTGTCGTATGACTCGGATCATCGTATTCTCTACGGCTCGAATTCTTACATTCACAGCAAGCCATCATTGTGTCGTGTGCCTTGGATCTTTGTATCTGCTATGGCTCGGATTCTTAGATTTGAAGCAAGCCACCATTGTGTCGTATGGCTCAGATCGTCATATTCGCTACGGTTCAAATTCTTACATTCGCAGCAAGCCACCATTATGTCGTATGGCTTGGATTGTCGTATCCGCTACGACTCGGATTCTTACATTCGCAGCAAGCCATCATTGTGTCTTATGACTCAGATCATTATATCCGCTATGGCTCAGATTCTCACATTTGTAGCAAGCTATCATTGTATCGTGTGGCTTGGATCCTTATATCCACTAGGGCTCGGATTCTTACATTCAAAGCAAGCCATTATTGTGTTGTGTGGGTCAGATTCTCGTATCAGCTACGACTTGGATTTTTACATTCGAAGGAAGTCACCATTGTGTCATATGGCTCAGATAGTCATATCCACTACGGATTGGATTCTTACATTCGAAGTAAACCACCATTGTGTTGTATGGCTCGGATCTTCGTATCCGTTACTGCTTAAATTCTTACATTTGTAGCAAGCCACCATTGTACCATATGACTTGGATCGTCGTATCCGCTACAGCTCAGATTCTTACATTCGCAGCAAGCCATCATTGTGTTGTATGGCTCGGATCATCATATCCGCTACGATTCGAATTGTCACATTCGTAGCAAGTCATCATTGTGTTGTGTGGCTCGGATCCTTATATCCGCTATGGTTCAGATTCTTACATTCAACGCAAGCCACCATTGTGTCGTATGACTCCGATCATTGTATCCACTACGGTTCAGATTCTTACATTTGAAGCAAACCATCATTGTGTCTTGTTGCTCGGGTCTTTGTATCCGCTACGACTCAAATTCTTACATTCACAACAAGCCATCATTGTGTCATTTGGTTCGGATCCTCATATCTGCTACGACTCAGATTCTTACATTCGAAGCAAACCACCATTGTGTCGTATGGCTCGGATCATCGTATCTGCTAGGGCTCGAATTCTTACATTTGAAGCAAGCCATTATTGTGTTGTGTGGCTTGGATTCTCGTATTAGCTACGACTTGGATTCTTACATTCGAAGCAAGCCACCATTGTGTCATATGGCTCAGATCGTCATATCCGCTATGACTCGGATTCTTACATTCGAAGCAAGCCATCATTATGTCGTGTG